>NC_071478.1:113699-759324 GCF_028500815.1 Rissa tridactyla
AACAGCCTCTCTGACTTGGCTCTGCTTATGCCAACACCCACTAATGAAACACCCATGCACCCAACCTACTGAGAGCTAATCAATTCCAGATGACTACGCAACCTTTGCCTCAGTCTCAACAGATCCACATATTAACTATAGACTCTTGTCACTATTCTGCCTGCCTTGAGCTCTGCACACCTGGGCAGGGGAGTTCCGAGCCAGACACAGACACACACAATCAGAGACCAAGACTACACAGAATGCTAAAAACAACACGCCTCAAGAATGAGAAAAAACTCCCAGCAAGAAGGATGACACCCGGATGGAAGTCACCATCAGGCAAGAAGACCTGGAAACCACAGTGGTGATGTGAAGAGGCTCTATGGAAGCCCCTGAAACAAAGTTTACAACGTCATCATCTGTGATAAGGAGGGACTGTCAAGACTGCTAAGATGTATGCGCAGGAAGCCTGGCTTCAAGACCTAAGAATGTAATGACGTAGGGAAGAAGACCCAGTCGCAGAAGTGGGCTGTCCTGAAGCTTCCAAGACGCAAGACCGAAGCATGCTTTAAGCTTCTAACGCAAGACGACCAGCAGCCGAACGGTGCTATGCGCAGGGGTGCAAGCATTCGAGACCCTAGGGAGGGTGCCTGAGGCGCCACGCTGTGCTCCTGGAGCTTAAAAGATGACCTCGCGACCCAAGAAAGGTCTAAGACGCAGAACACGGACCACACGAACAACATGACAACTGACACAGGCTGGAACTGCCCTGCCCGGGATGTGCTAGCATCATGCTGAACAGTAAGCCACATCCTTTACCTGCCCAAAGGGGACTGTGCCCCAGGACAGCCCTCGCCCCTACGCTAACTTCAAAGACCCCTTTCAGCAACTGTCAACCTCATCCCCTTGGCCCCTCTCGGGCACCAGTGTCTCAGCTTAGCTTGTGGATGGCCAGGGGTCAGAAACCATCCTTGACGCAATCCACAAAAAAACAGCCATCTGATATCTTCCTGCAGTCATCAGCTTCCTCCTCTTCCTCTGCAAAAGGAAAAAAAAAAAAAAACCATGAATCCCCAAAGCAACCACAGCACCAGCAATAAGCATCTTGAGAGGAGATGCCAACCTCTTCCACAACACCCGCATCCTCCCAAACACCATGGCCTTCCGCTCGCCTGCTCCACACTGATTCTGGAGGCCAAAGCTGCAGTGACAAAATTATTTATGGCACCTAAGATACCAAGAAACACAACATTACCAATGCGCTTATGTGAAATCGCCAGTTCTGTGCTCATCCTCGCTACTATCGGGCTCACCTCAAATGTGAGAGGCTAGAACAGACCAGATGTCATCAACACCCAAACCCAACTGCAAAACTTGTCTAAGACAGAATCGTGAACCTGCCTCCCTTTCCCAGCCATCCCCCAGCGCCAAAACTTTAGAAACCCCTTCTGTTCTCCCGAGCAATCAGGGATGGAGCCCCACTTCTTCTTGACAGATCTGCATATTAACTATAAACTCTCATCACTATTGTGCCTTTCCTGGACTCTACACACCCAGCCAGCAAGGCTCCAAGCCAAACACGCAGAGTTACAGACCGATGCTACACAGAACACTAAAAGCAACACGCCACAAAGACAAGAGAAAACTCTCAGCAAGAAGGATGACACACGGACCAAAGTCACCATCAGGCAAGAAGACCTGGGGGACCGTGACGATGATGTGAAGAGGCTCTACGGACCCCCCTGAAACAAAGTGCAGAACATCATCGTCTGTGATAAGAACAGACTGCTGAGACTGACAAGATGTATGCACAGGAAGCCTGGCTTCAAGACCTAAGAATGTAATGACAAAGGAAGGAAGTCCCAGTCATGAGAGTGAGCCATCCATAAGCTTCTGAGACAAAAGACCGATGTACGCTTTAAGCATGTGACACAAGAAGAGCGGTAGCCGACCGGTGCTATGACCACAGGTGCAGGCATTCCAGACCCTAGGGATGGCACCTGAGGCACCCACCATGCTCCTTGAGCTTAAAGACGACCTCGAGACCTGAAAAAAGTCTAAGACACAGAACATATGAATGACACTACAACAGACACAGGTTGGAACTGCCCTGTGCGGGACATGCTAGCATCACGCTGAACAGTAAGCCACATCCTTTACCTGCCCAAAGGGGACTATACTCCAGGACAGTCCGCTCTGCTACGCTAACTTCAAAGACCCCTTTTTGCAACTGTCGACTTCATCCCCCTTGGCCCCTCTCCAGCCCTGGTCTCTCAACTTAGCTTTTGGAGGGCCCAGGGTTGGAAACCATCCTTGATGCAATCCACAGAAAACAGCCATCTGATATGTTCCTGTGGTCACCAGGTGTCTCCTCTTCCTCTGCAAAAGAAAAAACAAAAACTTAAAAGTAACCACAGCACCAGCAATAAGCATCTTGAAAGGAAATGCCAACTTCTTCCACAACATCCTCATCCTCCCAAACATCGTGGCATTTTGCTTGCCTGCTCTGCGCCGTTTCCAGAGTCCGAGGCTGCAGCAACAATTGTTTATGGCACCTAAGATACCAAGAAACACAACATTACCACTGCGTTTCTGCCAAATCACCAGTCCCATGCTCCTCCTCAATACTATCCGGCTCGCCTCAAATGTGGACCTGAGCCATCTCCAAAGCTGCAATCGAGGGAAGGACCGGCAGACTGACCCTGGAGAAGCCCAGCGGCAGAATGAGCTGCCCCAGCAGAGGCCATGGTTTATGTACCCCAGGCACCCCCCGCCGCTCTTCCCACAATCACCGGGGAAAGGGGCCAGGTCAACCGCTGCAAGGCATGGAGTCTGCTGGAGGAGCGGTGAGCCTCTCTGCAAACCATTCCTTGGTATTCACTGTAAGAGTCTGACCTTATCTGCTAGAAGCACATACCATCTAAAAAATAAGCTGTGAATCTCAAGGAATGCAATTAGAAGCTGAGCTATCAAGTATAACTAGCAAATTTTCATTCAGATTAACCTCAAACCAGGACATTTGCACGTGGCTTCACAACCTCAAACTTAAGAAAACCCTTATGTCACATAAACACTGATTGCATCTTCTCTCTAATACCACACACCAACCCACCTTCTTTTGCTACTCCCTCTCCTCCTACACAGCTCGTCCCTCTGCATCTGAAAAACAATAATAAGAAACACATTACCCAGACACACATCAATAGCTTAACAGTTCCAAAAGTCTCATTTCTACTTAAGAATACCATCTAGAGTGCAGAGACAGCATGCCAGTAAAAAAAAAAAAAAACCAACACACAAACATTACGACCCATGCAAAGCAGCCTTAATAACTTTGAGATCCCTACTCCTCCACTACTGCTGAATAGCCCTGCCTACATAGCTCTGCTTTTCCCAAAGAACACTAATGAAACAACTTTCCGCACAACCTGCTGATGGCTACTCCAGCTGGAATGACCATACCACCTTTGCTTCAACAGTCTAGGCAGATCCACATATTAACAGTAGATTCTCATTGCTACTGCAGCTACCCCTGACACTACGCCCCCGGGCACGGTGGCTCAGAGCCAGAACACACACGCACGTGCAAACCGACAGTACATGGAACGCGTCTCAAAGATGAGAGAAAACTCTCAGCAAGAAGGATGACACCTGAATGGAAGTCATTATCAGGCAAGATGACCTGCAGGACTGTAAATGTGACTTGAGGAGGCTCTGCGGAAGCCCCAGAAATGGGTACATCATAGCCTGTGACAAGAAACAGCTATCAAAACTGAGAAGATGTAGGCCTGGGAAGCCTGCCTTCAAGACCTAAGAAATTAAGGATGCATGGCTAAAAACCCAGTCCCTGAAAATGGACTGCTAGAAGGCAGAACCGCTCATGCAGCTGGGAACAAAACCACAAGTGAGAACTGTTCAGAGTTTTCCATCGCAGAAGACCGATCCACGCTTTAAGCTTGTAACTCGAGAAAATCAGCGCCTAAATACAGGCATTTGAGACTCTACGGATGGTGCCTGAGGTGCGTGCCTTGCTCCTTGAGTGTTAAGAGGACATCAAGACTGAAAGGTTTAAGACACAGAAGAGGCAACACAAACCACACAGACACAGGCTGGAACCACCCTGCCCGGCACAACATAGCATCATGCTGAAGACTAACCCGCTCCCTTTATCTGCCCAAAGGGGACCGTTCCCTACCCTCCCCTTTATCTGCCCTACGCTAACTTTAAAACCCCTCCCTGCAATTGTCAACCTCGTCCGCTTCCTCCAGGTCCTTCCCTAGCCCTGGCCCCTCCACTTAGCTTTCAGTGGGCCGGGGGTCACATCTAGGGATGATCACTTCCCTAGATCGGAAGAGGCGTGGCAGGGAAAGGCCTGGACATGGACAAGAGGGCACATGACTCGCCGCAGCTCCTGGCATGTGTGGGAGACCTTCGCTGCTCACAGGCTTCTCTCTCTGTCCCTTCGTCCTCTGTGGTGCTGGCGGCCTGACCCTTGCCCACCTAGGAGCGGGCAGGGAGAAATGCTCTTGTCCCATGAGGCTCACACGCGCAGCCGACGAAGGCAGCGAGCTCCCGGTGCTCTGTGCTGGTGGGGCACTCTGTCAGGGATGGCTGGGAGGGATCCTTCCTCGCTGCGGGGACCGTCTGTTCCTGGCTGGAGGCACCTACCTGTCAGAACCCCCTTCGTTTGACTCCTCAGCCAGCGCTGGCAGGCAGCTGTGCCCAGGCAGCCCACTTGGAAGCTAGAGGCCCTTGGCAAAGCAGATCCATCCCCAGGGCAGCCTTTCTTTTTAAGCCCTTGGCCCAGCCCATGCTCACCTCATGGGTCCCACCTAGGCTGCCTCAGCCCCAGCTGGAGCCTGCTGGGAAGAGGGGCCATTGCCAAAGCCCCACAGCACATCACCCCCTCCCCTGAGCCTCTCCCCGACCACCAGCTCTGCATCTTCCTCCTGGATGCTCTCCCTCCACTTTTAGGGGGAACGCTGTGTGACACACACCGCCCACCGCACAACAAGGTCTTGTTTTGACTTAGAAATGCCTTCCAGAGTAACACTACAACCTGCCGTTAAAAAAAAAAAAAAAAAAAAAAACACACACACACACACACACACACAAAACCACAAACATTACACCCCACACAAAATGACTCTCAAACTGAGAAGATGTATGTGCAGGAAGCCTGGCTTCAAGGCCTAAGATCTTAAGGATGCAGGGAAGAAGTCCCGGTCACTGAAAATAGATGGCTAGAGAACAGAGCGCATTTAGAAACACACACACAGTGATTCAACAAAGGTAGCAGCCCACGTGACAGCGCTTCACCAGATTCCACGGCCACGTACCCCGGGTTATTTACTGCCCATGGGCCAGGGTCAGACAAGCTGTCAGGGAGACCCTCCCCTTGAGTCATGAGGCTTGGAAAGGACCCCCTTGCTTTCTAAACTCCTTCTCGGAGAGGAGTCTAGGTGCGGCTGGATCCGATCCCTGCCCCGGCCTTGGGAACCGTTTCCCTCTAAAGGATTGTATCTGCTCCATCAATCCGTTCTATCACTCAGCTAAGATTGCAAAGTTCTGCATGCTATTAGTCACTTACCCAGATTCTGCTGCGGCAAGGCATCTCTCAACCTCGAGGAGCAGAACCCTACATGAGCATCCCCGCTCAAGCGGAGGTGGTGGCGAACAGGCGGCTGCCGGGCAGGAAGGCTCCAAGGGCTCTTGTCCTGCCCACTAGTTGTAGAGGCAGCTAATTGACTTTTAGTCATATCAGCCTGGGAAAAAAAAAAATATCTAAAGTCCCCACTCCAGACGGTGTGTTGACTCTGTTGCCTGCGGGGAGGGGAGAAAAGGGGGTTGGGAGGGTGAGGGGGTGGGAAACGGGGGAGGAGGGCACCGCACCACCACACCAGTCAAACAAAGAACCACCAATTCGATAATTCACTATACAGTGCAGTACAATCCCAGACGGTCTAAAACAACAGTCGAAACAATGATAGGCCAATGCAATGCAAGACATAACACAACACGGGGCAGCACAAGGCAATACGCAGCCAAATTAAGAACAACCGATCAACACACCCACAATACAGTGCAGTCCTACGACAATGTTTACAGTGACCATCAAAACAATGATGGGGCAATGCAATGCATAACAATACAGGACGGTGTGATGGAACACACAACCGAAGAACTAATTCAGAAACTCACAATACAGTGCAGTACAATCTCAGACAATCTAAAATAACAAGCGAGACAACATCGTCGGGGCAATACAATGCAAGACAAAGCTATCCAGGGCGGTACAACGCCATACGCATTCAAATAAAGAACAGCCAAGGAAAGAATTCACGGTACAGTGCCATACAGTGGCAGACTATCTGTCAGATGTCAGGCGAGACAACAACAGAGCAATACAACGCAAGGCATAACACGATATGGGGCACTACAAGACACTGCACGGTCAAAGAAACAACCTATTAAAGAAGTCACAATACAGTGCAGTCCTGTGACAGAACGTATAAAATGACCTTCTAGACAATGACAGGGCAATACAACGCAAGACAAAACACGATACGGGGCAGTACAAGGCGAGACACACTCACATCAACCACCCCTTAAAAAAAAACCCACACCACAGTGCGGTGCCATGCCAGAATATATCACGTGGCACTCAGGACTATTATATGGCAATACAATGCCAAACGCAACACAACACGGGGCAGTCCAATGCAAAACGGAATTAAAGAAAGAACAACCTGTCAAAACCCCAACATACAGGGCAGCACTATCCCACGGAGCATCAGGTGGCGGTCGAGACAGTTACAGGACAACAGAATCTGAGACGTAACGTTAGACAGTGCAGTACAGTGCAATAGTCAGTCCAATATACAACCGACGAAGGGACCCACAATACTGTGCGTTACAACGCCAACAGATGTGAGACAGCAGGCAAGATAACGACAGAGCAATACAATGCACAACGTAAGACAATAGAGGACAGTATAATGCTAAGATGCCTCAGATGGCAGTCAAAACAATGACGCGGCAACACGATTCGAGACCCAACACAAAGGCGGTAACACGGCAATACATGGTCAAAGAAAGAGCACCCGGTAAAACCCCCATGATACAGATGGCTACTGTCCGAGAGCGTCTACAATGACAGCGAAGAGAACGACAGGGCAATACAATGCAAGATAGAACACCACACAGGGCACTACAATGCAATAGGCAGCCAAATAAGAACAAACATTTAAAAAAAACACCAGAAGACCGAGCGGTACATACCGCAATGGTAGTCAGGGCGATTACAGGGCAATACAATGCAAGACAAAACACAACACGGGGCAGGACGAGGCAATAGGTAGTCAAATAACGAACCGCCGATCGAAAACCCACAGACGAGTGTGCTGCAATCCCAGTCGCAGATGGCAGTCGATAAAATGACTGAGCAATAGAATCCAAGACATAACATTATAGGGGGCAGTAGAATGCAATATGCAGTCAAACAGAGAACAACCCGTTACAAAACTGACGAGACAGTGTACTACAATGCGAGAATATATCAGATATCAATCAAGATGGTTCCAGGGCAATACAATGCAAGACCTAACAGTATACTGGGCACTACAATCCAATACATGGTGAAATAACAAGAAAACGATTCTAGAACTGCACGGTATTGAGAATTTTTTAACACAATGGCTGAAATGACAATCCAAACAATGAAAGGGTAATACAACACAAGACATATCACTATGCGTGTCAGTACAACCCACTACCCGCTCAAATAAACAGCAAACAGTTATAGGACTGCACGGGATTGAGAATTGTTTAACAAATACACAGTTAAATCAACAACAGCCAATTGTAGGACTACAGTGGACTGTGAAATTTTTAAACACAAAGTCTAAAATCACAAACACGACAGTGACAGGACAATACAATGCGAGACGTAACAGCGTACATGGCAGTACAGTGCAATATACTGTCAAATCAAAAACAGCTGATGAAGGAAGTGACAATATGGTGGCGTACAATGGCAGAATAGATCAGATGACAGTCAAGACAACAACAGAGCGATACCGTGCAAGACATAACACCATACAGGGCAGTACGAGGCAATACACAGCCACATAAGAACCCATGAAAGACATCACAATACAGTCCAGTCCCAGGACAGAATCTCTGAAGTGACCGTCAAGACGAAAAGGCAATAACAATGCAAGACGTAACACCATACAGGGCCGGACAAGGCAATACGCAGTTGTGACAATCGGAGCAATTAACTTCACTCCTAAGAGAAAAGTAGAGAAACATTTAGAAACACACACACAGTGATTCAACAAAGGTAGCAGTGCACGTGACAGCGCTTCACCAGATTCCATGGCCATGTACCCCGGATTATTTACTGCCTAGGGGCCACGGTCACACTATCTCTTAAGGAGACCCTCCCATTGAGTCACAGGGCTTGGAAAGGACCCCCTTGCTTTCTAAACTCCTCGGAGAGGAGTCTAGGTGCGGCTGGATCCGATCCTTGCCCTGGACTTGGGCAACGGTTTACCTCTAAAGGATTTTAGCTGCGCCATCAATCCATTATATCGCTGAGCTAAATTGTAAAAGTTTGGCATGCTATTAGTCACTTACCGATACTCTTGTGACGGCATGGCATCTCTCAGCCTCGAAGAGCAGAACCTTAAGTGAGTGTCCCCGCTCCAGGGGAGATGCTGGCGAACAGGCTGCTGCATTGCAAGAGAGCTCAAAGGGCTCTTGGTCTGTCCGCTCGTTATATAGCAAACTAACCAACTTAGAGTGTTTTGACTCTGTTGCCAGCCATCCCACAAAGTTCAAGTGCCACTCATAGCAACTCCCGCTGGTTGTTATTGCTCGAGCAGCAGCCTGGGCGAAAAAGGGGAAAAAGGGGGGGTCACATCGCAACAGTGGTCAAATAACGAACAACCCGTTAAAAATTTCACAATACAGTGCTGGAGACTAAAATAACTCGCAAGACAACGACAGGGCGATACAATGCAAGACCTAACATTACACAGGGCAGTACAAGGCAACATACAATCAAATAAAGAACAGCCAATCAAAGAATTGACGGTACAGTGCCATACAATGGTAGAATATATCAGAGGTCAGTCAACACAATGACAGAACAATAGAAGGCAAGACGTAACTCAATACGGGGCACTACCAGACGATACACAGTCAAAGAAACAACAACCCATTAAAGAATTCACAATACAGTGCAGTCCTAGGACAGAACGTGTAACATGACTGTCAAGACAGTGACAGAGCAATACAATGCAAGACACAACACAATACGAGGCAGTAACAAGACAATACGCAGCCATACGAAGAACAACTGATTAAAAAACCCAGAATACATTAAAGTGTAATACCAGAATAGATCAGAAGGCAGTCAAGGCTATGACGGGGCAATATAATGCCAGACGTAACACAATACAGGGCGGTACAAGGCAGTACACAGGCAAAGAACAACCGATTAAAAAAAAAAAAAACCACGTAATGTGGCGTGGTACAATGCCAGAATAGATCGCATAGCAGTCAAGAGCGTGACGGGGCAACACGATGCAAAACCGATACTGAGCCAGGCGGAGCAATGCTATTTCAAATACACAACAATATAATACGGAACCAAATTCTTATGCTTACGATGCAAGACAGTCTCAAATGGCAGTCGAGGAAATTACTGAGCAACGTAATGCAAAAACAGCACGCTGCCCGGCAATGCAATATATGGTCAGGTACAAAACAATCCGTTCCAGAAACAACATATCAAACTGTACAACTCCACGGTCTCAGATGGCAGTCAAGACATACACAGAGCAATACCATGCAAGACGTAACACAATACAGGGCAATACGATAAAATACATAGGGTAACTTAAGAACGATGAATCAAAAAACCTGCAATACAGCGATTACAATGGCAGACGGCCTGAGACGGCAGTCGAGACGATTACGGGGCAATGCAACGCAAGACGAAACGCGATACGGGGCGGTACCCTGCAAAACCATCCCCGACGGCCATCGGGGAAGTTACAGAGCGATATAATGCGAAAACAACGCCCTGCCCGACAACACAATATATGGTCACGTACAAAACAATCTGTTAAAGAAACAACATACGGAGCAATACCGTGCGAGATGGTTTCAGATGGCGGTTAAGGAAAATACAGAGTGATGCGATGGAAAACTGAAATAGCGCCAAACAATGCAATACAATTTCAAATACACAGCCTTCAAATACACAACAAAATACTTAAGGATACAATGCCAGAGTGTCTCACGTGACAGTCAAAACAGCGACAGACTGAAACGATTCAAGACGTACCATGATACAGGGCAGAACAATGCAATACGCGGTCAAAGGAAGAACAAGGGAATAAAAAAAATCCACAATACCGTGCGGTACGATAACAGAATATATCGGACGGCTGTCAAGACAATGACAAAGCCATATGCTGCAAAACCAAAACACAGCCAGGTGACACAACAGAGGTTCAAATGTGCAACCATGCGATTCAAAACAAAATATGAAAGGTTACCATGCCTGATCATCTCAGATGGCAATCAAGACAATGACTAAGGGATACGACGCAAAACCGAGATACGGGCAGCCAAAGTGATACAACTTAAAGTACAGACTGATGCAATGCCAAACAAAATACAGAACTATATGATGCAATGCAGTCCGATGTGGCACTCAAGACAATTACGGGGCGCTACGATGCGAAACCGATACGGTGTCGGGCAATGCAATACTATTTTGAATACGCAAGAGAACACAAAACAAAAGATACATAAGCATACAATGCGAGACATTCTCAGATAGCAGTCAAGACAGTTACAGAGCAACACAACGCAAAAACAATACAGAGCCGGGCAATCCAATACAGTCAGATGCAGAACAATACATCAAAGTAACAACATGGCGAACAGTACAACATGACAGTCTCAGATGGCTGTCAAGAAAATGACCTAGCAATACAGTGCAAGACGTAACGGAATACAGGCGTTACCATGCTAGACCATCTGAGACTGCGGACGAGAACACTACAGAGCAATACGATTCCAGGCTAAACACACACAAGGCAGTGTAATGCAAGATAGTTTCACATACGTTCAGGACAATTACCGCTCCACTTACATGCCTGAAGGGGACCGCTCCTGGACAGCCTGGAGTGCCACGCTAACTTTTAAATGCCTCGCTGCTATTTCCAACCCTATCCCCTCCCCTCCCTGAGGAAGCTCCGCCGCCGGTACCTCAACTTCGCTTTCTGAGAGCCGGGACTCTGGAGCCCTGCTCAACAAGAAAAAAAAAGTTACCATGTATCAAATCGATTCATGGCGGAGTTGCTGGGTTTCCTCTTCATCACCTGCAAAAACAAACAAGGGAACCCCAATTTCCACAAAATGGCGCCATCAGGCACCATTGCGTCTGTCAACACTAACTTGTACTGCAATATCCCCCACATCAGATGCGCCGTACCCTTCTACTCACCTGCTCCACACAGATTCCGGATTCAGACTTTGTGGCACTCTCTGGTTCTGGAACCTAAGACACCTAGACACACAATATTACTGTTGAGCTTACGGGAGAGATACCACCCAAAACCCTAACATGTGCGAACTTATTACCACCTCCTGCTCCCTCACCTTGCCTGCCCATCCTCCCGAGGCGTGCAACCTGAAGGATTGCAAACCGCCTGTAAAACCCAACCAGCATGGGTTGCTTAAAACTTGAAAGTTGCTCCATCTGAGGAAGATGCGATACTTCAGCCCACCCACCGCTGCTGACCTTGACTGACTCATCCCCATCCCCACATCCCATGTCATTCATTGCTTCAAGACTTCAAATTGAAAAGAACCAATACATATACTGCTCAAAGCCACATCGTCTCTCTAATACCACGTGCTGACTCACCTTCTTACATTGCTCCCCTCTCCTACGCTGCCCTGCCAAGCTTGTCCCGCTGCATCTGCAAGAACATCAGCGAAATCACCTTGAGGCAGAGCAATAAGTTCATAATAACAAAGTCTTGCACCTTTTTACAAATACCATCTAAGGTCCAAATACAACCTTACACAAAGAAAATGACAAAAAAAGTCCGCACGATAAGCAGCCATACCCTCTTCGACATGAACTCTTCTTCACTACTGCTGTATTGCCTTTCCAACATGCCTCTGCTCTTCCCAAACAACAAAAATGCAAGAGCTATCCACACAACCTCCTGATGGCTACCCTGAGATGACTCTCACACCTTTGCCCCGATCTACAGGGATTCATATACTACATATAGACTCTCCACACAATTCCACCCACCCTGGATGCTACGCACCCGGGCAGGGCGGCCCCAAGCCAAACACTCACAGTTACAGACAGACACTACAAAGAACGCTAAAAACAAAGTGCCTCAAAGACGAGAGAAAACTCTCAGCAAGAAGGATGACACCCGGATGGAAGTCACCGTCAGGCAAGAAGACCTGGAGACCACAGTGGTGATGTGAAGAGGCTCTATGGAAGCCCCTGAAACAAAGTTTACAACGTCATCATCTGTGATAAGGAGGGAATGTCAAGACTGATAAGATGTATACGAAGGAAGCCTGGCTTCAAGACCTAAGAACGTAACGACGCAGGGAAGAAATCCCAGTCGTGGAAGTGGGCCACCCGGAAACTTCCAAGACGCAAGACCGATACACGCTTTAAGCTTCTAATGCAAGAAGACCAGCAGTCGAATGGTGCTACACCCACAGGTCCGAGCGTTCGAGACCCTAAGGATGACGCCCGGCACGCCATGTCGTGCTCCTGGACCTTAAAGGTGACCTTCAGACCCAAAAAAGGTCTAAGACACAGAACACGTACCACATGAACAGCACAACAACGTGCACAGGCTGGAACTGCCCTGCCAGGGACACACTAGCATCATGACAAACAGTAAGCAACAACTTTTACCTGCCCAAAGGACACTGTGCCCCAGGACAGCCCCCCCCCCACTACGCTAACATCGAAGATCCCATTTTGCAATTGTCCACCTCCACCCCTCTACAGCGCCTGACTGTCAACTAAGCTTTCGGAGGGCCGGGCATCTGAATGCTTCCTTGATGCAGTCCACAAAAAACAGCCACCCGATACATTCCCGCTGTCACCAGGTCCCTCCTCTTCCTCTGCAAAAGGAAAAGAAAAAGTAATCCCAAAGGCAGCCACAGCACCAGCAATAAGCATCTTGAGAGGAGATACCAACCTCTTCCACACCACCCTCAGCCTCATGAACTCTGAGGCATTCTGCTTGCCTGCTCACCGCCAATTCCAGAGATTGACGCTGTGGCAACAGTTATTCACAGCACCTAAGATACCAAGAAACACAACATTAGCACTACGCTTCTGCCAAACCACCAGTCCCGTGCCCCAGCTCGATACTATCTGGCTCGCCTCAAATGCAAGAGCCTAGAGCACACCAGGCTCCGACGACACCCAAACCCATCTGCAAAACCTGAGAAAAAATCGTGAACCCACCTCCCTTTCCTAGCCATGCCCTGAGGAGAAATAACTGGACTCCAGACGATCCAATGTGAATCAACAGAAGCCGTTTATTAAGCACAGATCATCATCTTTTATACCCTGTGTTGTAGCCGTACACGCGACTCGCTTATTTCTGATTAGCTAGTTACACTGTCCACGCGCTGTCCATGCGGTTCATTCACACATCAGATTGGTTACAGGAATTCGCATAGTAAACTGCTTAGTCATTAGCACAACATGTTTTCTACCTTCTCAGTTCCCGTTTTTCCCCATGTACTAATTCCATCTTCTACCACCTGTTTTGCCCTTAATCTAATCTCTCACAGTAGGGAGGCTGGCTCACATGGCCATTTTCTCTCAGATACATTCCTACAATACCCCCTTTTTCTTCTTGAGCCGACCAGACCTTATGCATGGCATTTTCTATCATGTCAGTCACTTTGCGGAGAACACACGAGGCTACCATAATCAATAATAATATAACCAACGATAGCATGAGCCCTTGCTTTAGTAAGTCTGATAACCATCCCGTTATACCCCATGAGCTTAACCAATCATCGAAACCATTTTTGACCACTTTTAATTTGGACATGTTATCCTTCAGATCCCGTAACTGCTTATGAATGGATGATGAGTGGTCGGAAAGATTCATACAACACATACCTTCCAAATCTTCACATCCATGACCCTGAGCTAACAGCAAAAAATCAATAGCCGCTCGATTTTGCAACGTAGCATGCCGAATGCTATGAACATCAGTAAACAAGCTAGATATGATTTCAGTTGTAAGGTTTATCTGTTTACTTGCCCAACGCCCTATCTTATTCAACATATTTAATGCCGTTGCTGTTCCTAGCGAAGGAAGAACACTTAGCCCTATTCTTTGTCCGAGATTCGAAAATGTTATATGGTCATCACAGGATGGAGTGAAGGTATGAACTGTTCTCTTGGCTCTATGTTTCCTGTGTGCTCTGCTCACTGTGTCTTTGGCCGTACGCAGGCCTCTGCTCGTAGATCTGCCACATCTCCCCCTTTTTGTTAAACACCAGACCATTTATTAACAAGGTCGCCATGACTTGTTCTTCTACTCGTTGTGACGCTCTTAGCGGGTTATATACTAAACACAATCAAAAACAGAATCAAAAAGAACCCTGCTAAGGCAATAAATACCCAGATTCCTAAATTTAGCCCAGAAATCCAATTTCTTTGGATTTACCCACGAGAAATCCTTTTGTAATATTTCAAATACATTGCGGTTCATTAAGTCTTGAATCTTTAGTATTTGAGCTTTTAGCTGATCATGTAAAGGACGAATATTTTGTTGCAACAACATGTCAAAAGCACCTTGGAAATGGTGTTTAATCATTTCTCAGCCATGCAGCAACGTATTCCAGGGGAGAGATGTAACACAAAGTCTTTGAGAGTTGTACTCCCAATCACAATACAGAGAAAGACGTGGTTTTAATGCATTTTGCCCATTCCCTATCCATATTGCTGCTGTTTTATACCTTACTCGTGTTAAATTTACACAATAAGATTGATTACATTCTTGTATACTTGCATTTTGAGCCGAAGCAAACATACGGATGAGAAGTACAAATCATTACAGAATTTTCTTGCTTACAACTTCTATTTGTTGCAGTATTATCTGTGGTTAGCACGCACCCCGATTTAAGGTGCTTATAATACACCTTCGGTTGTTCAGGCCATTGAACAGTTCTTACAAAGTGTCGCTCTACTGCTGTGGATGACAAAGAAGACATGTTTAGAAAATTTAAAACATGAGTTGCTTTATACAATCACTCTTGAGGTGTCATATCAATCATCATAGTTACTGGTTTTGAAAAGGTATGTGGCAAAAATACCCACTCTAATGCAGTCAGGCTCTTTGCGAGTGAATCATCCCACTGTCCTATCAGGGCGTAAAGTTGAAATTCTTGTAGGAAGGTGTTCAGTGCGTCTTGCAGCAGTAGTAGACTATATCTTATCTTGCAACATGCTGTAATGCCTTCGGAGCTGTTGGGGTTGATGAACATAGAACTTGGGGGGGGGGGGGGGGGGGGGCGGGGGCAGACACAGTGCTTCAGAGCATCCCCTGTATCTTCAAAGTGTGCTCATGTCTCTCTTGCCCTCGCTCAGCTCATGTCTCTCTCCCCCTCTCTGACCCGAGACAGCCCCCTTATATCCTGCACTGGATTGAGTGGAGAAGTACAGACTAGAGTTGCTGCATGCATGGCCAGTGCACGCAGCAAGTCCCACCAGACCCTCCTGCACTGGATCGAGTAGAAAAGTACAGGCTAGAGTCGCTGCACGCGTGGCCAGCGTATGCAGCAAGTCTCACCAAACTCATGATCCAGCTTTGCCAACAGCAGCTGTCTGATACGTGACTACATTGTTGTAATCCCTTCTTGTTATCTTCTTCTGTGAACGTCAGGTTCTCATGGATACACACATGGTTTTTAGAGCAACATATTCTACAACTCGTACAAGGGTATGATGCAAAGCGGCACCTACAACTGATCGTATAATGCTTATTAAACATGGCAAACAGCATACTAAACATAACAGACAAATTCCTTCCACACAGGCAATGAGCATAATTTGCTTCAGCCAACCCCACCCCCAAGTCCATCCAGCAAAGAGATTTCACCCAATGGCCTCCACAAGTTGCTGGTTCGGTCGGTGCAGTTCCTGCAACTGGGCATGGATGGACTTGGAGTGGTCACTTAGATTCATACAATACAGTCCTTTAAAATCTTGACAACCATGTCTGTGAGCTGAAAGCAAAAAATCAGTAGCAGTTCTGTTTTGCAACGTCGCATATCAAATACTATCTACATCTAGCAATAACTCAGAAATAGCTGAACTAGTAGCATTGTTAAACCTATCCTTGGCAGCAAGAGAGTCCTTGTTAGCAAGAGCGCATACGGACTCCCTGTTCTTGCTGGTACTGTGCTTTGATCTTCTTCCACAACAGGCCAAGATTCTCAAGCAGCTAGATAAGGTGTCTGAGAGTCCATTACAGGCTTATGTCATCCAAATGTTTTTCTTGCCAGCACCCAAGACTGAATAACAATTGGTGTGATATATGTGTTTTCCTGCACACAGGTGCGAGTCCCTTGAGTGTATTTACAATCCTCTTTGCCGATCTTCCGTTGCTTTCCCGTAGTCCACCCCCTTGCTCAAGAGACCGCTTCTGCTTGGGTTCATTTTAGTCTCGCAGGGTATAACACAGAGCAATCTACTAAGGCATGCAATAACACGTACACATATAGGAAAAAACCAAAAACATCTCTCTATGGTACTGCTTTGAATCAGGTGTCCTATTTCTCTTTTTCTGATGCTTTCTCATAATGCGTATGGCATACTTTTGTGCTAACATGGCACATTTCCCATCTAATTGTTCCTGTTTGGTTTCCTCCCCCCTCCTTTCTTTCCCCCCCCCCCCCCATCACTTACGACTGACATAAAAGTCTGCCTTTGCAACAAGAGCTCAGTTTCTCATTTTTCCTTAAGTTTCTCATTTTCCTACAGAGCATCCTATAGATTTTGGCTCAACTCCTTTTCCCAATCAACCATGATCTTATAGACAAACAACAAACCACCAGCGATACGCCCTGCACGGGCAAGTTGTTCCCGAGACCATAAACGTGTCGGTTGGTGACAACTCCCCCAATATTTCAGGACTTCCATCGGTTCTACAGCCCATCCTGGTGTATCTACCTGGGATGCGCTTGCCTTACGTCTAAACATTGTGTATATACAAACTTCTTCACTTGACGGAGCGTCAGCCCTAGTTGCATATGACAACAGTACCACACTGGGCAGAACACCTGCCCAAGTGGAGTCACCTAACAACACTGCACACAACAAAAAGCAAACAGTAGCACACATGCTGATCAGCAGGTATAAGCTGGCACCCACACACACTTACACAGCAGACATACAAAAACAGCACTTCTATCTCAGGGAGATGACTGGGAAGTGGAGGGGGCGAGGCGGGCAATGGCAGGAGCAAACAGCTCCGGCTCTGTCCTTCTCTGCTGACATTCTGCCTCCTCCATCGGCCTCAGGTGGAGCAGAGAGGATCAGCAGGGTATCGTCCCAGACCTTCGGACCTGGCCTGTTCAATCCCCCTCCCGTGGGCTGTAATGCTGCAAAAGCCCCGGCTGCCGTGGCTCGCTCCGCCTTCATATCTTGTAAGGTCGATAACACCAACCACCATGTCGTCGCTAACGGTGATGCCTCTTTGTCTCCTTTACTTATCACTTCCCACAGTTTTTTCCCAACAGCCTCCCATATTTCTGGTTTAAAAGCTGTTTGGGGCTCTGGTGCGAATCCGTTCTCTCTGCACCAGATTAACAACCTTCGGAGCATATGCTCATCGTATTTCACCCATCTCTTAGAGAGGATACGCAGGAGAAGTCTTAATATAGCCCCTTCTTCTTTCGTTACTTGTTGCCCCATCTCCTGCCCCGGCTGCACACCTCTCTCTGGGTGCCCGTGGCCACGTCGTTTGTTTCCTCTATTCCAGATTGCCGCCCAATCTGCCTGTTCTCAGTCCAGCTGAGCCGTCCTCCAGCCAGTGGATCTCCTTCTGGGTCTTCCGCCCCTTGTGTTCCGTTGCTCAAGCCAAGCGCCGATCGGTATCACGTCGGGGTCACCATCTGAGGAGGAATAACTGGACTCCAGACGATCCAATGTGAATCAACAGAAGCCGTTTATTAAGCACAGATCATCATCTTTTATACCCTGTGTTGTAGCCGTACACGCGACTCGCTTATTTCTGATTAGCTAGTTACACTGTCCACGCGCTGTCCATGCAGTTCATTCACACATCAGATTGGTTACAGGAATTCGCATAGTAAACTGCTTAGTCATTAGCACAACATGTTTTCTACCTTCTCAGTTCCCGTTTTTCCCCATGTACTAATTCCATCTTCTACCACCTGTTTTGCCCTTAATCTAATCTCTCACAGTAGGGAGGCTGGCTCACATGGCCATTTTCTCTCAGATACATTCCTACATTACCCGACTTCTGCCAAAACCACGTTCTGAATAGGACCGACAGACAGAGTGCAAGCAGAGGCTTGTGCACCACCTGTAATACAGCAGCTGAGAATGAACCGATGCTCTAGGTCGCCGCTCTCCTCGGCCAAGTCTCTTCCGGTGCCCTATCTGTCATTGCTGTCACAGCTCAGGCTGGGCATTAAACCAAGTGACAGATGTTCTCTTTTAACTTCTCTCCTGAGGAAGGAAAGAAAGAATGTGACTGGAAAAGAAACTGAACTCTTTCATAATGAAATGTAAAGAGAAAAGTAATACCGAGGAGAGACAACAGGAAAAAATAAAATAGGTAAAATATATACACAACCCAGTATCGAGCTCCCAGGATGCCCATTGCTTCACCGGCAGGCACGGGCAAAGTCCAAGAATGGACTTGCCAATGGATTGGAACCGGATTCTGGATCTGGTTGCATGAATGCACAGATCGGGATTGAAGGATGTCAAACAGACAGCAGAGTCCTCGGACGCCAGCCGTTGAAGGAAAGGTACCGACCCCTTTGATCCATCTGCTTTTATACTGAGCGTGATGATGATGGGATGCAATACCCCATCAGTCAGATTCGGGTCACCGGTCCCATCTACTCTTCACCGTGGGTGCAACCCCTCTATGCTTTTCTGCTTCCAACCCATCAACAGGGCATACATAAAAGTTAGCAGAGCTGCACTGTTACAGCAATAAGTATAAGCAAGAGCCTCTCTGCATAGCATCGCTTGTCATTAAGTGTAAATATATGCTCTTAGCAATCTGGAAGCGGATACTACCTGAAAAAGACGTCATTATCTTCAGAGAGTTCAGTTAGTTGGAAGAGACTTACCTGAAAAGTAGAATTACTGAAAGGAAAACTGGTTCTGTTGTACCTCAGTCCAGCACAGTAGCACATGGCTACGCAACCTCACTTTCACATGAAAAAAAGTAGTGCCCAATTGTATTCATGGAGCCACCGTTCAGATCTTCCCTTTAATACCTCATGCCAAGCCACCTCCGTACGGCGCTCCTCTCGGTTCCCCTGAGTCACTCTGCCCATCTCATCCTTCTGCTTCTGAAAAAAAACAAACAAACAATATCAAACATTACCCTAATGCGGAGCAGTAGCTTAATTCCAAAGGTCTTGTTTCTACTTAGAAACACTGTTCAACTAGGGCCAACAGCAGCCTGCCATCAAAAAAAAAAAAAAAAAGCCCACAAACATTACACCCCACACAAAGCAGCCTGAACATCTTTGAGATATTATCTCCTTCACTATCCATAAACAGCCTCTCTGACTTGGCTCTGCTTATGCCAACACCCACTAATGAAACACCCATGCACCCAACCTACTGAGAGCTAATCAATTCCAGATGACTACGCAACCTTTGCCTCAGTCTCAACAGATCCACATATTAACTATAGACTCTTGTCACTATTCTGCCTGCCTTGAGCTCTGCACACCTGGGCAGGGGAGTTCCGAGCCAGACACAGACACACACAATCAGAGACCAAGACTACACAGAATGCTAAAAACAACACGCCTCAAGAATGAGAAAAAACTCCCAGCAAGAAGGATGACACCCGGATGGAAGTCACCATCAGGCAAGAAGACCTGGAAACCACAGTGGTGATGTGAAGAGGCTCTATGGAAGCCCCTGAAACAAAGTTTACAACGTCATCATCTGTGATAAGGAGGGACTGTCAAGACTGCTAAGATGTATGCGCAGGAAGCCTGGCTTCAAGACCTAAGAATGTAATGACGTAGGGAAGAAGACCCAGTCGCAGAAGTGGGCTGTCCTGAAGCTTCCAAGACGCAAGACCGAAGCATGCTTTAAGCTTCTAACGCAAGACGACCAGCAGCCGAACGGTGCTATGCGCAGGGGTGCAAGCATTCGAGACCCTAGGGAGGGTGCCTGAGGCGCCACGCTGTGCTCCTGGAGCTTAAAAGATGACCTCGCGACCCAAGAAAGGTCTAAGACGCAGAACACGGACCACACGAACAACATGACAACTGACACAGGCTGGAACTGCCCTGCCCGGGATGTGCTAGCATCATGCTGAACAGTAAGCCACATCCTTTACCTGCCCAAAGGGGACTGTGCCCCAGGACAGCCCTCGCCCCTACGCTAACTTCAAAGACCCCTTTCAGCAACTGTCAACCTCATCCCCTTGGCCCCTCTCGGGCACCAGTGTCTCAGCTTAGCTTGTGGATGGCCAGGGGTCAGAAACCATCCTTGACGCAATCCACAAAAAAACAGCCATCTGATATCTTCCTGCAGTCATCAGCTTCCTCCTCTTCCTCTGCAAAAGGAAAAAAAAAAAAAAACCATGAATCCCCAAAGCAACCACAGCACCAGCAATAAGCATCTTGAGAGGAGATGCCAACCTCTTCCACAACACCCGCATCCTCCCAAACACCATGGCCTTCCGCTCGCCTGCTCCACACTGATTCTGGAGGCCAAAGCTGCAGTGACAAAATTATTTATGGCACCTAAGATACCAAGAAACACAACATTACCAATGCGCTTATGTGAAATCGCCAGTTCTGTGCTCATCCTCGCTACTATCGGGCTCACCTCAAATGTGAGAGGCTAGAACAGACCAGATGTCATCAACACCCAAACCCAACTGCAAAACTTGTCTAAGACAGAATCGTGAACCTGCCTCCCTTTCCCAGCCATCCCCCAGCGCCAAAACTTTAGAAACCCCTTCTGTTCTCCCGAGCAATCAGGGATGGAGCCCCACTTCTTCTTGACAGATCTGCATATTAACTATAAACTCTCATCACTATTGTGCCTTTCCTGGACTCTACACACCCAGCCAGCAAGGCTCCAAGCCAAACACGCAGAGTTACAGACCGATGCTACACAGAACACTAAAAACAACACGCCACAAAGACAAGAGAAAACTCTCAGCAAGAAGGATGACACACGGACCAAAGTCACCATCAGGCAAGAAGACCTGGGGGACCGTGACGATGATGTGAAGAGGCTCTACGGACCCCCCTGAAACAAAGTGCAGAACATCATCGTCTGTGATAAGAACAGACTGCTGAGACTGACAAGATGTATGCACAGGAAGCCTGGCTTCAAGACCTAAGAATGTAATGACAAAGGAAGGAAGTCCCAGTCATGAGAGTGAGCCATCCATAAGCTTCTGAGACAAAAGACCGATGTACGCTTTAAGCATGTGACACAAGAAGAGCGGTAGCCGACCGGTGCTATGACCACAGGTGCAGGCATTCCAGACCCTAGGGATGGCACCTGAGGCACCCACCGTGCTCCTTGAGCTTAAAGACGACCTCGAGACCTGAAAAAGGTCTAAGACACAGAACATATGAATGACACTACAACAGACACAGGTTGGAACTGCCCTGTGCGGGACATGCTAGCATCACGCTGAACAGTAAGCCACATCCTTTACCTGCCCAAAGGGGACTATACTCCAGGACAGTCCGCTCTGCTACGCTAACTTCAAAGACCCCTTTTTGCAACTGTCGACTTCATCCCCCTTGGCCCCTCTCCAGCCCTGGTCTCTCAACTTAGCTTTTGGAGGGCCCAGGGTTGGAAACCATCCTTGATGCAATCCACAGAAAACAGCCATCTGATATGTTCCTGTGGTCACCAGGTGTCTCCTCTTCCTCTGCAAAAGAAAAAACAAAAACTTAAAAGTAACCACAGCACCAGCAATAAGCATCTTGAAAGGAAATGCCAACTTCTTCCACAACATCCTCATCCTCCCAAACATCGTGGCATTTTGCTTGCCTGCTCTGCGCCGATTCCAGAGTCCGAGGCTGCAGCAACAATTGTTTATGGCACCTAAGATACCAAGAAACACAACATTACCACTGCGTTTCTGCCAAATCACCAGTCCCATGCTCCTCCTCAATGCTATCCGGCTCGCCTCAAATGTGGACCTGAGCCATCTCCAAAGCTGCAATCGAGGGAAGGACCGGCAGACTGACCCTGGAGAAGCCCAGCGGCAGAATGAGCTGCCCCAGCAGAGGCCATGGTTTATGTACCCCAGGCACCCCCCGCCGCTCTTCCCACAATCACCGGGGAAAGGGGCCAGGTCAACCGCTGCAAGGCATGGAGTCTGCTGGAGGAGCGGTGAGCCTCTCTGCAAACCATTCCTTGGTATTCACTGTAAGAGTCTGACCTTATCTGCTAGAAGCACATACCATCTAAAAAATAAGCTGTGAATCTCAAGGAATGCAATTAGAAGCTGAGCTATCAAGTATAACTAGCAAATTTTCATTCAGATTAACCTCAAACCAGGACATTTGCACGTGGCTTCACAACCTCAAACTTAAGAAAACCCTTATGTCACATAAACACTGATTGCATCTTCTCTCTAATACCACACACCAACCCACCTTCTTTTGCTACTCCCTCTCCTCCTACACAGCTCGTCCCTCTGCATCTGAAAAACAATAATAAGAAACACATTACCCAGACACACATCAATAGCTTAACAGTTCCAAAAGTCTCATTTCTACTTAAGAATACCATCTAGAGTGCAGAGACAGCATGCCAGTAAAAAAAAAAAAAAACAACACACAAACATTACGACCCATGCAAAGCAGCCTTAATAACTTTGAGATCCCTACTCCTCCACTACTGCTGAATAGCCCTGCCTACATAGCTCTGCTTTTCCCAAAGAACACTAATGAAACAACTTTCCGCACAACCTGCTGATGGCTACTCCAGCTGGAATGACCATACCACCTTTGCTTCAACAGTCTAGGCAGATCCACATATTAACAGTAGATTCTCATTGCTACTGCAGCTACCCCTGACACTACGCCCCCGGGCAGGGTGGCTCAGAGCCAGAACACACACGCACGCGCAAACCGACAGTACATGGAACGCGTCTCAAAGATGAGAGAAAACTCTCAGCAAGAAGGATGACACCTGAATGGAAGTCATTATCAGGCAAGATGACCTGCAGGACTGTAAATGTGACTTGAGGAGGCTCTGCGGAAGCCCCAGAAAATGTGTACATCATAGCCTGTGACAAGAAACAGCTATCAAAACTGAGAAGATGTAGGCCTGGGAAGCCTGCCTTCAAGACCTAAGAAATTAAGGATGCAGGGCTAAAAACCCAGTCCCTGAAAATGGACTGCTAGAAGGCAGAACCGCTCATGCAGCTGGGAACAAAACCACAAGTGAGAACTGTTCAGAGTTTTCCATCGCAGAAGACCGATCCACGCTTTAAGCTTGTAACTCGAGAAAATCAGCGCCTAAATACAGGCATTTGAGACTCTACGGATGGTGCCCGAGGTGCGTGCCTTGCTCCTTGAGTGTTAAGAGGACATCAAGACTGAAAGGTTTAAGACACAGAAGAGGCAACACAAACCACACAGACACAGGCTGGAACCACCCTGCCCGGCACAACATAGCATCATGCTGAAGACTAACCCGCTCCCTTTATCTGCCCAAAGGGGACCGTTCCCGGACACCCCTCTGCCCTACGCTAACTTTAAAACCCCTCCCTGCAATTGTCAACCTCGTCCGCTTCCTCCAGGTCCTTCCCTAGCCCTGGCCCCTCCACTTAGCTTTCAGTGGGCCGGGGGTCACATCTAGGGATGATCACTTCCCTAGATCGGAAGAGGCGTGGCAGGGAAAGGCCTGGACATGGACAAGAGGGCACATGACTCGCCGCAGCTCCTGGCATGTGTGGGAGACCTTCGCTGCTCACAGGCTTCTCTCTCTGTCCCTTCGTCCTCTGTGGTGCTGGCGGCCTGACCCTTGCCCACCTAGGAGCGGGCAGGGAGAAATGCTCTTGTCCCATGAGGCTCACACGCGCAGCCGACGAAGGCAGCGAGCTCCCGGTGCTCTGTGCTGGTGGGGCACTCTGTCAGGGATGGCTGGGAGGGATCCTTCCTCGCTGCGGGGACCGTCTGTTCCTGGCTGGAGGCACCTACCTGTCAGAACCCCCTTCGTTTGACTCCTCAGCCAGCGCTGGCAGGCAGCTGTGCCCAGGCAGCCCACTTGGAAGCTAGAGGCCCTTGGCAAAGCAGATCCATCCCCAGGGCAGCCTTTCTTTTTAAGCCCTTGGCCCAGCCCATGCTCACCTCATGGGTCCCACCTAGGCTGCCTCAGCCCCAGCTGGAGCCTGCTGGGAAGAGGGGCCATTGCCAAAGCCCCACAGCACATCACCCCCTCCCCTGAGCCTCTCCCCGACCACCAGCTCTGCATCTTCCTCCTGGATGCTCTCCCTCCACTTTTAGGGGGAACGCTGTGTGACACACACCGCCCACCGCACAACAAGGTCTTGTTTTGACTTAGAAATGCCTTCCAGAGTAACACTACAACCTGCCGTTAAAAAAAAAAAAAAAAAAAAAAAACACACACACACACACACACACACAAAACCACAAACATTACACCCCACACAAAATGACTCTCAAACTGAGAAGATGTATGTGCAGGAAGCCTGGCTTCAAGGCCTAAGATCTTAAGGATGCAGGGAAGAAGTCCCGGTCACTGAAAATAGATGGCTAGAGAACAGAGCGCATTTAGAAACACACACACAGTGATTCAACAAAGGTAGCAGCCCACGTGACAGCGCTTCACCAGATTCCACGGCCACGTACCCCGGGTTATTTACTGCCCATGGGCCAGGGTCAGACAAGCTGTCAGGGAGACCCTCCCCTTGAGTCATGAGGCTTGGAAAGGACCCCCTTGCTTTCTAAACTCCTTCTCGGAGAGGAGTCTAGGTGCGGCTGGATCCGATCCCTGCCCCGGCCTTGGGAACCGTTTCCCTCTAAAGGATTGTATCTGCTCCATCAATCCGTTCTATCACTCAGCTAAGATTGCAAAGTTCTGCATGCTATTAGTCACTTACCCAGATTCTGCTGCGGCAAGGCATCTCTCAACCTCGAGGAGCAGAACCCTACATGAGCATCCCCGCTCAAGCGGAGGTGGTGGCGAACAGGCGGCTGCCGGGCAGGAAGGCTCCAAGGGCTCTTGTCCTGCCCACTAGTTGTAGAGGCAGCTAATTGACTTTTAGTCATATCAGCCTGGGAAAAAAAAAAATATCTAAAGTCCCCACTCCAGACGGTGTGTTGACTCTGTTGCCTGCGGGGAGGGGAGAAAAGGGGGTTGGGAGGGTGAGGGGGTGGGAAACGGGGGAGGAGGGCACCGCACCACCACACCAGTCAAACAAAGAACCACCAATTCGATAATTCACTATACAGTGCAGTACAATCCCAGACGGTCTAAAACAACAGTCGAAACAATGATAGGCCAATGCAATGCAAGACATAACACAACACGGGGCAGCACAAGGCAATACGCAGCCAAATTAAGAACAACCGATCAACACACCCACAATACAGTGCAGTCCTACGACAATGTTTACAGTGACCATCAAAACAATGATGGGGCAATGCAATGCATAACAATACAGGACGGTGTGATGGAACACACAACCGAAGAACTAATTCAGAAACTCACAATACAGTGCAGTACAATCTCAGACAATCTAAAATAACAAGCGAGACAACATCGTCGGGGCAATACAATGCAAGACAAAGCTATCCAGGGCGGTACAACGCCATACGCATTCAAATAAAGAACAGCCAAGGAAAGAATTCACGGTACAGTGCCATACAGTGGCAGACTATCTGTCAGATGTCAGGCGAGACAACAACAGAGCAATACAACGCAAGGCATAACACGATATGGGGCACTACAAGACACTGCACGGTCAAAGAAACAACCTATTAAAGAAGTCACAATACGGTGCAGTCCTGTGACAGAACGTATAAAATGACCTTCTAGACAATGACAGGGCAATACAACGCAAGACAAAACACGATACGGGGCAGTACAAGGCGAGACACACTCACATCAACCACCCCTTAAAAAAAAACCCACACCACAGTGCGGTGCCATGCCAGAATATATCACGTGGCACTCAGGACTATTATATGGCAATACAATGCCAAACGCAACACAACACGGGGCAGTCCAATGCAAAACGGAATTAAAGAAAGAACAACCTGTCAAAACCCCAACATACAGGGCAGCACTATCCCACGGAGCATCAGGTGGCGGTCGAGACAGTTACAGGACAACAGAATCTGAGACGTAACGTTAGACAGTGCAGTACAGTGCAATAGTCAGTCCAATATACAACCGACGAAGGGACCCACAATACTGTGCGTTACAACGCCAACAGATGTGAGACAGCAGGCAAGATAACGACAGAGCAATACAATGCACAACGTAAGACAATAGAGGACAGTATAATGCTAAGATGCCTCAGATGGCAGTCAAAACAATGACGCGGCAACACGATTCGAGACCCAACACAAAGGCGGTAACACGGCAATACATGGTCAAAGAAAGAGCACCCGGTAAAACCCCCATGATACAGATGGCTACTGTCCGAGAGCGTCTACAATGACAGCGAAGAGAACGACAGGGCAATACAATGCAAGATAGAACACCACACAGGGCACTACAATGCAATAGGCAGCCAAATAAGAACAAACATTTAAAAAAAACACCAGAAGACCGAGCGGTACATACCGCAATGGTAGTCAGGGCGATTACAGGGCAATACAATGCAAGACAAAACACAACACGGGGCAGGACGAGGCAATAGGTAGTCAAATAACGAACCGCCGATCGAAAACCCACAGACGAGTGTGCTGCAATCCCAGTCGCAGATGGCAGTCGATAAAATGACTGAGCAATAGAATCCAAGACATAACATTATAGGGGGCAGTAGAATGCAATATGCAGTCAAACAGAGAACAACCCGTTACAAAACTGACGAGACAGTGTACTACAATGCGAGAATATATCAGATATCAATCAAGATGGTTCCAGGGCAATACAATGCAAGACCTAACAGTATACTGGGCACTACAATCCAATACATGGTGAAATAACAAGAAAACGATTCTAGAACTGCACGGTATTGAGAATTTTTTAACACAATGGCTGAAATGACAATCCAAACAATGAAAGGGTAATACAACACAAGACATATCACTATGCGTGTCAGTACAACCCACTACCCGCTCAAATAAACAGCAAACAGTTATAGGACTGCACGGGATTGAGAATTGTTTAACAAATACACAGTTAAATCAACAACAGCCAATTGTAGGACTACAGTGGACTGTGAAATTTTTAAACACAAAGTCTAAAATCACAAACACGACAGTGACAGGACAATACAATGCGAGACGTAACAGCGTACATGGCAGTACAGTGCAATATACTGTCAAATCAAAAACAGCTGATGAAGGAAGTGACAATATGGTGGCGTACAATGGCAGAATAGATCAGATGACAGTCAAGACAACAACAGAGCGATACCGTGCAAGACATAACACCATACAGGGCAGTACGAGGCAATACACAGCCACATAAGAACCCATGAAAGACATCACAATACAGTCCAGTCCCAGGACAGAATCTCTGAAGTGACCGTCAAGACGAAAAGGCAATAACAATGCAAGACGTAACACCATACAGGGCCGGACAAGGCAATACGCAGTTGTGACAATCGGAGCAATTAACTTCACTCCTAAGAGAAAAGTAGAGAAACATTTAGAAACACACACACAGTGATTCAACAAAGGTAGCAGTGCACGTGACAGCGCTTCACCAGATTCCATGGCCATGTACCCCGGATTATTTACTGCCTAGGGGCCACGGTCACACTATCTCTTAAGGAGACCCTCCCATTGAGTCACAGGGCTTGGAAAGGACCCCCTTGCTTTCTAAACTCCTCGGAGAGGAGTCTAGGTGCGGCTGGATCCGATCCTTGCCCTGGACTTGGGCAACGGTTTACCTCTAAAGGATTTTAGCTGCGCCATCAATCCATTATATCGCTGAGCTAAATTGTAAAAGTTTGGCATGCTATTAGTCACTTACCGATACTCTTGTGACGGCATGGCATCTCTCAGCCTCGAAGAGCAGAACCTTAAGTGAGTGTCCCCGCTCCAGGGGAGATGCTGGCGAACAGGCTGCTGCATTGCAAGAGAGCTCAAAGGGCTCTTGGTCTGTCCGCTCGTTATATAGCAAACTAACCAACTTAGAGTGTTTTGACTCTGTTGCCAGCCATCCCACAAAGTTCAAGTGCCACTCATAGCAACTCCCGCTGGTTGTTATTGCTCGAGCAGCAGCCTGGGCGAAAAAGGGGAAAAAGGGGGGGTCACATCGCAACAGTGGTCAAATAACGAACAACCCGTTAAAAATTTCACAATACAGTGCTGGAGACTAAAATAACTCGCAAGACAACGACAGGGCGATACAATGCAAGACCTAACATTACACAGGGCAGTACAAGGCAACATACAATCAAATAAAGAACAGCCAATCAAAGAATTGACGGTACAGTGCCATACAATGGTAGAATATATCAGAGGTCAGTCAACACAATGACAGAACAATAGAAGGCAAGACGTAACTCAATACGGGGCACTACCAGACGATACACAGTCAAAGAAACAACAACCCATTAAAGAATTCACAATACAGTGCAGTCCTAGGACAGAACGTGTAACATGACTGTCAAGACAGTGACAGAGCAATACAATGCAAGACACAACACAATACGAGGCAGTAACAAGACAATACGCAGCCATACGAAGAACAACTGATTAAAAAACCCAGAATACATTAAAGTGTAATACCAGAATAGATCAGAAGGCAGTCAAGGCTATGACGGGGCAATATAATGCCAGACGTAACACAATACAGGGCGGTACAAGGCAGTACACAGGCAAAGAACAACCGATTAAAAAAAAAAAAAACCACGTAATGTGGCGTGGTACAATGCCAGAATAGATCGCATAGCAGTCAAGAGCGTGACGGGGCAACACGATGCAAAACCGATACTGAGCCAGGCGGAGCAATGCTATTTCAAATACACAACAATATAATACGGAACCAAATTCTTATGCTTACGATGCAAGACAGTCTCAAATGGCAGTCGAGGAAATTACTGAGCAACGTAATGCAAAAACAGCACGCTGCCCGGCAATGCAATATATGGTCAGGTACAAAACAATCCGTTCCAGAAACAACATATCAAACTGTACAACTCCACGGTCTCAGATGGCAGTCAAGACATACACAGAGCAATACCATGCAAGACGTAACACAATACAGGGCAATACGATAAAATACATAGGGTAACTTAAGAACGATGAATCAAAAAACCTGCAATACAGCGATTACAATGGCAGACGGCCTGAGACGGCAGTCGAGACGATTACGGGGCAATGCAACGCAAGACGAAACGCGATACGGGGCGGTACCCTGCAAAACCATCCCCGACGGCCATCGGGGAAGTTACAGAGCGATATAATGCGAAAACAACGCCCTGCCCGACAACACAATATATGGTCACGTACAAAACAATCTGTTAAAGAAACAACATACGGAGCAATACCGTGCGAGATGGTTTCAGATGGCGGTTAAGGAAAATACAGAGTGATGCGATGGAAAACTGAAATAGCGCCAAACAATGCAATACAATTTCAAATACACAGCCTTCAAATACACAACAAAATACTTAAGGATACAATGCCAGAGTGTCTCACGTGACAGTCAAAACAGCGACAGACTGAAACGATTCAAGACGTACCATGATACAGGGCAGAACAATGCAATACGCGGTCAAAGGAAGAACAAGGGAATAAAAAAAATCCACAATACCGTGCGGTACGATAACAGAATATATCGGACGGCTGTCAAGACAATGACAAAGCCATATGCTGCAAAACCAAAACACAGCCAGGTGACACAACAGAGGTTCAAATGTGCAACCATGCGATTCAAAACAAAATATGAAAGGTTACCATGCCTGATCATCTCAGATGGCAATCAAGACAATGACTAAGGGATACGACGCAAAACCGAGATACGGGCAGCCAAAGTGATACAACTTAAAGTACAGACTGATGCAATGCCAAACAAAATACAGAACTATATGATGCAATGCAGTCCGATGTGGCACTCAAGACAATTACGGGGCGCTACGATGCGAAACCGATACGGTGTCGGGCAATGCAATACTATTTTGAATACACAAGAGAACACAAAACAAAAGATACATAAGCATACAATGCGAGACATTCTCAGATAGCAGTCAAGACAGTTACAGAGCAACACAACGCAAAAACAATACAGAGCCGGGCAATCCAATACAGTCAGATGCAGAACAATACATCAAAGTAACAACATGGCGAACAGTACAACATGACAGTCTCAGATGGCTGTCAAGAAAATGACCTAGCAATACAGTGCAAGACGTAACGGAATACAGGCGTTACCATGCTAGACCATCTGAGACTGCGGACGAGAACACTACAGAGCAATACGATTCCAGGCTAAACACACACAAGGCAGTGTAATGCAAGATAGTTTCACATACGTTCAGGACAATTACCGCTCCACTTACATGCCTGAAGGGGACCGCTCCTGGACAGCCTGGAGTGCCACGCTAACTTTTAAATGCCTCGCTGCTATTTCCAACCCTATCCCCTCCCCTCCCTGAGGAAGCTCCGCCGCCGGTACCTCAACTTCGCTTTCTGAGAGCCGGGACTCTGGAGCCCTGCTCAACAAGAAAAAAAAAGTTACCATGTATCAAATCGATTCATGGCGGAGTTGCTGGGTTTCCTCTTCATCACCTGCAAAAACAAACAAGGGAACCCCAATTTCCACAAAATGGCGCCATCAGGCACCATTGCGTCTGTCAACACTAACTTGTACTGCAATATCCCCCACATCAGATGCGCCGTACCCTTCTACTCACCTGCTCCACACAGATTCCGGATTCAGACTTTGTGGCACTCTCTGGTTCTGGAACCTAAGACACCTAGACACACAATATTACTGTTGAGCTTACGGGAGAGATACCACCCAAAACCCTAACATGTGCGAACTTATTACCACCTCCTGCTCCCTCACCTTGCCTGCCCATCCTCCCGAGGCATGCAACCTGAAGGATTGCAAACCGCCTGTAAAACCCAACCAGCATGGGTTGCTTAAAACTTGAAAGTTGCTCCATCTGAGGAAGATGCGATACTTCAGCCCACCCACCGCTGCTGACCTTGACTGACTCATCCCCATCCCCACATCCCATGTCATTCATTGCTTCAAGACTTCAAATTGAAAAGAACCAATACATATACTGCTCAAAGCCACATCGTCTCTCTAATACCACGTGCTGACTCACCTTCTTACATTGCTCCCCTCTCCTACGCTGCCCTGCCAAGCTTGTCCCGCTGCATCTGCAAGAACATCAGCGAAATCACCTTGAGGCAGAGCAATAAGTTCATAATAACAAAGTCTTGCACCTTTTTACAAATACCATCTAAGGTCCAAATACAACCTTACACAAAGAAAATGACAAAAAAAGTCCGCACGATAAGCAGCCATACCCTCTTCGACATGAACTCTTCTTCGCTACTGCTGTATTGCCTTTCCAACATGCCTCTGCTCTTCCCAAACAACAAAAATGCAAGAGCTATCCACACAACCTCCTGATGGCTACCCTGAGATGACTCTCACACCTTTGCCCCGATCTACAGGGATTCATATACTACATATAGACTCTCCACACAATTCCACCCACCCTGGATGCTACGCACCCGGGCAGGGCGGCCCCAAGCCAAACACTCACAGTTACAGACAGACACTACAAAGAACGCTAAAAACAAAGTGCCTCAAAGACGAGAGAAAACTCTCAGCAAGAAGGATGACACCCGGATGGAAGTCACCGTCAGGCAAGAAGACCTGGAGACCACAGTGGTGATGTGAAGAGGCTCTATGGAAGCCCCTGAAACAAAGTTTACAACGTCATCATCTGTGATAAGGAGGGAATGTCAAGACTGATAAGATGTATACGAAGGAAGCCTGGCTTCAAGACCTAAGAACGTAACGACGCAGGGAAGAAATCCCAGTCGTGGAAGTGGGCCACCCGGAAACTTCCAAGACGCAAGACCGATACACGCTTTAAGCTTCTAATGCAAGAAGACCAGCAGTCGAATGGTGCTACACCCACAGGTCCGAGCGTTCGAGACCCTAAGGATGATGCCCGGCACGCCATGTCGTGCTCCTGGACCTTAAAGGTGACCTTCAGACCCAAAAAAGGTCTAAGACACAGAACACGTACCACATGAACAGCACAACAACGTGCACAGGCTGGAACTGCCCTGCCAGGGACACACTAGCATCATGACAAACAGTAAGCAACAACTTTTACCTGCCCAAAGGACACTGTGCCCCAGGACAGCCCCCCCCCCTACTACGCTAACATCGAAGATCCCATTTTGCAATTGTCCACCTCCACCCCTCTACAGCGCCTGACTGTCAACTAAGCTTTCGGAGGGCCGGGCATCTGAATGCTTCCTTGATGCAGTCCACAAAAAACAGCCACCCGATACATTCCCGCTGTCACCAGGTCCCTCCTCTTCCTCTGCAAAAGGAAAAGAAAAAGTAATCCCAAAGGCAGCCACAGCACCAGCAATAAGCATCTTGAGAGGAGATACCAACCTCTTCCACACCACCCTCAGCCTCATGAACTCTGAGGCATTCTGCTTGCCTGCTCACCGCCAATTCCAGAGATTGACGCTGTGGCAACAGTTATTCACAGCACCTAAGATACCAAGAAACACAACATTAGCACTACGCTTCTGCCAAACCACCAGTCCCGTGCCCCAGCTCGATACTATCTGGCTCGCCTCAAATGCAAGAGCCTAGAGCACACCAGGCTCCGACGACACCCAAACCCATCTGCAAAACCTGAGAAAAAATCGTGAACCCACCTCCCTTTCCTAGCCATGCCCTGAGGAGAAATAACTGGACTCCAGACGATCCAATGTGAATCAACAGAAGCCGTTTATTAAGCACAGATCATCATCTTTTATACCCTGTGTTGTAGCCGTACATGCCACTCGCTTATTTCTGATTAGCTAGTTACACTGTCCACGCGCTGTCCATGCGGTTCATTCACACATCAGATTGGTTACAGGAATTCGCATAGTAAACTGCTTAGTCATTAGCACAACATGTTTTCTACCTTCTCAGTTCCCGTTTTTCCCCATGTACTAATTCCATCTTCTACCACCTGTTTTGCCCTTAATCTAATCTCTCACAGTAGGGAGGCTGGCTCACATGGCCATTTTCTCTCAGATACATTCCTACAATACCCCCTTTTTCTTCTTGAGCCGACCAGACCTTATGCATGGCATTTTCTATCATGTCAGTCACTTTGCGGAGAACACACGAGGCTACCATAATCAATAATAATATAACCAACGATAGCATGAGCCCTTGCTTTAGTAAGTCTGATAACCATCCCGTTATACCCCATGAGCTTAACCAATCATCGAAACCATTTTTGACCACTTTTAATTTGGACATGTTATCCTTCAGATCCCGTAACTGCTTATGAATGGATGATGAGTGGTCGGAAAGATTCATACAACACATACCTTCCAAATCTTCACATCCATGACCCTGAGCTAACAGCAAAAAATCAATAGCCGCTCGATTTTGCAACGTAGCATGCCGAATGCTATGAACATCAGTAAACAAGCTAGATATGATTTCAGTTGTAAGGTTTATCTGTTTACTTGCCCAACGCCCTATCTTATTCAACATATTTAATGCCGTTGCTGTTCCTAGCGAAGGAAGAACACTTAGCCCTATTCTTTGTCCGAGATTCGAAAATGTTATATGGTCATCACAGGATGGAGTGAAGGTATGAACTGTTCTCTTGGCTCTATGTTTCCTGTGCGCTCTGCTCACTGTGTCTTTGGCCGTACGCAGGCCTCTGCTCGTAGATCTGCCACATCTCCCCCTTTTTGTTAAACACCAGACCATTTATTAACAAGGTCGCCATGACTTGTTCTTCTACTCGTTGTGACGCTCTTAGCGGGTTATATACTAAACACAATCAAAAACAGAATCAAAAAGAACCCTGCTAAGGCAATAAATACCCAGATTCCTAAATTTAGCCCAGAAATCCAATTTCTTTGGATTTACCCACGAGAAATCCTTTTGTAATATTTCAAATACATTGCGGTTCATTAAGTCTTGAATCTTTAGTATTTGAGCTTTTAGCTGATCATGTAAAGGACGAATATTTTGTTGCAACAACATGTCAAAAGCACCTTGGAAATGGTGTTTAATCATTTCTCAGCCATGCAGCAACGTATTCCAGGGGAGAGATGTAACACAAAGTCTTTGAGAGTTGTACTCCCAATCACAATACAGAGAAAGACGTGGTTTTAATGCATTTTGCCCATTCCCTATCCATATTGCTGCTGTTTTATACCTTACTCGTGTTAAATTTACACAATAAGATTGATTACATTCTTGTATACTTGCATTTTGAGCCGAAGCAAACATACGGATGAGAAGTACAAATCATTACAGAATTTTCTTGCTTACAACTTCTATTTGTTGCAGTATTATCTGTGGTTAGCATGCACCCCGATTTAAGGTGCTTATAATACACCTTCGGTTGTTCAGGCCATTGAACAGTTCTTACAAAGTGTCGCTCTACTGCTGTGGATGACAAAGAAGACATGTTTAGAAAATTTAAAACATGAGTTGCTTTATACAATCACTCTTGAGGTGTCATATCAATCATCATAGTTACTGGTTTTGAAAAGGTATGTGGCAAAAATACCCACTCTAATGCAGTCAGGCTCTTTGCGAGTGAATCATCCCACTGTCCTATCAGGGCGTAAAGTTGAAATTCTTGTAGGAAGGTGTTCAGTGCGTCTTGCAGCAGTAGTAGACTATATCTTATCTTGCAACATGCTGTAATGCCTTCGGAGCTGTTGGGGTTGATGAACATAGAACTTGGGGGGGGGGGGGGGGGGGGGGGGCGGGGGCAGACACAGTGCTTCAGAGCATCCCCTGTATCTTCAAAGTGTGCTCATGTCTCTCTTGCCCTCGCTCAGCTCATGTCTCTCTCCCCCTCTCTGACCTGAGACAGCCCCCTTATATCCTGCACTGGATTGAGTGGAGAAGTACAGACTAGAGTTGCTGCATGCATGGCCAGTGCACGCAGCAAGTCCCACCAGACCCTCCTGCACTGGATCGAGTAGAAAAGTACAGGCTAGAGTTGCTGCACGCGTGGCCAGCGTATGCAGCAAGTCTCACCAAACTCATGATCCAGCTTTGCCAACAGCAGCTGTCTGATACGTGACTACATTGTTGTAATCCCTTCTTGTTATCTTCTTCTGTGAAGGTCAGGTTCTCATGGATACACACATGGTTTTTAGAGCAACATATTCTACAACTCGTACAAGGGTATGATGCAAAGCGGCACCTACAACTGATCGTATAATGCTTATTAAACATGGCAAACAGCATACTAAACATAACAGACAAATTCCTTCCACACAGGCAATGAGCATAATTTGCTTCAGCCAACCCCACCCCCAAGTCCATCCAGCAAAGAGATTTCACCCAATGGCCTCCACAAGTTGCTGGTTCGGTCGGTGCAGTTCCTGCAACTGGGCATGGATGGACTTGGAGTGGTCACTTAGATTCATACAATACAGTCCTTTAAAATCTTGACAACCATGTCTGTGAGCTGAAAGCAAAAAATCAGTAGCAGTTCTGTTTTGCAACGTCGCATATCAAATACTATCTACATCTAGCAATAACTCAGAAATAGCTGAACTAGTAGCATTGTTAAACCTATCCTTGGCAGCAAGAGAGTCCTTGTTAGCAAGAGCGCATACGGACTCCCTGTTCTTGCTGGTACTGTGCTTTGATCTTCTTCCACAACAGGCCAAGATTCTCAAGCAGCTAGATAAGGTGTCTGAGAGTCCATTACAGGCTTATGTCATCCAAATGTTTTTCTTGCCAGCACCCAAGACTGAATAACAATTGGTGTGATATATGTGTTTTCCTGCACACAGGTGCGAGTCCCTTGAGTGTATTTACAATCCTCTTTGCCGATCTTCCGTTGCTTTCCCGTAGTCCACCCCCTTGCTCAAGAGACCGCTTCTGCTTGGGTTCATTTTAGTCTCGCAGGGTATAACACAGAGCAATCTACTAAGGCATGCAATAACACATACACATATAGGAAAAAACCAAAAACATCTCTCTATGGTACTGCTTTGAATCAGGTGTCCTATTTCTCTTTTTCTGATGCTTTCTCATAATGCGTATGGCATACTTTTGTGCTAACATGGCACATTTCCCATCTAATTGTTCCTGTTTGGTTTCCTCCCCCCTCCTTTCTTCCCCCCCCCCCCCCCCCATCACTTACGACTGACATAAAAGTCTGCCTTTGCAACAAGAGCTCAGTTTCTCATTTTTCCTTAAGTTTCTCATTTTCCTACAGAGCATCCTATAGATTTTGGCTCAACTCCTTTTCCCAATCAACCATGATCTTATAGACAAACAACAAACCACCAGCGATACGCCCTGCACGGGCAAGTTGTTCCCGAGACCATAAACGTGTCGGTTGGTGACAACTCCCCCAATATTTCAGGACTTCCATCGGTTCTACAGCCCATCCTGGTGTATCTACCTGGGGTGCGCTTGCCTTACGTCTAAACATTGTGTATATACAAACTTCTTCACTTGACGGAGCGTCAGCCCTAGTTGCATATGACAACAGTACCACACTGGGCAGAACACCTGCCCAAGTGGAGTCACCTAACAACACTGCACACAACAAAAAGCAAACAGTAGCACACATGCTGATCAGCAGGTATAAGCTGGCACCCACACACACTTACACAGCAGACATACAAAAACAGCACTTCTATCTCAGGGAGATGACTGGGAAGTGGAGGGGGCGAGGCGGGCAATGGCAGGAGCAAACAGCTCCGGCTCTGTCCTTCTCTGCTGACATTCTGCCTCCTCCATCGGCCTCAGGTGGAGCAGAGAGGATCAGCAGGGTATCGTCCCAGACCTTCGGACCTGGCCTGTTCAATCCCCCTCCCGTGGGCTGTAATGCTGCAAAAGCCCCGGCTGCCGTGGCTCGCTCCGCCTTCATATCTTGTAAGGTCGATAACACCAACCACCATGTCGTCGCTAACGGTGATGCCTCTTTGTCTCCTTTACTTATCACTTCCCACAGTTTTTTCCCAACAGCCTCCCATATTTCTGGTTTAAAAGCTGTTTGGGGCTCTGGTGCGAATCCGTTCTCTCTGCACCAGATTAACAACCTTCGGAGCATATGCTCATCGTATTTCACCCATCTCTTAGAGAGGATACGCAGGAGAAGTCTTAATATAGCCCCTTCTTCTTTTGTTACTTGTTGCCCCATCTCCTGCCCCGGCTGCTCACCTCTCTCTGGGTGCCCGTGGCCACGTCGTTTGTTTCCTCTATTCCAGATTGCCGCCCAATCTGCCTGTTCTCAGTCCAGCTGAGCCGTCCTCCAGCCAGTGGATCTCCTTCTGGGTCTTCCGCCCCTTGTGTTCCGTTGCTCAAGCCAAGCGCCGATCGGTATCACGTCGGGGTCACCATCTGAGGAGGAATAACTGGACTCCAGACGATCCAATGTGAATCAACAGAAGCCGTTTATTAAGCACAGATCATCATCTTTTATACCCTGTGTTGTAGCCGTACACGCGACTCGCTTATTTCTGATTAGCTAGTTACACTGTCCACGCGCTGTCCATGCAGTTCATTCACACATCAGATTGGTTACAGGAATTCGCATAGTAAACTGCTTAGTCATTAGCACAACATGTTTTCTACCTTCTCAGTTCCCGTTTTTCCCCATGTACTAATTCCATCTTCTACCACCTGTTTTGCCCTTAATCTAATCTCTCACAGTAGGGAGGCTGGCTCACATGGCCATTTTCTCTCAGATACATTCCTACAATACCCCCTTTTTCTTCTTGAGCCGACCAGACCTTATGCATGGCATTTTCTATCATGTCAGTCACTTTGCGGAGAACACACGAGGCTACCATAATCAATAATAATATAACCAACGATAGCATGAGCCCTTGCTTTAGTAAGTCTGATAACCATCCCGTTATACCCCATGAGCTTAACCAATCATCGAAACCATTTTTGACCACTTTTAATTTGGACATGTTATCCTTCAGATCCCGTAACTGCTTATGAATGGATGATGAGTGGTCGGAAAGATTCATACAACACATACCTTCCAAATCTTCACATCCATGACCCTGAGCTAACAGCAAAAAATCAATAGCCGCTCGATTTTGCAACGTAGCATGCCGAATGCTATGAACATCAGTAAACAAGCTAGATATGATTTCAGTTGTAAGGTTTATCTGTTTACTTGCCCAACGCCCTATCTTATTCAACATATTTAATGCCGTTGCTGTTCCTAGCGAAGGAAGAACACTTAGCCCTATTCTTTGTCCGAGATTCGAAAATGTTATATGGTCATCACAGGATGGAGTGAAGGTATGAACTGTTCTCTTGGCTCTATGTTTCCTGTGTGCTCTGCTCACTGTGTCTTTGGCCGTACGCAGGCCTCTGCTCGTAGATCTGCCACATCTCCCCCTTTTTGTTAAACACCAGACCATTTATTAACAAGGTCGCCATGACTTGTTCTTCTACTCGTTGTGACGCTCTTAGCGGGTTATATACTAAACACAATCAAAAACAGAATCAAAAAGAACCCTGCTAAGGCAATAAATACCCAGATTCCTAAATTTAGCCCAGAAATCCAATTTCTTTGGATTTACCCACGAGAAATCCTTTTGTAATATTTCAAATACATTGCGGTTCATTAAGTCTTGAATCTTTAGTATTTGAGCTTTTAGCTGATCATGTAAAGGACGAATATTTTGTTGCAACAACATGTCAAAAGCACCTTGGAAATGGTGTTTAATCATTTCTCAGCCATGCAGCAACGTATTCCAGGGGAGAGATGTAACACAAAGTCTTTGAGAGTTGTACTCCCAATCACAATACAGAGAAAGACGTGGTTTTAATGCATTTTGCCCATTCCCTATCCATATTGCTGCTGTTTTATACCTTACTCGTGTTAAATTTACACAATAAGATTGATTACATTCTTGTATACTTGCATTTTGAGCCGAAGCAAACATACGGATGAGAAGTACAAATCATTACAGAATTTTCTTGCTTACAACTTCTATTTGTTGCAGTATTATCTGTGGTTAGCACGCACCCCGATTTAAGGTGCTTATAATACACCTTCGGTTGTTCAGGCCATTGAACAGTTCTTACAAAGTGTCGCTCTACTGCTGTGGATGACAAAGAAGACATGTTTAGAAAATTTAAAACATGAGTTGCTTTATACAATCACTCTTGAGGTGTCATATCAATCATCATAGTTACTGGTTTTGAAAAGGTATGTGGCAAAAATACCCACTCTAATGCAGTCAGGCTCTTTGCGAGTGAATCATCCCACTGTCCTATCAGGGCATAAAGTTGAAATTCTTGTAGGAAGGTGTTCAGTGCGTCTTGCAGCAGTAGTAGACTATATCTTATCTTGCAACATGCTGTAATGCCTTCGGAGCTGTTGGGGTTGATGAACATAGAACTTGGGGGGGGGGGGGGGGGGGGCGGGGGCAGACACAGTGCTTCAGAGCATCCCCTGTATCTTCAAAGTGTGCTCATGTCTCTCTTGCCCTCGCTCAGCTCATGTCTCTCTCCCCCTCTCTGACCCGAGACAGCCCCCTTATATCCTGCACTGGATTGAGTGGAGAAGTACAGACTAGAGTTGCTGCATGCATGGCCAGTGCACGCAGCAAGTCCCACCAGACCCTCCTGCACTGGATCGAGTAGAAAAGTACAGGCTAGAGTCGCTGCACGCGTGGCCAGCGTATGCAGCAAGTCTCACCAAACTCATGATCCAGCTTTGCCAACAGCAGCTGTCTGATACGTGACTACATTGTTGTAATCCCTTCTTGTTATCTTCTTCTGTGAAGGTCAGGTTCTCATGGATACACACATGGTTTTTAGAGCAACATATTCTACAACTCGTACAAGGGTATGATGCAAAGCGGCACCTACAACTGATCGTATAATGCTTATTAAACATGGCAAACAGCATACTAAACATAACAGACAAATTCCTTCCACACAGGCAATGAGCATAATTTGCTTCAGCCAACCCCACCCCCAAGTCCATCCAGCAAAGAGATTTCACCCAATGGCCTCCACAAGTTGCTGGTTCGGTCGGTGCAGTTCCTGCAACTGGGCATGGATGGACTTGGAGTGGTCACTTAGATTCATACAATACAGTCCTTTAAAATCTTGACAACCATGTCTGTGAGCTGAAAGCAAAAAATCAGTAGCAGTTCTGTTTTGCAACGTCGCATATCAAATACTATCTACATCTAGCAATAACTCAGAAATAGCTGAACTAGTAGCATTGTTAAACCTATCCTTGGCAGCAAGAGAGTCCTTGTTAGCAAGAGCGCATACGGACTCCCTGTTCTTGCTGGTACTGTGCTTTGATCTTCTTCCACAACAGGCCAAGATTCTCAAGCAGCTAGATAAGGTGTCTGAGAGTCCATTACAGGCTTATGTCATCCAAATGTTTTTCTTGCCAGCACCCAAGACTGAATAACAATTGGTGTGATATATGTGTTTTCCTGCACACAGGTGCGAGTCCCTTGAGTGTATTTACAATCCTCTTTGCCGATCTTCCGTTGCTTTCCCGTAGTCCACCCCCTTGCTCAAGAGACCGCTTCTGCTTGGGTTCATTTTAGTCTCGCAGGGTATAACACAGAGCAATCTACTAAGGCATGCAATAACACATACACATATAGGAAAAAACCAAAAACATCTCTCTATGGTACTGCTTTGAATCAGGTGTCCTATTTCTCTTTTTCTGATGCTTTCTCATAACGCGTATGGCATACTTTTGTGCTAACATGGCACATTTCCCATCTAATTGTTCCTGTTTGGTTTCCTCCCCCCTCCTTTCTTCCCCCCCCCCCCCCCCATCACTTACGACTGACATAAAAGTCTGCCTTTGCAACAAGAGCTCAGTTTCTCATTTTTCCTTAAGTTTCTCATTTTCCTACAGAGCATCCTATAGATTTTGGCTCAACTCCTTTTCCCAATCAACCATGATCTTATAGACAAACAACAAACCACCAGCGATACGCCCTGCACGGGCAAGTTGTTCCCGAGACCATAAACGTGTCGGTTGGTGACAACTCCCCCAATATTTCAGGACTTCCATCGGTTCTACAGCCCATCCTGGTGTATCTACCTGGGGTGCGCTTGCCTTACGTCTAAACATTGTGTATATACAAACTTCTTCACTTGACGGAGCGTCAGCCCTAGTTGCATATGACAACAGTACCACACTGGGCAGAACACCTGCCCAAGTGGAGTCACCTAACAACACTGCACACAACAAAAAGCAAACAGTAGCACACATGCTGATCAGCAGGTATAAGCTGGCACCCACACACACTTACACAGCAGACATACAAAAACAGCACTTCTATCTCAGGGAGATGACTGGGAAGTGGAGGGGGCGAGGCGGGCAATGGCAGGAGCAAACAGCTCCGGCTCTGTCCTTCTCTGCTGACATTCTGCCTCCTCCATCGGCCTCAGGTGGAGCAGAGAGGATCAGCAGGGTATCGTCCCAGACCTTCGGACCTGGCCTGTTCAATCCCCCTCCCGTGGGCTGTAATGCTGCAAAAGCCCCGGCTGCCGTGGCTCGCTCCGCCTTCATATCTTGTAAGGTCGATAACACCAACCACCATGTCGTCGCTAACGGTGATGCCTCTTTGTCTCCTTTACTTATCACTTCCCACAGTTTTTTCCCAACAGCCTCCCATATTTCTGGTTTAAAAGCTGTTTGGGGCTCTGGTGCGAATCCGTTCTCTCTGCACCAGATTAACAACCTTCGGAGCATATGCTCATCGTATTTCACCCATCTCTTAGAGAGGATACGCAGGAGAAGTCTTAATATAGCCCCTTCTTCTTTTGTTACTTGTTGCCCCATCTCCTGCCCCGGCTGCTCACCTCTCTCTGGGTGCCCGTGGCCACGTCGTTTGTTTCCTCTATTCCAGATTGCCGCCCAATCTGCCTGTTCTCAGTCCAGCTGAGCCGTCCTCCAGCCAGTGGATCTCCTTCTGGGTCTTCCGCCCCTTGTGTTCCGTTGCTCAAGCCAAGCGCCGATCGGTATCACGTCGGGGTCACCATCTGAGGAGGAATAACTGGACTCCAGACGATCCAATGTGAATCAACAGAAGCCGTTTATTAAGCACAGATCATCATCTTTTATACCCTGTGTTGTAGCCGTACACGCGACTCGCTTATTTCTGATTAGCTAGTTACACTGTCCACGCGCTGTCCATGCAGTTCATTCACACATCAGATTGGTTACAGGAATTCGCATAGTAAACTGCTTAGTCATTAGCACAACATGTTTTCTACCTTCTCAGTTCCCGTTTTTCCCCATGTACTAATTCCATCTTCTACCACCTGTTTTGCCCTTAATCTAATCTCTCACAGTAGGGAGGCTGGCTCACATGGCCATTTTCTCTCAGATACATTCCTACATTACCCGACTTCTGCCAAAACCACGTTCTGAATAGGACCGACAGACAGAGTGCAAGCAGAGGCTTGTGCACCACCTGTAATACAGCAGCTGAGAATGAACCGATGCTCTAGGTCGCCGCTCTCCTCGGCCAAGTTTCTTCCGGTGCCCTATCTGTCATTGCTGTCACAGCTCAGGCTGGGCATTAAACCAAGTGACAGATGTTCTCTTTTAACTTCTCTCCTGAGGAAGGAAAGAAAGAATGTGACTGGAAAAGAAACTGAACTCTTTCATAATGAAATGTAAAGAGAAAAGTAATACCGAGGAGAGACAACAGGAAAAAATAAAATAGGTAAAATATATACACAACCCAGTATCGAGCTCCCAGGATGCCCATTGCTTCACCGGCAGGCACGGGCAAAGTCCAAGAATGGACTTGCCAATGGATTGGAACCGGATTCTGGATCTGGTTGCATGAATGCACAGATCGGGATTGAAGGATGTCAAACAGACAGCAGAGTCCTCGGACGCCAGCCGTTGAAGGAAAGGTACCGACCCCTTTGATCCATCTGCTTTTATACTGAGCGTGATGATGATGGGATGCAATACCCCATCAGTCAGATTCGGGTCACCGGTCCCATCTACTCTTCACCGTGGGTGCAACCCCTCTATGCTTTTCTGCTTCCAACCCATCAACAGGGCATACATAAAAGTTAGCAGAGCTGCACTGTTACAGCAATAAGTATAAGCAAGAGCCTCTCTGCATAGCATCGCTTGTCATTAAGTGTAAATATATGCTCTTAGCAATCTGGAAGCGGATACTACCTGAAAAAGACGTCATTATCTTCAGAGAGTTCAGTTAGTTGGAAGAGACTTACCTGAAAAGTAGAATTACTGAAAGGAAAACTGGTTCTGTTGTACCTCAGTCCAGCACAGTAGCACATGGCTACGCAACCTCACTTTCACATGAAAAAAAGTAGTGCCCAATTGTATTCATGGAGCCACCGTTCAGATCTTCCCTTTAATACCTCATGCCAAGCCACCTCCGTACGGCGCTCCTCTCGGTTCCCCTGAGTCACTCTGCCCATCTCATCCTTCTGCTTCTAAAAAAAAAACAAACAAACAATATCAAACATTACCCTAATGCGGAGCAGTAGCTTAATTCCAAAGGTCTTGTTTCTACTTAGAAACACTGTTCAACTAGGGCCAACAGCAGCCTGCCATCAAAAAAAAAAAAAAGCCCACAAACATTACACCCCACACAAAGCAGCCTGAACATCTTTGAGATATTATCTCCTTCACTATCCATAAACAGCCTCTCTGACTTGGCTCTGCTTATGCCAACACCCACTAATGAAACACCCATGCACCCAACCTACTGAGAGCTAATCAATTCCAGATGACTACGCAACCTTTGCCTCAGTCTCAACAGATCCACATATTAACTATAGACTCTTGTCACTATTCTGCCTGCCTTGAGCTCTGCACACCTGGGCAGGGGAGTTCCGAGCCAGACACAGACACACACAATCAGAGACCAAGACTACACAGAATGCTAAAAACAACACGCCTCAAGAATGAGAAAAAACTCCCAGCAAGAAGGATGACACCCGGATGGAAGTCACCATCAGGCAAGAAGACCTGGAAACCACAGTGGTGATGTGAAGAGGCTCTATGGAAGCCCCTGAAACAAAGTTTACAACGTCATCATCTGTGATAAGGAGGGACTGTCAAGACTGCTAAGATGTATGCGCAGGAAGCCTGGCTTCAAGACCTAAGAATGTAATGACGTAGGGAAGAAGACCCAGTCGCAGAAGTGGGCTGTCCTGAAGCTTCCAAGACGCAAGACCGAAGCATGCTTTAAGCTTCTAACGCAAGACGACCAGCAGCCGAATGGTGCTATGCGCAGGGGTGCAAGCATTCGAGACCCTAGGGAGGGTGCCTGAGGCGCCACGCTGTGCTCCTGGAGCTTAAAAGATGACCTCGCGACCCAAGAAAGGTCTAAGACGCAGAACACAGACCACACGAACAACATGACAACTGACACAGGCTGGAACTGCCCTGCCCGGGATGTGCTAGCATCATGCTGAACAGTAAGCCACATCCTTTACCTGCCCAAAGGGGACTGTGCCCCAGGACAGCCCTCGCCCCTACGCTAACTTCAAAGACCCCTTTCAGCAACTGTCAACCTCATCCCCTTGGCCCCTCTCGGGCACCAGTGTCTCAGCTTAGCTTGTGGATGGCCAGGGGTCAGAAACCATCCTTGACGCAATCCACAAAAAAACAGCCATCTGATATCTTCCTGCAGTCATCAGCTTCCTCCTCTTCCTCTGCAAAAGGAAAAAAAAAAAAAAAAAAACATGAATCCCCAAAGCAACCACAGCACCAGCAATAAGCATCTTGAGAGGAGATGCCAACCTCTTCCACAACACCCGCATCCTCCCAAACACCGTGATGTTCCGCTCGCCTGCTCCACACTGATTCTGGAGGCCAAAGCTGCAGTGACAAAATTATTTATGGCACCTAAGATACCAAGAAACACAACATTACCAATGCGCTTATGTGAAATCGCCAGTTCTGTGCTCATCCTCGCTACTATCGGGCTCACCTCAAATGTGAGAGGCTAGAACAGACCAGATGTCATCAACACCCAAACCCAACTGCAAAACTTGTCTAAGACAGAATCGTGAACCTGCCTCCCTTTCCCAGCCATCCCCCAGCGCCAAAACTTTAGAAACCCCTTCTGTTCTCCCGAGCAATCAGGGATGGAGCCCCACTTCTTCTTGACAGATCTGCATATTAACTATAAACTCTCATCACTATTGTGCCTTTCCTGGACTCTACACACCCAGCCAGCAAGGCTCCAAGCCAAACACGCAGAGTTACAGACCGATGCTACACAGAACACTAAAAGCAACACGCCACAAAGACAAGAGAAAACTCTCAGCAAGAAGGATGACACACGGACCAAAGTCACCATCAGGCAAGAAGACCTGGGGGACCGTGACGATGATGTGAAGAGGCTCTACGGACCCCCCTGAAACAAAGTGCAGAACATCATCGTCTGTGATAAGAACAGACTGCTGAGACTGACAAGATGTATGCACAGGAAGCCTGGCTTCAAGACCTAAGAATGTAATGACAAAGGAAGGAAGTCCCAGTCATGAGAGTGAGCCATCCATAAGCTTCTGAGACAAAAGACCGATGTACGCTTTAAGCATGTGACACAAGAAGAGCGGTAGCCGACCGGTGCTATGACCACAGGTGCAGGCATTCCAGACCCTAGGGATGGCACCTGAGGCACCCACCATGCTCCTTGAGCTTAAAGACGACCTCGAGACCTGAAAAAGGTCTAAGACACAGAACATATGAATGACACTACAACAGACACAGGTTGGAACTGCCCTGTGCGGGACATGCTAGCACCACGCTGAACAGTAAGCCACATCCTTTACCTGCCCAAAGGGGACTATACTCCAGGACAGTCCGCTCTGCTACGCTAACTTCAAAGACCCCTTTTTGCAACTGTCGACTTCATCCCCCTTGGCCCCTCTCCAGCCCTGGTCTCTCAACTTAGCTTTTGGAGGGCCCAGGGTTGGAAACCATCCTTGATGCAATCCACAGAAAACAGCCATCTGATATGTTCCTGTGGTCACCAGGTGTCTCCTCTTCCTCTGCAAAAGAAAAAACAAAAACTTAAAAGTAACCACAGCACCAGCAATAAGCATCTTGAAAGGAAATGCCAACTTCTTCCACAACATCCTCATCCTCCCAAACATCGTGGCATTTTGCTTGCCTGCTCTGCGCCGATTCCAGAGTCCGAGGCTGCAGCAACAATTGTTTATGGCACCTAAGATACCAAGAAACACAACATTACCACTGCGTTTCTGCCAAATCACCAGTCCCATGCTCCTCCTCAATACTATCCGGCTCGCCTCAAATGTGGACCTGAGCCATCTCCAAAGCTGCAATCGAGGGAAGGACCGGCAGACTGACCCTGGAGAAGCCCAGCGGCAGAATGAGCTGCCCCAGCAGAGGCCATGGTTTATGTACCCCAGGCACCCCCCGCCGCTCTTCCCACAATCACCGGGGAAAGGGGCCAGGTCAACCGCTGCAAGGCATGGAGTCTGCTGGAGGAGCGGTGAGCCTCTCTGCAAACCATTCCTTGGTATTCACTGTAAGAGTCTGACCTTATCTGCTAGAAGCACATACCATCTAAAAAATAAGCTGTGAATCTCAAGGAATGCAATTAGAAGCTGAGCTATCAAGTATAACTAGCAAATTTTCATTCAGATTAACCTCAAACCAGGACATTTGCACGTGGCTTCACAACCTCAAACTTAAGAAAACCCTTATGTCACATAAACACTGATTGCATCTTCTCTCTAATACCACACACCAACCCACCTTCTTTTGCTACTCCCTCTCCTCCTACACAGCTCGTCCCTCTGCATCTGAAAAACAATAATAAGAAACACATTACCCAGACACACATCAATAGCTTAACAGTTCCAAAAGTCTCATTTCTACTTAAGAATACCATCTAGAGTGCAGAGACAGCATGCCAGTAAAAAAAAAAAAAAAACAACACACAAACATTACGACCCATGCAAAGCAGCCTTAATAACTTTGAGATCCCTACTCCTCCACTACTGCTGAATAGCCCTGCCTACATAGCTCTGCTTTTCCCAAAGAACACTAATGAAACAACTTTCCGCACAACCTGCTGATGGCTACTCCAGCTGGAATGACCATACCACCTTTGCTTCAACAGTCTAGGCAGATCCACATATTAACAGTAGATTCTCATTGCTACTGCAGCTACCCCTGACACTACGCCCCCGGGCAGGGTGGCTCAGAGCCAGAACACACACGCACGCGCAAACCGACAGTACATGGAACGCGTCTCAAAGATGAGAGAAAACTCTCAGCAAGAAGGATGACACCTGAATGGAAGTCATTATCAGGCAAGATGACCTGCAGGACTGTAAATGTGACTTGAGGAGGCTCTGCGGAAGCCCCAGAAAATGGGTACATCATAGCCTGTGACAAGAAACAGCTATCAAAACTGAGAAGATGTAGGCCTGGGAAGCCTGCCTTCAAGACCTAAGAAATTAAGGATGCAGGGCTAAAAACCCAGTCCCTGAAAATGGACTGCTAGAAGGCAGAACCGCTCATGCAGCTGGGAACAAAACCACAAGTGAGAACTGTTCAGAGTTTTCCATCGCAGAAGACCGATCCACGCTTTAAGCTTGTAACTCGAGAAAATCAGCGCCTAAATACAGGCATTTGAGACTCTACGGATGGTGCCCGAGGTGCATGCCTTGCTCCTTGAGTGTTAAGAGGACATCAAGACTGAAAGGTTTAAGACACAGAAGAGGCAACACAAACCACACAGACACAGGCTGGAACCACCCTGCCCGGCACAACATAGCATCATGCTGAAGACTAACCCGCTCCCTTTATCTGCCCAAAGGGGACCGTTCCCGGACACCCCTCTGCCCTACGCTAACTTTAAAACCCCTCCCTGCAATTGTCAACCTCGTCCGCTTCCTCCAGGTCCTTCCCTAGCCCTGGCCCCTCCACTTAGCTTTCAGTGGGCCGGGGGTCCAAAGCCGCTGTCAATGAAAGAATGATGTGGCAGCTATCTGGGACTTTCTTGCAGTCACCAGGTTCCTCTTCATCATCTGAAATAATAAAAAAAAGCAACCACACTAAACAGTGCTGGCAAGAAGTATCACAGAAGTCAACACTGACCTCTTCCACAACTCCCCCTTCCTCAAAAGCGTAATGGCATTCTGCTCACCAGCACATTGTAGAGTCTGATGCTGTGGCCATCTCAGCTCCTAGCACCTGAGATACCAAGAAATTAGCATTAGATACCAAAATTAGCATTGCACTTGTGAGTAATGACTGGCCCCGTGATCCTCCTCGCTACTGCCCTGGCTCACCTCAAATGCTTCTCTAATTCCAAAAGATGGCTTGCAGAGCCCCTACAAAACCAAACATTAAATTCTTAACCGAGTCACCATATACTACTTCACTACGAGACACTGACATGGCTCACACCTGCCTCACCTGCTTGGCCTGCTCATCCCCACATGGCTGTGCCCCTCTGAGCCTGCATGCCGCACATGACAAAAAAAACACCCAAACAGAAGGCACGAGCTGAGATACTGCCAAAAACTTCAGCCTGAGTGCAATAATTCTTATACCCCACTCCTTTACCTTGCCTGCTAGTCCACCTGGCCTCCATACTGTGGGGCTGCCACCTTGAGGCTTGCGCACCCCCTGTAAGACAGAACCAAAGGACTTTTAGAACTTTGCCCACAATACAACACCTGAAAGAGAACTGTGACTTCAGCCCTACCCACTGCTACTCACCTTGCCCCGCTCAGCCCCTGTGCCCATATCGAATATTGCCCATTGCTTCAAATCAAAAAAATAGGATACCACAGTGTAGTCATAGAACCACCGGGCACATCACCCCTCTCAGACCACATGCCGACCCACCTTCTTACCACACGGCTCTCCTACGTTGCCTGATACAGCTTGTCCCTCGTGCTTCTGATAAACAATATCAAACTAATAACCTGAATGCAGAGCGATACCTTCATAATACAAAAAGTCTTGTTCCAATTTAGAAATACTATCTCAGCTCCAACTGCAGCCTACCATTAAAAACCCCACTGAATTTAAGGCCCACTTAAAGCACCCTTGACATCTTTGAAATGCCGTCTCTTTCAGTACCGCTGAACATATCTCTGCCCACATATCTCTGCTCTTCCCCATAAAACATTACTCTAAGTCATGTCCGTACAACATGCTGATGTCTACTCCAGCTGAGGCGACTGTACTGCCCTGGCTTCAGTCTAGGCAGATCCACATACTAACCATAGACTCTTACCACTGTTCAGCCTACCCCTTACTCTACATCCCTGGGCAGGCCGGCTCCAAACCAAACACACACAAGCACAGACAAACACTACACAGAATACTATAAAAAGTGTGCCGCAGAGATGAGAGAAAGCTCTCTGCAAGAAGAATGACACCAGGACAGAAGTCACCGTCAGGCAAGAAGACCTGCAGGTCCCTGATGGTGATGCGAAGAGGCTCTACGGAACTCCCTGAAACCAAGTGTAGAACGTCAGGGTCCATGATAAGAAGAGACTCTCTAAAACGAGATGATGTGTGCGCAGGAAGCCTGGCTTCGAGGCCTAAGAACATAACGATGCACAGCAGAAATCCCGGAAGTCCCTGAAAATGGACCACTTAGAAGAACTACTCATGCAACCGGGAACAACTCTGCAAAAGAGGACCGACTGGAAACTTCCCAGACTCGAGAGCGATCCATCATTTAGGCTTGTAATGCAACAAAAAACGCTTTGCCCGATTGATGCTCTGCCAATATGTACCGACATTTGAGACCCTAGGGGCTGCGACCGAGGTGCATGCTGTTGCCCTTCAGCACAAAGGGCAACAAGGACATGGAGAATCCAGGAAGGTCTAAAACACAGAAGACAGACCACACCAACTACACAACAACAGACACAGGCTGGAACTGCCCTGCCCGGCGCAACCTAGCATCATGCCGAAGACTAACCCGCTCCCTTTACCTGCCCCGAGGGGACCACCCCTGGAAACGCCTCTGCTCTATGCTGACTTTAAAACCCCTCTCTGCAATTGCCGTCCTTGTCCCCTCCCTCCCCTGACCCCGCTCCAGTGCTGGTCCCTCAACTTACCTTTTGGGGAGTGGGGAGTCTGACTCCATGCTCAACAAAGAAAACCACAATCAGCCAACAGGGTGAACCCTTCAGTCGTCAGGTTCTTCATCATCTACAAAAGAGTCCACGCACAACAGGGCAGTCAGTCAACAATGCATCAGCCAACACAGACCCTTCCTCCAACAACCCGCTCCTCTGAAGGCTCTGGCCTTCTGCTCGCTTGCACTGTGCAAACTCCAAAGTCAGATGCTGCAGCTGTGTCTGAGCTGGCAGAGGCAGGACACGTTAACAACCACAAAACAACAGAAAAACTGCAAAGAATAAGCGTGGTTTTGTTACATCAGTAACAAAGGAATGCCAAAAGCGGCACCTGGGCGAAGGCCCACAAGCAACACTGTAGGTGCCGCAGAGCTCAGCTGATGCTAGCTGATTGCCAAGCACCCTGTTTTCACTGGTCTATCAGGGATTGACGCAGGTAGAGTTTAACCACTGTGCTTCAGTCTTTCCCACAGTAGAGCAGGGGTCTCAAGTGTGTTCCTTAGGGTGCTTCTGAGCCTACAACAGGCCTCTTATAAGTCAACAGGTGTTCTACTTGTTAAGCACAGAAGACTGAATACCACTTAAGATACAAGTCTTTTTCTACACCCCACCCTTAGTGTGACCTCTAAGTCACTTGAGCATGTTTAGAACCATGCTCACCAACATTCCCTTTTCACCGCCCCCCACAGGCTATCTTTGGTTGTGCCATCTAAGAGACCAAGACAGAAAATAATCATTGCACTTAAAGTAATCACCAGCCCCATGCACCTGCTCTCTACTACCCTGCTCACCTCAAACACTCATCCGGTTCCATAGGCTGCCCGCACATACCTGAAAACCAAAGACAAGCACTCCACTGAGCTGCCGGACACCGATTGTACTAAAACCACCTGACCTGTTTGAGTCCCTTATCAGCATGTGGCATCACCCCTCTAAGCCTGGGTGGGGCACCTGCAAAAACCCAAGCAAGACGGTACATGCTGAGATACTGCCCAAATCCATAGCCTGCGTGCACCGATTCCCTTCTCCCGCCCCTTTACCTTGACAGCTTGCCGGCCCATCCTCCGTCAGTTTGGGTTGCTGCCTGAAGGCTTGCACGCCACCTGTAAAATCCACATCAAATGGGTTGCTTAAAACTTGACCCACAATATAACATCTGAAAAAAATAACTGCAACTTCAGCCTATCACTTACCTTGCCCTAGTCAGCCCTGGCAGCCAAATCCAATATCGCTTCAAGCTCCAAACTGAAAAAATACATTACCATACTGCAGTCATAGATCCACACATCCCATCTTTACTTTAATACCACCCACTGACCCCCTTTGTTACAATACTCCCCTCGGCTCTCCTATGTTGTTCTGGACAGCTTGTCCCTCATGCATCTGATATAACTATATCAAACCAGTCAGCTGGATGCAGATCAATACCTTCATAACACTGAAATTCTTCTTCCTATTTAGAAATACCACCTTGGCTGTAACTACAGCCTAACATTAAAAACCCCATTAACTTTAAGCCCCACACAAAACAGCCTTGACATCTTTGAGATGCAGTCTCCTTCACTATTGAACAACCCCTCCCACATAGCTCTGCTCTTCCCGTAAAAGATTAATGAAGAACCTGTCCACACAGCCTGCCGATGACTACAAAAACCTTTACCTCAGTCTAAGCAGATCAACATATTAACCACAGACTCTTATTGATGCACCTCCTACTCCTGACACTACACACCCAGGCAGGGCAGCCCCGAGCCAAACACACATATATGCACAAACCAAGACTACACAGAACACTACAAACAATGTGCCTCCAAAATGAGGGAAAACTCTCAACAGGAAAAGTGACACTTATGAAAGAAAAATCTTATCAAGAAGAACGCACCTAAATGGAAGTCACCCTTAGGGAAGAAGGCCTGCGTGCCCCTGATGGTGACATGAGGAGGCTCTAGAGAAGCCTCAGGAAATGTGTAGAATGACATGGACCAAGACAAGAAGTGACTTTCAAAACTGAGTCGACATATGCACAGGAAGCCTGGCTTCAAGACCTAAGAACATAATGATGCATCTCAGAAGTTTCCAAATGACCCACTTACACAACTAGGACTTCTTCCCTGCAAGACTGATCTACATTTTAAGCATGTAACACAAGAAGAGCAGCAGATGATTGGTGCTACACCCACAGGTGCAGGCATTCAAGACTGTAGGGATGGCACCTGAGGCACTATGCTGTGCTCCTGGAGCTTAAAAGATGACCTCGCGACCCAAGAAAGGTCTAAGACGCAGAACACAGACCACACGAACAACATGACAACTGACACAGGCTGGAACTGCCCTGCCCGGGATGTGCTAGCATCATGCTGAACAGTAAGCCACATCCTTTACCTGCCCAAAGGGGACTGTGCCCCAGGACAGCCCTCGCCCCTACGCTAACTTCAAAGACCCCTTTCAGCAACTGTCAACCTCATCCCCTTGGCCCCTCTCGGGCACCAGTGTCTCAGCTTAGCTTGTGGATGGCCAGGGGTCAGAAACCATCCTTGACGCAATCCACAAAAAAACAGCCATCTGATATCTTCCTGCAGTCATCAGCTTCCTCCTCTTCCTCTGCAAAAGGAAAAAAAAAAAAAACATGAATCCCCAAAGCAACCACAGCATCAGCAATAAGCATCTTGAGAGGAGATGCCAACCTCTTCCACAACACCCGCATCCTCCCAAACACCATGGCCTTCCGCTCGCCTGCTCCACACTGATTCTGGAGGCCAAAGCTGCAGTAACAATTATTTATGGCACCTAAGATACCAAGAAACACAACATTACCAATGCGCTTATGTGAAATCGCCAGTTCTGTGCTCATCCTCGCTACTATCGGGCTCACCTCAAATGTGAGAGGCTAGAACAGACCAGATGTCATCAACACCCAAACCCAACTGCAAAACTTGTCTAAGACAGAATCATGAACCTGCCTCCCTTTCCCAGCCATCCCCCAGCACCAAAACTTTAGAAACCCCTTCTCTTCTCCTGAGCCATCAAAGAAAGGACCCCACTTCTTCCTGACAGCTCCTGCCCTCCATTGGCTGGCTTAAGCCCCTGCATCAGTCATTCCTTGGGAGCTGCTCTTCCAAGCCCTGCCCTGTGTTCAGCAGTCACCTCCTATCTTGTGTATTACTACAGACTCCAGGCTCTGCTACAGATCCATGAAATCAGTGAAGCCCTGATATGCTCTACCAGGGGCCTGCCACAAGCCAGAACAGCTCTAGGGCCACTATGATACTCTGCATACCACTGGGGAAGACAATGAGCTGTCCCATACCCTGAAAGGCAACATGCCTTACATCCCTACCGCTTCCTCGAAGTGCTAAAATACAATGTATATACACATAGAAGACATTCATCTTAACTCCCACTCAATAATCTCATAACTGGACCAATTAAGGCTAATAAAAATAATTACTAAAAGAGTGTTGTACAAAACTAGAAAAAAAACCAGAAACCTATCTTCAACAAAGTGAGGAATTACAGTAAGACGCACAGCATCTGGAATAACAAAAAAAAAGAGACATACTATTAAACCACCTAGCCACACTAAACACCCATTGCAAAACCACTGTTCTGAAAAAAAAAACCACACAAGAACAGTAACATACAAGTCCATTTTCTACTATATATGGCATTAAGCCTTACATTAGTTGAAAAGTCTTACCTCTAATTTCTTACCTATACTAGTCTTAATATTAAAAGAGAGCTACCCAAACAGCTGAAAAAGCTCCAATGCTGCACTTTACTTAACAAACCACAGATCCCTCACCCTGGAAAAGCCCAGCAACACAATGAGCTCCTGACCCAACGCTGTGGCTCATATACCCCGGGCCCCGCCCACTGCCCTTCCCACAATCCTCTGGGTAAAGGGCAGGGCCAACCCCACAGAAGCATAAAAGTGCCCAGAGGAGCAGCATGTTTTGTTATGTGCCTTAACTTTACAATGCGTGAGGTGGCAGAGAGTGACCTTTACTAGAAGAAGAGATACCTGCTGTTTTATTACAACTCTATCTATTACATCAACAACATGACCAGGTAGGCAATTAGATTGTTTTTTTTGTAGAACATAGAAAAAAACCACCACAATTTATGTACTGGAGTATCATTTAAAAAAAAATCCCAACATACTACTATGGGCTTATTCTTTGTTTCTAGTAAGACCATGTGCGTTACTGAGCTTCTGCCAGAACTGTATTCTGGATGGGACTGAATGACAAAACAGAATCAGATTCTATGAGAAAACATTCTCAACAATATCTTGCTCTACAAAATAAGTTATTTACTCTAAATTAGCAGCAATTTTGAGTCATATTGATGATCTCTTTTTGACTTATTTACTCAATAGTGCTACTTCAGTCACAAAAGACAGAAAGCAACAAAAAAGCATGGAAATATAAGTAATGTACCTGAAACTGCATAAAGTACATTAATTAACATCTAAGTAGCTAGAACAAAAATCAGTTGTAAAAGGCAACAAAATCATGGCAGACATATTGATAAAAGTAGATAAAGGCTAAGAAAAGATCTGAGCCTATGACAGACATTGTTAGGGTACCAGATACAAAATAGAAACATAATATAATGCAGAAACCAAACAGACTGCTCTAGAGCACAGAGATGATTTTGGAAAAGGCTCTGGCAGAATGAGAGGCCTTGTCAGAGAGATTAGAGAGGTCCCGAAGGGGCCAGAGAAACCAAAGATGTCTTGGGATATGATGAGCTCAAAAGGGAATCGAGCAAAATATGGTTGCCCTCGGAATGGACTGCAAGTGCACCAAAAAGATGAGAGAACCAAAAGACTGATGGGGTTAATGGTTGCAGACTCTGGAAAGGTTCTGAGGGAAAAAGAGGGGTTCAAAGTGCCCTCTGGGACTAAAATAGGGCTCTGGGGCATAGGGGATATCTCATGAGAGCTCAGCGATGGGAGTGGGAGAGTACCAGTAAGCCTCAGAGATAACAAGGCAGAACTCTGAAGGGGATTTTGACAAAGTACAGATGATGTTAGGGGGCTGGCGACAGAATGAAGGCATCCTAAACAGCAAAGAGGAAGTTAAGGGCACTTTGAAGAGCGCAAAAAAAAAAACCAAAATCAAAAGGGAGCTGAAGTGCTGACAGTGCTGTGGGGTATGAGAAAGGACTCGGAGGACACAGCTTTAGAAAGCAGGGGCATTATGAGGGGGCAGGGTAGGAAAAGAAGGCTCAGAGACGCAGCGAGGGCTTAGGAGTCTTGGGAGGGGGTCTGGGCAAACTACATGAATGAACGAGAGAGGAACTGAACGGAGATGCCCTCGATGGCACAGAGAAACATGATGGGGCACCATGTAGCAAAGAAAGATGAGAGGCTCTGATGGAACAAGAGACATAGGGAGGTAAAATGCTAGGAGAGGCTGTGGAGTTTGAGGAAGGTCTTGGGAAGCTTCGTGAGGGTGGAGAGGCGTCGAGCGGGGCGGGTAGACAAAAGAAGGCTGGGGAGGATAAGGAGGAACTCGGATGATCATCTGAGGGGAGTATGGATGTTCCCATGTGGCCGGGGACTGAACATAGGAATCCTAGGTAGCATAGAGGAACAAATGACAGCTCTACGACTCAAAGATGGACCCACCTAAAATGCTACGAGATGGATGTGGAGGGCCAGGAAACTCCTGGGGGGCATCGTGACCAGGAGAAGAAAAGTCCCGATGGAGCCAGAGAGACAGAAAAATGATAGGAAGCATGATGATTAAATCCAGGGGGAATCTGAACTGAGTAAATGTTGCCTTGGAGGCCAGGGAACTAATAGAGGCAGGGCTAGAAGGAGAAGACAGAAGAATGGGGCTGGGTGTTGAAGAAGAGCCTGGGAAGACCCTCCTGATGAGCAGTGAGGTTCAGACTGGACTCCCTTGCTTTCTAAACTCCTTCTCGGAGAGGAGTCTGGGTGCGGCTGGATCCAGTCTTAGCCTCCAACTGTAAAGGACAATTCGGACCTGGGTTCTGTCACAGAGTCGGTTTAATACAGCTTGAGCTGGATACCTCGGAAGAGGGACCCCCTCAATACTTTTCCTGTACTTTGTAAAGCCTCAAAATCTATGACATAAGCAGTTTGTGCCCCTGTTCACATGACAAGCATGTGTCTCATCTCGGATAAAATTGTTCAGCCATTATGTGTCCTCTTTGATGACTGGAGTTTTGGTGCAAATGCTTTTACCTTCTGACCTGGTTTTGTGACCTCTTTGTCACATCTGCACCTGTATTTTATCCTCCTTCTGCTGACTTGGGATAGAATGGTCCCTTTTTTCATTTCCAAGAATTAGAGTTCCCTTTCCTTTGATCATAACGGTCACCGTAGTTCATAATGTTAAGCATATAATCTTCCTTGATGTTACTTATACAATTTCATTGTGTTAGTTAAGTTACAATGTATCAAAGTAAAACAAAACTACTATCCATCCTTCTAGGACTAAGAAGGAGTTCAGCCAAAGTTTGCTAAGTTGCTGGGTTACATCTTGCAGGTAAGGCTTCGCCAGTCTAGGTGCTTATGCTAAGCAAAACTTCAGTGTCGGACACCGGCTCACAGATACGGAGTCGGGAAGCCTTCTGAGGGAAGGAGAGGGGTGTGCGAGGTTCACGACAAAGATGAAGATGTACTGAGGGCAACCCTGAAGGCATCTATAGCGGTTGTGACACCATGAGAGGGGTCCTGAATGGGCCAGAGAGACCAAAGAAGGTACAGGGACATGAGGAGGAAGTCCGGGGGGGATTGCAACAGAGTACAGATGTCCTCAGGAGGCCGGGGACCAAATGGAAGCATCCTAGGTGGTGCAGAGGATGATAGGAGGGCTCTGAGGCACAAACAAACCTGAGGACGGGTTTCTCAGTGAAAGAGCTCAGACATAATTTTGTAAGTAACAGGGATTAAGAAAATAAGGAAAAAAATTAAAAAATAGAAACAGTGAACTCAAAACGTGTAGAAAGAAAATCAAAAACCAGAATGTGCTAAGGAAAGACAAGAAATAATTAAAACTGAAGACGGCAAAGGAGATAAATGTAGACAGAAAATCTTAAGAGCATCCATGATTAAAGAAGCAAGGAAACAAATTACAAAATAACAATGGCAAACTAAATCAGAGATGTAGAAGGAAAAATTAAAAAGCAACAGCACTAAGGAAAGACAATAAGTAATTTTAAAATGACAGCAAAGGGAACAAAAGTAGGCATAGTAAGAACAGTTAAAAAGTGCTAGCTGGTAGGGTAAATAAAGAGAAATATTACAAAATAGGGATGGTGAACAAAAACAGATGTAGAAAAAAATTTTTAAATGCGATGGCAGTAAGAAAAGACAAGAAATAATTAAAAGAAAAGATAAGCAATAAAGATAAACAGGATAAAAGTAAGGAATTTAAGAAGTGATGGGGATTGGGGAAACAAAAGGAAATAACTAGGAAATACGGAATGCAAAGTGTAATGGAGCTGTAGAAAGAAAATTCTAAAAAGGCTCTGCATTAATGAAATAAAAAAATTAAAAATATACACAGTGAATGAGATAAGAGTGGACAGAAAGAACCTTTTAAAAGCAAGAGTGGTTATGGAAAGAAAGGAAAAAAAGATAAAAACATAGGGACAGCAAACTAAATCAAAATGTTTACAGGCAACGAAGTACAAAACCAATGCAGAACAAAGAAAAATCGGTATTGGCAGCTTCATAAAAGTAGACAGAGAATTTTTAAAGTGAGGTGGTAAGAGAAAGACAGGAAAAATTAAAAGGTGAGGATGGCAAACTGGATAAGAGTTGACATAGTAAGAAAATTTAAAAACCAAACAGATCAAGAAAAGAGGGAGAAAAAAAATCGGGTCAGCAACCTGAATAAATAAAGACAATGAAACAAAATTTTAAAAGTAACAAAGTAGAGGACAGGCAAAAAGAATTAAAAAACACAGACAGGGACCTGGGTAAGTGGAGACACAGAAAGAAAATTTGGAAAGCAACGGGGCACTGGCCATACAGGTAGTTAGAAAGTTAAATAGCAGGAGATAGAGTTGGACCAACAGCCACAGACAGAGGACAGTGGAAGAGGGATGGGGGGGTGGAGTAGAGGGAGTCACTGGAAATAGAGATGGGTCACTGGGTAGAGGGAGACCTACAAATGCAATTTTCACAAGCAATAGTGAAGAAGGCAGTGTGGGAAGAATGAAATAATAGCAGATAGGGAGCTGGGAAGGCAGAGGCACAGAAAGGAAATGGAGAAGGGGACGGAGTACAGGGTGGCATTGGCAGAAGAGCAAAAACTTTTGGGGAGCCAGAGTCTAGGACAGGCAAGGACACGGGCAGAGATCACGAGAAGCATGGCAGGGAAGGGCCTGGACACACATGAGAGGGCATGTGACTCACCACAGCTCCTGGCGCAGGTGGGAGACTTTATGGCCCAGAGGCTTCTCTCTCTGCCCCTTGCTCCTCAGTGGTGCTGGCAGCCTGACCCTTGCCTGCCTAGGAGTGGGTGGTGGGTGCCTCGATGCTCTTCTCCCATGAGGCATCCCAGAGGCACGGTGGCTCACACATGCAGACGACAGGCAGCGAGCTCCTGGCACTCTGTGCTGGTGGTGCGCTCTGTCGGGGATGGCTGGGAGGGATCCTTCCTTGCCGTGGGAACCGTCTGTGCCTTGCTGGAGGCACATGCCTGTGGAACCCCCTTTGTGTCACTCTTCAGCCAGCTCCAGCAGGCAGCTGTGACCAGGCAGGCCCCTCGGCACAGCAGAGCCAGCTGTGACCTCAGCCTCACTGGCTGAACCTGAGCCTGGCCCAGCCCAGCCCATCCTCCCCTCATGGGTCTCACCTGGGCTGCCTCAGCCCCAGCTGGAGCCCACTGGGAAGAGAGGCCATTGCCAAAGCCCCACAGCACATCACCCCCTGCCCTGAGCCTGTCCCCAGCAATGAACTCTGCACCCTGGGGGCAGCAAGTGCCTCCAGGGGCGCAGAGGAGGCAGGAAGTGTTTATTCCTTAATGTGCCCAAGAAATCCTGGCAGTGAGTTGGCTACAAGGCTCAATGCCCAAAGGCGGCAGGACAGAGGGACAAAAGGGAAGAAAAAAGCAAAAAAACCACGAGAGATAGAGAAATAAATGAGACAGACAGGGACCAGGGGAGAGAGGTGGAAGTAACCAGCAGGATAAGAAGAGACAACACACAGGAGCAGGGGAAAAGAAATATGATCAAGAAATACAAAATAGAAACAGGGACCCTGGCAGAAGTACACATTGAAAGAAAATTTTGAGAAGCGACAGGGTACAAGAAACATAAGCAAAAAAATGACAGGCAGATGCAGAAAAAAAATGAAAAAAGTTACAGTGTGCTGAAAATAGAGGGGAGAATTGGGAATTATAGGCAGGGAGATGGCTAGGAGGAGATACAGACACAAAATTTTGAAAGGCATAGGATATGAGAATCCTACCAAAGACTTAAAAGGTAGGTATGCAGAAGTGCATAGAAAGAGATCGAGGAAGAGAATTATGAAAAGCGACAGGGTACAAGAACATGGGAAAGAAATTAAAATTAATTTGGGGAGACAGAGAGAGGGAAAAGTAGCAAGAAAATTTTAGAAACAAACTGGGTTCAACAAACCTAAGCAAGAATTTAAAAGAAAGGGATGGAAAGAGAGAAATAAAGTTTCAAAAGAGATTGGGTAAGAGGAACATAGTCAAGTATTAAAAGACAAGGACACAAAGCTTAATAGAGTAATCTGTGGTGGATTGACCTTGGCTGGCCCCTGGGTACCCACCCAGCCTCTCTATCATTGCCCTTCCTCAACGAGACAAGGGGAGAAGTTAAAATGAAAAAACTTGTAGGTTCAGACAAGGACAAAGAGATCGCTCATAGTCACAAAACCAACAGACTCAACTTGGGGAAATTCACTTATTGTCAATCAAATAAGAAATAAGAACAAATTTAAAAAAAAAAACACCTTCCCACCACTCCTCTCTTTTTCTGGTATCATCTTCACTCACGACTTCTCTACATCATACCCCCAGACAATGGAGGTGTCAGGGAGTCAGGATTGTGGTCAGTTCATCTCACATTGTCTCTGCTGCTCCTTCCTCCTTGCACTCTTTTTCCGCTCCAACAGCGGGGCCGCCACGTGTTGCAGGGACTCTCTGCTCCACTCCTGGCCAGTGTTGCTGATGGGCTCAGCTTTGACCAGCGGCAGGTCCCTCTCTGAGCTGGCTGTGCCCAACATGGGGGGAGCTTCTGGTGTCTTCTCAAAGAACCCACCCCTGCCCCCCCACAACTCAGCCAACAAAACCTTGTCACTTAAACCCAATGCAACAGCAATCTACTACAGGGCAGAGAAGGGGGGGCGGTGAAAAAACAGGGAAAGGGAGCCACAGGGGAAAGAAAACAGCTATGGGCTACGGATCGGACAGGAGGAAGCAACAGGGAGCGAGATAGAGAGAACCATGAAGGCAAAAATTGGCTATGGGACAGATCATTTAATACAATAACATCCTTTATATAATATAGTAGATACAGGTTTTTATTTTGAACTCCTTTTTATATACATACACTCATATTTTTCAATATGTATAAAAATGAGAAATTGTTCTTTATTTCAATGCCTCATACCCATATATACAGGTTTTATTGTTTTTTTTAAACACACATTCCCCACATGAATTTTCAGGCATTTTTTGGGCTGTGAACTGCCTCTTTTAGGGGGAACCCCATATGACATGCGCACACCCTCAAAAAGGTCTCGTTTTGCTTTAGACATACCATCTGGAGTACAATGACAGCCTGACATTAAAAAAAAAACACATACAACATACAAACACTACACCCCACACAAAGCAGCCTTAACATCTTCGAGATGCAGTTTGCTTCACTACTGCTGAACAGCCCCTCCCACATAGCTCTGCTCATCCCAAAACAACCCCATTAATTAAAGAGCTGCCCACACAACCTGCTGATGGCTACTTGATGGGAGTTGACTGTACCACCTTTGCCTCAACAGTCTAGGTAGATCAAACTAACCATAGACTCCTATTGATGTTCCACCTACCCCAGAGTTTACATGACCGGGCAGAGCAGCTCCGAGCCAAACACACACAAGCACAGACCGACATTACACAGAACACTACAAACAATGCACCTCACAAATGAGGGAAAACTCTCAGCAAGAAGGATGACACCAACATAAGCAACTGTTGGGCAAGAAGACCTGCAAGACCACAATGGTGACACGAGAAGGCTCTAGGGAAACCCCAAGAAATGAGTACAATGTAATGGTCCGGGACAAGAAGTGACTCAAACTGAGATGTATGTGCAGGAAGCCTGGCTTCAAGACCTAAGAACTTAAGGATGCAGGGAAGAAGTCCCAGTCACTGAAAATGGATGGCTAGAGAACAGAGCTGCTCATGCAGCCAGGAACAATGCTGCAGTTGAAGACCACCCAGAAACTTACGAGATGCAAGGCCGATCCACTGTTTAAGCTTATAATGCAAGAAAAGTGGGGCCTGACTGGGGCAGTGCCAATGAGTTCTGGCATTCAAGACTCTTGGGATGGTGTCTGAAGTACAGGCTGTGCTCCTCAAGTGTAAAGAGAGCATGGAGACCCAAGGAAGGTTTAGGACACAGAAGACAGACCACACAAACAACACAACAGATGCAGGCTGGAACCACCCTGCCCGGCTCATGCTAGCATTGTGCTGAAGACTAACCCGCTCCCTTTACCTGCTCAAAGGGGATGGCTCCAGGACAGCCCTCTGCCCTTCTCTAACTTTAAGAGGCCTCCCTGCAAATCACAAACTTCTCCCTTTCTAGCCCCTCCCCAGCCCTGGCCACTCAACTTAGCTTTCAGAGGGCTGGAGGTCTTAAATCTGATGTCGACAGAAAAAAAAAAAAAACAGCACATCAACTATCTGGGACATTCCTGTAGTCACCAGGTTCATCATCATCATCTACAATTAAAGAAAACCAAACAGTGACAGCAAGAAGTTTCAGAGAGGCCACCGCCAACCTCTTCCACAATTTCCCCTTCCTCAAAAGCACAATGGGATTCCACTCACCTGCTCCTTCCAGAGTCAAATGCTGTGGCCATCATTGCTTGAGATACCAAGAAACAAAATTACTGTTGCACATGTGAGAAATCACCAGCCACAAGCTCCTCCTCACTGCTGCCTCGACTCACCTCTAATGCTCACCCACTTCCAAAGATGGCTCACAGGGCACCTGCAAAACCAGAAGATAAATAATTAACCAGGTTGCCGTATAATACTTCACTATTAAGACACCAATGTGGCCCACAACCGCCTCACCTTCTCAGCACGCTCATCAGCATGCGGCTTAGTCCCTCTGAGCCTGCATCCTGCACCTGAAAAAAAAAAAGCCAACCAAAAGACATATGCTGACATACTGCCCGACACCACAGCCTGCCTACAGCCATTCCTGTCTCCTACTCCTTTACCCTGGCCTCTCGCCCACCTGCCCTCCATGGTTTTGGGCTGCTGCTTTGAGGCTTACAAACTACCTGTAAAACAGACACAAAGGACACTAAAAACTTCACCCACAATATAACATCTGAGAAGAATTGCTGCTTCAGCCCACTATTCATTGACCACCTTGCCCGAGAGTCACATCCGGTGCCAATATCCTGCTTTACTCATCACTTCATACCTTCAAAATGAAAAAAAAACAACCCACACTCCACCACCAAGCCATAATATAATGATATAGCCACCAGTCACATCTTCCCTCCAGCACCGTGAACTGACCCACCTTCTTACAGGGTCCCGCTTGCCTTCTCCATGACTCTTTGGTGCACATCTTGTCCCTCTGCATCTGAAAAAATTAGTAAACAAGTCACCCAGATGCTGATCAGTAGCTGAACAATTCCAGGGGTCTTGTTTCCATTTAGGAATATCATCTAGGCTCCAACTACAACCTGCCATTAAAAAAAAATTGGACCCAACATTAATCCCCACACATACAAGCCTTAACACCTTCAATCTGCTTCACTACTGCCAAACAGTAGTGAAGCAGGAGGCTCCCAGGAGGCTCCAATCATCCCCATAACACACTATGGAAATGACTGTCCCTGCCAATGGCTGCTTGATCCCAGATGACTGTACAACGTTTGGCTAAACAGTCTTGGCAGATCAACATATTACCCATAGACTCTTATTGCTGTTCCACCTACCCCTGACTCTACACCCCCAGGCAGGGCAGCTCCACGCCAAACACACCCACGTGCAGCCCAACACCACACAGCACTATAGACAACAACGTGACTCCAAGATGAGAGAAAACTCTCCACAAGAAGAATGACTTTCAGACAAGAGATGCTGTTGGGCAAGAAGACCAATGGCCACAGCACGGACGTGAGGAGGCTCTGTGGCAAAGTCATAAAAATCATAAAAGAGTTAAATGTAACAGCCCATTCCAAGAAGTTCCTGTCAAAATGGAGATGACATATGTGCAGTAAGCCTGGCTTCAAGACCTGAGAATGTAAGGATGCAGGGAAGAAATCCCAGTTCATAAAAGCAGATGGCTAGAACTGCTGTAGCTCAGAGAACAGAGCTGCTCATGCAGCCACGAACGATGCTGCAAAAGAGGACCATCTAGAAACTTCCAAGAGGCAAGTCCGATCTGCACTTTAAAATTGTTATGCAAGAAGTGCCCATTGGGCGCTCTGCCAATTAGCACAGGCATTCGAGACTCTACAGGGGCTGCCCAAGGCACATGCTGTGCCCCTTGAGTGCAAAGGGAAACGAGGATATCAAAACCTAAGGAAAGTCCAAGACACAGAAGACAGAGCACACAAACTACACAACAACAGACACAGGCCAGAACTGCCCTGCCCAGCACACACTAGCTTTGTGCTGAAGAGTAACCCACTCCCTTTACCTACTCAGAGGACGCTCCTCCTGGATAGCCTTCTGCTCTACCCTGACTTGAAAACTCCTCCCTGAAACTGTCAACCTTGGCCCCCCTCCAGCGCCTGTGCCTCTACTTAGCTTTCAGACAGCCAGGGGTCAGAATTCATCCTTGACAAAGAACCCACAACAAACAGCTAACTGATGTGTTCCTGCAGTCACCAGGTTCCTCTTCAACTGTAAAACAAAAAGAAACCATGGCTCCAGCAGTGACCACCCTGATAGTAGAGGCCAAGCTCTTCTACAGCACCCTCATCCTCAGAGGTGCCATGGCAATCCGCTCACCTGTTTCATGCCGATTCTAGAGTCAGAGGCTGCAGCAGCAATTACTTATGACACCTAAGATACCAACAAACACAAAATTACCATTGCATTTCTGTGAAATCACCAGTCCCATGCTCCTCCTCAATACTATCCAGCTCACCTCAAATGCAAGGGACTAGAACAGACCAGACCCTCTTGACACCCAAATCCAAATGCAAAACCCATATGATAAAGACTGATGAACCTGCCTCCATTTCCTAGCCAACCCCCAGCACCAAAACTTTTAGAAACCTCTTCTCCTCAACTGTCAGGGAAGGACCCCCACTTCTTCTTGACAGCTCCCATTCTATATTTGCAACCCTGAAACCCCTGTGTCAGCCACTCCTCAGGAGCTGCTCTTCTGAGCCATGCCCTGTGTTCAGCAGGCACCTCCTATCTTCTGTCTTCCCACGGACTCTGGGCTCTGCTATAGACCCACAAAATAAGTAATGCCCTGACACAATCTACGAGGGGCCTGCTGCAAGCTGCAAAAACTCTAGGGACACCATGTCACTCTTTGGGCAATGGGGAAAGGTGATGAGCCATGCCATACCCTGAATGACACTATGCCTTACATCCCTGCTGCTTTCTTGAGAAGTGCTAAAGTACAATATGCAGATGCATACAAAATGCTCACCTTAACCCCTACAATATAATCTCATCATCAACCCAATTAAGAGAAACAAGATCAGCAACTCACACAGCATACTGCAAAACCAGTGGAAAAAACCTCTGGCACATCTTCAATAAAGTTAGGAATTCTAGGAAAATGCAGCCCTCCTAGAATACAGGAAAGCACACTATTAAACCATCTGGGCATCCCCTAAACACTCATCACAAAGTTACTGACCTGAAAAAAAGGAAACAAAAAAGCTGCATACCAGTCAACTTTCTACTATACAGGTGGCAGGATATGTACTGGTCCTGAAGGTCTTAGCTCAGCCTTCTTACCTCTGCCTCCCTAAATACCAAAACATGCCTGCCCCAAAGCTGCAGCCAAGTGAAGGACCAGCAGAGCACCAACCCCAGAGGAGCCCAGCAGCAGAACGAGCTCCTGAGCCGAGCCTGTGGCTCATATACCCCGGGCCCCGCCCACTGCCATCGGGCCCCGCCCACCACCCTTCCCACAATCCCCTGGAGAAAGGGGCGGGGCCAACCCCCCCCCCCCCCCGAAGACAAAGAGGTGGCCACAGGAGCAGGAGCTCCTTTTCTTATGCCTTAAGTTCCCAGCAGGCAAAACAACAGTCATTTTTATTTCTATTGGGCACTTGCCTCTGGTGATTCTCTTACCACTTTTGTTTGAGTTCTGTCTACTTGTTGCTGTAGAGAAGAGAGTTCTGCAGGCGTCACTTTATTTTTGCGATCTTCAGATATTTTTGTGGTTAATTGGTAATCATGTTTTATGGTTTTAGAAGAGTGCTGGAAGCAGGTGATTTCCAGAAGACTGATGAGCACTTCCTGGATCCTAGAGGACTAAATCGCCATGGAGACGCGTGTCGGCCGACTACGGGACGTCCTGGAGGACTAAAGTGCCATAGAGAGGCGCGTCAGTGGACTGAGGGGCGTACTGGAGAACTAAAGTGCCATGGAGAGGCATGTCGGCTGACTGAGGGGCGTCCTGGAGGATTAAAGTGCCATAGAGAGGCGCGTGGGAGGACTGAGAGGGTTCCTGGAGGACTAAAGTGCCATAGAGACGAGCGTGGGAGGACTGAGCGGGCACTTCTGGGCTCCTGGAGGACTAAAGTGCCGTGGAGACGAGCGTCAGCCGACTGAGGGGCATCCTGGAGGACTAAAGTGTCATGGAGACGCGCGTCGGCTGACTGAGCGGCGCCCTGGAGGACTAAAGTGCCATAGAGAGGCGCGTCGGCTGACTGAGCGGCGCCCTGGAGGACTAAAGTGCCATAGAGAGGCGCGTCGGCTGACTGCGCGGCCTCCTGGAGGACTAAAGTGCCATAGAGATGCGCGTCGGCTGACTGCGCGGCGCCCTGGAGGACTAAAGTGCCATAGAGAGGCGCGTCGGCTGACTGAGCGGCGCCCTGGAGGACTAAAGTGCCATAGAGAGGCGCGTCGGCTGACTGCGCGGCCTCCTGGAGGACTAAAGTGCCATAGAGATGCGCGTCGGCTGACTGAGCGGCGCCCTGGAGGACTAAAGTGCCATAGAGAGGCGCGTGGGCTGACTGAGCGGCCCCCTGGAGGACTAAAGTGCCATAGAGAGGCGCGTGGGCTGACTGAGCGGCGCCCTGGAGGACTAAAGTGCCATAGAGACGCGCGTCGGCGGACTGAGCGGCGCCCTGGAGGACTAAAGTGCCATAGAGACGCGCGTCGGCTGACTGCGCGGCCTCCTGGAGGACTAAAGTGCCATAGAGACGCGCGTCGGCTGACTGAGCGGCGCCTTGGAGGACTAAAGTGCCATAGAGAGGCGCGTCGGCGGACTGAGCGGCGCCCTGGAGGACTAAAGTGCCATAGAGAGGCGCGTCGGCGGACTGAGCGGCGCCCTGGAGGACTAAAGTGCCATAGAGAGGCGCGTCGGCTGACTGAGCGGCGCCCTGGAGGACTAAAGTGCCATAGAGAGGCGCGTCGGCGGACTGAGCGGCGCCCTGGAGGACTAAAGTGCCATAGAGAGGCGCGTCGGCGGACTGAGCGGCCCCCTGGAGGACTAAAGTGCCATAGAGAGGCGCGTGGGCTGACTGCGCGGCGCCCTGGAGGACTAAAGTGCCATAGAGAGGCGCGTCGGCTGACTGCGCGGCGCCCTGGAGGACTAAAGTGCCATAGAGAGGCGCGTCGGCTGACTGCGCGGCGCCCTGGAGGACTAAAGTGCCATAGAGAGGCGCGTCGGCTGACTGCGCGGCGCCCTGGAGGACTAAAGTGCCATAGAGAGGCGCGTCGGCTGACTGCGCGGCGCCCTGGAGGACTAAAGTGCCATAGAGAGGCGCGTCGGCTGACTGCGCGGCGCCCTGGAGGACTAAAGTGCCATAGAGAGGCGCGTCGGCTGACTGAGGGGCCATGGAAATGGACACCCGGAAAACTGCCGGGCACTGCCGGGGGCGCGGTAACGCGTAAGAGCCGATACTGGAGCGCCGACGGCCGCTCTCGAGGCCGGGCGGGCTGCACCGATCCCGCTCGAGGCGGCGGGGAGCTCGACGGAGTCCCGGCGGTCCTGGTTCGCCCTCCGGCCGCCGCGCTCTCGAGACCGGTCTCCGCGAAGCCGCGCATGCGCACGAGCTGCGGAACCAACGCACAGCGCCGCCGGGGGCGGGGCCAAGGCGGGCCGGGGGCGGGGCCACAGCGCACGGAGGAGCGCACACCTGCAGGACCCGCCTTCAGCCGCCGGGCGGCAGCACCTCCTTAGTTATTTACACATTATCTATTTAGGGAATTTATATCACCTGTTTGCACTTATGTAGAAAATATGCTTAGACTTATACATTAACATTTATGATACAGAATATCTATTTAGACTGTCTGCTTACACATCTATTTTGACACTAATATCTCTTTATAAATACATTTTTTTAAATGTTTTTATATTCTAGGATCTTTTGTATAACACAAGCACAGAATCATAGAATCCTTAGACATAGAGGTTTTTATTTTGAACTTATTTTACATACATAATATTATTTCTCAATATATATATTTCTCATATATAAATGACAGACTGTTCTCTATTTCAATGCCTCACGCCCATAGTTACAGGTTTTCACATTTTTTAAGGCATCCCAAGATTTTCAGACTTTTTGGGGCTGTGAACCACCTCTTTTGGGACACCCTCACGTAACCCCACGTCCCCCACTCACCTGCTCCTCCGCTGCATCATTGCTGTCCCAATGACATCGAGGTACCGCAAATGACATCATCGCAACCCTGAGACACACAGACATCCTTCTATTCACCCAAAAAAAATGCCCAGAACACCCAGACCCAGGGCTGGCCCCTTCCCCTCAGGTAGGCTCTGCCACCGGCTGCAAACCTGGGCTGGGGCATCTCTCGAGCAGCAGGAGACGCCTACGACGAGGCACCTGGAAAACAAAAATCCCCAATCATAGCTCAGCATTTTAAAAAATAACCCAGAAGGGAGTTGAGGAATTCCGTCAGGCCGAGGGATGGGACAGGAGCTGAGCTACAGGAGGATTCTGGGGAAAACAGCTCAGCTCCAAACACGGCACAACCTGCAAAAGCCAGGATGCCGTTACGTTCTTAGCGTAAGGGCGAACACTCTGGCCGGCGCTGGGAAACGCCTGGCCCCTTCCTCCCAGTGCAGCTGCAGGGAGATCACCCAGCAGGGTGGCAGGAGCAGGCTGTGCTGTAACACCAGAATCGATGCTGACAGACCCACCGCCGCAGGTACAGCCCTCACGCTGCCGCTGCCCACCTCGCTCGCTGGGTCAATGCAGCCGAGAAGGAAGGGTAAACTGTGAACAGCAAAAGGAACAATAAAGAACAAAGTTCGGTCATTCACGTTATGCTGAAAAGGTGTGCCTACATTTACATACACTCATTAAAAATAATTGCACTGTAGAAGTATTTGACTTTCCTCTGGCACTAATTTAGCTCGCACAGCTATGAATTGATACCATTACATTATCTCTCTCCAAAATACATAGCTATAATTTGACTATAGGTTTTTTGTGTGCTACACAAGGAGGAGGGACGTCTGGCCAGCTGCACTGCCCAGAAGAGATGCTACTGGACTGCTGAGGAAACAGGCCACTGAAAGCCAGACAGAAATAAAGTGCTTCAGAGCACACCGTCTAAATAGCAGGAAAAAAAAACAACGTTATATTCAGTTGCCTCTCTTTTTAAAGCATTAGAACAAATACCTATCTGGTTAAGGACACCTCCTAAATTGTATGCTACAGCTATACAGGCAGTTGCAGTTTAAACCATGCAAGCCAGTTTGCAAATCATAAAAATTTAACGTTTTTTTTTTTATACGGTTTCATTTAGCACAGAAAAATCAGTGAGATAAAAGATCCCCCCAAACGGTTTTACGTTTGCGGGGGAAGGGGGAAATCAAATCTACATTGTATGCTACAGCTATACTGGCAGTTGCAGTTTAAACCATGCAAGTCAGTTTGCAGATCATACAATTTTAACTATTTTGGTTTTCAAAGTTCCATTTAGCGCAGAAAACCCAGTGAGATAAAAGATTCCCCCATACGGTTTTACGGGGCGGGGAGGGGGGGGATCAAATCCCCGGTGCTGCAATCCATCAGGCTACTAAAAAAGACCGGCAGATTGGCTAATGCTTTTGGCTGTGTTGAACATGCAGAGGAATGTGTTTTTATGGTATCTCGACTGTTACAACCGAGAACCCAAAGACCGGCGATGCCACCAAACTGTTGGAAAATGAGCTGTGCTTGGGCCTTTGGAAGGAAATTTTTTTTCTTTTCCTTTTTTAGAAGGGAGCACAAAGGCTTGTTGCTGATGGGAATTCCATGAAATGCAACTGCTTTGAATGAACAACAGTCCCATTTTGGAAAAACCTCTTTCCAAGCAAAGTCAAAATGACACGCTGCAGGTTACAGACAAAGGACGTTATTGGAAGCCACAACTCACCAAAACCACATCAGGACTCGCCATCAGCAGTTATGAGGCTGCTGATGCTTCGTGTCAAAGCCTGGAAAACATGCAGAAGCCATGCCGATTTGTCCTGTTTTGTCCGTGTCTCTTCTTTGACCTGGATTGCTTTTAGGACAGAGGCCGGTATCTCAGTAAGGTTTTTGAGTACCACCATAAGATATTTTTAAAATTTATTGACTGAAAAAGCATTAAGCTTTTATCACAAAAACAAAGTCTGCTTCTTCTGAACACGTGAACTCTTACGAACAGTTTCTTCCCTCTTCTAGTACAAAATTATTTTCACAGTATCATTTAACAGTAAGCACACAGAAAGAGAACATTATGCTCTCAGGAAGAGAAAAATAAACAGAGGGAAGTAAGCTTTGCACAGGCATAACGTGCTCCAGAACAGACCTTATTTTACTTTTAGGATTTTGTTAAAATATTTCATAGAAGAACTACAGAAGGAGAGCTGGCACCTCCTTCGTGTTAACTTCAAAGTCTACACGACAAGGACCTTAGGAAAAAAGCAAACGCGCATCGGAGACGTACCACATACTCGCAGAGCACTCCGGATCCTTTCCATCTGTCCTGTACTGTCGTGGCAGAAGAAAGGGTGACCGCAGAAGAAACGCTGGCAGTTGACGTTCTGCCAAGAGAGGAAAAAACCCTTTAGCGTAAAGTTGGTTAGGAATCTAAATCTCCCCTCTTTTGTGGAGGTTTGCAAGGACTACAGCCAAGCGGAGGAAAAAGTATTTGGCTTCATCTCTAGCACAGTTGTTGATACGGGACACTAGAGCTTTTGCATTTTTCAGACAAACCTGTCTTTTTTTGACTCACTGGCAGCTTTAGTTGCCCTAGAGCCACTTTCCCAGATACACGCAGATACACACTGCGACAGACACAGACGCCTATGCACATTTTCTTCAGCCTACATAGAGACGGGGTTTCCTCACCCTACACATCCCGAGTTAAAGGCTACAGCAACCTACCTCTCCTTCTAAACTGCCTCCTTGCAAAAAAACAGTGATTTCTTTCCAGGCCGTTTTTCCCAACGGTCAAGATCTTTTCAAACTGCCATTGTGCCACCAAACCTGCTCAGGGTCCCTCCCAGCTTTTGGATGCCCTTGGATTTACCGGGCACACGCTCACTTCCACCTCCCAGCAGCAAAAGCACAGCACGCTCTCAGACCAGACTGCAACCCTGCGGGTGCCCGCGCACACCCGGCTGCTTTGATGAGAAGCCCCTGAGCGTCCCAGTGAGCGCAGGCTGCACGCCCAAGGTCAGCTTCACCTGCACCCATTTCAGGGCATGTGGTTTCTGAAACCGCAAACTGAAAACCGCACCTTGACACTTGGCCACAGCAGAAGTGATCCACAACGAGAACTCCACAAAAACCTAGCAACGCAAATTGCAAACCCGCATCAAGGGAGAAAAATAAAACAGCTTCACCTGGTGCACAGGAAAGCAGCAGAGGGAGAAAAGGGTCAGCGTTCATAGCCCTTACAGAAAACAGGCATTCTTCTTCCACTCCTAAACCTGTCTGTTGGGTCTAAATATCGCAGTGCTACCGTAGCCATACTGAGAGTAGGGAACAACAGCCCTGCCCACCGGACATTTACAGAGCAGGACACACAGACAGAGGGACTTCTTTTGCCACACATAACCCTGAATTTCCTGAAAGTTTATGTTTACCAAAAACGGTCACTTGGAACATACTGCCAAACAACATTTGGCAATTAAACTTTGACGTGTTGGAGACACACAATTTTGGGGGAAGTTGCGATTTGCTTCCTGCTGCAGCTGTTCTTCTTCCTTCAGAAATTCTACTTGTAGCCAAGTTATTCACTACCGGTTCAAGCACTTACCTTCCTGGTATTACCAGCACTTTTACAAAGGCAAGTCGCTTAATTGCTCTTCTAAAATTATCCAAGTGAAAGTTGTAGCCACGAAAGAGGAGAGACAAAGAAAAGGAGAGATCAGGCAGCAAGAGAGCTCTGCAGGCTGCCACCTGCAGTCAACATCACACTGTTTTTGAAAGCACACACACACCCCACCCCCACAAAAGAAAACAAACAGACAAAAACCCCAGGACCTTGTATCTTTTTTGTCTGGCAGAGATCATCCCTGTCTCAGCATATTGTCCTGTCAGCGCATCCCGATGACATTTGCATGTGACAAAGACGTGTTCGGAAATAGTCCAGATCTCTAAGAGCAGTGTCATTTTTCTGGTTTTAATAAGCACAACTCAATTTTAGTCACTGGCACGTGTGGGAGGAAACTAATTAACTTTTAAATGTAGCCTCCCCTTGGGGGGAAAAAATGTGTTAAAGACTGAAAAAAAAGAAATATGATTCAGAGCTCCCACCATGAGGGAGCTGCATGGATATTAACAAAAGTGAAGACCAACAGCAGCAACATCCAGTGAAATTTGGCTTTAATTCTGATCGTGACCCTCTAAGTCTACACCTCAGTCCTACGAGGGACCAGTCCTTTTCTGGAAGGACAAACTTTTTTTACTTAAAAGTCTTAGAATAAAGGCTCCACGGAACAATGTGGATTGAGACACAGAAAAACATTAACACTCCAATAAAAAAATAAAAATAAAAATCAAATGACACACCAGTTTCCATCACGTTTCGTTCATTACATTTCCACTGGCATCTAGGTGCTCAAACATTAACTATAATGACACCACAGACTAGTAAAAATTTAGTTATGCACAAAAAATAAAAGGCTGTTTCCAAGTCGCCCATAAAATAAGTATGAACAAACAGAAGAGAAACGCTTGACCCTAACGAAGGTAACAGGCAGTTCTTAATTTATCCTAGATGAAAGTTCGGGTTTTGACCCCAAAGGAAAACATTCCTAACTGCCAAGGGACCAACTCAGGCAGGAAGCACGCTCCGTTAACTGCAACTCCTCATCAGCTTTTCTGCAGTATCAGCAAATTTGCTTTTTCTGCGGCTTTGACATGGAGTACCTGTAGCGTCCCTGAACTTGCAAATGTGCCTCCCCACTCCCCCCTGCCACTACCTGAGCAGCAAGCGGAATCAACAGAGCAGGATTTTCTTCCCGTGCCACTGAAGGTGACCCTGGGAAAAGAAAAGCAGAGAAATAAGCCTGTTTGTTTGTCACACCCAGCCAACGGGAACAAGCTGGGGGACCCGCAACCCACTGCCGCCCTCGGGAGCGGGGCCGGGATGGACCCTCCATGCAGACAGAGGCACCTGGCGTGGATTTCACCTTGAGCCCTGTTCCTGAGACCAAAGCCACACAAATCCCTGCTTCTGAGCCCCAAAACCAGCACCACGAGCCTGTTTGCCAGCGCCGGGAGCAGGAGACCTGGACTCCGTGCCGGGGCCCAAACCAGCTCCCCCTCTCTGCTTCCTCACCCACTCTGCAGCCCCCCCTAGGCGACGTTGAGAGCCAGGGGAAGCGCAGCCTTCCAACAGCGCGGCACCCCCAGGACCCTACGGGCAGTCTGGGGGAGCGCTGGGAAACTGCAGAGGCGCTGCGGAACCGCGTCTCTGCGGGGCGACACCAGCACGGCCCGAGCACCGCTTTCTTACCGCCGTGGCGGGCTTTATTTCGCCGGCATCGCCAGCACCGCCCCTCAAACCCGCCAGGCCGAAGGGACCCCGCGGGGAGCCGGGCCCAGCCACCCCCCTCCGACCCGTCAGTGTTCCCCCTCAGGCCCCCCGCTCCCCCAGCCCCACTCAGGGCCCCCCCATCCTCCCTCATCACCGCTCAGGCTCCCCGCTCACCTTGACGCGGTCCAACTGCTTCACAATGGTCTGGCGGCGGCCGGCCAGCATTTTCCCCCAGGCCCCTCCGCTTCCGGAGCGCCCCGTCCCGCCCACGCCGCGCACCCACTGGCCACTGCCCCGCCGCCCGCCAACCTCCTTGGGCATCCCCGCTCCATTGGCCCGTCTCCGTAGTCAATCCCTACCACGACCCACCCCCGCGAGGTGATCAGACCAATGGAAGCGCGGCGAGGCGATCCTACCAATGGGAGCGCGGCGCCCGCGCTGTGATTGGCCCACCCTCCCGCCCATCCGTACGGGAGCCGTTGCCATGGTGAAGACGCCCAGGCGGGGACGAGGGGCCGTCGCCGTGGCAACGGGGCCGTGCGGCCGGGCCCGCCGGAGGGGAATTCACCCAAACCCGGCTTTTTCCTCTTTAAAAATTTTATAGATTTGTGTGCGGCAGCACAAAATAAACCCGTTGCGCGGCCTTGTCCCCCCGCAGCGCTCTCTGGGGTCCGGCACTTCGGGCAGGCGGGCCTCCCGCAGTTCGGGTGCGTGTGGCAAAGCACCTGCGCGGCGGGGCGGGGCCGAGAGGAGGCGGGAGTCGTGGCCACGCAGAGGGCGGGTCCGAGGGGAGCGGGAGGCGGGGCCAGGGCGGCCGGGGAGGCGCCCATTTTAAGGGAGAGTCAACGGCCTTCGAGGCCCAGCTTGCGTGGAGTACCTGTGGCGTCCCTGAACGACAGGGCTTGGAGCGGGCCTGGGGCTATGGGACAGGCACGTTCCCCATTGCAGGGACGGGGAGAGCCTGCTCCACCCCCCCCGGGGATGGGCACTGGGCAGCCTACCTGCAGCCAGGGTCCCATAAGAGGAGACTGGGAGGGCAGTGCCATGAGCTGCCCTCTCCCACCTCCTTTCCCAGACCAGGAGCTGTGCCCACCTTGGTCTTTCTGCTGCCTGCCCATGGGCTTTTGGCTAGCCCGGCGCGGGCCAGCCCTGGCACAGTAGGTCATCCCACCAAGCCTCATGGATAGATACTCCTGGTGCGGGCACAGCAGCCCTCTGCTGCCACCCACATCTCCTCTGGCCTGTTCCCTGGGCGTCTTCAATGGCTCAGAACTCCCCTGATGTCTCGGCTGTGGCAGCATGAGGCTCAGGCACTGCTGTTCACTGGAGGCGGCCGTGTCTGAATAAAGGTGATCCCTGCAGGATGAGCACCGGGTGCCGTGCCTGGCATGGGTGGGGGTGAAGTCAGCCAGGGGGTGGTTTGGGGATGCAGGCAGGTGCTGCAGCCACCAGCACAGTGTCTTGGCTGTGCGTAACTCTGGCCAAGGCTGGAGCAGGGACCCCACCAGCAAGGCCACATCATGTCAGGCAAGAAGTGGGGAATAGCACCAGCGCAGCCCAGCATCACCCAGCCCAGTCCCGCTCCCTCCAGTGCGGTGGCCTAGGCCTGCAGCTGTACCCGGACACGCACCAGCACCATCACCCACATGCAGACCTTGGGTGCCTACATTTAATTTCTCTCTGGAAACCACAGTATGCAGCCACGCTGCCCTTCATGGCTCACCCCATACTGCAGTCGGGCCAGCCTGAACACACAGAGGGAGGATGCTCCTACCAATGGCAGCTCGTTGCTGAGCATGACATCATCGTGTCGTCCTCCCATATCACTGCTGCATCATCATCTCACATAGATTTAACCTCAGCATGATGTTCTTCCTCCATTAATCACCATACTTTAGCGATTCCCTTATTTTTAATCTTTATAAGCAGGGTTTTCTTCCCATTCTTCAACAAAATACTTAATGGAAAACATGGGGAGTCAGCTCCACGGGTGAGTGGCAAGCCTGCAGAAGGGTGAAATTAAAAAAGACACCGTGTTTTTATTTCATTCTCCCTCCCCAGATAGGTGCAGTGGTGGGGAGGGCTCAGCTCACCTTCTTTGGGGGATACTACACAAAGATGAGAGCTGGTGGGGGGCAGACACAGACCTCCTGCAGCCCCTCCTGCACCCACGAGCCCTGGCACCCTGCCACGGAAGCAGCCACCCAAAATGTCCTGGAAGGGAAAGCCAGTGAGAGCTGGGGCATGTGGTGAATAATTCAAGATAATTTTAAAAAATTATATATAGTTAGATGTATATAATAATATATCTAGGCAGTTGGACTAGATTATCATTGTAGGTCTCATCTAACTGAAATATTCTATTCTATATGAACATATTTGGGAGGGCGGTGATTCTCCCCCTCTACTCCACTCTGGTGTGAGACCCCACCTGGAGTACTGCGTCCAATTCTGGAGCTCCTACTACAAGAAAGATATGGACGTGCTGGAACGTGTCCAGAGAAGGGCCACGAGGATGATCAGAGGGCTGGAGCACCTCTCCTATGAGGACAGACTGAGGGAGTCGGGGTTGTTCAGTCTGCAGAAAAGAAGGCTCCGAGGAGACCTTATAGTGGCCTACCAATATCTTAAGGGGGCCTCCAAGAAAGCTGGGTAGGGACTTTTTAGGATGTCGGGTAATGGTAGGACTAGAGGGAATGGATTAAAACTAGAGATGGGTCGATTCAGATTGGACGTTAGGAAGAAGTTCTCCACCATGAGGGTGCTGAGACTCTGGAACAGGTTGCCCAGAGAGGTGGTGGAAGTCCCATCCCTGGAAGTTTTTAAGGCCAGGTTGGATGGGGCTCTGAGCAACCTGATCTAGTGGGAGATGTCCCTGCCCATGGCAGGGTGGGTGGAACTAGATGATATTTAAGGTCCCTTCCAACCCTAACAGTTCTATGATTCTATATATTAGTGATGTATAGCACATATAATACACCATAATATTGTAAGATAAATCAATAATATTATCCTATAATATTATGGCATATTATTATAATATGGCATATTATTAGTTTTTCATATAAATATATTATATTTATAATTAAGAATATAAAAGGAAGATGCCTTAGGGGCACGGAGAGATGCTCTTCCAAGGGGGAATATGTCCCTTCATAGGCACCTCACCCCCTCCCTCCCAAATTACCAGCTACCTGGCTCCTTGCAGCCCATGTCCGGTGCAATGAGGACGGCGGTGGGATGTTTCTCCCCGGCACTTGACACACACCCGCTTGTCCCGGTGCAGCCGGCGGGTCCAGGCCTGCCCACGGCAGGGGGGCCTTACCTGCGTCAGGCGGAAATAGCTGCAGTAGCTGGGGAGGGGAGGAAAAAAGAGGGAAAAAGGGGGGGAAAGTGGAGGGGGAAAGGGGGAAAACAGTGGTTGGAGGGTAGGGCAGAGGTCATAGTGTTTTCTCAATGGATGGGAGGGTATAAAGGGGTGATGGGTTTGGGGGTGCAAAGGGAACATGATTTCAGGGAGAAGGAGGTGGAAGAGGCTCTTGGGGGGCTGCAAAGGGACTACAGCTCTAGGAGGGGGTGCCAAGGGGCTACGGTTTTGTGTGGGTTGCAAAAGGGCCATGGCTTGGCGGGGGAGCACAGGGGGAAGGATAATGGCTCTTAGGGAGGAGGGATGTGCAAAGGGGCCATGGCTTTGTATGGGGGTGCAATGGGGCTATGGGTCTGGGGCGGGGTGCAAAGGGGCAACAGCTTTTAGGGGAGTGCAAAGGGATCATGGTTTGGGGCGGTGGGAAGGGTAATGGCTCTGGGGGGGCATCCACAGCTCTAAGAGGGAGGTGCAAAGGGGCCATAGTTTTGTAGGGGGCGTGCAAAGGGGCCATGGCTGTAGAGGGTGTGCGCAGAGGTCACAGCTTCAGGAAAGGGGGGAGTACAGAGAGGCCTCAGCCCCACACCCACCCAGACAGTTCCTCCGGCAGCAGCTGCCCATCTCTCCGCCAGGGATCCCTGAAGTCCTGGCTGAAGGAGTCAGGTAATATCTTGGCCACTTCTGGCAGAGGAGCAGCCAGGGTGGGGGACATGGATGGTTAAAGACACCACGGGATGGGCAGCGGGGACAGTCACGCACAAGGGAGGTGGCCATCCCTGTGGGACCCGCGTTACCTTTGGCTGTCCCACAGGTTGGGTGCTCGCCCAGGCAGCCGCGGCGCTGCTTGAGGTCGGGACAGGGCTCTCCTCCGTGCCGGGGCGGGACGGTGACCTGGCGGCTGCGGGCCTTGCTGCCAACCCCACACAGGGAGCTGCACCTGCTCCACCGCCCCCAGGGCCCCACCACACAGCCCACCGCTACCAGCAGGCCAGGGGAGCGGAGAGGGAAGAGAGAGCTTCAATGGCATGAAAAATGGAAAGAGGACAGGGGAAGCACAGCACAGGGGACGGGGAGAGAGGGAAAGGGTCAGGGTGACCCTGGCAGCCCCTCTCCCCTGCCCTACCAGCACAGTGGCATTGTGCACTGCTTCCGCAGAACTTTATCCCTGCACTGCTACCGCAGCTCTGCATTGCGCTGAGCTGGGACCTCGCTAATCTACCCAGAGATTAGGGAAGGCTGACTGCTGCAATTGTCCCAGGGGCCGCGGCGCACACCATCCTGGGTTTGGGTCCCCAGGGTAGGCTGGGTCTGCACCCCCTAAGCCCACACTATCTGTTTGTCACCCCCAGTGCAGCCCCTGGTTCCTGCGTCCCTGTGCAAGGCGCTGCCAGCAGCAGTAGCAGGGGTGGCACCATGGCTAATCCCGCTCAGGTTCCACACTGACAATTTAGGCTTGCAGTGACAGTGCTACTGTCATCTGCAGACCAGAGGCCACCCCTGCGGGCTCTCTTACTGCACTGGGAGGAGCCAGATGTTCAGCATGGAAAAAAGTGGAAAATCGGGATATTACTTCAAATCCAGCCCAGCCGGCCTCCCCAGAAGCATCCTGTTACTGCTTAAAGTACAGGGCTAACAGATAACAGCAAACACCTGCCACCAAAAGCACCAGGCCCAGGCTAGCAACCCCAGCCCCAGGGCTTGCCCCCAGCATGGGGTCCAGCTAGTGCCATCCCATCACGACACTCACCGGCATGGCGGCACACAGCACGGTAGTCCTCACAGCAGTCACCTGTCCTCTCGCAGTACGAGTCGCAGTAGCAGCGTGCCCTATGGCTGCCTGAGGCCCAGCAGGTGTTGTTCCTGCCTGGGCAGCACTGGTGCCAGCAGCCGCCCGCAGCACCTGCCAGGTAGCCGGTGGCCAGCAGCCAGCCCCCGCAGAGCAGCAGGCCCCACATGGCACTGGGTGCTCACAAGCCCCCAAAGGACGACTTTCCCCCCACACTGGCAAACACTGGGCGAGGAGAGAGGGCTGCGGCAGCAGCAGCACTGGGAGCCCTGTTTGCACCGCCCCTGGGCTGGGCAGTGGGACAAAGCCTGTTCCCTTCTGCTCCACCGCCCCTCGCCATCCTGGCTCTTCCCTCTGTGGCCAGGGTAAGGAGTTAATAAAATTAACTGGGATGGTTAATAAAACACTGTGCATGGGATAATGCAACCCCAGAGCTGCCCAGGAGCATCTGTGAACGGGCACTGCTGGGTTGATGCTGACACTCTCCCAGGAACACCGGCTCAGCCTCGGAGGACAGTAGGATTTGGGCGCAATAGGGGACCCCATCCCCAATCCCCACCCACACTGCAGGAGCCGCTCACTGCCCACTCAGCACTGCCTGGACGCCAACACAGCTGCTAAAGCCAGACTGATTTTATTCAAACTGCAAATGTAAAACAGAATAAAAAAAAAAAAAATCAACCCTCAATGGCTTAAGAGCAGAAAGCTGCAGGTAAACCACGCCTGGGCTTGCTTTCTCCTCCTTCACCCTGCCATGTTAAGGCTGCGTTCATCACTGGTGACAGGAGGGAGGAGAGATGGGGCGAGCCTCGCCTCCTGCGACCCCCCCCCCTCCCCCCCCGGGCTCCTTCACGGGCAGTTTGGCACAAATCTGGCAGGGCCGAGCCCGGCGCAATGCAGGGCAGGGCTCCAGCCCCATGGCCATGGGCATTAGTGAGTCAGCATGAAGCTCCAAAAGCTACAGGATTACCTGCAGGGCCGCAGCAAGGCGGCAGGAGGGCAGATGGGGGGAATGTGACAGAAGAAGGGGTTCACACCCCTGTCCGAGGGGCCAAGTCTGTGGCACAGGGCTGTGTCTCCTCACCCCGGCTCGCACACGCGTCTCAACTGTAAACAGCAAGTGGCAGGGGCATCTGGCTCACCCCAATCCCAGCCCCATGGCGAGGAGAACTAAAGGCCTGGCTGCATATGCAATTTTGGGAAGCGCCTGCCCAGCAGCCTGGAGCTGAGTGGGACCTGGAGGCTGGGATGCTGCACCTCAAGTGGTCTTGGTGTCAGCAGGGAGGAGGGAGCCTGAGGCCACAAAGGCGGGTCACTGCCCTCCCATCCCAGGGGGTGTAAGGCTGAAGGGGCCCCCAAGAGCTGCTTCAAAACCTGGTGCATGGCTCCCAGCTGTCAGTTGACCCCAAAAGCCTCTGCCAGCTGTGATGCCTGGTGCACAGCCTGGCCATTGCATCCGCATGGCTCCAGGGGACCGTCAGCATCCCCAAAATGAGCTGCCCCCCAGGGGGCATACGGCCACCCTCCCAGGGGACACCTCACCCTGGATAACTGGTGCTTGCAGGTGATGCGGGACCAGGGGGAAATATCACCAGGGGATCAGGACGGGCATAATCAGGAAGCTGGGGGTCTGGATGTTGGGATATTGCTCCCTCCATGCTCCTTTCAGCACACAACTAGTAATTTGACCTGCTCCAGAGCCTGTTCCTAAATATGAAGGTGGCCGGGTTTGGGGGGAGGGCACACGCGTGGGGCAGACTTGGCCCCGGGCAGCACTGGTGGGCCGCTGCGGGCTTGGTCACGGCTCTCCAGCTGCAGCCCCGGGGGGCGAGGGAGGCTGGGGCACCTTGGCCCGGCCCCCTCAGTCCGTTTTCCACACTTTGTTGAGGAACTTGACCACCTCATCGTAGATCACGAAGACAATGGCCACGTCAAGGCAGACGCGGCCCAGGCGAGGCACCGTGCCCTTGTAAAACCTGCCAGGGATAGAAGGAGGCCATGGGGCTGGATGCCCTCGCAGCCCCCTCCTCGCCAGTCCTCCCTCCCTCCCCAGCCACCACCATATCACCCCTTGCCTGTCCCCACCACAGGGCTTACGCCAGGGGTCCTTCGTATTTCATGATCTGGTAGGCGCAGTCCCAGGTGCTCTTGTACTTGTGAGCTTCCAGCCCCTGCAGGATAGGAAAAGGGTCAGAGGCCAGAGCCACAGGTGCATCCGGGCGGATTTTGTGGGGGAGGCAGAGAGCTGGGGGTGCGCCAGGAGGAACCAATCCCCCTTCACCACTGCGGGCTACCAAACCCAGAAGGAATATCCCCACCTCCGTCTGTACACCCTTCAGCACCCGCACAGCCTGGCTGTGATAGGGCAGCATCCCCAGGCACCTCCCATACCTCGCAAGCATGGGATGCCTGTCCCAGGGGCTGCACAAAACAAACAGGAGGTGACCCCAGCCCTCCACAGGCAGAGCGGTCCCACACCATGACCCAGTGCTGTACCTGCATCCTGGTCTTCACCACGTCCAAGGGGGTGTTGCCAAAGACACTTGCAGCTCCAGCGAGTGCTCCAAACACCCCCGTGACAAAAGGGTTAATCACCTTGTTGGGATCGTCCCCTGGAAAGGAGGAAAGGTTGAGGGCAGAGCGGTGGTGTGGGGATGAAGCACAACATCCCCAAGGGAGCCCACGGGCAAGGTCCCAGTTGTGGCTGCTTGTGGTCAGGGCTGGTGCTGTGCTGAGTCGGGGAGTCCAGGGCATTTCATAGAATCATAGGGTTGGAAGGGACCTCTGGAGATCATCCAGTCCAACCCCCCTGCCAGAGCAGGGTCACCTAGAGCAGGTTGCACAGGAATGCGTCCAGGCGGGTTTTGAATGTCTCTAGAGTTGGAGACTCCACCACCTCTCTGCAGGGGACTGTCCAGCAGCACCAGCCCCAGACAGCCCATGCAGCACTGGGGAGCTCAGGGTGAGAGTGGAGGTGATGCTCTAGCACTGGGACTCTTCAACCCCACAAACTGGGCCACCCCCCTACCCGGCTTTCATCTTCCTCCATCATGAGAGTCTGATCCACAAGAAGTGGAAGGTGCACTGGTGCAAAGCTAAGCCTGGCTCCTGAGGATGAGCTCAGGGAACAGCAGAGCAGCCAGGGTGCCCTGGGGGGATGGGGGCACCATACCTTTGTACCAGTTCTTGAGGGAGGTCATGACAAAGAAGCGGATGGCCTGGTTCGATCCTTGCTTGAGGACTGTTGCCGTTAAGCCCTGGTAAGTCCCCTTTAGTCCTGCAGCAAGAGAGGGCATTGGAGGGGAGCACCAGCCTCACCCCGGCACAGAAAAAACTCCCCAGGTAGCCAGTCCCAGCCTGTACCCATCCCCCACTTCCCATCCTGTCCCCTCAGTGTGGGGGTACTGAAGGGAGACAGGACATCACTTCCCCTGGACTCACCCTGTTCCCGAACGATCTCCCGGACGCCGTGGAAGAAGCCGCGGTATTTAGGTTTGGGGGAGCACTGATCATGGATAAACTTCACCTGCAGGGAGATGACACACTCATCGTGGCTGAGGCAAGGGAGTGATGCACCCCTGAAAGGCTGCCGTATGCCTCTTGCCTTGCTCTGGCGATGGTCCCCAGAGCAGAGCCGACCCACATGGCCAGGCAATGCTGGGTGAGACCACAGGGGAAGCCTGCACCCACAGCCAGCAGTGCATTTTGGAGAGGAAAACCTGGCTAACTGCCTCTGCAAGTGATCACATGGGTTTTACAGTACTGAAATAGGGGATGGGATGGATCCTGGGGGGTGCTCCTCCCCAGAGCAGGGAAGGTGTCACAGCCGCCAGGCTTCCTGACGTCTCCATGGGGCCTTCCAGCATCAGCTTCTCCCCTACAAAACCAACCCAAGCAAACCCATGCGGTCCTCAGGTCCCCGAAAGTTGGGCATCCCTGGCTCCTGCGCCCTCCTGGGGAGGGGTGCTGGGGCGGGGGAATGCTGGCAGCTGCCTCCTACCTTTATGGTCTCCATGGGGCAGACTACCACCACAGCCTCGGCCACGCCAGCGCCCAGCCCACAGATGAGGCCCCGCGTGCTGTCCAGCCGCCCCTGCTCATCTCTCATCTGGTTGCTGAGGAACTCGAACATCCCGAACCTGCGGAGGAGCCGCCATGACAGCCCCCAGGCACCCGGCCAGGGGGCTGCAGCCCCCCGTTCTGGGTCTGTCCCCGGCAGCAGTCACGCACCCTGCAAACGCTCCCTGCCAGTCTGGAAAGCATCCAGCTTTGTCAAAGGGCCACTGGGGACATCAAGGTCAAACCCACACCCTCATTTGCTGCCAGCCAGGGTTCACTCCACTCACCACATGCCACAGGGGAAACCTACCTGACAGCAGCCTTAGGGATGGAGCCGTATACCAGTGAGCTGAGCCCTCGGTATAGCCCCCGGATGCCATGGTCACGGACAGTCTGCTTCACGCAGTCCCCTGCAGCAAAGCACAGCAGTGCCACCGTCACCAGCCACACCAAGGGCCGCCATGCTGCCCCACCACCTGCCCCACCAAACCCCACTGCCTGCCCCAGATGCAGCCAGGCTCACGGCAGTGTCCCAATCTGGCCAGCAGGTTGGGGCAGGGCACCGGGCACGCACTCACCAATGCCCTTGTAGCGGGGAGGGTTTGCCTTCTCGTCCAGCTGTAGCTGTGTCTTCACATACTCGGTGGGGAATGTGATGCAGATCTCGATTCCTCCAGCCAGGCCACCTGGGCGGGAGAAGAAAGGATGCTGGGACCAGCAGCAGTGCCATGCCCATCCACCACTGCGCAGCTGCTGCTGGCTCCACAACGGCTGAGCCCAAGACTTCTGGCAGCCAGGTCTGGGCTGGGATGCGGTGTCCCTGTCCTCGCCAAACCCCTGGAGACTTCACATGGCAGCAGGGCCCCACGCCAACCTGGCACCCTGTATAGGGATCACCGCCTGACCATGGCAAGAGCCAGTGAGGTGACTGGCCAAAGGGGTGGGAAAACTGGGCAAAACACCACACCCATGGCTGCTGTTTCAGCATCGTTTCCTCCTCAAAGGCAAATCTTGTCCTCTGGAGCCCCGCACATGAGCTGCCAGCACAGGGATTTATAAACCTGACAGAGACCAACAGTGCTGCATGAGGCCCGGCACCGCTCCCCCAGCACCAGCAGGAGCCCATTTGCAGACCTGGCCATGCCAGCGCATGAGCGCAATTATCATCAAGCCTGTCTGGCTGCCCTGGGCTCACACAGCGGCGGCTGCTGGGCGCTGATTACACTGGCTGAAGCCTTTCCCACCACAGCCTGGGGATGTGCCGACACCCCAGCAGCAAGTAACGCCAGCTCTCGGTGGTTTGGCTCCCCACGGCATGGTTGAAGCACCTGCAGCTGGCCCCATCACAAGTTGTGTCCAGGCAGCAGAGCCAACCCCAGCTGGGCTGGAGGTCTCTGGGAGCCGGACTCACCCCTGGCCAGCCAGCTAATGGCTGCGCAGCTCAGTTCCTTGCACCAAAGCACAGTGGCAGCTCTTTGTGCTGGTGCAAGGAGGAAGCGCGGAGTTGAGCCAGGCTCCCCTAGGCCTCAGAGGGCTAAACTCCGCTGCAGCCCAGGCCAGGACACAAGCCAGCCCTGGGTCAAAGCCCCCGACTGGCGGCCTCCCCAGGACGGCGTGCTGGGGAGCCCTGGGATGCTGCCGCTGGGGCTGGGCACCCACCCGACCCACCCCCGAAGGCCTCCCAGCTCCTTTCCCAAGGACAGTGACTCAGCTCCCAGCCCCACAGAACACAGCCCGGTGTGGGGTCAGGTCAGCTGCCAGCTCTCAGTTGGGGACAGGTCTCCCATCTCACCTCAGCAAGCCTGGCTACGTCCTCAGCATGACTCAGCAGTGCTGTGGCTTCTGCCACAGCCACCCCTGGCACACAGCTTCAATGGCACGGCACCACTGCAGCCCGGGGGACACGCTGGTGTTCCCAGGGGGGAACATGCTGCCATCGTGGGAAGGCCCAGCACAGGGGCTGGGTGCAGCAGTGGGTTATCCTGCTCTGGGGCAAAGTGCAGCCCCAGCACTGCACGGCAGAGCACAGCTTGGCTTATCAGCACCCTCCAAAGCACCCTGCAAGGGGACGCTGATAGGGGACGCTGCGGCCCACAGGACAGGGAGACGAGTCACGGCTGCTTCCCAGGGCAGCAGCAAGTGGCCCCAGCGCCTCAGACCAGGGTGATTTCATGCACAGTCTTATTTCTTTTCTATGAACTCCAAATTTACAAGGGAGACCCATAATCTCTCTGGTGCCTCCTCCAGCTTCCCCCTGCAGAGCGCCACCAGCAAAGCCACTCGCCCAGTGCGAGGATGTCCCAGCAGGCAGGCTGTCATCCCCTGGGCTACTGCTGCCTTCTCTCAGCTGTGTCCTGGAGGGAAAGGAAAAAAGCCTCGCTGTACTCCCTCCTGCAGCTGGGCAGCACCCACCTTAAAACAGCCTCATCCTGGTTTGTTTCCCCCAGGCACAAGCAGCAGCAGGCTGCACTTGCCCTCTCTGAGGCAGCCAAGAAGCTGTGCCGGCACTCAGCACAGCCTGGGACGATGGGAAAGCCCAGAATCCTCTCTCCTCCCGCAGGCACATCAGGGATAGGAACACCACAGCACCCAGTGACAGTACCCAGCCCGAGGGCAGGACCTGCCAGCCCAGCCTGGCAGCATCCCAGCCCCATGGGACGCCAGGGACAAAGCGTGAGGCCAGCCTGGATCCGCTGCAGCAGACAAAGGCCCCTTGTTTCGCCCTGCATTCCCAGGAGAGGATGGAGCGGCTCAGTCTGTGCCAGGCAGGCGCCTCCCGGGAGGCGGGGATGGGCGACCACCTTTACTCCTCCACAACACCCTGTGCTTGGGCAGCATAGGAGGAAGCTGCTGGCAGCCACTGCAAGGCCCGCTCACTCCACCACAGCCAGCTGCCAGCTCTCCCTCAGGGCACCACAGGAGGACAGCCACCATCCCCAGGGTCCCCAGAGCTCTCCTGCTGCCCCTCAACCCTTTTCTGTCCTTGACATGTCCATCAGAGATGGCAGACACTGTCAGTCCCATGGCACAGGCGCTTGCCAAGCACTGCAATTTCTCCTGCAAAGCTGAGCAGCTCCTGCAGGAGCACCTGGTGTGTCCTCGGCAAGCAGCCTGATGAGGAGCAGTGTCCTCCAGCTGGGTGAAATGGTCTCCAAAGAGCCCAGCACCAGCCGGTACCTCTCTGCACCACTACACACCACTGTGCCACCAGCCTTGATGCTCCTACAGCCACATGAACACACCAGGTGCTGCCAAGGCCACTGCCCTCCCTCCTACACTGAGACCTGAAGTGCCGGTCATTTTAAGGGCTGTAAATATTTGTTCCCTCTCTGTCCTCCAGCACCAGCTGCTGCTTCAGCACCTCCAGGGCCAGAGAGCAGGGAAACACTGAGGACAAGCACCAGTCCAGTGGCAATCAGCACCTTGGCTCACAGCAGCCACACCAAACATCATGGTGAGGGATACCATGCCCCCTGCAACCAGCCCACACCCTTGGCACTCACCAGGATTAATGATGTTTGTCCATGCAGGGGAAGGCAGGGAGGCTGTGCCCGGCATCCTGCAGGCAAAGTGCATCCACAGGCATCCTTGAGCCCACTAAGAGCCCCGACAAAGGGACAGAGTGCCCCTCTTGGGAACCAGCAGCCTCTTAGGTACTGGGGCTGCCTGAGCTGAGGCAGGAGGAACAGGATGTCTGCGCTGGATCCCCACAGCAAACCGTGGAGCCGGATACAAAAGGTGTCCCCATCCCAGAGACACCGCGAGAGCGGCTGCCTCCCTGGCACACCGCAGCACACTCATTGCCCCCGGCTGCAGCAGGGGACACCCCAGGGCTTGTGCAGAGTGGCAGGGGCACAGCTGGACACCGGTGCCCTGATCACCTCTATCACCGCTCACTGGGGACAGAGGAGGGGAGGGGAGCCAGCCCAAAGGCTGCCTTGCCACTGCACAGCTCCGACACTCCTCGGGCAGCTGCACACACACAAATCACAGGGCAGGGGAACACATGTATTCAGGGAAACGCACCCAGAGGAGGATCTTCTCCCTCCCCCTGCTCAGGGATGTGTGCTGCCTGCACGGCCAGGTCCCCTCCCTGCCCCACAGGGCAGGGGTTGCTCTGGACCCAAATCCCACAGGAAGGGGCACCCAGCAAGGACTCCACACAAACTCCATGACCTGGGGCAATTTTTTCCCTGTTTTCCTCTGTCTGCAGCGACAGGATGGCACAAACTGCTCACCTGCAGCCCCTTCCCTCCCTGGAGGCGAGAGCCATCAGAGGTCCCGCTCTGCTGGCAAGCATCCCCTCCCCACACTGTTTTATTCCAGCAAAAACCCTATTCTACGCAAATAAAACACCCCATTGCCCCCAAGCAGCAGCTTCTTCCAACCCCCCTCCCTCGCCAGGGCTGCCAAGGGCTTTGCAACATGTTTACCCGGACTTTAACCAGCAGCTTCAGCTCTTGCAACACTGTGAAGTCAGCAGGAACAGCCGTCAGCGAGCGTTCGGGAGGTGAAAGAGCAAGCAGGGCAGCCCGCATGCCGAGCCAAGGCTCTCGGCTATTAGCTGGATGCAGTGGAGCCAGAGGAGAGAGGTCGTCCTTCAGGGAAGGTCGCTCTGCTGGGCCCCAGAGAAGGTGCCTGCGGTGGGGGGATCCCACTCCCGGTGCCAGGAATGGCTCCTCGCCTGCAGTGAGCTTGCAAGAGCCCTGGTGCCAGCAATACCAACCCTGCAGGCCCAGCGGGAAAGGGAGAGAAGGGAAAAATACCTATTCGTCAGCCACTTGGCATGGTTTTCCCAGAAAAAGCTTAGCTCTCCTTTGCGGAGGGGCCAGCAGAGTTATTCAAGGATGCAGCCGCAGCCCTTAGGCATGGCTAGGGAGAGCTGGCAGGAAGAAAAGGATTTTTGGGGACAGTGGGAGGGTGCTGCCCCTGCGATGCTCATGTAGCGCGTGATGGCATCAGCGCATGTAGGTTCAGCTAATGACCTCAAACTCCATTAGCAAGCGTCTAGGGACACCACCAGCTCCCCCTTGACCAGCCTGTCCCAGGGACCCCAGCTCTGGCACCCAGGACAGGGTGCATGCCGAGGGCAGGAGGATGCAGCCACAATGGGGAAGACAAGCACAGTCCTGGGAGACGAGACAAACTAAGGCCGTGCAGCTGGGGCTTGCACTGCCACCCACTGCAAACCCTTACCCAGAGGCAAGCGAGCACCCGCCGCCCTGTTTGGGAGCCACAGAGAGGCAGGAGGTGGCACTGGCCCTCTGTCACTCCTGCAAGTGACTGTGCCTGAAAAAGCATCCTGCTCCTGCGGACGGACGAAGCAGCAGGTCTCTGTGCAGCTCTGATGAGAAGCGCACACCTGGAGAGCAATTTCGGCCTCTCCATTTTAAGGGCAATTTCACATGCACCTGATTTCCATACAAAAAGCTTCTTTTAACTTCAGATTTGGCAAGATCCTTTCAGGCCAGAGGAAATTATTCCTAAGGGCCTGGAAGCAAAGCAACAGAGCTCTCACAGGACCCAAGCCTGAAGATTGTCCCTCCTGCTGGCTGCGTGGCTCAGGGCAGCGGGAAGGCACAAACAGGCTTCCAGCTCCTCTCCAGAGCACCAGCAAAAGCTGACCCCCACGCTCCCCCCTGTTCCGAGGGCACCCGACCCACTTGCAGAAGGTGCAGGTGTACGGGGTGAGCTGAGCAGCCAAGAGTCGTGACATGGACCACATGCTGTGGGCACAGCAGGCAATCCTGCCTGCTGCCTGGATGCTGCGCTTACAGTCCCTACCCTCACAGGGAAACGTGGTGCCCTTCCCCATTAGCCAAGTTAGCTTTCAGAGCTGGGGAAATAAAAACCAAAAGATAAAAAGAATCAAAGACCAGCAGGGTGCTACAAATCAGGGAGGCAGAAATATCCACCACCGGCTCGTGACAGTTCTCTGCAGCCCAGGTGCTGCCCCATCAGCAGCACAGATCTCTCTCCCTGCTGCCGAGGGATCGAGCCCCTCTTGGCAGCCACCCACGCTGCTCTTGAGCCATGCCATTAACATAACCCAGCTAAAGGCAGTGGTGGAGAAATCCTACCGTGCCCGCAGTGGTGAAACAGGTTTAACAGGCTCCACCCTTCCCATACCATCCCACCATGGGCCATCTTGTGAAACAGGATCAGGGGAAGAGCCTGGCTCCAGGAGCAGGCAGGTGCCTCACTGGGGATCGCTTTCAGCAGGGCTAGCGCGGCGGTCCTCGCCTGGGCACCTCCTCCTGCCACGCACAGCCCTCCACCACCTATCCACAGCCCCATCCTTAGGGAAAAGCACCATGGGGGCTGCTCCATGGGGAAAGGTCTTACACGGCGCTGAGATTGGGGAGGGCTGCTTCCCTCAAATCAGACTGCCAGATTACCCATGTTTTGGTTAGAAGGGAAAAAACGCATTCTGCAACAGGTCAGCCCGTCTCAGAGGGTGTCCCAGTAGGTCAGCCCATCTCAGGGGGTGTCCATACCCTGCGCTGGGGCTAGGGCCCTTGGACAGTCTCCTATCTGATAGGGGCAAGGCCAGCAGGGGACACGGGGGCTCAGCATGTCCGTTGGTAAATACACACATGGCCGCTTTTGTCACAGGAGTGTGCTATGGCCAGGCTGACGAAAGTCTGATCCCTCCACCAGGGATACACAGAACAACAAACATGAAACGCACCTCTCTGTACCCCATGCCATCAGGTGGGTAAACAGGCCTGTGCAAACAACGCTGCAGATAATGCTGTGGATGGGATGGAGTAATTTGTCCCTAATCTTACTGTAATCGTCCTGTTTCAACAGGCCATCCTTTCACAATCTGCTCATTCATCGCCTCTTTGCATTTACCTCTCAATGGGCCAATATTGCAATAAATCATTATTAAATTTTGAACTTCTTGGCTGTAAGCATGATAGCAGAAGCCATTTCCCTTTGCTTGCAGTCACGGCATCATCTGCCTTCAGTGCTGAGATCACCTTTGGGGACTGCCAAGTCCACTGTCCCAGCTCAACTCACCTTCAGCCCGCTGCCCGGCACACCCCAAGGCCCCGGCTCCACTGCCGTCAGCTGCCTCCGGTCCAACCCATCACCTCGCTTCAGACACCTACTTTTTAAGTGTGCGAAAACCTTTTAAAGACAGGCAACAGGGAGCTGATGTCAGAGCTCAGGGCTGCTGGACAATTCCCCCAGCACAGCCCCATCGTTGGATGAAGAAGCCACTGCTGGGACCGAAGCTTCCCTGGGGACAGGCTCTGGTCCCCCGGCCACCAGCACAGGGCAATGACTGCTGTACCGGGCACTGGAGCACAGAGAGAGAGATGACAAGAAATCAACCCCTGCTGTCAGGAGATGACCCGAGACCTCAGGACACAAGCACAGGGTCGCCACCGCCCGGGGAAGAAGCAGGGAGGCTGCATTGGCATGCACCACACAAGACCATCAGAGACAAGAGACACGGCAACATCCCTGAGCTGTCAGCTTGCGGTGCTCATCGCCTCTGGGAGATGGATGGCTCCTTCCGATCATTCACGTCAACCCAAAGAAAATGGATGCCTGCAGAATATCAAGCAGAGCACCACACATGTCAGAAACTCACATTTCAAAGCCCAGGGTTAACCCCAGCTCACACAGAATTCATTCAGACTGAAGAAACTGGGCACCCCGCTGTGGTTTCCCAGTCCTGGGGCTGACAGCCTCCTCCCACCACAAGCCTTGGGGCTGCTGTAGGTTTCTGCAGCAGCTGCAGTCCATGAGGGCTCACAGGCAGGTAACGATGCACTCATGGACAGTGTGCTCCTGACCACTCCCCAAACAGATGACAGCCAGGAGAGGCAAGCCCAGAGGAAGCCATAGCCAGATGTGATGCATTAAGGGCTAGTAAACCTGGCAAGACCAGTTCCCTCCACGCTTACCAATCCTCCCCCATAGCCATGTTCAGCTCACCACCTGGCTCCCCCAGCCCACCATTGAGAAGGGGAACATCCCCTACTCTGCTGTGAGCACCAGGCATCCACCTAAAAGCCAGGGAGTGTGCCAGATCACAGCCATTCTCAGCAGCACAACCTCCCTTCCACCCTCCCAGGAGGTCAATGGCCCTGGAAGCCCAGGTGGCCTTGGGACTTTTGGGAAAGGAGTCCTACTCTGCAACAAGCAAGTCTCAGCTTTCACACTCAGTCCCCGACTCTTCTCCTCTTAGCATTTCCTAAGAAAGATCATATCAAGGGATTAATAAAGAAGAAGAAACTGAAGCTCTAATTACAGCTTTGTTTCTCATGTGATCCTCTCTGCTTAGCTCTCTGATAAACACGTGCTTCGTGCCCTACCCTGCAGGCCCTTCTCTTTCCCCCTGCAGGGTCCCTGCTGCCCACGCTCCTCCCAGAACCTTGGTGCCTACCACTGCTATTTCCCAGCAGCACTCAAAATTTATAGCAAACATCAAAGCAACAGCCACAACCATCGCAAGCTCTTCTGAAATCAAGCACCATGCAGGACAGCACCCAGGCATCCTGCCTCCCTGACCAGGCAGGATTAGGTGTAGGCAAGAATCCCAACTGCGCACCAGCCTCCGGGTGAACAGAGCTACCATGCGAAGAGCGAGGCAGCTGTGAGCTTCTTCGTGGGAGGGAGCAGATCCCAGGCTTCAAAGCTGGCTAAAAACAGAGTAAGACTGTACTTAACTCCGGACAGGGCATGCAAAGTCTTTCATCAAATGACCACTGCTAACCAGGAGCAAAGTTCCCAGGAGGAGGGCAGGGGATTGCCTGCAAAATGGCGAGGACCATTTGCACTGGGCTCTAAGTAATCCACCACAGGCTGGCTCGAGCTGACTAACAGCCCTGCAGTGCCCAACAACCCAGCAAGGAGCCCTCCGGGGAAACACAGAAACACCTCTGCAGCCAGCGCTCCTGCCTCACCGCATGCTGCCTTTATTTTGAGCTCCCGCTGGCCCACTGCAGCATGGCCCCATGCTAGGAGCTGCGCAGTGGACCAGCAGCAACCATCCCTGCAGGAGCCTGGCGGGCTAGAGGGTTTGTTTAGAAACCACGGCACAGAAACGGAAAACTGTCTGTGGAGAGGCTGCAGACACGGCTGGACTCCCAGGTCCGACTACTAACAGGTTACTACCCAGCAGAACAGACACAAGCCGATCCTCAAATCGGCTCATTAGTTCACAAGAAAGTTATGCCAGCTTTACAACAGCTAACTGATCCAGCAGACAAGTTAGAAAGATACAGATAATATCAATTTCACCATAAAGCCTGCATATTTACCAGTCTTTTAACCAAGTTGAAGCTAAGACACGTTATGCCAAACCTTAGTGTCCTACAGCCATGTCTTTTCTGACCCAGTGCCAGGTGCCCCAAACCAACTGTGTACCATCAGTTCAGAGCCTAGGGGGCTCTTCCCCTTGCAAAGGTGGTGTAGGGATCAAACAGTGGCAGGGATCTACACCCACTCAGCTCTGCCCTTTGGAAGCCCAGTCTGCCATGGAGCATCCCTAAGACCAAGTCCTGGCAGTGACCCCCACCCGACCGGCCAGGGCGGCCAAGCTGCCTCTTCGTGTGCTTGGGCCATGCACAGCTGCAGCGCCAGCACAGGCCGCGTAGTCACAGCAAGGTGAAGTGCTGCCGTGGCACATGACAACTGCTTGGAAAAACGAGAGCCCATTAGCAAATTAATTGTTAACTTTGCATTTGTCTGTTGCGACAACTGGAAGAGAAGAGCTCTTGGCAGCCAGAGCTTCACTTGCGCCTCTTCAGAAGAGTCAGCCCCAGCCTGCTCAGTTCTGGGCAGTGCGAGGGAGCTGTGCCTCCCTGGCAGAGGATCTCAACTACACGCAGGGTCTGGGAGGAGACAGGCATCCAGGATGGGATGATAGCTGCTTATTTAACTCCACCAGTACGAGGCTGATGAAGCACAGCGCAGTAGGAATGGTCCATCTTGAACACCTCCACCTCCCCAGAAGGTTGAGCTTTGGAGCACACGCTTGCTGTACAGACAGATGTCAGATGAGAAACACTGAGGGCATCAGCAAACCCCTTAAAGTCAGCAGAGACAGCCACGAATAGCACCACCTCCAGCAAGGGGCTGGAGGGCTGAGCAGTCTGGGATGCAGGGAGTTAACAGTAGCTTTCTCCCATTTATGTGGTTCTTTAATACAATTAGATGCCACAGAGGCTTGGCTGGACTTCTGCCCATTAACCAATTACTCTGATGTGCTTCGTGTGAGGAGAAGACTAGCATCTCAATAGGGTCCTTCTTCTACCTTTACAGCCTCACGTGGACCCAGAAGGGCTCCTCCAAGGGGGGGCATGTGCAGCTTTGTACTATGTTGCCCAACCTCACACCTGGCAGAGGCCACAAGCACCGTGTCCCTTCCTTTACACCAGAACAGCTTCCAGGCACAACCCATGGCTACTTTCCTGGCAAGGACGAGCAGGGTAGTCTGCTGCAGCCTCTTTCAGAGTATGCCAATAAGCCATTCACAGCTGATGATCCGTGATTACAGACCTATGCAAAGGCTACGAAAGTCCCCTGGTACACTGGCCCAGGCAGTGAGAACCTGATGCACCGCACGTTGGCAGCCAGTTGGGAAAGACTGGGAAGGCGGGATAGGGAACAAACTGCCTGTCTTTCCCATCCTCAATTTGGGTTAAATCCCACTTAGAAGACATTTTAAAAATAGAGGATAAGAGGCCTGAATTAGCAACCCACTTTGAGGGGGCAGCACCACAAGTCTTGAGAATCCTGAGGAACACAGAGCTCTGGAGGAGCCTGGCCTCTCCTAAGGCCTCGTTGCGTAAGAAGGGACGCTCTCATTTGGCTGCGGCTGCCTCCTGCTCGTGCCCCAGCCCTTTGGCCAGGCAGCCCGGGCGACACAGAGGGTTGCAGGCTCCTGCGCTCACACCCACTTCCCGCAGCGCTGCTGTCTCGAAGTTCTCCAGAGCTGCGCGACGGGAGGCCGGCCGCTGCAGCGGGGGCCAGCGGGCAAAGCTGGAGCAGCAAGGGCTCCGTTCCCTGCACCCAGCTGGGGTGGACACTGCCTTGCTCCTCCTGGGACCCACTACAGGAGGCTGGAGCTCTGCCCTTGGAGGGGAGCAGAGACTTGGACAGATGAACAAAGGCACTATCGTAGGAGGAGGAATTAGCTGGGAAACACAAAAGCTCTAAACACGCCAATCGCGTGAAGACCGTGGTGGCTCATTTCAAAGGGAAGACACTAATCTCCACTCCGGGAATTGTCCTGTGAGTGGCAGGAGAAACCAGGGAGTTAATGAACGGCTACAAAGGAGTTTAACAAGCCATCGACTGTCTTGGACTCCATTCAGCTCAAAGCTCAAACCAACTAGAAGCAGAAGGAAGGGCATTAACTCTGCAGCTACTGCTGCGCTTAGAGCTTGTCAGATCCCACAGAAACGGTCAGAACCGAATGAGAAAACGTGCCCTGATCCACAGAGACGGATGCTGAGACACAAAGGAGGGACCAAGAAGCTGTAAGAGGAGCTGTATCAAAACAGCGTGCAAGACGGCTGGAGCAGGAACAACCTGAGCACTGCCGCTTCAGCTTTCTCCCTTAACATCTTCGGGGGTGCATAAGGAGGTCCCCTGCCGCTGCCTCCTCCAACTCCCTCCTGCTAAGGTGAAAATCTAGCTAAATAAAGCTAAATCTAGCTAAATCTAGCTAAATAAAGCTAAATCTAGCTAATCTCGATAAACAACACGACTGCCGCAAGCCCCGTCTTTACCCTGCGTTACGGTAGCGAGCACCCCGACACCTTCCCGGCGAGGCCACAGGTTGCAGGAGCAGCCTCACAGGACGCCGCCACCCCCGCCCGGAGCGGCGGGAGCCCGGGAAGACGACACCCAAGCTCGGGATACGCCTGCTGCAGCTCCCTTCGCCGCCGCCAAGGGGAAACCCCGCTCCGAGGTGGGCCGCCTCCCCAGGACTACAGCGGGAGCGGGGCATCCCAGGGACCGGCGGCGGGGGCTGCCGCGGCAGGGCGGGAGCGGGCGGTCCCGGCGGGGACGGAGCTGCCGCGGGGCGCGCGCTGCCTCCGGGGCGGCTGGCGGATGCCCACGCCGGAGGCGGCGGCCCCGCCCGGGGGGCGCTTACCTGCCAGAATGGCCTTGCCAGGGTGGGTGAGCTTGGCCTTGCCGGCGGGGGCGGCGGCGGCCAGGCGGCGGGGCGCGGCGGGGGCTGGCATGGCCGCGTCTCCCGTGCTGCCCGGCGGCGGCGGCCGTGGCCCTATTTTAGGGCGGTGCCCGCGGAGGGGCGGCCCCGGCGGCGTCACATCCTCAGGGGGCGGGGCGGGGCGGGGCCCGGAGCATCCCGCCGCGGCGGGGGCGGAGGGGACAACGGCGAGCGAGGAGCCGGCGGCGGCGAGACCCGGCGGGGGCCCGGCTTGGGCTTCGCCGCTGCGGAAATGGCGATTTCTTACCCCGCTCACGGAAATCCATGGAAAAATCCCGCTGCGCGGGTTCCAGGCAGGGACGGGAGGCACAGGGGCTCGACTGGCGCTGCCTGCTCCCCCCGAACACCAGGACTGGCTACAGAAAGCACCCCAAAGGCCGCCCGGTCAGTTGGGTACGCACAGCAGGACTCGCTGCTCCCGAAGGCAGATTTGGCCTTTACTGGTCCAAGTGCACTTCAAACGCGGGGGGGCGCGGGATTTGCTGCTCTGTCGTCCGCTGCTCGAAGCACTAACGCCTCGGCCGGAGGAGGGGGACGAGGAAAGGCCCCGGGCAGTAAGCACTTGTGGACACCTGACACCGTAATCGGAACAGAAACCAAAACATGCTCACCGCCTGGGACGGCAGACATTTCGGGCTTTTTTAGCTTTTTAGGGGGGGATTTATTACCTACTGCTCCTAAATAATGATTTACCACTACATGATTTGATTTATCTGCAGACGTAGAAAGACAGCCCTTCACTAATTCGTGTTTGAAAGCGGTATATACAGGAATGCTGGGGAGAGAAACCAGCACCGTTTTCCTTTCCGTCCAGGATTTCTCTGAAAGCAGGGAACGCTGGAGCTGGACTCCGGCCCCGTGTTCTCTCTTACACCTGGAGCAGCTGCCCTATTCCAAAGAGGGAACATTTGATGTAAGAAGTCTCCCCCGGCCATGCGTAGAGCATGCTTTTGTTGAGACTTGCTGTCTGTGCTTCATAACGATTTTTGCTTAACAAGACTCAGCAATTGGGCAGCTGGATTCCAGCTGCCAGCCTCATCTGAAAGCAAGCAGGGCAGCGATACAGCTGTGGCTTTGTGGCTAAGCTGGCCGCAGAAAGACCATTTGGGAAACAAATACCTCTATTCTGCCAGGATTAAAAGCAAACAAACAGGTACTTGCATTGCAGAACTCATCCCTGGATGATACCAGAGACAGAGCATGTCCATTGAGGTGGCCCCATGTCAAGTCTAAGGCTACCCACCCCCAGCACTGGGAAGTAAGGGGGGCAAAAAAACCCCAACATGAATGGTGTATGGAAGGAACAAACATTCACAGTCCCAGTCCTAGATGCAGAGCAGCTACCCGGTGCTTGGGTTAGCAGTACTGCAATGGCAAAAATAAGATAAATGCTTTCAAAGATAGCAAACAAATGGATATGCATTTGGATTTCTGATTAATCTCTGCAACTCCTCACTACCTTTCCATCAAGTTACCGTAACATTCATGTCTGCTTGCAGACACGTATACCCACCGCTGTGAGGCCACAATCAACCTCACAACAAACATTAGTTCTTGCAGATCCACAAATCAAGTCAGAAAGGCCTCATCCTGCCCAAGAAAACACTATGCCATATGCTTAATTCTCATCAGCCTCAATGGGATTCACAACAGTGCTTACTTTGCTGAACAGGGAAAGGATTATTCATATTTAATCACATGCAGATTACAAGCCATCTCAACTTGACCTCCAAGAAGCTGCTAACAACACTTGTCAGCAGAAAGCCTGAAGGAGAAGACCATCTAAGGAAGATAAGCAAGCCCTGAAATACCAGAGGCTGCAAAAGGTGCATGTTAAATCCTGTAAGTGATTTACAGGAAAGTAAAGACTTGACCAGACTTGCATGGTCAAGAGCATTTCCTAGGAAATGGGTGGTCAAAGCATAAAAGAGCAGCTACTGTTACGGACAGGATATCAAGTTCTCTATCTTACTGCTCACAATTCAGGAATTTTCACGGAAACAACCTTCTGACAATCTGAACCCATTTCCCTTGCTGGTGGCTGCTGCTTGGCTTGTTTCTGCTGCTATAGAAAGAGAAAAGAATTGTGAAATACATAGTCAGGTGCTATTGCAGCTTGTACACCTCATGGCATCCCTCCAGGCCCTGATAATCAGAATTAAAAAGAACTACTGAAGATGAAAGCAACTTCCATGATTTTTTTTTTAAATACAAACACTGATTGCAGACACAGGTTTCTGATCCTAGAAAACACATAAACAGTGACCACGCTTGATCAGTTCCAACTTATCCCTCCCTTGCTCCTCCCCAAAATGAGGTGGGTGTGGTTTTGTTTGTTTGTTTTTGTTGTTGTGGTTTGTTTGGTTTTTTTTTAATTGGCATACCTTGGTGTACCCAGCAGCAGGCCATAGTTTCAGAGACCATAAGTGATCAATATAGAGCAGATAACTTCCTATATTATGTCCTTGAATCAGAGAATCTGAATTGTTACAACTCATCGACTACTACAAACCTTTCTATGCATGATAATCTACGTCACTTCAGGTCTTATGGTAAAATAAGAAAACTCATTTCCTCTCAGGTTCCCTGACAAGAACAAATGATCCCCTACATGCGTAACAGATCCTGCGCATAATGGGCTTCAAGGAGAAGTGATCATATTGAAGATTTGAGTCAACATTTCCCCAGCTTTCAAGTGTGCGCAGCAGGAGCTACTGTGACTATAAGAAAGATGATGCTATTCCAAAACAACTTGCGTGATTCCCACTTGAGCACACATGCAAAAAGAGCTCCTGTTGAGACTCAAGATTATTCACTGAGATTACCAAGACTCGCCTCTAAAGAGCCCAACAGAAGTCCCTGTTACATTAACATTTGAGTGGGCCTGGCTCATCTCAGAAGACAAGTGAAATCCAGGTACTGCATACAGCATTTACAGGCTATCATACTGCTACCTCTTCAATATATTCATCAATGACCTGGATGAGGGGATAGAGTGCACCCTCAGCAAGTTTGCCGATGACACAAAGCTGAGGGGGGTGGCTGACACACCGGAAGTCTGTGCCGCCATCCAGATAGACCTGGACAGGTTGGAGAGTTGGGCAAAGAGGAACCTTACAAAACAAGGGCGAGTGTAGGGTGCTGCCCCTGGGGAGGAATAACCCCCTGCACCAGGACAGGTTGGGGGCTGACCTGCTGGAGAGCAGCTCAGCTGAAAGAGACCTGGGAGTCCTGGTGGACAACAGGATGACCATGAGCCAGCAATGTGCCCTTGTGGCCAAGAAGGCCAATGGCATCCTGGGGCGCATCAAGAAGAGAGTGGCCAGCAGGACGAGGGAGGTCATCCTCCCCCTCTGCTCTGCCCTGGGGAGGCCGCACCTGGAGCGCTGTGTCCAGTTCTGGGCTCCCTGGTTCAAGAAGGACAGGGAACTGCTGGAGAGGGTGCGGCAAAGGGCTACAAAGATGATGAGGGGATGGAACACCTCTCTTATGAAGAAAGACTGAGGGATTTGGGTCTCTTCAGTCTGGAAAAAAGACGACTGAGGGGGGATCTCATCAACACTTATAAATACTGTAAGGGTGGGTGTCAGGAGGATGGGGCCAGGCTCTTTTCGGTGGTGCCAGTGACAGAGCAAGAGGAAATGGGCACAAACTTGAGCATAGGAAGTTCCACCTAAACATGAGGAGGAACTTCTTTACTTTGAGGGTGGCAGAGCCCTGGCACAGGCTGCCCAGAGAGGTAGTGGAGTCTCCAACTCTGGTGACATTCCAAACCCGCCTGGACGTGTTCTTGTGTAACCTGCTCTAAGGTGACCCTGCTCTGGCAGGGGGTTGGACTGGATGATCTCCAGAGGTCCCTTCCAACCCTATGATTCTGTGATTCTATGATTCTATGGTCACGCTTCCCTCACAACATATTACTGAAAGAAACTACTCCAGGTGACAAACCATGTTAGCAGTTTACCCTAGGTGAGACCCTTTCCCCACCCTCTAACTGAAACCAAAAACGTATCTTCTGAAAGGAAAGCAATGGGAAGACTTACTAACCCCCCGCTTCCCACTCCAATCCTCTCCTAGCTTCTCAGCTGGATAACCAGCACTTTGGGAATTTGTCCTCTGCATAATATTGCAGGCCTCATCGCTGTGGAAAAGAACATACCAGATGACTTTGTAATTCCTTCCTTTCATAACCACTAGGAGAAAAAGGAGAAACACAGATTTTTTTTTTTAGATGAAGATATTTTAAAGTCTTGACTAAAACCACAGCAGACAGAAAAAAAATTCTCCTTGAGTCATTGAACCACACAGGAGAATGCATGACTGAATAAACTCAGAATTTTTAAATTCTGACACATAAAAGCAAGACAAGACTTGCCCTTCACTGACTGTATTTCAAATTCATACCATCGTAACGCTTAAAAGCTGTCAACTTTATAGTTTATTTTAGGTTGGAAGAAAACAGATGGATTTTGCTACCTTCCTGAAAGATCTCAAAGGCTCCAGACTGAAAGATCTGGACTGAAACACATACCCACGCTAGCAATTCTTCAGAATTTTATTAGTAAAACATGAGTCAGGATCTGTCATTACCTTTGGAAACATGCCCACAGAAAACACGTAGTATGGAAAAATAAGAAAGCTATACCAGCAGCAAAGTCTTTGAAGGCTGAATGCTTGCTGAAGGAAGAGATGTAGCAGAATAAAAAGACTCCAAATCCATTAAGCTCACCGGTGCACCTGCAGGTTGCTATAGCAAGTGTTCATTCACTCAACAAACCCCAACCTAATTACACACCAGCATCACAAAGCACTCTGCTGTCATTAAGCATTTTCCAGCCTTATGTTCCATAACATTTTATCACAAATTCAAGATGTCCCAATTTTACTTTGCGGGAACAAATGAGATTGAAGCAGTCTTGGGGTACTCTGTAAAGCAAAAAAAGAAACACCAGCTTGGAAATGAGACAAGCCATTCACAGCAGAACAGGAAGGACCCAGAAAGACAAAAAGAAGCTTTACAGATGGGAAATACACCCTGTTACAAGGTAGTACAGCCACTTTTAAACTGCTCGTTATGGGAACCAGGTACATGCAGTGCTACTTGTTCCAAGAATCGCAAGATTTCTAGCCTCAATTTTTTTCAGCGCAAATTGGATCCACTGTCATGGTGGTTTAATCACACTAAGAGTTTCTCAGTGGCCAAGTTCTAGTCTGCCAGAGAAAGTGTCACACGATGAAGCATAAACATTAATTATACAGCAGTTGAACAGACAGCTTTGCCCAAGTATATCACGTGCCCAAGTACAAAAGTTATCCATGCTCATTTAAGTGGGCATGAGATAACAAAGGATTTGTTTGTCAGTTTTAGAGTTCAAAAAACAGAAGAAATCTTTTATGTTTCTGAGTAATTGTTGCCAGTTTTGCTAGGTAAAAAAAGTTGTTCCTTATTAAAGGATCCATGTTTTCCTGTAAGTGCCAGCTCTCAGCACTGCAGTTGCTAAAAAAAGAAGTTATTAAATCAAAATTAAGTTTTGGACCTTGCATTTACTACTGTCTTTCCTGTATCATTCCCATAATTTGTACTAACTTGAATAGGCTCCATCTGCCTATAAATTTTATTTTTTAAGGAGCAAAATGACTTAAGAGCATTTTCTTCTGCTATGCTAACATTTAATTATAGGGCCCTAAAAATGGGGGAAGGGAAATAGAAGCCTTGTAAAATACCACAACAGTTTGTAGCCAGTAAGAAACAGATCTTACCCCAGCGATGCATTCCTCCTGAGTTTAATTCCTCCTGAGTTTATGGGGCTGGCTCATCTGGCCCAACAGAGCAGACAGCAGTAGCCTCCACCAGAGTTCTGCTTCTAGCAGCAATTTTGTTAGACATTCTTCCTCCCTTCTCCTTTCACTTGGTGTTTGTACCGAAAGAAACCAGTAACCTTTAAAGATGCGAGGGAGAAAAGGATAGCGTAAGGAGCTCAAGTGCTAGCACAGAGTGAGCAGCTGAGTACAGGTCAGAATTTTATGCCAAGAGCACATGTCCTTGCAGTCATTTGTGGAGAGATCAGTTTCCACGTAGCTCACAAGACATTGAAGCAGATGCACAGCAGTGCTTGCACATTGCTTGTCATCTCTGATGCCAGATCTGTAGGTGCCCAAAGCGTGCCAGATTGGGGAAAACCCCCTTAAGGTCTGACAAATAGCAAGAGCTGTTACAAAAGGAAATCCATACTGCTTCTCACAGAAAAGCATGAGTCGGTAAAAGCCTGTACGTACGTACTATTGCACAGTATCGTAAGCCCAGAAGTTAGTCTCCAGATGCTGCGCTCTGCAGCATGTTCTGCGTGAACAGATCATTCTACATGATAGCACTAGTGGCTGGGATTAGTGAGAAGCTTAGTTTTAAAGGTTTTCTGCAAAGCAATCTTATCCGAGTTTTTGAAAACCTGGATGGACACTACGACTTCATCAACTGGATTAAGCCCTCCACTTAACCCACTAAAAGAGGGGTTATTTCCTGCTGAGAACAACTTAACTGTTAAGGAAACAGTGAAGTACTCTGGTATGCAAGAGTTTCTTCCACATTTTAGGTACCGCTGCACTGTAATGGCAGGGAGTATGCCTTTCCAGATGCATTTTAGAATGCAAGATTACAGAATTTATAAAAGCCATTATACTTAGCAAGAGCTCAAGATACCAGGAGAGCAATTAAAGCAAGACTGTTCATCAGAGCTGGCAGTTTTGCTTTCCTTGAGAACTCAGTCATTCCTGTAATTAGATTTCTGGACAGGCTAGCTCAATTCTCTACAGGCCAAGAGCTGTTTTAGTATTTAATCTAGCAGTCTACTGTATTCCACCATCAGCTTGTAATCGTTGCTATGAAGTCACACTAAATTTTCAAGTTGAGAGAAAGGAAACTCCTACAGTCATACAAATCCTAGAGCTGGTCTTCAGTTCCAGCTGCCTCACTCAAGTTCCTTTTGACCCACAAGGAACTAGTTACAAAATATAAGTACCATTTGTCTGGAAAATAGCATGCTACCTGGCTAATTCCTGCCAGGAATAAGACTAGACAGAGCGCAGATCTGCTTGACCTCATTAGCTGCTCAGTATTTCCAGCTGAGCTGCTGAGTGCTGATCAGTACAAAATTGAGGTTAGTATGTTACATCAACACTTGGAGCACTCTAGCCTGTATCAAGGAGGTGGATGCCACATCTCTTTGCCATTGCTACCACAGTGCAGTGACCAAGGGAGACAATATACTAGTTAGAATTGTGCCAAAGCATTGTCTGCTGTTATTGATTTCACAACCCTGTCAGTCTCTCCTGGTTGGCATTTAAAGATGTTTTGCCCTGTTCAAGTAGAATTCAGTGTGAAAAAGTGCAGCTTATCACTACTGCTGCTATATTAGTGTATTTTAGTGGAGAAGACACTACCTGCAGCATCTCCCTCAGCACAGGACTGAAGCTTTTCCAGTCCTGTGAATGAAGTCATGTAAGCATGTGACTGCCTCCTGCAGCATGACCTCCACCCGTGGCAGTGTGCTGACGTGTCTGGAGAAGAGACCGCAACTCCCTTTTCAGTCAACTGCTAAGCCATCTATGTTAGGTACTTTGGCCCAAGTTTCCCTTTTTCCTGCCTGGCATCATTACTTGTCAGATTAAGAAACCTGATGCTATTAATGGTAGTGTATTTCCACTAACCAGTCCCCACCCCCAAGATATTAAGACTAGAACCACACAGTGGATACTGCAGTTTTACATTTATAGCTGGACTTTTATAATATTCAAGATTAGCACAAGATTCATAACCATAAATTATACATTGTTATCTAAGTACATAAAACGTTAATGATACATGTATTTGAAGAGTGGCACAAAGTAATAATACATCCCTGTTGGCATTCTCAAAGAAAGAGGTGGGTGATGGACACGCTGTTGATACTACTGCAGCATAGCAGAACTGAGTCACTGCACCCTGTTAATTCAGGTGGTGCGGACTCTGCCCACCAGACAGGGTCAGAACATGGTGTGGCAGGAAGCCAATGCCGGAATCAGTTAAAGGTGCAAATAAAAAGTCAGGATTATGACCCTCCCTACTGCCTCAATATTTTAGCAGTGTGTCCCCCCTCCCCAACCCCGACACTGTGCTCTTGCATCTCTAGTACTTTGGCAGCCCATGCACACTCCTATGTTCACTTGCCACATATAGCTGAGGTTTCCTTTAGTACCATTTAACATCAACAAGTAACATGCTCTCTTGTTAAACAAAAAGGATCTGGGAAGTGTTTGCTCTCTGGCATGAGAAGATTTATTTTCTTCAAGTCTCAGATCTACTCCAGAAAATATAGAACAGACTCCAACAGCATCGAACCCCAACAACATTATTGTCCAGAAAAGGAGACCTTCCCAATATTCCTCTAAACATTCAGAGCACAAACATCAGAAAGCCCATTTTCTTTTGCACATAAGACTGCAAATAAAATGGGGTAGTCAGATGTACACAAGCTTTCAACAATCCATTATTAACGAGATGCTTCACTGAATTGTTAACAACCCTGCTACTTCAGTAGCTTCAGCTAAAGCTTTAACAACTTGGTGCCAGGCAATTTCCCAGCTGCCTTCAATAGGCTTTGCAAAAGAAAGAAAAATATGCTCTCTTCCCCCTGGCCTCAAGCAGTTATTGCTATATGAGTTAGTGAAATAGTGCCTTAACTTCAGACAAGAGTCTCACAATGTCATTAACAAAAGCTGCCTTTCAGAGGTTGAAATGTAACCGGACAATAATCAATAAATAACAGTAACAGGCATCCCGTTGAAGTCTCCTCACTGAGCCGGGCAGCAAGTGTGTTCAGCCAACAGAAGGTCATCTGTGCCTTTAGGACCATTGTACACTTCTTGGAGAAGTTAAAAAGGGACGGGAAGGAAGAGAACAGAGACAGTGAAGGTCTGTCAGAGAGCTAGTTACATATTGAAACCGTAAACAGGCGGCTGGGTGAATCCTGGTGCTGTGTATCCGTATGGGAAGTTTGCCTGGGGAGGTACTGCACTGGGGCCTGCTGTTAACATCAACTGCTGGCCTAGAAAAACATGAGAAAAACAACAAAGTTAGTTTGAAAACCCAAGCTTCCCTAATGCTAGCTGTACTGTGGGACAGGATCATGAAGTTTTAGCTAAAAATCAGCCTCTGTGCAAGCATCCACTAGCAAGTCACACTATTACTCAACATGCAGCACAGAGCGGGCACCTAGGCCATCTGCTCTTCCTACCAGAAAACTACAAAAGCAAGGCAGAACTCAGAGGGAAGATGAGTATCAACTGATCTTGAGGGCATGATAAACCTGGCTTGTTTTGAAGAGACCATACTGAAAGCCAAACAAGCCGGTACTGTTTAACCCATGCACGGTCAAAGCGTGAAGCAATTCAAGCAAATAGTTAGGTCTGTTAGGTCTCACAGTCTGTAGAGTGCTGCAAAAGGCCCAAACATAGCTTGCCAGATTTGTCTTCATCATTAGGAGCACAAATGCCTCACGCATATGTTAAATTCAGGTTAACATTTACATCAGACAGTAAGCCAGTCACATCCTTCCCTTACCAGCCACTTCTAGGTGCTTGTTAGCGGAGTGCCTCTTCAGAGGGGCTTCTAGGATAGCAGCACACTTGAGGACAGCCATGTTTTTTTGGCTGCACGTGTCTTAAAATGGGTGAGCTAGAAAGCCAGTCTGCCTTTCTACTTGGAAGAGCAGAAGGCAGACACATTCCTCTCAGGTAGGAATAACAGGAGGAATTTGCATGCTCTGTAAGTTATTCCAGGGGTTGTGCACACCTTGGTATTCCCTGTCCAGCTACCACACTGAAAGACTATGCCTAGGCTAGAGTTCTGAGCCGTGTAAGAGGAGCAATACTTCAGCTGAAGAAACAAAGTACTGTAAGAATGAGATGCCACTTCAACAACTTATGCAGTTCATCTAGCAGAGACAACCATTTTACTATCTAGTTGAAACCAGTTTACTTCAACTGAAGGTAGTCGTTTAAGTCACCTCCACCAAAAGAGACCAGAGTGACAATAGGTAATCAATTAAAGCCAAGTCTTTCACCTACCAAATACTATTGGAGTGGGTTCAGTTACTTGTTCCTCTTCTTTTCTTAGGCTTTCAGAAGCATCAAGTTTATCCACCTACATTGAAGTGAACAGGAGATGTATAAAGGCCTTGTCTAGGAATCGCACCATCGCGTAAGGCTTTTCGTGCCTGCTACCTAAACTATCAAGTGCTCATTTTATTAGTCCAAGTTGGAGACTACAAAAGTCTGCATGTTCCCAGCAATCTATGTTGTAAATCTACCCTCCCAATTGCTTGAGGTTTATTGCAATAAACAATAGCTGTCAAATGCAGCTGAGATCATCATTACCTTCAAGTGAAACACTTTTTGGGGCCCTATTCTAGTAACTGTTAACTCTATGACCTTTTAGAGGAAACTCTAGAACCATCATGGAAAGTAGTCTAGTAGTATGAGCTTTATACAGATCCGTGTTGTGTCAAATAAAGCTAAAACGCATTTGTGAAAGTGCTACAGTAACGCAGGAGCCCTGAACACAACTTTGAATTGGGGGTGGGAGGACTAACCTGAGAAGGCAACAGCATCTTCCTTCTCTCAAGTTTAACAAGTTATATCTTCCATAAGAGAACCATTGAGACTGAAAGTCATAAAAATCACACAGCTTCACATCCAGATACATAGAATCATAAAATTGCTGAGGTTGGAAGGGACCTCTAAGATCATCAAGTCCAACCTTTAACCTACCCTGACAAAAGCCACTTCTAAACCATGTCCCTAAGTGCCCCATCTACCCTTTTTTTAAACACCTCCAGGGACAGGCAGTATTAACATCCTGGGCAAACCTACATTTAGCCCAATGCTGTATTTCAGCTGCTCCTCATCCTCCTTTCCCACTGCAAGAATCACATCTGGTCAGAGAAGTGCTGCAAGAGGAGTCTCTATTATACTTCAGAGATGTTATCTAGGTGTGGTGTTCAACAATTTCCTGGACTTTTTGAAGTTTGCAACTCAAGTTAATAACTTGAATAGCAGTAGGTCTTTAACTGCTTCATTTATAGCTGTCAGCCTCACACCTCTTCAGGATAACACTATTTCTGTTACAAACACTATCCATATTACTATGGATCAAAGAAATTGACATCTGTCAGTTTCAAACTAATTGTATTGCTCTACTTATCACCTGGGATTCCCACTCTCTCTTGGATTAGACTTTCCTCTTTACCGGCCCTAAAGCATTAAGAAATCTGAAACAAAAGTGCAGTTACTCCCTCTGTTGGAGAAACAGCAAGCATGCTGACAGCAGGCACCCTGAAAAAGGGACAAGAGCAGCTCTCCGGGAATGCCTAAACATCTGTGTGATTTGCTGCTCAGAAGTGAAGTTGTTCAAAAGGTTTCCAAATGAGTGTCATCATACTTTGTGTGCCTGGCCCCTTCTGGGACATAGGCTATCCTGTGCTTTAACACCTTTTTATGCATAGAAGAGAGAGAAGTTCTGGAAGATGTACACACCCCACCGATAAACTAGTATATTCTTTTGTACTGTTGAAGTTAGTTACATGGCAATTTTAGACAAACCACATTTATAAAGCCCATTCTCTAATTCCATGTTTTGCAGTTAATTCAACAGACTAAATTAGTTCCACTGTAAACCACTCTCTCCATGCAGATTTTCCTTCTGGCAAGTTATCCCGTATTTAGTACGTGTGATTACTTGTAAATCCAACCAGCAGTTTAAAGCCCATTATTTTAGACCTAAACCTCACATGGAAGAGTTCAGGTGAACTTGTGTGGCAAGTTTCTCCCCCGTGGAATATGAGGAGGCAGCAGCCTTTAAGATCTGTGCAAGGATTTTCATCATACTAACAGGCAAGAAGTTTACAGAAGCTCTATGCTACTATTTGAACTCACCATGCCTGAAAGATTGCACACGTCAGTAATTTCAGCATAACATCCAATTTGCATTTAGGACACATCCTATTACGTGGCAACTGCCTTTTTTTTGTTTAATTATGGACAACATCCTCCCTGCTACAAGATATCTGTAACAGAGTGAACAGGAGCCCAAACACTCAACACTCAAGTCCTCCTCAATCACTTGCTTCTGTTTCCCATGAAGAGGAACTGAGCCTGGTTGGATTTTCAAGTTTCTTGTGAATAGTTATCCTTTTAGCATTAGAAAGTGAACAGGAAATGAGTTAGAGCTAAATTATAGTGCTCTTCTGGCAGAAGCTACAGCTAGATTCCTGTAAAAGAAACCTAGGATATTGAGGGACACGAACACAAAGAGTTTGAAATCAGAGTGTCACCTTATAGAACAGCCCATCAACCTGCAAGAAAATTCAGAGGGGAATACTTAACATGACTTGATTAGAAGCAATCCAAAGCAGTCACTTTTAGATTACTCATTTTAATGAAGTTCTTTACTGTGATGTCCTATGCAACCCTAGCGCCTTCTAAGGAAGGAACTTAGCTTAGTATCTTAGAGCTGCTTGAGACAAGCATTTCAGGACAACACCTAATCAGAATGTCTCTCTCTTTTCTCTCAGTTGAGGACTACCTGTTGGTATCAGTATTGTACAGCCAGACTATGCATCTAAACTTCTGTTTTCCATTTTAAAAAAATCATCTTCAGCAGTCTAGTCCTATGGCTGATGTAGGACTAGCGTGTCCTGTTAGTTACTCAAAAGCTGTATTCTCTGTAACAAGAAAACAGAGAATGCTTTCATAGTTATACGAAGTAAAGAGTGATGCAGGTTGTCCTCACCAAGTTTTCAGCTTCATCAACTATGAAGCTGCTCTGAAAAGCACACAGTTCCTTGCCCACTGTTAAAAGCAAAAGTTTAACTAGACATCTTTCAACTCCCAAGACATCTATTAATAAGTTTTGCTAGTTAGCCTGAAGTGACTAAACCCACAGAACTTCATAGAAGACTTCATCTATGAGGAACAACAAGATTGCAAATACATGCAAAGAGCTCTATTTTGCATAATGCTAATCATCCAGCAGACTAGAAGCCTTAACTTTTTATCCAATGCAATACTCACTTTGGTAAGGTACTCTCTCATCACTTGGATGAAATAAGGCATTGCAAAGTCCATGATGTTATGCCTCCAGGCCAACTCAAGCACTACATCTGGGTGCAGCAAGTCATAACATGTGAAAAGGCAGGCTGCAAAGCACTCCTGCTTGCCTTCTTCCAGGAACCACTGAAGCAACTTCTCAGCTAGCTCTGCATCTTTGGATTCTGCAGCGTACTGCATAGCATCCTACAGAAAAGGACAACAGTTAAGCTTGACCCTTGCCTGCTAACATCTTGCTTTATACCTTATGTGTATCTCATTGCTAGCTAGGATAAGCCAGGTATTTGGCATTCCGTGAAGGTAGTCTTTAACACCAGGCAAGTTCTGTAGGAGCCAAGCTACAGTACATGAGCTTGGTTAAGTTCTCTTGGTTTGAGGCAACCCAGATACTAACATTATCCATCAGGTTTTCTGTAAGTACTTGAAGTGACCTAATGAGATTTTGCTTAGTTTTGTAGCAGAGAAGATAAACAACGTTTCTGGTATCCCACCTACCTCACCATTAGATATTAAGGATTACCCAGCGCAGAAGAGACTATTGCATCAACTGCTTGCTGTGTGGCAAGACAGACTATTTGCCAGCTCTCCTACAGAGTAGGCAAAAAACTGGCCCATGTGAACTCACTAAAGGCTTGAAGTGATGGTGTAATCGTTTTTCATCTGTATCCTTACAAGGGTGTTAAGTCCTTCGGTTCTACAGAAGATGTTCCATACTGATACAGAAAACTGTACGCATACTATTAACTGATATACACAGATGTCCAAGTACAGGATAACATTATTAAATTAGATTTAAGATATGCAGTTGAAATTGCGAACACTTCTGCTCTAAGAGTCCTTCCTTAAACTTCAAGTGAAGGGCTAAGACTAATTAGAACTCAATATTTGAAACTAACAAAACACATTCAGTATCCAGGATATCTATACTTCAGACTTCTTTTTGACAGTCAGGGAGAAAGGCTGCATTAACTCACCTTATACAGACGGTCTTTCTTGCATAGTTCCACACTCTGTTTCCAGCGGTTGTTACCCTTATACAAGTATGCTGCAATACGCCTAAATTCAATTAGTTCATGCTTTTCCAGACGCTGAGCCAACGTTATATTATCAAAGTTGTCATAGGCATCGATGGAAGCTCTCAAACCCTGTTTGAGAGAGAACCGTTACACGTGCTTCCAGATGGTAGTAGGTGAGAACTAAAGTAGAGAAGCATCTAAGCATGGTGCACAAGTGTTCAGCTTCCCCCAGCTGGACATTGATACTATGTCTACAGCTTGTTTACCCTACGTGTTTCATGCATCTCTCCAAAAGACGATTTTTAACAGAGCAAGATGCTAACTCAGTCATACTGACCTCACTTGACAGAACAGGAAACCTTAGAAGACAAAGCATGTCTTCCAAATAGCATCCAACGGGGCCAGAAGCAAATCTGTTTACAGAAGTGTTGCCCAGTAGAGTACACATGTCATATTGACCTTTGTGAAGCCTCTTCTGAGAAAAACAACTGTGGCATCTGCTTTGTTTGCAAATCATCACAGCATCTCAAGAATCCTGCCCGCAAAGGGTCTGATTCCACCCCCACTACTGTTGCATTGCAGAAGTTATCTTTTACTCAAGGGAATTACTCTGCATCAGTTGGGGAACAACCAAACTACAGCCTCTTTTTGTTGGCGAAAGAGAAGCACCCTCAGGCCCAGCAATCTATTTTGTGAGGCTCACCTGGTAATCTTCCTCCTCTGTTAAAAGGTCATTTAGAGCTTCATTAACTCCTTTGTTGTTGTGGTTCTGGACTGAACGCAGATAAGGCTTTACTAGAAGCAGCTGATTAACCTGGAATTAAGACAATTGCAATACAAAATTAGGTATACCGTTTCCTACGCTACATACTCCTGAAACAGGTTCCCACTTGTTATTACAAGAGTTTGTGCTTACTGTCAGGTCCCTTTCAGATAATGCATCTTGTATTGCCAGAGGTAAAATAAAACAGCCTCCTAGGCCAGTTATGCTAACTCTTCCAGTGTTTCCCAGATCAAGCCAAGATTGGGCTGCTTCTCAGTCCTTTATATAGGAGGCAAAGTCACCTGAAAGACGTCAGCCCTTTTTTCCAGCCAGAGACTGGAGTGTCTTAACTTGAGCAAGACGATTTCTTATTCATCTACCATCTCCCAGACTCACCTTTGAGAAAAAACTGACTGTCCTGGTGTGATCTAGTCGTGGAGATAATACAAGCAGGAGATCATTTATCAGTAGAGGTTTGTAGTCTAAGTAGAACTGCAAGGCTTTGTAGTACAGCTCCACATTGGCCACCTGCATGGTTAGACGCTAGTTAGTACTTCAAACACAAGTAAGCCTAAGGTGCTTAGTTTGGATCACTTAACTCAGCACAAGGTTTATCTGACTTTAAGTTAAGAGCATAACTTTCCTTTTAGAGGCCAGAAACGTTACACTTACACACAGAATTCTCGTTCAATCTTATGACTGCTTCTTGTGCCATCTGCTTCCAACAGTGAAGTCACAAGCTGCCAGGGGTAGTACAAACTAATTCTAACTCATCCACAGTTAAGATATCCTGGCACAGATAGCCTACTACAGGTTCACATAACCATTTCTTGAACTCCTAAAGCCAGTAAAGTCTGTAGCCTTTACCAGTCTTTAAGTTGTTGCCTTGAAACCCACAGGGCCAATAAGAATGTGTTCAGTCTCAAATCTTGTCTGAACTATTCATCAATTCACTATTCTCTGCTGCATTCATGGGACTGCCCACCATAATTCTCCCACTGAAACAGCTGGAAACATTTGCAGAGATCTTTCTAGAACAGTCACAGCCTCAGACTAAGACAGCAGTCAGCTCAAAGGTATTAAGGAGGTTGGTTGTGCCTCTTGCTTGTGACCTGTATGACCTTGAGCAGTCTCTGAAGACATGCTGTGCTAGCTGCTGCCACTCAATAGAATACGCTGCACAGGAGAAAACCAAAAGGTGTAAGATTAGATTAATTCCTGTGCTAAACTGAGTGGAAGTTGTTTTAGTACAGCAGGAAAACTGAGTAGCAGCTTAAGCAAACTCATTTTCTAAACAGCAATTCTGTTGTGCATTTTTGCCTCTGTTCTGAAAGAAACTTTCAGCAATTTTATTTAGTTAACTACTTACTTACCTTGGCAATTATGTCTTTAAACTGCCCTTCTTTCCAGGCATCAGTGGGATGATTCATCATAGTAATTATTGCATTGTCATACTCCTCATACTTGTCATAGAGGAATACAAGTTCTGCCCAGAGATGAGCCTGTTCTGCAGCTCTGAGCACCTGATAAAACAAGAAATCAGTCAGTTTGATTCACTGACAGCTTCCCAACTTCATGCACAATGTAGCTACCTTACTACATACCTTTGGAATATTAACTCTGGACCAGAAGAGCTCCAGATGTTCCCTCATTTTCTGAGGCTTGAATTTGGAGTATAAGATGGCAAGTTCGGTAAACATTCCCATGTGAGCACGCTCTAGGCCCAAAGCAGCTTCCAAAAGGGCAATCAGTTCTTCAAAGTAGCCACGATCCTGGATGTTAAGAAAATAAGGATTAATTGCAAATTCATGACCAACTGGCACTTAAAGCTTGCTAAAATGCATATTTAATTAAATTCAACATGCTTTGCTTTTCTCACTAAGTGGGAGTGCTTAGACTAGTAAGATATGATTCCAATGAGAGAACAGAATTGTTGAAGAAGGGACAGTGATTACTACAGAAAAAAATGCATGCAGCTATTAGGAAATAGAGATGGAGGAAGAATGAATTTAAAGATTAGCCCCACAGGGTATCATGGTTTTATCCGTGTCCACTTTACTAGTGGATACAAGTATGCTGTCTAGAGTCTTCTACGATATTAACAGCGAACAGTGATCTAACCTGATAGTAACTGATCAGCTCTTCAAGTTCATCAGCATGGATGACTATGTGTAAGCCACAGATCTGTGCCAAGCGGAATTCCTTTCCATCCACACAGGCAAAGCATACCTGTAACGAGAGTTAGCAAATAGTCAGTTAACAGGAGAATACTGCAATGCTTACTTAATCTCCTTGTATTATAAGGAGAGTTAATTAGTAAAGCTTTACCACATTTGAGGCTTACATACAGTTCCAAATAGGTATTTCCATAATACTTGCTCTAGAATTAAAATCTCTGCCACTCATTTTACACTGTTTTGAAATCAAGCTTTATTATCTTGGGCAAGAGGACAGCTTATAAAGCTACAAACATACTCTGTAGCCAGAAACAGGTAGCAAGTTACCATTAAAGCTAATTGTACATAGTCATGAATTAACTCTTCTTTACTTCCCACATTACTGACAGAGCAAAGGAGCCCAGTTATGCTCCAGAGCAACAGTCAGAAGCAACAGTAGAGCACATTCTGCAGAATATTAAAGAAAACCCACGAGTTTAAGTTACCTCCTTCCAAGTCCTCGTGCTGTTGGCTTTGCGGCCACTGTCCACTGCTGCCTGATACTCTCCAAGGTGCACCAAGGTAGAAGCCAGGCGAGCAAAATTAGATACATTGTTATACAGTAGTTTCGCTGCTTCGTACATCCCCTCTTCATAACAGCGATCACCAACCTGCATTAGGAGTTCAAGGTAAACAAGGGTAACAGCCAGAATCAGGAGTCAGCTAAAGAGCAAGTCATACATGGGAACTGTGGATCAAGACATACCTGTTGTATATGGGCATTATTAGGGCCACTAATAAACTCCTCCAGTTCTGACAGACGATTAGTTTTTGCCAAAGCAAAAATAAGTTCTGTCTCTACATAAGACTCTCTAGCCTTCTTCCTGGCCATCTGCAAGAACTTGACTAGGTCCTCCCAGTTATCTTGAAGAGAGAAGAGATGTTTAAGATCCTCTGTTTAGACATCCTGTGTTGCTCAGCTTGCCCACCTTAGGAACAGTTTTCACCAGTAGCCTCGAGGATCTCTTCCACCATGATACTAAGCCGTTTGCATTTCAGTTAAGGAATTCCCTGCTAAACCCCAAGTCACCTTCACATAAGATGGAACTTCTTGCAACTATTCTACAGTCCAGTTGGCAAGCAATTCTGCCACATACAGCTAAATAAATACATTATACTTGGCTATATTTAAGATGATAGTAGTGCAAATTATCGCCACATGAAGATCTATCTTTGGTGAAGGAACACAGACAAGCTTGTTGACAGGAATCTCACTAAACATTGACTCATCCATGCCACGTACTGACTGCTCCCGTTTCCTCCGAAACGGAATTCATTAGTCTCAAGAATCCCTGCAGCTTGATGTAGATGCAATAACCTATCTCATATCTAAACAATCCTAAGTTTGATGATGCTTTGCCTTACCATTTCTATTAGCTGCTTGAACAACTTCCATGTAAGCAGATGGATCATCTGCCTTTATATAGGAGTCAATAGCTTCTTTCACCAAGTCCTTCTGGAGCTGTGCTCTGGCTAGCTGACTCCATACTGCTGGTTCGTTACACCTCTCTGCAAATTCATACGCACGGTCTAAGTTGCCAATGTGCTCAATCAGCACCTGTTTGAAATAGAATTTTCAAGTTAAAAATCAAAGCCTTTTAACGTTGTCCGTCCTAACAAAACTCTTCTTTTAAGCGCATACGCTGTTCTGTGTAAGCAATATGAAGCTAACTGCTTTTATAACAGCCGTTTCTGTCTAATGAAGTAGAGGCATCAAGAATGAGACTTTTGTTGCTACTGTTTCTCCTCTGCCTTGCAGAAGTCAGTAATGCTGGCCTAAAGACAACGCGTAGTAGCATTTACTTCCCCCTGCACTTTTCCCATATGAGTCTCCAAGGTAGCCACTCGGAATCAAATGCAGCAGACACACGCCAAGCATGTGCAGCACCCCAACATTTTTTGATTACTTTGGCCAGATCAGCCTCTGAAGTCAGTACTTTGACTTTGTTTTCCTATTCTTTGCACATAATCCCACCCCTTGAGAATACCGATTACTCCTTGACAATCAATATAATGGTACACTTCTCATTCTCTCTATTACTAGCATTCTATACCTTCATGCAGGAACCACGCCTCACCTGAATTGCTGAAGTATTAACATCAAATTTTCTGAATATAGCAAAAGCTTCTTCATATAGCTCATTACTGATGGCAATGTTTGCAATATCTGGGGCATCATAGTTATCCAGCCGGTTGATGTATTCCATCACACGACTGCGGTCAGCCTTAATGGCAGTCAGGATCAGCAGATTCTGGAGATTCCTTTGGTTAACAGAAGGCAGAGGCTATAAGCAGGTGTTACTGTGCACTGCTTAAGCGACATGTATTGTACGTGCAAAAAAATACACCCGCTTGCTGTCACTAGCAACAACCTTTCACCCCCAGACTGAGAAGCACTGATATTTGCCTTCTAAAAGAAATTGCTTGCCAATATCAATGTTCTCTCTTCTCTACCTCAATCAGTGTTCTAGAGTGAACTAGCTCTGTTCTTAAAGCACAGAGCACTTTAAATTCTGTTTTTTCACCTGATTATACACATTTAAGATTGTGTATGTCCTGCAAGCAAGAGGCCCACAAATAACTTGGGTCACTTCACAACCTAAATAAAGGCACTAAATAGGCTAAACTTATGGACAAAGCTCTCCTCTTACCTGTGTTCACTGAATACAGAGTTATCCAACACAATTTTTTCCAATAACTCAATCAATTCATTAGGCAGGTCAGCAGTCATGAAAGCTTTCACAGTTACAGAAACCTCCTCTGGATCCTGCGTCTCTGATAAAGCTGTTTGGACAACCTGGATTTGAAGGCAGGGAATTATTGAGTGTTTTCCCCAAATGAGATATTTGCCAATCTATTCCAGAGAATTACAAATTAAGACTTCAGAACTTCGAGAATATTTTGTCACAGACAGCAAGAAAGAGCTACTTCTATATTGGATATAGCTATTAAAGTCACACCTCGTGTCTGTATAGGGGGCAAATTCACTAAAGTTAGGTCATTCCACAAGACAGAAAAAAATACCTTACTAAATTTTCTGACCGTGAAGGTCAGAGTTAATAACTGCCACTCAAACTCTTGGTTTCTCTATGGTTGAGATGGGGCATCAAGGGACCTTGTGGGAGAAGACAGCTACTTTAATGATCCATAATGTTTCTGAGACATCCGGAGGTCTCCTCATACTGAAAGTTTAGCCTTTGTGCTGTACCTGGTCAATAAGCTGCCGCCTGAATGGGTTGTTTTCTTCCAGAACATTTGCCCAGAGCTCAGGGTCCTTCCTGCGCACTAGATAGCGAGCCTCACTCTTAAACAGCGAGTTCTCATTGCAGACCTGAAGGAGAAGTTACAAATATTGTTGTTAGTGTTAAGGGTTAGTACCACAAGACAGGTTTAGCTAACTATGAATCAGACAGTCTAGAAGACTGACTAGAACTACTTGCTGACCAATGCTAAATGCCACGGACAAGTTCTTACCCAACCTCTGATCTGGAAGGCTCATGGAGAAGGTCTCCAGCAGAATTTCTATAGCTTCTCTTGGTTTTGCCCGACACACAAATACTGTGACAGTGGCTTCACAGTAACTATTTGCTTCTGTTTGATGTGAAGACCTGCAGAAGCCTGAAGAACTTAAGTTTTAAATCTAGAAAGGGAGCCACTTGCCTGGGCAGTGTTATGTAGTGAACTAAGGAATGGTGCTGGTGTTTAAAGCTAGAAACAGGTTATGTATTTCGTGTCATTAACTTTACACTAGCAGTGTTCAGAGTAGCAAGTGGCTTGGATTCCCCTGTTAAAACGTTAAGAGCACAGAATACATGTGAAGTCTCCTACAGAAGCGCAGCAAGGAAGAGTTATGAATTACGTTCCTGTTAGTACCACTAGCTTCAACTCCCAACTAGAAGAGCAGAAACCTGAGGGGCCTATTCCACCTTCTACCAACAGGTCATTTTTTGTTAGTATCCAAATTAGTTCTTGGAATCTCAAGTACTTTGCTGTAAGAAAATCAGTAGTAGCATAATTTTGCTTTATGTTGTACATCTATTAGTTGCAGGAGTTGAGCCCTCTTCTAGGAGGCAGTGTCTCAAGAATAATTCTTACAGAAGGAAGATCTTTTCTGCATGACCAGAAACACCTGCTCAGAACATCAACCCAAGGAAGAAGCTGGTACTGACAGGTTTCTACAGTTAACCAGAATGATCAAGCTTATTCTAGCAAAGTTTCCCAGCAAAACAACTCTGAGCCACCTTCATATGCTGAAATAAAAAAGCTAGATGTAGCCAGTTGAGTGCTGGGGGTTTTTGGTTTGGTTTTGGTTTTTTTGTTTGTTTGTTTGGTGGTTGTTGTTTGTTTTCATTTGGTTGGGGGGGTTTTGTTTTGGTTTTGGTTGTTGTTTTGGAGCTGCTTCAGGCTGGAAAGCCATCCACTTTCAGCAGCAAGCCTAGATCATACCACCATTCTAACACTCACAGGACAGGCCTTGCCAGGGAACAGCATTTATTTGCTTTGAAACAGGGCAAAACAAGCTAGTTCTTACCCCTACACAGCTGACATTCTTTGCATATACTAGTGCAGAAGTGCAGGTAGGAGGGAGGATGTTTTCTTTCTCAGCAGCCACAAGCACTACAATCTGGCATTAAGCTCTGTTGTTTAGTTCGAGGCTAGAATGTGTTTGGAGAAGCCTGGGAATTTCGCTTGCCCTTGAACTTCCAAGGGAGGTCCTAGGAATCAATAGGCTTAAGATAGGAGAGGAATGCTATCGGAATAAGTCCTTGCAGTTTGACTGTCAACATTTATTTTCCTCATTTCTAGTTCAGTATTGGAGCAACTCTAAGGGTCAACCACAGTAAGGGAAAATTACAAGCCCCGTTCTAGTTTCAAGGAAGCTCTTCTTCCTACTGTAGAGTCATGATAGATGACAGCCTGTCCCTTCTGCCAATCAAGTGCTCACGACTCAAAAAAAAAAAATTATATCAAATTAACAAGGGTTTAACAGCAGGCATATTCATTAGCTGGGCCAAATAAATTAATTTTGAGCAGAATCAGTCGATGAAAGACATGAATGGTACCTTAAAGTTGCAGAGTTATACTATATGTCTGAACTAAAATTGTACAAGAGTTGTTCTCATCATCATAAAAATTATTGCCTCTACATAGAAGAATCCTGCCTACCTCAACTCCTGAGTTAGACCGCAAGACAGGATTCTGTAAGCGTTAGACAAATAGCCAGCTAGGCTTCTCCACTTCAGGCAACAAGTAGTTCTTTAACACGCTTATAAACACAGTTTTGCTAACCTTTATGAGTTCCAGATCACATTGCCCCCTCTCATAAGCAACGCAGGCCAGATGAGGGTCCCTCTTTTCACAATATTTGCCAACTACACGGCTGTCATAGTAAGGATTCTCACGAAGGAACCGCTCTGGATTATTATTACTGTCAATGTAGATTTTGGCCAAGGCATTATGAGTCGCAGGTTCTTCACAGCCTTCATGAATCCTTGATTCAAGCCATGGCAACAGCAACTTAAGCCTTTGAATAAGCAAACATTTTAAGTTTGTAAGTCACACAGAGGTATGCTCGACAGCTATCCATTAACACCTGGCCTTCCCTTCAAGCAAGTTTGATGGTCAGATTTAAAAATAGATGGAGACCAGCCGGTAATTTTTAATGAGTCTTAAATGAGTGGAGGACAGATCTGCAGTTTAACAACAGGGAAGGCTGCAGATGCCACTAGTTTTGCAATCTTTCCTTTCAACTCCTCTTCTATTAGCTGGCTCTTCATGCTTAACCCATTTGTTCATTTTACAGGTAACTATAAACTAATTACATGCTGCTGTGTGCCTACAACAAGACTGTCAAGACAGTTTTATCCAGATTTACTCTAAAGGCACATGCCATAGTTGGCTGTAAGGGAAGCATTCAAAAGCCATGTTTGTTCATCATGCAGCGCTATCAGGCATTCCCATATGGCCCAAATAATCAAGAGACTGACTAGCAAGTCTAAGCTGCTTTTCTATAAAGAAACATAAAACAATACTAGTATTGTATCAGTCAACAAAACTTCATCCAATTCAATCCGGGTGTATACCGGCATCAGGAAAGCCCAACACTGGGGTCTACAGATACATTTTCATTACCGATTTCTTTTTTCCACTTCAGCCACCAGCTCATCTGTTGAGAACTGGCCTCTAACCACCATGATCAAGTTCTTAATGACATCTTCAGAACAATCCACATCAAGAAGCCCTCCAACCACTGCTGGTATACGGCTAGGATTCACCTAGAATAAGCCACCATCATTAAAATTAGTTATTAGCATTACTAATAAGCCATCCCCAGTCTTCCACATGGGATAGTTTTAGTTAACAATTTAAACTATGCTTTAGAGCAGCGAGTCTTAAGTTACTGACGTATTTGTATATACGTTCTAGGAAAAACTATACTTATAGGTCTGTAATAGACAAAGGCTGATTGAAGAGCCTCCACACTAGAAGAGTGAGCAAAAGAGACATAGCATATTCTGCTTTAGTCTACTGAAAGGTAGGAAGGAAAGAGCAAGAGCTAAAAACTGGATTCTCCTTACCTTCTGTACATAGATCTCGATATACTTTTGCAGGTTATTGCGATATAAGTAGAGCACCAGGTCATGAACAAAGTCAAAACGATCACAGACAATGATCAGGGGAAGCTGGTCTGTGAGCTTCGCCTCCTGTATTTTGTGCAAAAAAAAAAAAAAAAAAAAAAGGAAAAAAAAAAAAGAAAAAAGTAAAAAGTAAGCAACCACCATTTGCTGAAGTGTTTTTCAGGGCAAGAAAGTCTGACCAAGTTCCCTTAGCACTAGAACTCACAATACATTCAAATTTGAGACTGGCAAGCAGAAAATTTATTTCAAAAGCAAGTCACCCACTATGAATGCCATGTGGCCCATCTGTCAGTTGAGTTTTAAGTTTAGGCTCGTTATGAAGTGCCACATTAGGCCTACATCTCTAGCTTCAAAATGACTATCAATTCACGTATCAATTCACAAGACAGTTGCTGGGCCAAGAACTTAACAATGCAAAATAAAGTGACATTAAAATCCCATTTTACTACTCACAAAGCATGCAAAGTGCTAAGTACAGGCTGACTCCAGTTTTAATAAGCTTTGACCAGCCAACATCCTTGATAAAGCTCCTGCTGAATACTTCAGCATAGTCTTTCCTTCTGCCAGCCTGGATTCACCTATCGTTAGGTGACAACATATTCATGAGTTTAGTTATATCATACAGCCTAATTTTAAAGGAAGGCTGAATTTGGGCTTGTTTTCCCAGAGGTAGCCTAGAAGGACCCATTATATGCATGGAATAGGATCAGACTCCTATTCCAGCTACAAAGTAGACTACTCACAGCCACGCCAGCTAAACCTTAAGTTGGTATTTCCACTAGAAGGCTGTAGCTGTGCTGCTAAGCGAAACATAACGGAGAACTGCTCAATCCATTGGATAGAATTATTTACCTTCAGAAAGTTCTTCACCCGTTCTGGGTTATAGCAGTTACTTTCACGGCAGATTCTTTCCACTTCCTTTATCTGACCAGTCTTGCAAGCTGCCTGGATGTACTTGAAGTGAACGTCTGGATCCTGGCTGAAGTTTACAATGGAACCCAAGAAATAGAACAGTCCTAGAAAGAACCACATGTTTTTAACAACACAATTAGAAGCATAAGTGAAGCAAGTGCAGACTGTTATGGACTCCAGCTTGTGACTTAGTTCGACCCTGCTGAAACAGTAGCTTTCATTCAACCGCAGGAAAAATCAGAAGGATTTTTATTCCCCTCTTTCAGATTTCATGTTTCTTTCTGATCTTTACTCAGAAGGGTTAAGAAACTGTCTAGAACAAAGTCACCCCTAGAACTCACTGTGATGAGCTCACTTTGATAAATGCATCCTAAGGTCCAGCCACGTGACAAACAGTGCTCTCTTAAAGCCACAATCTTTATGATTAGCTTCAATCAAGTAGTGCTTCCAAGTAAGCTGCTTCCTTCTAATACTGTACCTTCATAGCTTTTGAAAGATTCAAAAAGCTCCACAAGAGACTGGGTACCAAGCTGCTCATGGTATTTAGAAGCAACTTGCACACAGAGCTGTAGGTTTTGCCTAATGTTGGCTGACAGCATGGCACGCAAACACTCCACAGAGTCTTCAACTGAGAGAGAGCCAAAGAAATTCACAAGCCACTGCAAAGAGAAAAAAATTTTACTCAGTAACTTACACAGAATTTGACTGACTTCTAAAATGTGGCAACTAGTTAGAGTTTCTACCCCAGCTACTACAGAGAAGTCTCCCATGCTCTAAGACAAAAGACTTTAAAAGAAACACACTCACCATCTTTACAACTACAAAAATACAGTTTGGAATGAACACTTGAAATCCCCACTTGGGAAACTGAGGTCAACTTTAAGCCATCAAAAGTACAGATTATGGTTTAATCATTAACTGGACAAATGTTCTTGAATCACAGCTACATGTGCTACTTACCTACAAACCATTTTACAGTGGCTGCAGGAATCTTTGCAGCTACAGAAGTGCTAAAGAATATTCACTTTACTTAAGCTTTCACTTTCTTACTCCATACAACAGACTTACCTCAGGATTCAAGAGGTGAGTATGAACGACAGCACGTTTAATATCATAGAGATCTGTGTAGTGTTCCAAAGCTCGCTGGAGCAAGCCTGCCTTTTCACACAACTGGGCAATATGAGCACGATCATAGTGTGTAAACATTTGGTTTCCAAGAATGGCATCTGCAACCTATAAGGTAACATTTCATATTCAGACTGTCAGAGAGTCACAGTAGCTCAGCCTAAGAGTCCTTGAAAAGTCACACCAGTGACTCACTATTAGTCTTTGACATTGCTGAACTACTCATGGATAACAGTATCAGACATCATATTCTTGTGCAAGTCTACTACTGTCTCTCCTTCACTTTTTGGAGGAAACAGGTAAGAGGTCTTACCTGTGGGGCATGAATCAAATTCATTTCCAGGAGACGAGTCTGAAGGTGGCCTTCTGCGGGGCGGTTATTTTTCAGGGCATCCAACAGAAAAGACGTGCACTGCTGAATAAGACTGTTCTCCATGAACACATCCACAATCTGTTGAGATTGGTCAAGTTAGAGAAGGGGGTCTATATACACACATGCACATTTATCTGTATACTCTAATGGCATGGCTAGAAAGGCAGCCCATCACAGTATCTAGCACACTATATTCCCTTTGTTTTCATAGGATTACTACCATGGTAACAGACAAATTTCACACTTTGTTTTCTTTTTCTCTAGAATGTAAGAAGCACATTACTTTGAGCTATTATGCCAGATTTTGCCACCCACTCTATTTAGTTTTAATACAGCATGCAAATCCTATCCCTTCTCTCTTGTTGGGATAGTTGCTAAGACTTTTTCTAAGTAGCTTCAATTATTTAATAATGCAAATTTTTGCCTCATTTCTCTGTCCATTTAACCAGAAGCGGCCACTGGCAGACAGCACTCAACTCAGGTTTATTTGCTCATCTTCTCGTAAGTTCTCTACATGGAAAGAGTTAATGTATGCTCCATTAAAGCCAACAGTAGGACAGTAACACTCCATTGCTTAGACTAAGTCTGTGACAGATTCACTATCAACGTTACAGTACTAAGCCAGAAAGCTTCTGCAAGAACTTGAGGGCACACCTGCCTCTAAAGACTTGATGGTAACCAAACTTGACTAGAATACTTTAGTCACTTTTCTAACCAAGCCAACTAGAGACCTGCACTGGCCTTACCAGTGCCCAAAATGGTACTATGCTATTACCTCTATCTAGATAGAGACCAGAACTCTTGTTGTAGGCATCACCTGGTTAATGTTAGCCAGTGGCTCCTCATCCTGTACGAGCATCTGAGAGAACTGCAGGCCTTGCTCTGGATTGACTCTCATCACACTTCTCAACAGGAAGATCCAGTCTGGGGTATAGCCAACCTAGAGATTTCAGAAACAGTCATGCATGTCTGGGAAGCTTTACACATCTTTTAAGCCTTCAGATTCCCTAGCATAGGTACCATGAACTGCTGTGAGGTTGCCATGCGCATTCCCCATCTCCCAGGAATTCTCAGACAAAAGCATTGCTCATCTATTAACACAGAAATTCAGTATTAGCCTACTTAGTAACTGAACTTGCACCAAGGCATTTCTTTTGCTAGGTAAAAAACCTGCTAGGAACAAACGTTTCAACAGTCTTAGGACACTAGCTACCAACTAAGGTCCTAAACTTACAAGCGGACATCAGGCAAATTGCTTTGCAATTTGTCAAAAAAAAAAAAAAAAAAGAGTATGAATTCAGGAAGAATCTTATCTTTATTCTCTAGAATAACCTTGAGCCACTCTATTAATTTGATAGGTTTGTAAAAGTCTGGATGTTCTGAATTTAGTTTTTTGCAGACTGCTAGTCATACATTATGATTTGCGCTATGACAATGAAGAAAACACTGTTTCTCAATCTTACCTACTTATCAGTTTTAAGTGACAGGAGTCAAACTTATCTCATGGAAGATAACTTGAGAATGTACACAACAAACATAAGATAGACTCTAGCAGTTTGTGACAAACAACTTTACCTTTTTAGCATACAGCACTATTTTCTGGAATTGACCAGTTTCAGCAAAGCACTGAATCACTTTGTTTGGCACATTAGCACGAAGATAGACACTGAGTGCAAGGGTTGGGTCAGCTGTCTTCACCAAGTCTCCCAGCTCCTCCGAGCACTCCAGCTGAAGTCAGAAGTGGTATTTTGTCAAGCAGAAGAATGCAGAGATGTAGCATCAACAAAAGTATTGTTCACACTCAATTGTTACAAGGCAACAGAATTCATCTGGTGTCATGATTGAGCCTACCTTGTCTTCCTTCAGCCACTTTTCCAGAAGCTGCTTGCGGCCCTGCTGTAGGACAGGGCGACAGAGCTCCAGAGACTCAAACTTGTTCAGCTGTCCCTGGTCAAGCAATATTCCAAAGTACTGCAGCAGGGGAGAGGCCTGCCCAGGCTGAGCTGGTACACTCTGGAACTTCCTGATTGTATCACTGGTACGTAGGATTCCCTGAAGAGGCACAAGAGAGAGAAGCAACATTTAGTCAGTGAAGGCTGAACAGTATTAGTCAAGAAACCGGTGTTAAGCTATACACTGAAGCATCTACTCTTAAGCCTTCAGTGTGGAGATCTTCATCAAACCAACGACAATCTAGCAAGAAGTCGGTGGCCACAGCAAGTCCAGTTGGAAAAGTATAGCAAATGCTCCTTTATGGGTACAGGAGAATACATTAGTCAGAACAGCCACTAAACTGCAGAGAAATAAATCTAGTATTGCAGCACTTCAGTTTTTGAATGTCAAGTACTGAAATGCAAGCGAGCTAAGCAAGTCCACTAAGCCAAGGCAAACCCCCATGACTTGTAATCTTTACCTTTGGAGTTATTTACCTTTGGTGCAGATGCAGCTACTTTGGCAGCATCTGCGTAGCTTCCTTGAGCAAACAGCGTGTTGAACTTTCTGGCAAATAATTCCTCTGCCCCAGCTAGATTACTACGTATAGCCATACGCAGTCCCAAGTCAGGATTCTGGAGAACACTCGTAGCATAGTTCACTATGTTGTCTTCCTCAACACATACAGAAAGCACCTGGCAAGGACAAAAGGCATATTGAGAAGTACTATCCTTTCCACAACTACACAACTACTATGAAATATATCAACTAAATGGCTATGTAGCCCATCAGGGAAATAGTAGATTATTAAAAAAAATAAGTTCCTCCCCAAGCAGTTCTGTATTAGGAGAGGTTAAAAACTAAAAAAATCAAATAGCTGCTTGCTCCCTTCCATGACGTTTGTTGCATCAAGTCACTCATTAGGTTTGTTACATTCTATCTGAGCTTTAGAAGGCTCAAAAACAGAATGCTGGATTTGTTACCTGTCCTTTTTTGTTCACACCAATAATGCCCGAGGTAGGTTCGTGAGGAGCTGTGACAAAGATAGTATCAGCACTAATACGGTTCATGTAGATGCATGCTCCGGACTCCAAGTCATACATGTGAATATATCCATACTTCGTGATCAGGTAGATAACACCATGCTTAATTCCAATCTGCCAAAAGATGAGTTTTTATCAGTCAAGACTAAGACTGTAACAGTTAAGACAGCTGCCTTTAGCATAGTCACAAGACAGTACTGCAGTAACATGCCTTTGCAATGACATTACGAACAAATATAGCTTCAGACTTCTTCCTTACAGATTCAAAGCAATGTACAGCTTTGGTGGCCATTCGGAGCCATAGCTCTGCTTAATAGAGAGGCTGAAAAGAAATTAAAATTCATCTGCAGCAAAGGACATAATCCTCATCCTAATGAGCCAGGCTGAAGGAGAAAGTCTGGGCACGACTAGCATTCTAGTCTAGATACGTCAGTACAAGTTTCTGTTCAGAAATATGAGATAAAGCCACTCTCTTCCAACAAGGCCTACTCAAAGCACCAGCAGATCCTAAACCAAGCTCAGCAACTGAGTACTCCAGTTTACCTGTCAAGTCACTTAAACAGGGGAGGCTTCCAAGCCAAAATGGTCTACAAAGAAGTACTTGCAATTCGGAACAAGTTTTTCAGATGTTTTGTTAATTAAGCCTCAAGCTGAAGTACAGAGCCACATGAATCCTGCCATGTAGACAGCTTGCTTTGTTTACCTTAGTCTAAGGCATCTGTTGGTTCATTTATGAAGCTGATCTATTAGACTGGTCAGTAGTTGCATGCTCTGAGACAGTTTGCTTTTATTACACAATTTCTAGTGCTGCAGACATGCTAAGACTGTCAAAGCAACCAGATATGTTCTTTCCTATTGAACCTCCCATTAACATCCCAAATTTCCTTTTGTGTGCTGCTACAGGACTCCCCGTTCCATTTGTCTCTTATAGTGACATTACTGTAGATGAAATGCCACTTTCATGTGAAGCTACATCAAGCACCGTAACATTCTTATCTAGAACTCTGAACATTAGTAGGAAGTTCAATAGCCAAAGTGATGTCAGTGATGTCAAATAACCACTATTGAGGGTATTCCTAGGCCTGGTTTTTTGTTGTTGTAGGGAGGGGTTTTTTTGGTACAAGTTTAGTTGGGGCTTTTTTTTTTTTTTTTTATTTAAGTACAACCTTAAGTTGACAAACCTTATCTAGACAAATACTGGAACAGCCTATACATTTGTGTTTGAGAAACTGTTTTAATGTCCAGATTACCTCCCACAAATCTCTTGAAACTCCTCCGAGAACTAGGAGGAATGACAGCAAAGCCCTAGTAGAAAGCATTCTTTACGACAGAGATGGCAGCTACTTGCCAGGCTACAAAATTCATTTTTGCTGGGTCAAACATCAAACATTTACCTGCATTGCCACAGGAAAGTCTGTCTGTGCCTCAGGCGGGAAAAACACATCAACAGCTTTTTTAACAAATGGCTGATTTCCAGTGGCTGGCTGACCTACTTCAATTATGTGTAGCTAGGAAGAAAAGAGTACATGTCACAAGATTGTTTGCAAGTACAGCCGCATGAAAGAAGTTCCTCTCTTGAGATATGCTACTGAAGTCATCTACTACACTTGGCTGATGAACATGTGCCCAATCCTGAACCAACACAGTCTGGGGAGCTGTGCTCCAGACACTTATCAGAGGGACAAGTTTCCCAGAACTTGATACAGTAGAAAGCAGAAAAAGCTAAAAAAAAAAAAAAATCATGCTTTCTATGAAAGCAGACTGTATTTCTATTCAAGACAACTTGTTCAGGATGTTTTGAGTGAGACTCATCAATTCATCAACAATTCCTGCAGGACAAGAATAGAAAGCTTGAGACATTACCTCAGCTCTTTACATATTGCTCAACAGTTGTAGCATATTCAACTACCACTATCAGTTTGATGGAAACAATGTACCTACAGCACTAAGGTTTATCTAGTCTCTTTCTGCAGTGGATTCAAGATGCAAGAGGCTGCTTAATGACTTAACTTTATGCACACAAAACACCACATGGGCATAAATTGATGCTTTAACACCCTGAGCTCAGTTCTCATTGCATCTACATTTGTTCTTACGTCTAAGTTTCGCCCAAGCAACTTTTTGCACTTTCTATCCTACTGAAAGGAAGCATTTTGATGCTGACCAAATAATGCTACGCACGTGGTTCCCAAGCTGTTCTTCAGAGAGCATACACTAAACTGTGTGATCGCTAAAGTTCTATTAGTGTCGAGTTCTGCTACAGCAGAACAGGAAAACAGCTGCAGACTTTACCTTGCCCCCTGCAGGACTCCTCACAGCAAAACAGAACAGCGTAGAAGGTTTGGCATTTCCCTCTATTTTGAATTCTGCAAAAGCTGCTGCATGGCCTTCTATAGGTTGGGAGACTTTTCTATCAACTGAGTACAGCTGCATTGCACCAACCACACGATTTTGCTAGAAAAAAGAAGAAAGGTCAGGTTTTAAAGATAAGATTTTAAATGTTTATTGCAAGACCTTTGGGACAGTAAACTAAAAAGCAGCAAATGTCTCTCATCCCCTCCTCCAGTGCTTTTTTCACATTAAAAGTCAGGTTATTCCTTGACAAAAGATATTTTTGAATTTTTGATCTATAGAAACCAAAGTTAAGAAACTGTAGCAGCTATTAAGTGAAGTGGGGCCACGTCTCTCCCGATTGTTTTCATAGCATGCTGTTTCCAGGTAACTTACCTGTGCTGAAATTCCTATCAGCAGCAGCCATTTTTGGTGTTCATCTGTTCTGTAATTGATGATTTGGCAGCCCGCAAGACTAGCATGCCTGTCAAACATCTTTTGGGGTTGTGATTCTCCCTCCATGCTCCAGTGGTAGACTGCTGTCTCTGTCACCAAGGCAACTGTATTCACAGATATCCATTTCCAGAAGATCACTTCCTCTGCCATTGTGTGGGCTTTCATTTTACTTTTCATCTCAATGTTAAAGATCTGAAGTGTTTTCCCAGCTAGTATGACAAAATCCAAGAAACATCACAGATAGATTACCACAATCACCGTCCTGTAGTCTGTCTGTTTACAAGCACGCTGTTTAACTCACTAGTCCAGTGACATTACAGACAGGGTTAGTGTTCTGTCCCACCTGAGTCTCCTCTGATACTTGGCTCTTATCAAATAGAATCCCCTCCCCACCCGCGACACCTCTACCATCCCCAAAGCAAAAATGTCTGCTTCTTATGGACACTTACATGGACATTACAACAACTGACAAGCATAGACATTTTAATTAACTATAAGCTGTAGTTAAAAGACAGTCTAAGCCACAGAGCTTGTGTAAACTCTGGTTTAGGTAGCAGCACTGGTATGCTATAGGTGCTACAGGTGCCTAGTAGATGTCATTCAGCATAATTAACAGAAAGAATGGCTCTAGTTCATGTCAATTTAGTAGCTGCTGTAGGTGACCTGGACAAAGTGCAACAGCACGAGACTTGAACAGCTCTTGATAACCAAAGACCATAGATTCGATTTTATTTCTCTGTTGAACAAACTGTGCACTGAATTAGGAGATGGATGGGCTCTGTACAACAGCAATACAACAAGTGCCTATTGAAGAGGCCAGTCAAAAGTTCGGAAAGGTTGTTATAGAAAGGTTTGGAGTTTTAGTTCCAGTTAAGGTTACTGCTTTGTGATTTAGGTAACTATATTGCAGGTTTAACCTTGACTTTAGTATTCCTTTTAACTACCAGAAGCAGCTAGTAAGGGTAGACTTAAAATTAACGTTAATTGAATGAACCTATAAAGAATAAGGAACTCTATTCCTTTCAGGAAGTCAAAGTGACATTTTTCTTCACTACAGATGAGACGACTCAGCTCCAGGAATATTGTTTTCTGTTCACAAGACACCCACTCAGACTGCTAGAGTATTGGCTTGTAATGCCATTATTTCTATCCACATTTCAGAAGTGTTTTCCCTGCTAGTAACACTTCTGACTGTCAAACTGGTAGATGTTCCTTCTACTGGGAAGTTTTGATAGATGAAAGCTGCTGGCCACTAAGGATTCATTTTCAAGAGATACTAACCCTACATTAATATGCATCTCTGACTGCCCTAAAACATTTTAGCGTAATTTATATAGTAAGCTGATCATGTCAGTTTAATGCAGTGTCAAGAGACAATGCGAGACTTCAGAGCTACCACATGCAGCATTTATGCTCCCTGAATTAACTGCATAAAGAACTGCTAACCTGATCTAGCTCCCAGGATGGCTTGATAGCTTTTCCTGGGACCAAAAGCAGCCTCTTTGATGACCTTTCTCTGCACATGTAGTTAACTGTATTGTGCAAATGCAAAAAACCCAGGCCTAACACCAGCTGTAAACCGATAGTTGGAAACAGAATATTTACTGGATTAGACAACAATTTGTCCAGTGGTGGAGTGGTGCTATCAAGGGATTGATTTTTGGAACTTCCACAGTGTGTAGCCTCACATGCAGAAGGCAGACAAGTAGTTCTAGAAGGGCTCTAGTCACCATCTAAACAGGAATGTGCATACAGAAACTGCTCTCAAAGTCAGTCTTGCTGAAAAGGAAGCAGGATGTCCTTCTTAGTTTTAAGAACATATAGGAAACCAATAAGCCACTAAAATGAGTTAAAAGCTCGTGCTTGGCTATTTTCTAGACTAAATTTGACTGCTATGTTACAATTGGAAATGGCTTCAGAAGCTTCAGCAGGCAGCTAAGTGTGGCAACATAAATTCAAACTTCAGAACTCTAAACTACAAAAAAATCGGTCATTTGGATTACGAGAGCAGAACCTGCCATAAAGTCACAGTGAGGGCAAGTGTGTGTTTGAGTCTCATGTCTAGTTGAATTCTTTCTTAGGCCAAGATCTGAGACAAAAAGCCAGACTCTTACGTAAGTTTTTCTGATCAAACTACCAGACTGCTCAATCTACTCAAACTATTCTCTACAGGAGTAGTCAAGTAAGCAGATTCATCTTTTGAACACAGAATTTACATTTCAGTTCACTGGAGCATGAAGTTTCTCCATTCCACAAAGAATGGATGCACCCGAGTGCTACATTCTCCACTTACAGCAACTGGGGAGTACTCTCGGTACAGAGCAAAGCAAGAGAATCATGAAAACAAGGACAAAGCATAAATCTTGGTACACCAGGAGAATGCCACATGCAATCCAGAAATGAAATTGTGCATACTGTACTTCAGTTTAAATCAAGAACCATTTCATTTCTTTTTCTCAGGGTAGGTTTGTATGTTTATTGCTCAGTAATCCTCAGATTATGAGCAACTCCTTATCATGGCACACTGAGTCACAACACACAACAGTTTTGACTACTGAAGTCTCAGTCAATCAGCAGGGAAAGTCTGGAGCAACAGACTGACTTAAACCACGGTCTTCAGTGTAGTTCTGCTGGTTATTGCGGGTAACAACATATTGGTTAGATAGCTCTATTTGTCTTCTTTTCTACCAAACCCTTTGGTCATTAGATTTTTTTATAGAAGAAGAGATCATTAAGTTTGCAATACCTGACAACACAATTTTGCATGTCAATGTGACATCATTCACCCAACCTTAGCTCTTCAGAGGACAAGCTCATTCGCTCTGCATGGACAGAACAATACTTCTTTTGAGCAAGTCTTAACACTGGCAAGAATAAGGCTATATTCTTTGAAGCTGATGATAATCCGTTTAGTTAGTAGGTTAGTTTTAAAACCAGATTATGTAGTTTCCTTTTAAGAGCTAGATGAAGCTCTGCTAGTGTAGAGAAGGCACTTTCCTTGCCAATATGGTTTGTTTAAAGGGGTCCAAGATTAAGGACAGTGAACTCTTAACAGATCTGAAATTATTTTTTCATTGTTGCCTTTACCCACACCCCAGGTAAGGCAGTCCTTTGCAAGATGTATAAGCATCAGCTGAATCTGTGATTCAGATAAGAAGTCAAACATTAACACGTTAGTTTTCCCCTAACACCAGTATAAGCCTGAGATCAAAGACAAAAAGTTACGGTTTTTGTACCAGTTCTGAGGATAGTTGTTTCTTGGACCCCTAAGTAATTTCACCATGATCTTTCACAATAAAACACACACTCAGGCAGAAATGAATAGCACACAGGACATGCTAGTAGAGGTCTCTCATAAAAATATTGCGACTTGGTTTTGTCTATCAACTGTACTTCCATCATATACACACACACAAACATTAAGAGCATACTCTTCTCCTTCACTTGGTACAGTCAATAGTCAAAGCAGCCAAATGGTTAGCAATAAGCCAATGGAGAATGTTTTCACTATAATACCAGTTGAGGATTAAGATTCCCCACCTGGCTATGAAGTGAACTGTCAAATGGCTACCTTAAAGTTCAGTACTTTTTATGAGATTAGACCATTCTGTACTACCGAACATGAAATGTCATGACAAAGTTCACTCACCATCTGTTTAGATAAGATGCAGGAAGAAAAGTACATCGTAAGTGACAGTTATTGAGATTCAATATCAGAAGTCAGTCATTAAAGAAAAGAGCCAGAAATACATTAAAAATTATTTCTTTGAGCTCAGAGTGCTACATAAAGGCAGTATCAACATCACAGGTACTGGTCAGCAGAAGTCTTCTATGTGCAAGATTCTCATGATGGCCAAACTTAACATTCTTGTACATTCAGACTTTCACAGTTACTGGTTATGACATTTTGTTGGTATCTAGTAAGCTCTTCAGAGCTACAAGAAAGGGCCAGCACAGAGCAGAGAGTAAGAAAGGCTTTACATTCTTATTCACCTTTACAAGTGTCCATTACGTTTACGACACCTATTTAAAGGTAAAGTATACCATATGTTGACCTGGTCCTCAGTGAGAATAGGAGGCTGCAGTGCCAAGCCCAAGCATCTCACACCTACTTGGAGGCAAATCATCCAAAGATTACTGAAAAATCCACTGCCAAAAATACAGCATGCAAGTTCAGGCAAGAATTCTTATCCTCATATACATTCTTCTTAGAAAGTTTACATAAATCTTAAGAGCATACGTAAGCAATACTACAGCTAAACGGTAGGTTTCATACTGCAATAATAAAGGGTTACTCACCTTTTAGCGCAATTACTTTAGAGGCTGGATTCATGATGGCACTTTCGGCAGAAATTGGACGTCTTATGGGTGTTGTTGGATCACTCATGTCAATTATCACTACTTGTGCTTGCTCTCCCACTTTCTCCCTGATGCAGATGAACTTGTCAGATTCCATTGTTAGGGTACTGAATCCAATGTTTCCTGGGTTAATGCCCAAATTTTGGAGCTATAAAGATATAAGAGAGTGCTTTGTTAGACCTTCAACATGGAAAGGCTAACTCAAACCTCTATGTCTAAAGTCTCTTCCAGCAGGAAATGCAAGACTGGCATATTTGTCTGACAAGAGTATATATTATGGAACTATGATCTATCTTCTCTTTGTTCCATAGGTAAAGAACTACACAATTCCTAGTATTCAAGTCCTAAAGACATTCCAAAGTTGTGGTATTGATGCAAATTAAAAGGAGTTTTAACTTAAGCATGTATTGCTTAACCTGGTTCTAGTAACGTGATAGGCCGTAAACTATCAGTAGCATCACTATTTCAGACTTAGCAAGGCTGGTAAATTTGATATTAAAAACTTAAGTGGCAGAACTACAAGGTACAGCGGCAGCAGGTCTTATGGAAAGAACCAATTACCCTTATGCAACCATTACTGAATGAAGTCTACATAGCGGGTCTCAAATGGCCTATTCTTACAAGTGGACTTGTTCATCTTAGAATCTAATTCTTACCAGTGAAAACTAAGAAGGATGTGTTAAAACAATCAGTCATTCCATCTCTCCTTGCCCAGGATATCACGCCATTTGGCTCAACAACAAAGGCAGGGATTTCAGTGCAGGCCTCCTCCAGCCTTATGTCCAACTCTCAAAACGTAACTTGCCCTCGTCATATGACAGCAGGTACAAAGCATTTACTCTTAATGTAACTTAAAGTCATTTTGTGCCACTGAATAGATTGCTCTAGAAGATGGCTATTTCTCATTTTCATCCTTTTGTGTTAACTTTGTTTCCATTCACTTCCAATTTCCAGTTAACAGGAGGAGGTGGCAGTGAATGACTATCACTGTTTCAACTGGTATGCAGTAAATCAGATTTACCTATGAGCACACCCCAGCTTGGTATGTATGCAAGCGGCATTTTATGTAACAGTTAACCGTGATAGGCCTGAGCACCTGCTTTATGCCCCAGAGCAATGCTTTTCAAGCAGAGGAACAGTATCAGCTTCACTGCACGTTCTTAAGGGATTAACCTACACCACTTTTCAGTGCACTGCAAGTGAAAAATGACTACCCTCAAGGAGACAGGATAGAGATTACCTACCTTGACTCTGATACATACCACTAGGACCTTCATACAATAGACTAAACTTCTTGAGCAACAAGTCCCATGATGGTGACACAAACACCATTTTAGTGTGTTTTGATCTGGATAATCATGGCTTGTTACAGCTTCTGGAAAGCTACTCACTAAATCATAAATTGGGTATGTAACAGAGATACCTGGAAACATGGTGTGTCAGGACTGTGCCTGAGAATACCTCAGGAATTGTTTGTTTTCTGTTTAGTTTACTAATGAAGAGCTATTCAGCTCACTAACTGCTAATCTCAACGTACTCAAGTTTCAGTAATACAATACAACCCAAATGTACACACTTGTAATCCCACCCACAAGCATGTCTCAGCAAAACTGACACCATTCAGCGAACACCGCACTTCACAGGTAAATACTTCAATACACACTAGTAAACTTCAGTAGGTACCATTCATTCCAAAAGAGAATCAAAGTTTAGACACAGGAACACAAGAAGCTGCTTGCAACTAGAGTTTTGAAAACAAATCTCCACTGGGCATGCAGCTGTTACAGGCTTCTGTGTCAGTAAGGAAAGAAGTTTCCATAACAAGACAACTCATGCATTTTTCATATGTAATGCATAAAGTTTTAGAACCCAATAAACATACAAGTTGTAGCTCCATCAACTTCTGTGACCTTGAATAACAGGGGAATAAATGATGGGCCCTTAATATTCCACTGTTCTTGGTCACATGGTCTAGGCCAGACAACATCCACTTGTTGTGACAAATGACATATGCACATAGTACACCTGAGCACTTTAATGTTGAGCATGATCTGAGTCCATCTACCAAGAGACTAATTAAATTGTCACAAGAGTGGTCAAGAGATTTAACTGCAGCATAGCCAAGTTCCTAACTTGATTTAATGAATCCAAACTCAGATGTATTTCCAAAATACTGAAGTAGAAACACAGCTTCTTCAAGGTCTCTTCTCAATTACTGTGCTTCAGCTTGACCTGCTCTTCAAGAGACAGCCCCTGGCCACTCATTCTGCATGGTAAGAATCTCAAGGCACCAGCCTGCTTGAAGTTCTGCTTAAAGCCCAAGGTTATTCACTGCAAAATCAGATCCATATTGAAGAATAATGCTTTTGGTGTCTTCACTAAGTAATATTTTGCATCAAGTTCTGGTATTAAGATTTCCCATTTTAACTGTTATAAAATCTAGCAAAGCTTTCAGAAAATGTAATGCTAAATTATGCAGGAGTATCGCTGTCATCCTTATTATTAGGGAAGTCAGTCACATCTTTTAAAGGCAAAACACCCTAAAGGATGGTCATATGAACACTGCAAGCCTCAGTGAATGATGACAAAGCTTCACATTTTAGTAGTCTGAAAACACTGAAGACTGTTCCTGCCATCAGGAGAGGGATTAAGTATCTTTATCAGATCACATGCGCTCCTGTAATACAGAAGCAGTGCAAGAGGCATATTCCTTATGACTATACATAAGAACACGAGCAGAATCCCTTTACCACCAAACAAAGGGACATTAGCCAGCATCACTTCTACCCTGGATGGGACAAACCTGCCAGGACAACCTGGACTACGTTGTTCTAAAGCACCTTCCCCTCCTCCTCAAGCACAAAATTAAGAAAACTTTATTACAGGAGGCAACAAGCATTTAGCTATATATCTTAAAAGGCCTCAGGTGAAGGTGCTACAGGTCATTACTGAAGTTTGTATGTATTAACTAGAGATTTTGCAGTTTATTTTCATAAAGGAGTAAACATCAGGCCTCTCAATTGCTACTGAATTTTCATTTTTTATTATGCTTCTTAGGCAAGCAGTACTCTCAAACTAAGATTGCCTTCTTCTGAAAAGAAGGATTCAATATTGCAAAGTCATTCCAGGGACATTTACTGTGGGGATACCCTCCTTCCATGATTTTACCCCATACTTTACTTCCGGGTAATCCAGTTAAACCCTACCAAGCACCCCCACTTAGCTTACCGTAAGCCTCTCTGTAGAAGAAAAGATAACATTCTGTTTTATGAGTAACAGCATAATGCCTCCCCTACCCTTTCATGCCCTAATGCCCATTATCTACACGTATAGTGTAGAACTATCTTCACTATCAGGCTCAATGAGCCAGACAACAAAGATTTTTGCTTCATAGATATATAGTATTACGGCACGCTGGATTAGATACCAAACTTACTTTTAAGCATCTTATAGATACTAAGAAATTAGTGACATGGTAAAGACTAACCCGAGATGTATTATCTGATTCTCAGCCCTAATGAAGATATACAAATCCTACACTTAAGATGAAATACAACTATTAATCTGAGATTTAGTCTTTCCCCATTCTACTTTACCATCGTGGTACCATTTGCTAAGAAATGGAGTTGAGATGTTTTCACACAAGAGTTCTACTAAATATGGGACTTTCTAATGCATTTCCCTTTCTGTGGAGTGCAGCGATCCAGACTGAGTCAGCACAGACCAACTGAGACATCGATACTAGCAGTCTTCAAACTAAGTCCATTTCTCTAATGGGACATACTTAAGCCTAACTTACCACCTGTTCAATACTGACACTCCAATATTTGGGACATACCACCAGTCAAATGCTGGAGTCAGAAGAACTCTGTGAATTTAAGATCCCTTCAGGGTTCAGTAAATATCCCATTTCAGCTTTATGCCACACAGCTCTAGTGGAAGTGCTTTTTAGAGGCAATCAACTATTGGTTTTTAAGCCCACTAGAAAAGAGTAAGGTTCAGCAAGAGGCTACAGGTAGCCAAATATTAAAAACTGCTTGCTAAAAATTCTGTAAGCACATATCATTTTAAGCATAATACAAAACAAGAACGCAGTAATACAGAACTCTCTTACTCATGTGAATATATGAAGTTATAATCACACTCAATAAGGATCCGCATACAGTTGTTGAACATCTCCTCTCAACTGCCCACCCGTATCTCATCTCCTGCTATAGTTCCCATCTTGACCCGTGAAGGACATCAAGGAAGTACACAACAGCTGAAACATGCAACACCACCAGCTCACAGGTTTTAGTTGCAGTTGCAATTAGGATTTCATCTTAAATGACAGTTACTCCCTACACAAAAATCTTGTATGTCAGTGATGAAGATTAGATCATCTATTGAATGAGTCTCCCTACCACATGTAGGGCACTTTTCAATTCAGTGAGCAAACATGGTCTCTTCAACTCTAAATAGCTGAATCAAGTCATGATATGTAGCCCTACCTTTTGGATACAAGTCCAAAAAAATCATTTACAGGTTGCAAATATCCTAAGTGCTTTTAAGTCCACATGTCCAGCCAAAGCAAACTCACGAAAGCCATTATTACACTTCATCTCAGTCATGCCTATTACACAACAGATAGCAATTCTTAACAAGACATCTCGGACTATCCAAACAAAAAGTGTTTTCACCCAGAAAATGTCACAAGTAAATCTGCATTCTTTATGTTTAAAACCAGTATACCCTAACTTCTCAGTACTGCACCAAGATGCATAAAACTTGTGCATCAAGAGCATGTCATGCACACAAGTGTTTTCACATTAGTTGGTTGTGCTCAAGAGTCTGTATTAGTTATTCAACAGAAAGCAGAATCCTGCCTACAGATCGATGTGTCTATCCATCTAAGGGATGAAGCCCCAACCTAGGAACCTGAGACTTTGTACAAGTAACAGCTTTCTCCACAGGCAAGCAGAGATTTTTTTGCTAGTGAAAACCGAAAAACACAACCAACTGAAAAGACAAGCTTTTAAGAACAAACCAAGGACTAAGTAAAGAAAAAGTTTAATTTTAGATCAAGAACACTTTGTTCACTGAATTCCAGTAACATTGCTTCCAGTCTATGTATGAGTATATTTAGTCTTTTACAGCCCTTCCATTGTAAACTACAATCCCCTTGGAAGCGTTCAATCTGGTAAGTAATTTATAATTCACTGCTCCAACAGAAGCCCTAGAGTTAAGAACCCAATTAAATCCCAGTAGCTTAAGTAGTGTGTACTAGTATTTCACTATAGCAGGGCTGGCACAGTTTGTACTGCTGCAGCTGGTCAGCCATCAGATAGATAAGAAACAAGTCCTTATTTTATTCCCCTCCTTTGCTATGGGACTTAACTATGATATCCTCTGCAGGAAGAATGCGCAAGATGCAAGCTCTTTATGAATTTGTGAAGACTCATAGCTACAGAGTCCACACCTAAAAGAAACCGTTCAATTGCATTAAATGACGCTAAACAAACAGGAAGACTTGCATTCATTCTCAGCTTGACTACTACCACATCAAGACCTAGATATCTTTCTTTTACTGCAGCTATTCTCCATCTTTCAGCTCACATGCTCACACAGGACTTGTATGTACAAGCTCTAACAACTTCAAATTTAGCATGCACTGTGACTGGCAATCGCTCCTCCTGCACAGGCTTGGAGCTACAGTTCAGTCAGAGGATGAGCAATATAAAGCAAGATGAGCTTCACAAGGAATGTAAACAGTCTGCTGATCTCTACTCCTCCAATTTTATGTGGACCAAGATCGCTGTTTCACTTCACACTATCATTTATCCACTTCCAGCTAGAGAGAGTGGGAGAGAAGAGTTCAGTATTTAGCCCTACAACTTATGTCTAGCTTCTCTGGAGAGGACTTTCTGTGTGCTTCAGTTCTTTTAGTAAAGTACAGACAACTATCTTGGTAAGACTCTGAACTTAAGTGAAACAATGATTCAACAGCACCAGTCTGAATTTGGAATTGAGTAATTACAGCACTAACAGCTATTCTAACCACTTAAAGACATATTAATTAAAATGCCTACAGGTATAAACAGTACACAGATTGACTTAAGGTGCAGAAATATTTAATGCAGGATCACTGAAACACAGCAATTATAAGGAATTGTAGCCTTTTTGGATAGAGCACAGCAGTAGACCAGCTACACTAATTTTAAAGGTAACAACTTAACTGTAGCCAAGCCAATTTCTTCCAAGTAATGGGGGTGGGGTGAGGGGTACAAAAGACATTAAGCTGATAAAGCTAAATATACGGGTGATAGCAAAACGTTAGTAAGAAGAGTGAAGGCCTAATCTTTTAACGATTTCTCTACCAGTCAAGCATCATGTATCATTTACACATGACTCTGGATGTTTACAACATGTAATATTAAGTTAGAGCTGATAAAAATGCACTGCAGATATCCAGCCAGAACAAACACTACCAGTTCCCACATTCCTTCCGATTTCCCTCCACGTTTATCCCACCAAGTAGAAACAACTGCAGAAGAAGCACCGAGAAGGCTGACTGCATTCCTACTCCCAGCTACTACTAATCTCAATTTCTCTGTAGCAGAGTACTGCTTTGGAGCTACCGCACTCGAATTGGGGGAAGAAGCAGGAACGAGTGAATCCAGAAGAAGAGTTTGGTCCTACATGTTAGCAGCAGGGGTCCCAAGGTCTCCCCTGCTCCTCTCTGCAGCGTCCATGCTGGGAAATAGTCCCTCAAGCCCAGTTCTAGACCAAATTATTTAAGAGCAAAAGCAGGTGGTAGCACAAAATAGAATATGACTTCAGTACAAATCCCTTGAGAAGTTGCTAGCCCCCCACCCAAAGCAGAAGTACCACAATGCCAAAATTGGCAATGTTGCAAGACACACAACGCTCGCTCTTACAGAAACACTCATTTAATAAGCAAAGCAGCACAATACACCTATGACATACTAAGTGTGATATTCTCTCATCATTATTGTATAGCCCAAACACAACCAGCAGGAGTGGTTATGTTTGCTAGTTTTAAACTGGAAGAACCACATGCTTCTAAGGAGAATCTGACATCAGAAACACTTTGATCCCAAGTTTCTTACTCAGACAGCTGTACTGTAGCTCTTTGGGATTCACTGGATGTTACTACAATCACTGCTATACTGGACATTGGTGGGGAGAGTGACAGTATAATTCTTCTTCACTATGTTAAACTCTCTTAATCCATGTCAACTCTGAGGAGACAGGTGTGTCTGCTCCCTTGTACACGGAGATTAGATATTTCTGGAGTTCGCTTGCCCTATTACTGTTTTTCACACCAAGGCTCCCTCCGGAGTGATCAAGACAGTTCTTCCAGTCAAGCAGAAAAACACTTCCCAAAGGAGGCTGGCAGCTGCAATAACCATTTCCCAAGCTGAAATGCTTGAAGTGGCACAAAGTCCACACTGATGGATGATACCCTGTTCATATTTTGAAATGGATGCCTGATTTGACAGAAAGGGGCGGTACAGAGACAGCAGGATGACTTGCCAAGTCCACTTCCTGTTCTCTCATTCATTTAGCAAATTCCTTTAATTCCTACCTCAAACTGCATGTTCAGAGACCGGTGTTCTCTCACTCCATTTACAACCCTCCCTCATCATCAGTTCACAAGGAAACAGATAAACCGGTTTGTCTGTGCTGCATCCATTAGTCATGGATCTTTTCCAACACTGGCATTATGGTTTTCACAGGCTATGAAGAACGGAACTATGACATTTTTAGGGATGGGGTTTTTTAATATTGTTACGTTTGGAAAGAGGGACAGAGGCTGTGCAGCTTCCAAGTCCAAATGCTTTCTTGTGCCTCATCTCACCAATTTCCTCCCAGTTGGCAGCTGCACAGAAAGACGTCCCCATGAACCTCCGCGATCCGAATGCTGATGGTCGTTTAGGTAAAAGAGAGAAGCCTTGATCCCTCTCCAAGATTAAGACACCCACCTAAACTGAGACGGGGGAGCCCCCGCGGTGGCCGGGGAGAGCAGCCCGGCCCCGGCCCGGCACCTCCCCGGAGCGGGAGGTCCCTCAGGCGGCGAGTGACTCTGCACAAATCGCGGGCACTCCGCGAAGAGGCAGCCCGGGGGATGGATGGACGGAGGGAGGCGGTAGCCCGGGAGCCCGCACCGGGGTCGGGCTCGGCCCCGCGCGCCTTCCCGCGGCGCGCAGCGGGACGGCGGCTCCGCATCGGAGGGAATGAGGGAGGGAGTCCCCCCGCCACAGCAGCCGCAGGAGGCGCCCCCGTGGCCCAGCCCCCCCTCCCCTCAGCACGCCCCCAGCCTCGGTTAGGCCGCGGCCCCCCCCCTCTCTGAGGGACGGGGTGAGGCAGAGGAGGGGGAGCCCCTTCCCTGCGGCCCCACCACCCCCCGCTGCTCACCTGGAAATGCTCCTGGAAGCGAATGGGCAGTATCTGAGCCATGGCTGGGGGCGAGCTCCCCAGGGCAGGGACGCGGGGCGGGGGCCGGCGGCGGCAGCAGGGCAGGCGCCGCTGCACCCCACTCGGCAGCGGGGAGGAGGGGAAGGGAGGAGAGGGGAAGGGGAGGGGGAGGTGGCGCAGGCGCAGAGCCCTCGCTGGGATAGCGCCCCGGCGGGCTCGCCTCCCTCCCCTGCCTCAGCTCGGGGCCGCTCACTCCGGGGCGGGATCACTCCGCACGTCACCAGCCTGCCAGGGTCTCCTCAAGTAGTCCCTCTCCGCGGACCTTCTTCCCCCGCCTCTCGCCCGCCCTTGCCTCCCGCCGCCCCCCCTCCTCCGCTGCCCCCCGCTCCTGCTGAGTGGCAGGGCTGGGCTGGGGGTTCGGAAGAGCCGGGGGGCTCCCGCCAACCCGGCTGCGGCCAGTGAAGAGGGCTGGAGGACCTGTCAGACCCCACGTATCCTTCCGCCGCTGCCACACGCGCTCACGTGACCCGACCCCCTCCCCATCTCCGCGCGGCGGCGGGGGGGTGCCGCGGTCCGTACGGTTCCCTCCCGCCCTTCCTCAGGGCTGGGGCGGCGGTGCCGGGCGTGATGCCCCCCTCAGAGCTGCGAGGCTCCCGCCGTGGGTGAGGGGAAAGGCAAGGGGCTCCGCGGCGCCGCCCCGCCGCCTGGCTGTGGCCCTTGGTGGGCACTGAAGGCCGGGAGCAGACCCGCTCCTCCTGCCTGCGGGCCCGCGGCCTGGCCACAGGGGAGCAGGGGCAGTTGTGGCCTTTGACAGTCATGGTCCCCAGCTGGGTGCAGAAGCGCCAGGGCAGCCACCACGTCTCAGTGACCCCTGTGAACAAGGGACCCGTGAAGACTTAAAACCAGAAGGCAGATTAAAACAATTCCAAATATATTACAATTTAAAACCTTGTTATTTTTACTTAACCTCATACATTTTTAATACATTAAACTGGGAATTACCAAAACTGGGTTAGGTGTCCAAAGGAATCGTAGGCATGACTGCTGGACACCTTGGTTCCGACCGGCGCGCAGCCGCAGGCTGCAGCCATGGGGATGCCTTTGCCGTGTGTGGGGGACCTGAAGGTCCGCAGCTGGACTGAGGAAACCCAGTCCCTGAACAGCCCACTGAACAGGTGGGAGGAGGTGCTGGGACTGAGGTGCTGCCAAAGCCCTACCGCCCAGGAAATCTAGGATCTCTAGCTCTCCCCGGAGGACTCACGATTGGGGTTAGGCACCAAGGTCTGTTCTCTCGAAAGCAAGCAAAAGTGGAGCTGAGGTGGAGACAACTTTTCTTTACATGGTCTCAAAAGCCATTTGAGTGTGTGAGCCGATGCAGGCAGGATGCAGCAACAACCATAAAACCACGGATGAAAGACGAAGAACAAATTTAATCGTGATACCTCATGGATCGGGGAATCTCTGAAGCAGCACCCTAGCAGGGACACGCAAGCAGGGGACACAGGCACCGTGGAGCAAGAGAGAGTCCTTATTAGCAAGAGAGTCCTTGTTAGTGAGAGTGAGAGCGCACAGACTCCCTGTTCTCGGCCATATTTCAAGGGTTCAAGCAGGCATAGTTTTCCCACTGTGATTTGATCACTGTGCTTTGGGCAGGATTCTTAAGCAGCTAGATAAGGTGTTCCTGAGTCCATCACAGACTTACGTTATCTAAGTGCAGATGTTCTACTAGCAAGCACATAAGACTGAACAACAATTAGTGTAATATATGTTTCCCAGCACCCCAGGTGCGAGTCACTTGAGCATATTTACAACCCTCCTCACCGATCTTCCATTACTTTCCCACAAGTAGCATCTACTCCATAGGTTTGTTAGTAGCAGCTTGTTTACAGTGGGTTAGCTATATCAATTTTTAAATGAGGGCAAGGCAACAGTGCTGCAGAGGCAGGACCGTTGGTGGGATGTCAGGACATGATCTGTAACCAGCCCATTTTGGTATAATGAACTTGTTTCGTGTTTTCCTTTGTCAACTGCTCTCCTTCACAGTTACTTTATGGATGCTAATTATTTATAGCCTGAGCTCCAATTGCTAGCTTTGGCTTTCTAATGTATAGCTAACTAGCTTTGTTTTAAAAAAACGAGCCACAGACTTTCATCATTTATTTCACAAATGAAGTAGGACCTCTTAAGTAATGTACATCATTATAGGATATATATTTTTTTATAATTTATATTTTAAAGAAAATTGTGACAGAGGAAAGAAACAACAGTTCTGTCTCTGAGATATTTTTATTAGCAAGAATTACAAATGCACGAAAACCACTGGGTACTGTGTGCAGTCACTCTTAGTAGTCTGCCACTAAACTGCTGACACGAACGAGAGAGATCACTGGCAAGGAAATCAAGGCTCTTTTAAAGTATAATTAAAATTAAAGGTCTGTTATATTTCTTCAATCCAGTGTTAATAATATAACGCTTCATGCCCACTCCCAGCTGGCCAGATCCTAATTACAACATTCCATAATTTCCGTAGTAAAAAAAGCATCTCACTTTATGTTAAAGTGCTTTGCCACACTTTTGTCTCCTGATGTCTTTCTCATTTGTACCTTCTTTAAGCTGCTCTGTGTTTAAATATCTCTTCTTTTTAACACCTGGCTTTGCTGCTGACAAGGGTTAGTTTCTTCACAAGCATGATCGGTTCTAAGAGCTAGCTGATAGCGTTTGAAATTTTGACGCAATCAAAAAAGTGGGAAAAGCATTTTGCCATCGTTTCTCAGCAACTAGCTGAGCTTCTGTAGCTAAAGAAACTGACCTCTGTACAGTCAGCCATGTGCATGGATGTTTTAACTGCGTCTTTTAACCGTGTTTTCTATATTTAGTTTGGGATCTCTCAATGGAGAGGCACTACTGGCCTTATTTAAGGTATTTCTCCTACAGTCTATAGTCTATTAAAAGGAAATGTAGGGGGTCTCAAGTCTCTAATTGCTTGCTGTGCTAGTACCCTTCTGACTAGCTAACTGCTACTCTCTTTCTCCTTTACAAAAGGCAGAGCTACAGCACTTAGCAGGTGAGAAGGGTGTAATCCCTAGCAATCCTTTAACAATGCAAGTGGAAAAGCTCCTGGTAAATGTTTCTCTATTTTTTCAGAGGTTGCTGTCCTCCAGATGTTTGGTTTTCTGGCTCTTTCTATGGGTGGCAGCCTGGTGCTCTTTTTCAGTATTTGAGAACTGCCCTAAGAAGTGCTGCATTTTTGCCTTGGAGGGGCTGTTATTTACATGGAAAAATGTTATATGTATTGTGCATGTTCCTAGTCTTCTTCTCACAGAATCAGCCAAGGAAGTGCCACTGGAAAAGCAATGTGCATTTCTCTTAAGTGTTCCTCTTGGAGTCTTGGAACTGAACAACATCAGTTCAAATCATCGTTTAACTACAAAAGTGTTCCATTTGCAAATGTTTGGCCACTTTACTATTTTGATTAAAAAAAAAAGGCACTAGCACATATTCTGGCCTATATGAGAGAGCGTCCACGTACTGACAGCGGGAGACCTGCCTGAGTGTGAACAAGTAAAGCTCCAGGTTGCCGCTGACCACTACAAACTGCCATAGGTCTGATGTGTGTGGCACAGCACTGAACACAGAATGCTTGATCCGCATCTGTTCCCAGCTGTATGCTAACTGGCACTGTCTGAGTGTCACCGTTTTGCCTAACAGATAAACGCAAACCTTACAAATGCTGTATCAGCGGTCACAGCATGAAGATGTGGTGCAGCAAAGACAGAGCATCACAACAACTCCAGAAGTTCTGATTTTGTCTCTCACAGAGAAAATTGACATTTCATGCATCTCAAGGCCCTCACTGACTGCCCTATTTCTTCAGGATCCAGTTTGAAATTGTACTCCCTGTTTTTCGAACCACACCCTCGCTCCTTGGACTTCTTTCCAGCTTGTCTCCTGGAGACGGCGCAGCCCTCCCCTTTCCTCCCATCTGTCTCCTCTCTTCTTCCAACAGGCTCCTCACTGCTGAGTCAAGAACTGTCTCCTCTCCTCGTCTTCCATCCAGAACTGACTCCTTGCGCATGTCCTGCAATCATTCTCCATTTTAGTGCAAACTTCCATTCAAATAATGTTCTTCTCCTCTGGAATTCAGTTCTCCTTTTCCCATCTGTTCTTCTTACTGAATGCACAACTCTGGGTCATATGAAGCAGTCTGAGGCTCTGGATGAGTTTCTTCTGTGGTTTTTCTAAGTCATTGCACAAGCTCCTGAGAGCAGACAGGTAAAAATTGTAAATGTAATGTTTTTGAAGAAATTACTTGAAATGTAAAGATTCTGTTGCAGAGTTGTTTAATATGTAACTGTTTAATGTTTAAATTCCCTCTAGTTCATTCTCTGGCAGGAGAATATTGTTGTACACATAGCATTTAAAGCAAATCGCCTGTTATGGTGGATTTAACTCCTGACATGTTTTTGATAAAGGTCACTTTATGAATTTAGTTTGGTCTGTGAAACCCCATCCTGCATTCCCTGTGCATGGAAAGCTCTGCTGGAGATGATAGATTCTGATAGCGTTTAATGTCAAAATGAACAGAAGTGTCTAGAGGCAGTAGCAGTGCAGGCTGCAGGTCTTTAGATTCCCCACAGAGCTAATGCCATGATATGTAATTTACTTGTAACTTGCAAACAATATGCCTGTCTTTCCTCCCAGAAGCATTTCCATTTAAAGAAGCCATTTCTGTTTGTGCAGTGCGCTGACATTCATGCTCTGTGTGCATTCATATAGTCGTTTGCTTCTTCTGTGGACACTGGTGTTCTCCGAGGTTTGCAGCACAGATGCTGAATTACTTTCACAGCAATATATTAGCTGAAATTGCAACTCTTCCAGACCAACCTTGGAAAAACAGAGGTCTACTGGTCAGTGACGCAAAGCCGAATAAAAGGCATGGGAGTCAACGTTTGTCTTCAAAATCATGACAGATGGGTCAGGGCTGCTTGCTACGTCAGCCTTTTTAGAAGCTGAATTCCTCCAGAATGTTTTCTCTGGCAGTTCATCCGTCAAGTGGATAGAGGGTGAACCTGTGCTTTGAAAACAGAACTAATGGAAAGAAATGAGATAGCTAATATAAATCAAGTGTGCACCTATTGCTAATTTCACTAGTTGTGGAATGTAAGGAAACCAAGCTACGCTTATAAATAGACCATGTAAAATCTTAGCCTAAATGGTCTGAATGGTTAGATACCATTTAGGAGCATAACTAGTAAGTGTGCATAAATAGCATGCAAGAATAAAAGGCTGTAAAGGACCTGAAGTGGTCTTCAGTCTCCTCGTTATTTCTTCTGTCCTATGGCAAGACTGAATGAACCAATGTTTTCTAATTGCAGATTAACAGGGTGATTTGGGAAATGCTGAATATATTGACTGTTAGGGCCTTTTAGTTATTTCCTTTGAAATAGACCCTTGACAGGAAAACCTCAGTGCTCATTTTCTTAACATTATTATACTATCCAGGAAATGGAATAAAGCCAAGAAGAGCGGAAACCCCGTTAGGTTTTAAAGTGTAGTAATAAACCATGCAGATGGTAAACAGACTTTTAATTTTCTATAGGGCCTTTACAATATATTTCCCCTTCTCTTAATCCTGGAAAGAAGCACTCTCTAAATTCACAAGCCATGAATTCCCCCCATCCCCAGAAGGAGACAAGTCTTTTATGATTATGTTTTCCCTATGTTTGCCCATTTCCTTTTCCCCACCATAGTAAGTTTTAAGACCATTGGCCAAATTCATCCATGTGTGATGAGAGGAATAAGCTCAAAGATAGTAGATTTCTGCAAGTTTCGTGAAAATAGGCAGCCAAAGAGTGGAGAGAGACTTTTATTTAGAAGGAATGGCTGAAGCAGGGGTTCAGCCCTTATTAGCAAATCTATGAAGCAGTCAACCCAAATCATGGGAAAAAAAAATATTTGACCAAGGCCTACACCTTCTTGAATTAGTTGTTTTGTTCATTAAGTATTTTTGTTTCCTTTCTTTATGCCCAAATTCCTGCTTTTGTATGAATCTGTACCTCTATCGGCATTAACTTTAAAGATAGGTTCAGAAATCCCCTCTTTAAAACACCATTATTTCCTGAACTGTGTTCTCCCCTTCAAAACCAGGTTTTTATTAGACCATGTAATGCTATTTTGTGTAACACACAGGCCCTAGGTTTAGTTTGGCTGTTTTTTGGTTTTGGGGTTTTTTTTGTCAGTTTGTAGGATTTCAGGAAGCTGAAGATAAAAGTCACCCTAATTTTCTTACGCACCCTTGGCTCCCTCTCTCTTGACCTGTTTGTGGAACAGGTTTTAATGGAAGTTCTCTGCATTTCATGTTTCTTAATAACATATATAACCTGAATGTAACAGACTGGCTGTTCTGGAACTTCAGTCTTAACTGGAATTTTCAAGGCATAAACACAGCACAAAGGTGTTTCCTGGAGAGGTTCAACAACCATGCATGTTTGCTACCTTTTAGATTTTTGAGAAAATAACAAGCAAGACGGCTGAGCTAGCATAAAATGTAGGTAAGCACAGACTTACATTCTCGAAGTCCTCATAACGAAATGTCAAAAAATTCCTACCAATGCTAGCAGAAGCGCTATATAAGCACTTCTGCTACCCTGTCACTAGAATGAGTTTAAATGATGCAAGATTAAGACAGCTGTGCCCCTTTATGCCAGTACTTGCAGTGTAATTGATCCTACTTGTATGAGGGATGTTAAATAAAGGGAGAAAACCTCTTGTGCAGAGGCAGCCTTAACAAGCACCAGAGGGAATTTACAATCCTAGCCTTTTAGAGTATAGGTAATCTGTTTGGAAATACCTGTCTTTTAGAAAGATCTTCGTGACTTTAAAGAGTATTTGGTACTTCCTACTTTTCTAAAGGCCTGAGACGTGCCCTGCAGGATAAAAATGTGACATCAATTTTTGGCAAACTGTGCTGTTCCAGATACGTAGAGTGTCCTTAGCAAACACAAAAATGAAAGGGAAGCATACAAAGTGCAAGTTAAACCGTTTATTTAGCATTTTGTCGTTGCATTTCTTTGCAGATTTTTGGTTCTCATCATGGAAAAATGAGATCTAATAAAGTATTAATTTCAAAAAGAATGTGTGGAGGTCCAGTTACGCAGAAGCTTTTAGTTGCCTCCCTCTTTCTGCACCACGCAATATTGCATTCAGGAAGCAAAGGAACGATTTCTAGTCCCAGTGTCAGAGTTTTCCCTCTTCCATCCTAACTCTCCACAAGTCATTTGCTCCCACTCAACCAGAGCCTAGTGTAAACATATTTAAAATTCTGGATCAAGTAAGGCTCTGTAGCCAGAGCACATCAGATGTGGCTTGTCTTTGTGTGTTTCTATCCATTTCTATTTCATGAAGACTGAAACATAACTGTTAAGAATAATGAGCAGCTTTTCTTTTGTTTCTTTGGTTATGCTGGAAGAGGAGAACTAAAGAACTGAAAGAAATAAGTTTAGTGTTGAGAAATAACCACTTTCATGGGCCTTCCCAAAGGTCCTTAAATATCTGCATGTTTCTCTTGTAGTTTAGAATGTGACACAGACAGCACATGATGTGTTGCCTGATGCAAGAACTATGTTCAGTTAATGCACATTGCCAAGTTTGCGTCTGCAAACAGAAGCTTGATTTGCTATGTCTGGGCTGAGACTGATCATACTCATTCGCAAAGCAAGCAAACAAACGGCTGCATAAATGTCTGGTAGAATACAGGAAACTGTCTTGAGCTTTTTGATCAATTATTCCAAAACAAAGATAGTCAAGTATAGGCCATAGCATTAAACCACAGCCTGAATCCGTCCTCATTTGTAATGTAAACATTTTGGAATGGTCTGTCACTTCCCAGTCCACCCACTCTTGTCAAAAAATGATGCAGTTGGATTTGCTGGTGGTACCAAGAGTCTGTTAAGCGATCGGCATGGTCCCTCTGGTTAGTCAGGGCTTCCTGATTTATTTCACTGGTGTGTTAGCTCCTCAGCTGTTGGATTACGAAGCAACAAGGCAGCATTTATTATACTGCTTATCTCAGATATCGCTTCCTCTCTATTCATCTCCATTCATAGTTACATATGACGTGCAGTATTATTTTCAGCTATATTTGGCTTGCATGTAATCCAACTTTCCAGCTCCTCGCTGTATTATGTAAATGCGACAGCAGGGAGAAGCAGCCTCGTGTCCCTTTGTGCCAGGAGGATATGCTGAACATCAACGTGGACATGTTCCTGAAGACCAAACTGTTTTCTGGAAGTCTGCTCCCAGATTTCATAACCCATCTGTTTTCTGTAGAATGCAGTTATTTAAAGCAACAAAGTTCACTTCAGAGACATTGTACAGTGGCTGCTGTTTATGTTGATATTTCTGATGAGGCTCAATATTGTCTATTTTCCATTATATCTCAACACTGCCTTTAATAGCCTCTTTCCACCAGATTTACATATTATCCCTCCCGGCTGTTCACACACAGACTTCCCTTCATATGGCAATCTTCCAGTCACTCCATACTACAGACAGAGGTACTAAAACAGCAAAGCAGTCGATAAGAGTCAAAATAAAGCTACGTTATGTTTTACTACATGGCCTACAGATGACTGAACAATTAAAGAAGAGAGCATTCGAGACTGTCATCGGAAGTTCTCTTCCTTTTCTTATGACTGCTCATTTTAAGTACTTTCCGGCAGGTAGGTAACAAGGTTGTAGAGGCTTAACAAGTGTCTCTTCAAATGTTATCTAATTCCATTATTTAGCACTAACCCAAGGAAGGATAAGTCAGAATTAATGATTCTCTGAAATACCAGATGAAAATTGTTCTTACAGAACTGGCTTGATAACCCTGACACTTGAGACACCTGGATAAGCAGAGACATTCCCTGGAGATCCACACAATACACGTACATGTGCCTAACTGCAAAGGTACAAGGAAGCTTAATGGTTTTAATGTGACCCTCAACATAAATATGTGCCTATTTCTTAAGTACATTCTTCAATTAAGACTCTAACTTCTTGGCTTCTAATGTACCCAAACCCCACTGCTCTGTCATTTCCCCAAGCGACTGGTGTCCAGTGATAGCAGCAACGTGCTGCTGTGTCCCTTGGCGAAGAGATGCATTGATTGTGTTCTTTGTCTTACCTGGCTTGGGCACAGGGGAAGCCCTCTGGCTCCCGGCGCACCGTGTGTCAGCTTGAGTGGGGAATAAGGCCTCCATATTGCATTTCAAACACTGATTAGTAAAGCAGGCAATTGAAAAAAGTGTTTATTTAGCTTAAGGAGATTGTGGAAAGGGAAATGGCTCCAAAAATTCAAAGCTAGAAATGCTAGAGCAGTCAGGTACATCAGATTCCTAAGAACGAGCGTCCTTCCCACCACCTTCAGCTGCAAGGGTGACAGTCCGAGCACACCATCTTTCTCACACACTGCGCCAGACAAGCAGCTGAAATGCAACTCAACAAAAAAACATTCAAAAGGGTCAAGAACAAGGATTCAGGCAATAAAACAAACACCTGGAGATGGAAAAAAATCCTTCACCATTTTTCCTCCCACATTTTGGAATCGTTGTGCCAGGAAATTATTAAGTCACACAAATTTCAATAATGAACGCATTACTTGGATGGCACAGGAAATTGCTGAGGGATATGCCTAAGGAAAATAAAAACTTTTCAAAGTCAGTAGTGATGAAAGATCAGATGGAGGAGCTGGACTACAACTTATACGGACTTCTGCAAACAGTACTGGTATGGGAGGATATTCCCCTGATTAAATACAAGTGAGCATTAAGAGGAAGGGCGTGCATAAAAAGCAGAGGAATCTCTGTTTAATATTTGCTGCTGTAATTCAGCACAGAGGTCCCCGTGATATTTTTGCTCAACTGGGAAGACTCTGCCACCTGATTAGAAGAGGGAGAAAGCATACCCACTAAAGCACTTCTGTATCTAGAAGGCCGTTTTTACGTCTTTTTGAGAACAAGGCTCCTTTTGCTGTGCCACAAATGCCAGTTTGTAGCACACTAGAGCTGTTCTCTGGCTTAACAAGGTTGGTGCATTGGTAACAGGATCCCGACAAGATAGTTTTCTCACCTGCACTTTGCTTAATGTTGCAGTTCAGTTTTAGTTCCTTAGATCTTGCTAAACACATACCAACAAAAATTAACCTATCACCAAATTATTGCAACTGTGTCATTTAGGAAAGAACATCCTTCTCTCCATATCGCGATACAGTATGTTCTAGTTAATATTTTCTATCATCTGGCTCAGCACAACTGAACACGGAGTACATGGAGGAGAGGCGAGAGGTGGCAGCCGGCAGACTGGCCGCGGCAGAGCAGGCTGCAGCATCATCCCTGACGGTGCTCGCGTTGCCATTCGGAGCACTCGTGGCGAGGTGGGGAGAATCCCAAAGGCGGGGACAGAGGACTAGCACCCACAAATGCTGCTAGCTCCTATCTATACTATATTACTGCATGCAGCTTTGGGAATAAAAATAAATGCCATAAATGTCAACAGTCTATAACACAGCAATGTACGATGAAGCAGATAAAATGACTCGCAGGTCTCCCCTGCAGTGTTGTTAACAGCTTCAGTATTTTCAGGGCAGAAGGCTGCAGAACGTTGAATCTGGAATTGTCGCAGTCTCCATAAAATTCCTGCCTTTTAAGAGTTCTTGGCTTTCCACAAAAGTCCAGTTACAAGTCCTTGGACATTCAGTCCTGGTCATCCTGCATGCATTACTGCAGTGGGAAAAATACAGGCTGATGCTGCCGCTCCCTTGCAAAGCTTTCTCCACGGGCATGTGGAGGCAATCGGGTTTTAGCCTTTGCTTTCTTACATGACAATTCTGTAACCTTACTATTTACATCATACCGCTGGATTTCTTGGCTGCCTCTCTGCCCTGACTTCAATCAAAGGAGGAAGGAACAATCTGTCATCATCATCCAAGAGGACCAGTGGGCAGAGATGTAAACAGATTGGCCAATCCAGACACAAGGCAATGGTGAAAATAAGGCAATAAAGTTAAGACTATAAAGACCTGACATTCCAAGTGTTGGTATGCAGTAACTTAGTACTGGCATTACTGTGGATCTTACTGGAAGCCATGAGCAGAGCGCATCACTCCCCTTTTCAGTTGCTTCACCCAAGGGAATTCCTGCAGGAATTTTCGTCAAAGGCCCCCCAAACACGCTAGCCAGCGTAAACACCATCCAGCCAACAAACATGACATGGAAAGAAACACTGGGGTTGCACAGAAATTCTAAGAGAAATCTGGGGATCAAAACTTAGGGCAAGCAAGTCAGATTTTAGTAGAACTCAGAACTACATAATCTGAACTCAATTAGGACTGACAAATTAATGCACTTATGAGAGCATATTGAAGAAAAGCTCCTCTGTTAACTATTTCTTTCCCATACGATGGAGAGTGGGTGAATTTAAAGGAAAAGCAAGGAAGAAATTGGGAAAGACATAGGAAATTGTGCAGAGAGACAAAGCAAAGTGATTAATAACTTGATTTAATGTAGAGAGAGACGAGAGGTCAGGAATAAACAGCCTAGACTTTACCTATTTTACAAAATATGTTAATGGCAGTAAGAAATTTTCTTGAGTAAAACCAAAGGAAAATAATTCAACTGTATAATTTTCCTCAACAGCTCTAACATGCCTGTTCTTAAATTTATAAACCTTTTGGGCAGTCTCCCACTCTCTAGGGCTGTCAGCACCCGACATACACATTCAAACTGTAGCGTTTTCTTTCTGCACTAGCTAAGGGTTAATACATACAGTATGGCCTTGGTGGCACGCTTCATTCTCTCGCTGCCCTAGCTGACCCTGAAGGCTGCGAGACACACTGGAGCTGGGCAAAGGCTGCTTCTTCCAAGCAACAAATTCTAGCGGCTTTTCAGAGGGCTGATCTGCAGGCAGAGCTCGCTGCTGGCAAATGACTGCTATCCATTAACAGAAAGAACAGATTTACAATTAACGTGGAGGAAAAAGAAGGATCATCTGAAACAAAGATGTCAAGGAGGTCTGTCGTTTTCCCTGAAATTTCCACAGCTCAAGCTGAAAGCCCATTTTCTAGAAGGTTCTGCCTCACCAACAGCAAAGTCACAGTCCATCTAGACTTTTTATAGCCGAGGCAGGGCTCCAAAGTCACTGTATTTAGAAAACCCTGCCTGGCATTCAGGGATCTTCCCGATTCAGCAGTCTGTCTGCTCTGGGGGCACCTCCCAGCTTTCTTTCAAGTGAGCCCTGCTGAGCCTCCGGTCCTGGCCCCAATGCAGTTGTTCCTCATATTTTCCCATTTCAGGAACATGTAATATATTTATTTGGAAGCAAACCAACCAACCAGCCACCTACCAAAACAAAAAATTGCAGATCTCCCTCCTAAAATCAAACCTCTTTTCAGAAGCAGGGAAAAGGGAGAGAGGCAGGCAGGAGCACGGGGGCCCTGCTCTGCCAGGTTTTACATACTTGAACCAGCAACTTTTACCTCCCCTTCCCTCTTCCGCTTCCCAGAAAGGCAGGGACTGACTTGTATCAAGGAAGTCCTTGAGAAAACACAAAAGAGTTGAAGTGCCTGACCAGCCATAAACAAGCAGACCGTGGGAAATACTCACCCATCTAAGACTCAGAAACCCATTCACCATGCAACCAGAGCCAGGTAACAATATTCCTAGCGGAGTCCTAGCAGAGATCCTGGATCCACGGCACTGCTCCATTCTCTGACAAATTCCACTGTGCTCTTTGCCCTATTTTGATTTTTCTATACGCAACAAAGTGCAGAGATGGAACAGCTCTCAGTTCCCATTTGTTGAAGAACTCCTAGCACAAAGGCAGCAAAACAAAGTTATCTGAATCTTAAAAAAACCCTGTCAATCTCTCTCTAGCATATTCAGTTTCCCTTTTCAGAGCTTCTGTAATACCACTTCTGAATCTCTGCTTTATGGTATCAAACAAAATGAAACTCTACTACAAAAAAAAAATTCAGAAGCCAAGTTCCTCCCTTCGTATACAGATAAGAACCTAACTGAGGGTCGGGATGTTCTGAAGTTTTCTGCCGTCACCCAGTTTGGGACCACAAGGGAGTACTACATACCTGTTGGTTTTAAGTTTTCAAGATGGTACTTTTTTTTTTGCCTTACGCCTGTTCTGCCTGCTTTGTTCACACATACAGCCAGTCTATGCTATTCCTGATAATACTAAGCGCTATAGCAAGATTACTTTTCAAGCAACATCTTGAATTATTTTATCAGCACAATTTAGAGTTTTGCAAAAAGAAATGACTGTTTGCATTGCTCTCTCAGGATCTAGCAGAATCTACTCAAGAGTCAAGTAGAAATGCAATACCTCTTTTTATTCTCAGAAAACAAAACTCACCAGCTGCAAACTTATCTCCATTCTGGCACAAACTTTACAGAGTAGGTCCAGCATTTTAACAGATCTTATTGTGGGAAAGATGTGTCAATTAAATTGTAATCAAAGAATTTTGGGAAATAAATGCAAAAACTCTCCATTAACAATAAGCACCTTTATTGACCCTCTTACCATTCAACATTCATTTCATTTAGTCTCCTAAATCGCTGAACCACAGTCCAGTTTAGCATTAGAATAAAAGAAAAAGATGTGTCCCATTTGATTGGTATAAAACATGTTATGCCACAGTGGCATAGAATTAAAGTACTGTTTAAAAAGCCATAGACACAGATAATCACTACCTGTGATTCTGAGAATTAAGCCCCATATATTTCAAATTCAAAATGAACACATATCCTCCATATGATGTTATGCTTATAAAAATGCCTACAAAAATCTGTTTGTTCAGAAGGCTGAGTGGTTGGAAAGTATCTTCTATTTCACCATTTAACAAATGACATCACAAAAACTACGAGGCAGCAAAATATTTCAGATAAATTCCACACATTAAAAAAAAAATCAACCTGACACAATATAGTGTCCCAACAATTTCAGTAGGCCAATAGAGTTCAGCACAGCAACAAATCTTTGTAGTACACACTAAAATTCAGCTATGCATCATGTGTTACAAATATTTAATTCAATGCTCAGGAGGTTTAAAAATCAAATACACCTAGGAATCTAGTAGTCAGATACTGGTTATTCACACTCTTTTTTTTCCTTGCTGCTTTTAGAGTGTCTTCTCATATCTATGTTATGAAGGGTATGCTACTTCCCAGCGTTTAAAAACCTCTTCAAAATTTATTAGCAAACTTTTTAAGAAGCAAGAAAAATCACCTTCTAGAAAGAAGACTTCAATACTTTTTTATTAAACTTCTACTCAAGCCAATAGGAATAAAACTAACTAGAGTTATTTTGCTGCAAGGACACCAGTTTCTTTGCTAGCATGAGTATTTATGCAAAATGATTTAACTTATCAAAGTATGCTTCAGCGCAAATTAAATTTCTTCTGAAAGTCCTATACCCTACACAAGGTTCAATGAAGAAATAAAGCTCTAGCTCAGGAAACAGTAAGAAAAGCTACTGAAGCAAGTCCTTCATAACACATGCAAAATGACATTCCCTGGAAAGGCAAAAATCATGTGGGTTTTTTCCCTTTAAATTTCCCCTTTCTGCAGGATGGAAAGGTATTCTAACACGCAAAAAAAAAAAATCACCACTGTTACAAAATAGTGTTGTGTCCTCATGTCAGTTAGACTTCAGTTATCAGCATAAAGCATCTCTATGAAAGCTGAGAAAGGGAATTCAGTTTGTAGCAGAAATTCATTTATACCCATGCACAATCTTTTTTCTTTCCCCCCCACAAAAGAAATCCAATGTGGGAAGTGATTCTTTAGAACAAGGCCATTAAAAAAACCAAACCAAAAACAGTAAATAGAGCAGGAAAGCCTAAGCAAAGACATATGTTACTGAGACAGCAAATGGGATTGTTAGAGGAGATGAGAAGTTAGACCTCTGCATAACATCCACGTGGCTGGGATCCTGGTTTTCTAGTCTGCCTGGATCATGAGGTTCTCAAAGCAGAAAGAGGGATTTATTTTTTTTATTCCTCTTCCCTGTGTGTGTTTTTAAGGGCAAAGATATCAAGGATATAGTAAACATTTGATTAGGCAAATACAACTAAACAGTTGACCAAAAACTTGAGTTTCTTTTGTGAAATAGCTTAGGCTAAAAAAATGGAATAGCTTACATCAGAAAGGCAACACACTTCATGCTTAAATCAACAAATTTTTTTGTTTAGATTCAAGCTCTACATTTATTACATGTAACACAACTAGATCCTCCAGCTACATTTTTCCTCCATTAGCCATAACTTAGTGGAGAAAGCCTCAGCATGCACCCTAGTTACCAGAGTCTTACTTTGGAAAAAATTTAGCTGTGAAATAGCTGCATACAGGTGAAGGCAGACCTCACACTAAAAGAAGTATTATTAATTACTATGCATTTTTTGGTATTCTGTTCTGGAGAGAATTTATACGTCCTTTCTAAGATGAAAGTGTTTCTGTTAGCCAGCATTGGGATAAGAAAAAAATACAAGTCTTCTCACCATTTTTATTAAAAAGAGAAAGTCAAATAAGAAACTAAACCAGGTATAATTAAAATTTCAATCTTCCTTCGTTAAGGTACTTAACATTTTGAAAACTAATGATTGCATCATTTAGTAAATAAATGTATCGACTATCTTGAGACATCAAATCATATCATTCATAAATATTCTAACAGTAAGAGAGAATTAGTCATGGTACACACCCCAAAAGTTAGATGATACATTGATATTAATAAGGTTTTTATGGTTCCAGATGAGCGTAAGTGGCACAAAGTGAAAATTAAACAGCAATTAAAGGTACTCAATAGCTCTTGCCTGCAAAACATTTGTGGGTTTTTTTTTTTTTTTTTTTTTTTTTTTTTTTTTAGGGACTGACATCAATGACATCAGTAATGTAAGGGGAAACAGAGGCTCACCTTAAAGTTAATTCACAACTCTACTTTGGTATTAATCCCAGGAATACTTTTTTTCCATAATACTATGTCCAAGAAGCATATCTTTTTAGCGCTTTATTCGTCTACACGTGAACTTTCAGGAGACACGGTAAAACAGGAAAGGCTCAAGTTTTCTTTTATCTGCTTAACAACTGGGTGCACTTTGTAGCAAGTGAGCTCAACCTAACAAATCCCTTGGAAAAAAGGGGAGGGTATGAATGTGGTGTTCAAGAAGGATACAGGCTCAATAGCCCTGAACACCAAGGTCTTCCTTTAATTCACAAGATAATGTGGCACCAGCTCAAAAAAGTAACTCTCTCTTCTTAGCCACTCACTGTCATTTGTGATAGCGAGTGTTGCAATACCGACACAGGTCCCTTGACCCCTCCAAACTGAAATAACTTACTTGTTTTCAAGACAGACAGCAAGCTCTCACTGTCATGTCTTCAGGCTGGAACAGAATTATTTTATCTACAGTGATACTTACAACAGAATAAAACAAATTGGAAGGCCCAACTTGTATCTGGAAGACTCAAAAAACATTTCTGAGCTTCTCTTCATTTGCAGGAACTTTTCATACCTGCTAAGCCAATGCAGAAGTATGTGAACCATAGCCGAGTTTCTTAAAAACAGTCATATTAGCTAGGAAAATACAGCATCTGCTCAATCCCTAAGCACATTTGAAAGAAATGTTAAACTAAAGAATGATCTCCTATGATCTGTTTGTGCAATATTAGACCGTGAAATGGAAGCTATTTTTCAAATAACCACCTAACTGAATAAGCTGAGAAAGAGCAGAAAATAAAAAAAAAAAAAAAAAACACAGATGGTGACAATTTCTACAAAAGAATCTTTAAGAGCACATATGTTTAAGTCCTGATTTTGTTACACAAACTTTTTGGGTCACTGTCAATCAATATTTCTTGCAGAACATAAGATACCTTTAGAAATCTTTACTGAAAATAAAGGTGATGGCATTTAGTGACCTAAACATAAAAACCACAGTTCATGGTTCCACCATCTAAAAAAAGTCATCACAGGAAAGGTAACACGCACAGAATATTATCATTACTGCATGACACCCTTGATACTTTACAACTTCCATAAAACAGTTTGCTCCTTAAGCCCCAGAAATGCCAGAGAACAGTCACTTTGAATTATTTTTACAGCTGGAAATTGGCATTTTTTCATAATTTAAAATAGCTGTAGGTAAACAGAATTAGTAACGTTCATTCTGAACAAAGCAGCACATTCTGTTCCCCTGCCCCCTCCCCAAAACAGAGGCAAAGTGCAGTTACTTTTCTCATCACAGCTCCCAGGCCAAGGACACCAAAGCTTTGTAGATTGCAAATTCCTCCACACACATGACGCACAGTTATACAATTGAGCAGGGTATCCAGCACAAAAGCATTTACCAATTGCTGGGAGTTTTCACTCAACATGCATTTTTCCTGTGTACGTTAAGAAGGAATTTAAGGTATTATGCTGCATTTAAGATTATGCAATTTTAATGACAACAAAATCAATAACATGTCAGAAAAAAGAGAAACAGATATTGTCCAAGATTTTTTTTTTTTTTTTTTTAAGAGATCAGTTAAGACACCCAAGAAGAACTGATGCTGGACAAAATCTAAAAGTTCTTTAAAGTTGTCGGACTTTTTTATCAGTGCTTTTAATATTGACGTCCAGTGTCTCTACTTTTTTTGTTAGGCGATCCAGCATATCATCTTGCTCATCTATTTCTGTCTGCAGACCAAGAGCTAGGTTTTTCAGACGACTCAACCCAGAAGACATCTCATCTGTCAATGAAGAGAGGCACCATAAGTAAAGCAGTATAAAGCATACTGTTTAAATGGACACTATCAGGATTCCCTCTTCTCCAAAAATGTTTGAAAGTGTTAGTTACAACTGCTCAAGTCTGAGTGTTCTTAAACAGTGGAAGCACCAATACTTTAACACTTCTACTGCATTACTACCAGAAATAATCACTTCTTTCTTTTTTCCATTACAAGTTAACTACAAATGCTTAAAACCAAATTTGATCTTTATAAAATGACATACTCTGTAATATATTTTTTTTAAATGTGTTTTATAGAAAATTGGGTACATCTTTTCTCACCTCAGTATACACAACATGCTCACTACCTCAACGGTTTTTCTTTAAACTTCACGCAGATACCGTCAATACACTGAAGATTTAAGCAGCAAGTTATTCAACATAGGTGGAAAAATCCCATTTTCCGATTTTCTAATTTGGCTACAAGGAAACTATTTTATTGCATGATTGATCAGTATAAATGATTCTGAAGCTAGTAAGTTTTGCACGGCTTAGAACAACTGTGCTTCCACTAATTCTTAATGCTTGATTATTTCTCTTTGATCTATCCCTTTCTGATTTCTTTCCAATCTCTTCTTTCTAGGTCAGCTAAACACTGACACATGTAAGGAAAGAGGCACTTTGTATATATGCTACAGAACAAGGAAGAGAAAGTCAGCTGAATGGTTTTGGGAAGTAATAAAAGAAATGCAGCAAATTCACAGATTAAATATTTAATGCCTTTTGATTCTTCTATTTTCTGCAGAACATGTTTATTTCAAAAGCTGCGCACAGTTGCAAATCCTTTGGATCCAAACTGATGTACAATTTAATATCAGAGTTTAACAGCCAGGTCGGTAAGCTGAATGCATCTTTCAGTGTAAGTGGTAAGCTTTAGAAAGAGAGTAGTAAGTATCCATACCGGTATAATCTGGATGTCAATGTGAAGCAGTATTTCCTTATTAATATTACTAGTACCTGCCTAATAAGATTTTTCAGAATGGATGGATAAATCTGCTTGTCCCAGTGATATTCCACTCAATTTACAGGATGATTCAAAGAAACATTTTCACATCCCGAGTGCAAGTGTTATGGGATACTTCAGCGCCATTTCCTCACTCAAATGACAGAGATTTGCTAGCATATTCACATTTGGTAACAGTGTTCTTCCTAGTGTCACTATATGATCTACGAGCACTTGTGCTTTTGGTCTGGATTTTTTTTCCCCCTGGTTTCTTTACTCAGGGACAGTTCAAAATCTAACTATTTCAAAAGCATAAGCACGTTACAGAACAGTGGAAGTATTGATGCCAGTAGCAGATCAGTTTCCACAGTAGATTGAATACTATTCCAGGCATCCTAGCCTGTTTGTTTCCAACTGATTTAATATGAGATGCATTTCTAACTCAGATTTGTTATTAATATTTGCAAGTAGTTGACCCACAGATATCCAACAGCATTCTACCATTCAAATAACATATGCTTCAATCAAACTCTGGATTCTGACATGTAGATAGTTTTGAAATGCAGAATACAAACCAATGATTTTTTTTATTATTATTATCAAATTTCACATGTGAACTAAATGAAAAAGTGTTTGTTGGCAATGCATTACTTAGTAATTTTCTCTGGCTTAAGAACCAAAAATCGAAAATGGTATTACATCTAACAGCTTCAATTTTTGCACTCACCTAAGTTGTTATCAATTTTCTGGTGGTAAGCTCGCAGGTGTTGGTTCTTTGGATAGGAATCCCTTTGCACTGAAGAAACTAACTCTGCTTTGCTGAAATCATTGTCTGTCAAGAGTATGAAATGCAGAATATTATATAATTAAAAAGCTAGCAAGAAGAGTCTTTAGTATTTTAGAAGGGCTATTAAAAATTAATCTGACCACAGCTGCCATGTAATCACATAACCTGTTGGCAGGAGTATAAAAACTAGTCCAACACCACTATCTTTAGGGCACCCCTCAAGATGAGCAGTTAATTAAGCCACAATTATTCTCTTTTGGGCTGCCTTTTGTAGTTCTACTAGGTAGTTAAAAGAAAAAAGGAAAAAAAACCCAACAAAACCCAGCCACTCAACCAACAAAGCAAGCCAGTTGGTAACTTCTACCAGCAGTTACTGTTCCCCAGGTCAAGCCACCAGACAGTTATTTCTGCCCTCTATTGGACAGACTTTTAATATTATGTGGAGTGGAATGGAGATTAACATTACCAAAAAACATTTCGCTACTTAGAGAACTACAACTATAGAGACACCCTGCTGCTTTCTCACTCCTACTAAACTACATAATTGAAACTCACTTTAAGAAGGAACAGTTACTTTGTACATAAAAGTCACACAGAAGTTAATGCACTGGGAGAAGGTACGCTGTACAGAGAACATACGCTGTATGCTTCCTTGCGTGAATCAAGTAATGACACCAGTATGATTATACTCCATGTTTGAAATAACAAGGAAAGCATATCTGAAAACTATGACAAATGATGCTTAAAAAGGATAAGCTCTGAATGTATAAGTTAACATTTTGGCAAACATAGGACAAGGCTGCCCTCACATTGTGTGGGTTCTTGGCTATAGTCTCCTCTGTGCAAACATAAGCACTGTACGCTTTTAAACTCTTTAGTGGATATAACATAAATCCGCCACAGGAAGGGCTAAATAAAAGCTGTATCCAAGTGAAAAAAAAAATAATCATGTCTTCAGTATAAAGAGTTTTAGGGGAAACAATTCCCTAGAATTCAAAGACGTGAACACTGGGATACAAATCTCCAGACGTTAAGCAGCAACTTAAATCAGCAGTTGGGCAGGCTGAAGGGTCTCTGCCTTCGCCGCTGTGCAAGTTCGCCCCATGATGATGACAGACATTCAGTGTGAAATAAAGTTAACAAACCTGAATTATCCAGCTTCCTTAAATTTGGATGACTCTCCTGGTATTTTGACTCTTGCTCTTTACTAGACATCATTGCTTCTTTTAATCTAGTAATAAAGAGAAAAAAAAGAAAACATTCCTATGGACCACAGGCCTCATTCTGAATCTGTTAAACAAGGACAGGTGACAAATTTATAGAAGACAACCAAATTTGTTAGACCTGATCCAAAATGCTCCTTTAAAATGAGCTATTAGCATTTGCCTTCAGTGAAAGTGGAGCCGGTTGCTTTAGTGCTGAAAACAGTGTATGGAAACTTTGATATCAAAACCAAAACTGTATCTTCCATCTTGGAGACAACCTGTTCCTTTCCTCTAGTGGAGGATGGAGGGGGAAGGGAAAGAATAAATCAGTCCACGCAGCATTACCAGGCTTTACATAAATCTCTCAGCTGAAGAAAGGCAAGTACTGTAAACCACAGTAATTTCACAGCAATTAATTTTTATCTACAGCTTGTAATAGAAGGTAGAAAAATACACATAATATTTAACTGGAAGCATGTCAATGCTACAAATCATGATTTCCTGATAAGATTGAAGTAAGCATGGTAATTCAGAAGACTCCGAAGAATTATTTGTGTGATTTTGTGTAATTGTTGGAATTAATTTCCCACAAATACAAAGTCATTCTTACCACCTCAAATATAAATAAAAATATTTTTTCTCAGAGTTAAAGGGAAAAGGGAGCTAGACACCATCTCAGGAGTTTACTTGAGAGAATCAACAGATCTTTTAAATTCTGATTTTCTGATGATGTTTCAGAGATGTTGTGGGAGATAAGTCCCAAGTAAAACATTTATGTTACTTACCTACTGTTAGCATAATATTCAGGGGTTCCATTCTGCTCTGGCTTGCTCTCTGGAGGTTTGGCTTTGAAGTAGTTTACCAAGCCCCCCCAAACACTCTTAATGCTATTTATGTGCCTTTGACTAGTCTTCAAGTCCTGGTCCATTTTATCTACCATCTGTTCTGTGCGCTTCAGGGCCTCTCCTTGACGTACAAGCTCCTAACAGATATTGACAAAAAAAGAGAATATAGTAAAGCCAAGATAAACTGAAACATCAAACACATGACGCTCTAAAGAGAAATAACAGAGTTCCTTCAGCCGTGTAAATTATTTCTGAAGGCATACAGCTTTTTCACTCACACCTCTTCCTCCAGGGCACTTCAATCAAGAGCTGCTAGTCAGCCATAGCACTAATCAGCTATAAAAACCTGATCACTACACAATGCCAGGTTCCTGACACCTACTACAAACAGCATCCAGGAATTTTCTGTATTGGCCTTTTGTCATGTTGACGTTTGTATCTCTTCCTGATGGAACAAGCATGGCACCAGATGGGTGATGTAGTGAAAATGCAAAGGTTTATGGCACAGAAACGAGCAAGCAGAACTATTTCTAGTTGTAAATGACACCTTCATTGGGAACGGAAGCTACTTTCACATTACTGGGATGATCCTGATAATTTAGAAACAGAATAAACAAAGAAAATAAATGCAAATAGAATTTTTTCATACTGCAAGAATAATATTTTAGCAAATATTAACAGTGCAGGATTTAGAAATTTTGATATATACAGTTATGTTATTTTCTAATTCAGCAGCACAAACACAATTCCAAAGTAATCCAAAGATTAATTCTGTCAGAAAAGTTGCCTGCAGCTAACACTACTGCAAAACAAAGCACTTCTGTTCGTATTCTCTCTAAACGTTGGGGAATTCTAGCTGAATTTTTTTTTTTTTTGCCCTCAATAAAGCAGCAAACAGATACAAGTTCTACTATGAGTCCCGTGTTAAGCCTAAATTCTTGATTCCTCATTTGTGTTTTTCTGGACAAACAAATCACGAGCCCACAAGTCTGCAGATGTGCCACTGCGAATCCCCTTCAGCATAAGCACCTCCTGCAGCTTCGATGCTCTTGGGGTAACTGAGGCAATCGCATTACCAACATTCAAGGAAACACCCCATTAGCAAGTGACACAATGGACAAGACCTTTATGAGCGATGTCTCTGAGTATAAACTCTACTCTGAAACAAGGCCTGAAGAATGAAGGAAATGAATAATCAAGATGAAGCGAGCACATCACAAACAAGTAACAGGACACGCTCTTCACTTAATCAAAAGAACTGCTGAAAACTTTTTAGTCAGATAAGAATAGGTACAAATGCCATTAATAAGACTTAGTCAGAATTGTCAAGAGCCGCTAAAAACACAGCCAAGTCCAACTCTCAGTATTATACAGAGAGCGTCTAACTGGCATTTTTTAATTCGAACTCTCTCCCCAGAAAATCAGTCCACAGTAACAGAGACGGATATGTCGTCTCTGAAGCATTGACTCTAAAAAGATGTTTCGGGAGACTTTCGGGGAGAAGAAAGGCAAACCAGCCTCCCAGCCGGCGGTTTCGGCCGGAGAGGCCCCGGCGGCCCTCCGCCGCCCGCGCCACCCACCTCGGACGCCGCGACCCCGACCCGCTCCGACTCGTAGAGGAGCGAGAGAGAGCGGGCGGTGCTGTCGGCGGCGGCGGCGGAGCGGCGCAGCACCTCCTGCTGTAGGTACCGCTGCCGCCCGCCGCTGGCCGCCTCCCCACCGCCCCGCACCGCCGCCGCCTCCTCGTCGTCGTCGTCCACGGCGAAAGGGTTGTAGCTCCTCGGGAGGGCCGACATGGTTGGCAGAGGAAGCGGCCGCAGCGAGCGCCCCAGGGAGGCGGCGCGCTCAGCCCCTCGCTCCTCACGGTAGCCTAGCCTAGCCTAGCCTAGCCTGGCCGGGCCGAGCCCCCGCTCCGCTCCGCTCCTTCCGTCCACAGGCCGCCACCGCGCGCCGGACGGAAGTACCGGGCGCTGCTGAGGAGAAACAGCTGCTGGGAAGGACCACTGCGAGGGGGGGGAAAGAGGGGTGGCCTAGGCGCGTCCACTTGTAGAGCGGGCCCGGGGGGGCGGGCGGCGCGGCAGTGCGGGGCGGGCCAGGGCAGGCGCCGGTAGTGAAGCTACTACAGGCGCTGCCATCTTTGTGGTGTGGGTGTTGTTCCGTGAGGCCGCGGGAGGTGGTGGTATCGCGAGAGATCGGCCAGCCGTCGCGCGAGCGGCCCCCTGCAGTCCCGCACAACATGGCGGCCGCGGCGGTTGCGGCGGCGGCAGCGGCTGCGGCCACGGCGGCGGCAGCAGCGACCACCCCGGCGGCGGCGGCGGGTCCCTCGGCGGTCTCGGGGCGGGGGAGCAGCGCAGGCACGGCGCGCGGCTTCTACTTCAACACGGTGCTGTCCCTGGCGCGGTCGCTGGCGGTGCAGAGCCCGGCGCCGCTGGAGAAGGTAGGGAGAGGCTGCGCGCGCGAGGGGTGGCGGGGGTGTCGCGTGCGGGAGCCGCGTGTGCGCGGGGCGGGGGGCGTCACGCGAGCGCGGTCTGCGCGGAGGGTGGGCGCCGCGGCGGCGCTGGGGCCCGGCCCTGCCTGTGGGGAGTTGTCCCCGCCGCCTGGGAGTGAGGAGGCCGGTCGCGGTCCTCTGGGCGGGGGGGGGAGCGACGTCGGGGCCGTTTCGCTGGGGCCCGTCGTGTCTGGGAAGCGGGTGGGTTTACGCCCCGACAGCGCCGTGGGAGGCCGTGCGCGGGGGATGCCGCCCTCTTCCTGTGGCACGGGGGCTGCCGGGCGCTCGCCCGGCCCGTCGCGGCCCGCGAATACCAGGGCGTCCGCGGAGCAGCCCCAGGAACGCGGGCCCTCAGGGCGGCGGCGCGTCTCGCGGGGTGTGGAACAGGGTCTTGGAGGCGTCATTAGTCTCAGCCTAATTAGGGCTGGTTGCTTTACTCTGTGCATCTGGTTAAATGCAAGCGATGCAGTCCGCTGAAGGTAAAAACTGCCGGCTTGAGACAAACCTCTGCTGGATGCGAAAGCGGAGCGCGGGTGGTTCGGCGGGGAGGGGAGGGGAGGGGAGGGGGGGCGCAGCCTGGGCTGCGGAGGCGGCTTCTCTGGGCACGAAGTGAATGAACTTCTGCATTACTCATGCAATAATGAAAGAAAAATGACTAAATTGTTGAAAAGCACAGCACTGCACTGATGAAAATTCTGGTGCGTGGCTTGTTCCTGGCCAGCTGTTGCAGACTTCATTTCTTAGTTCATTTCTTATTCTGGAAATGTAATATTGGTCTGACAGCCAACTGTGAATAATTTTTTTAAGCCTTGCTGTTCGTTCACTAATATTCTGGGGTGTAATATTCTGGGGTGGTGGGTTTTGTTTGTTTTGGGGTGGGGTTTTTTTTGTGGTTTGAGAGACTACAGTAGGAGTTAAATGATATTAGCAGTTGTCCTGGTTTGAGTTTCAGTGGCCAGTCCGGCCCCAACCATGGCAGCAGTTCATGTTGAGCAAGAGGATTATTTGTCTTGTGTTCAGGCCTTGTAATTATGAGGTCTGGCAGTTTAAGGACCATAATCCTAAATTCTATTGAGCATCCAGTAAATTCTTCTAATACTCTAGGGAAATAGTTTCTTGGTTTAGAAGTTTCAAGGTGGGGTGTTTACAGAGTTATCTAAGTAGGAAGTAACTTGACATGCAAACATAGGTCATTCAAACATAGGTATTTATTATGACAGTCATTTTTAGGTAATATTTATTAACATCAAGGAGACTTATAGAAAGACAATGTGCTTGTTGCATTTTCCCTTCCCTAACAGTTTCATAGGAAAACAAAGCATTTGGGAGATTTGGTAGTTTCTTTAGATGTGTGGTCACTGGTTATGGAGTGAAGTAATAGGTAAGTAGTGTGAAAATAATGTTCTGGTAACTTAATCTGTTTATTTGAGCAAAAGTCTTACTCAGCTAGGTAACAGTTTATTCTTCAGTGGTGTATATGAGGAAGGCATTGGTGCAGCTGTAACCTACCTGTTTTTTGTTTACATGAATTTAGTAAATATACATGCCTGCTGCATATTTCTTGCACATCCAAAATGTCCAAAGAATTAGTGGAAGGAAGGCTTTGTTGTACCAGGGATGCAGGAATGAGCTCTGTAAATGTGATGCTCTGGAAAGTTTCAGAAATTCTCTTGAGATATGAAAAAACTGCCAACTAAACAGCTTGATCAAGTGTTGAAGAAAAGTTTTAGATCTATCTGTGTTGTGGGAAAAATGTTTGACATCTGCGTGATATTTTTCTGTCTTTTTCTAGTCTCTGTCATTCATCATTCTTTCCTAGCCCTTTGATGCTCTCATTAAGGTTGATGACTAAAAGAGGGTAGTGTGGCCATCTGTCTTCCAGGAGATGGTAAGACTACTGTCCACTTCAAACACAGGAGGTCTGAATGGGCTTTGAAAACCACAGCCTGCCATCTCGTTTCTCTGCCGTGAAAATATTTGCAATTGTATTAGCGCGCCGCAGGCCTGTTTCTTAGTGTGCTCTAGGGCATGGACCTGATGGCGAGCTCTGCTCTGTAAAGTGAAGCTGGGAGCTATTTGCATTGCTTTCCTGAAGTCTACTGGGGGATTTTGGAAAGACAATTTTAACACACGTACCGTTGTTCCCTTGGATTCTTTTGACACTTTCGGTCTTGTTCCACTGTTCTTTTGCTCTGCTGTTTTTCAGGTACAAAAACTCCTCTGTATGTGTCCAGTGGATTTCCATGGGATTTTCCAGTTAGATGAACGTCGCAGAGATGCTGTTATTGCTTTAGGAATCTTTCTAATTGAATCTGACCTTCAGGTATTTTTCCCACTTAGGCTAGCTCTATTTAACTTGAAAGATTTTGGATTAGTCAAATGTAGTTGTTCAGTGAATGAAAAGTTGGTATTTACTATCAAAATAAATAAAATTAAAGATCAGAGATAACAGATGGATGCAGGCAGGAGAGCACAAGGAAACAAGGGCAGTACTGATGAGTGTGATAAGACAGTAGTCATGGCACTGCCACAGCCGAACTGCTGTCCCATTTTTCGGTCATCATAGCTTAAGGAGAGGAAGGAAAGGCTATTCAGGAGGGTTTGCTCAAATCATATGTGTCATCGCGTGTTCTTCCCCACATGCTTCTGAATGACAGGTATGTTCCAGCATACTCCCAAACATCAGGTTTGAAATAGGCCTTTTCATGCCTGGCACTAGCCAGGATAAAAAGACAAACAGTGCAGAGAGGCTACATCGTATGCTTACATCCCTTTTGGGCTGTCAGCCTGTTTATGACAAGCTGGTTCTCTTCCCTTCAAACTCTGGGCGTGGTACTCCTTTGTGTAGAGGAAAGGAAGGATATATGGAGTCTTAGGTCCAAAGTCATTAGACCTCACTTTAAGTCATTTAATGTTGCTAGGTTTGCATCAGACCCAAGTTTCCTCTTTAGTGTCTATTTACCATAATATAGCTGCCATGCATACTACTGTTGTCCTTTTTGCATTTTTAATGGTATGAAGTTTAAATAAGGCAGCTGTATTTATGTTTCTTAGCATTGTTATGATGTTTGAAAAGCCAGCAGTTAGTATTAATTAATCCAACTGTATGAGGAAGGAAAGTGATATCCTTTGATTTGCAGATTAGAAAGCTGAAGCGTTACACAGATGTGTGAAGTGACTTGTGCATAAGGCCATGGGATGGATCACGTGTACTGAATTGGGACTGGCACTGAATTTCTAGCTGCCTTAACATTATTTTGTGACCTTGCTGTAAACTAATAAATTGTTTGGGGTCCATTACTGTTCTAGAACTTTTTTTTCCAACTTTTATGGAGAATGAACTGTTGCCTAGAATTAAAAGATTGGATTTATATCACTGAATTGGTTTACTTTAATTTGCCTGTGTTGAAATAAATTTTGCAATATTCAAAAAGCCTGTGTAGTGATTACTAGAAGCGTGTTTTGTGTGTTGTTAATATGTAGTCTTTCCGTATCTCAAAAATAACGTGAGATGATGCAGTTCAGCTTTTCTTCTCCATTTTAAATAGAATATTTTCCTCTTCAGCACAAAGATCATGTGGTTCCTTACCTCCTCCGACTTCTGAAGGGTCTTCCCAAAGTCCAATGGATAGAAGAAAGCAATGCACGGAAAGGCAGAGGTGATGTTTGGGTTTTTTGATCATTCTTGTGGAATGACAGCCAGGAAATAGGAATAACAAAGGTTATTCAGGACATGGTACAAGGGGATGTGATAGGTCCTGCTAGGTTCTTAGCTCCTGACTCAACAGCCTTTCATATTGATTTTCTTTAGAAGCAAAGAGGAAGTTGAATAGCTCCCAGCTTTCTTTATGGACTGCTTTGTGATAAATTGCACTTTCCAAACAATTCTATGCTCAATATATTTGGTTACTAAATTGGAGGCGATCATGTAGTAGTTAGAGCAGAAGAGCAGAACCCGAGATTTGTATGCTCTACTTTCAGCTTTGGTGCTTGGTTGCTATTTAAGCTACTTCGTTTCTTGCTCCCTTAATACCTTTTAATATAAGAATACTTTTTTCACAAGGGTTCACAAGGGGTATTATAATATTTTTTTCAATTACTTGAAAGCCTGGAAGAGTTTTTAATTATTGAAGTTATTCTTTTAATATTTTATGCTGAAATTATGATGATTAGAGTGTACTTCTAAATTTTGTATGTAATACTGTATTTTTCTACAGTCTATTTCAGAACATGACATGGAAATCCCTTATGTCTTCTTGCTTGATTATTATTTGTTCTTTCTGCATTGATTCCCTCTAACAATGTCTAACTGGCCTATTTTCTGTCTGTTACTTTGCAGGCTTGCTTCCAGTTGCAGAAAACTTCAGCTTCTGCTTGGTAACGTTGTTATCAGACGTTGCTTACAGAGATGCATTTCTCAGAGAGCAGGTAAAGTTTATTTTAAGTTTGTGCTGATGTAGTACCCGATTCTCCAGTGTTGCAGTACTGACAAATGTCTAGAGAAAAGTACACCACAGCTGCTTTCTTTCTTGCAAAGGGATTGATTGCTTTAACATCTGTACTGTTGCATTATTTCACTTGTACTAATTACTAATCAGGTACCTGGAAGATATTCATAAGTCTGCTGTTACTTCCAGGCGTCAAAGGATGCCACTCGCTAAGGCCAGAGTTTTAGACTTCAGGTTTTGATACTGAAATTAGGACTGCTGCAGTTTTATTCTGCTAGTAAACACCATCTGACTGCAGACTTTACGGAAGAAGCTGTGTAAGCTGAGTGAGGGCAATATACTTTTTTAGTCACATAGTATTAAGAAATTTTGTTTACAGAGGTGCTTACAGTAATATTTGCAGGTTTCATTGGTGTTGTAGTGATCTAGTGTAAGAAAATAATATCTCTTTAACAAAAGGTTGGGTTTTTTTATGTCTGTTTTGATTACTTCAGATTTTGGATGCAATTCTGCAAGTAATGCAGTTCCTGTTGGGAATGTGCCAGACTCCACAAATGCATGATAAAGGTACTATTAAAATAACTCTTTATATTGTTGCTATACTTGTAACTCCCATCCTCTGAACTTCTCTTGTGTTTTCTAATTATCAGGATTAAGCCTGAAGAGTGAGCAGCTTTTTCTTTTGAGTTCTCTTAGCACATATTTATTCGTTTGTTGCTGACTGGTAAATACAGAAGCAACTGTATTAATTTGCAGTACCTTCATGGTTTTTCCTCTATTTGCACAAATAAGTCTTTCAAAACACATTAGGCTGAAACAGTTTAGTAAAGTGGTAGCAAAACCGTGAAGAGGAAGTTCTGAGTTATTGTTAATATACTGTTATATGTGTTTTTCTTCTCCAGAATATTTATGCAAGTATGCAGTACCCTGCCTGATAGGAATTTCTCGAGCCTTTGGTCGCTACAGCAATTCAGAGGAGGCTCTCCTTTCAAAGCTTTTTCCAAAAATTCCCCCACATTCCCTGAGAGTTCCAGAAGAGCTTGAAGGAATTCGTCGGCGATCCTTTAATGATTTCAGATCAATTCTTCCCAGTTCTCTACTCACTGTTTGCCAAGAAGGAACACTAAAGAGAAAGGCTAGCAGTGTGTCTAGCATCTCGCAGGTTTGTATGACTTGCTCTGTGTTGGAGTCAGCGCTTAGATGATCTTGTGGTCTTGGTGGAGTTAAGACCACTGGATATGAATGCAGTCTATTAACACATTATTTGACCAGATACAGAAATCTTTATTTTGGTTCTGCAACTGAGTTTCAAAATAATTTTGTAGTTCCTGAGTTACAGAAGAATCAGTGTCAGTTAAACCAGTAACTGTACTAGTAAGTCTTTACAAGGAACAATTGGCAAATCCTGTTCCTTGTGTTATTGTTGTGAAAAAGCATTGTATTGTATATCTGTGAATTTGGGAAGCTGGCACTTAATGGCTAAAGTTTTTCGAAGTCCTGAGGATACGTGAGCTCACACTGATTTCACCAGGAGCTATGGATGTTCGTTGTCTTAGGGGAAGAATGGATTCAGATATCCTGATTTTGAAACCACAGATTGTTATTAGCAAGGTTTCATACAGTACAGGAGTCATCATTCTGGTATCTTCCCTTTAGTCAAAAGCACTGAACTAGCCTTTTTTAACTTCCCATTTTTGGTTGGAATTGAGCTGTTAAACGTGACAATATGTAGTTCCTGTTAGTTTTCCTTGAAGCTGTGTTTCGTTATAAAGTGTATGAACCATTCTCTGGAAGGTTTTTCAAGTTTTATAAACAGTTTTTAGATTATGGCTTTTGTGTGATGTTTCAGGTTAGTCCCGAACGTGGAATTCCCCCTCCCAGCTCTCCTGGAGGATCTGCAATTCATTATTTCGAAGGTAAATTATTTTGCAAAGGAACAGGGTATAATTTGGGGGGTTTGTTGCTATTTATAAAAAATTGAAAACCAAAATAATTTTGACCCTTTTCACTGCCCTCTAGAATGCTTATAGGAATTCTCTGATACATGCCTCTGGAGACACTCAAAACCCGCCTGGACGCATTCCTGTGTAACCTGCTCTAGATGACCCTGCTCTGGCAGGGGGTTGGACTAGATGATCTCCAGAGGTCCCTTCCAACCCTATGATTCTATGATGCCTGCTAGGATTCTGAAAAGTTTTGAGCTATAAAGACAGTAGGAAATTATTAACACCAATGGTTTCCAGGCTCAGTTGTTTCTGGCAGGCTTCTGAGAGACATGATTTCTTTACTGCTAGGCTATGCCTGGTACTGAAGAGCTTAATTCAACTAGGCCAAAAATATTTCAGGAGATTAGGCTGAGTAACTTTGAGAAACAAATGTTAATATTGTGTTTCACTAGACAACTACATTGTTGGACTAGGGTCTGGAATTTTGAGACTTTTTTTTGGCACATTATATAATCTCAAACAACTGCTCCATTTGAAGAAAACATGATGTGAGTCATTGTGTAAGACCTAGTAATTTGTTGATGCGAGAAATAATAAAGGAGGCACTGAAGTCAAGTGCTCACTGATGTGTATTAATTACTGTATCATAATGGCAATAATGTGAAAAATTTTCATGAACTAATATACAAACTCTTAACCACTGAGGTGTAGTAGAACTCTAGCTGTAAGTTCTATGTCAAAGCAAGGCTTAAAAATAAACTCTTTCATGGATCAAGTGTGGAGAACAAGCTCTGCATCCGAGGTGTTTTGGTGTCTCTGGTTTTGTCTGTCGCGTTGAGGTTTTTAACAGTTTGGGCATTCTCTGTTTCTGGGTCATTCTCCTCTCTTGAGCCCTTGCTTTAATTTCTTCCACATTACTGTTCTTTTTCCTTCACATTACTATTTGTAGAGGCATCTGTCTTTCTCAGTCACATCATGGGATTTCAGGGTAATTCAAATATCATTCTTAAGTTGCCAAGTAGAAAGAGACCTGTTTGTCTTCTGTCTACCCTGTTGAACTAACCTATACTTCTTCAATTTTATAGTCTTCATGTTTTGAATTTAAAAAAAAAATAAAAAATCTGCCGGTTAGAGAGAGGCTATAGTTGTAGAACAAAAATAATCTTAACTAGAGCTATAGGTGGGTAGTAGATAACTTTGTAAAAATTTTAATTGTTTCTATAGCAGAATTATGATTATTCTAATCAGGATTTTATTTTCAATACTAACTTCTGCCAGGTATTTCAGATACAGGCAGCCCTTGTATTATTTCTGATAATGTAGTTTGTCAAAGTCTTAGTTGCTGAAGAAGATGAGTGATGACCTTGTTTCTATTCTGGCCAAGGTTAATGGTTTAGAACACTGAACTGAAAATATTTTTTTTTGTTGTTGTCAGTAAACAGTGTTGCTTGAAAGCCTATTAGTCACAGGAACATGACTTTAGCACAGGCAGCTGAGTACTTTAAAAAGGAGGAGATGTAATTTCTAAAGTGGAAACAGTGCCAAAAGCAGTATGCTTAGCAAGTTGTTGGTGTAGTGGAGTACTTGAATCTGAAAAATAATTTGATTTCTCTTTGCCTTCAAACTGCAGTAGTGAATTGGTGCCTCTTCTAAGATGAAAGCTGTGCCATGGGTTCATTTGATCTAATATAGGGGAAAACCTTGCAAGATAGTTTTGTCTTAATCTGTTCTTTGCACCTCTATGCTTTTGAACAAAATGGCATTTACAGATGTTTTCAGATAAATGTACACCAGTAGTATGGGAAGACTTCTTGTCAGCAGTGTCTCTGACATGAATATGAGTCATTTAAATTAATTTTTACATTAATGGACAAACGTATTTTTTTTAACATAGTTTTCTGTCTTGATTTACTAGTAGATTAGCTGAAACGCAGCTCTTGATAGCTTGCAAGTTAAAGACTGTACCTGTGTTGGAAATAACTCATTAGTAGTGACTAAATATTACCATTAAACAGAGTTTACATAGCCTCTCTCCCCCCCAAATTTCTATTATTTTTTCTGATCAGGTTCATATCTTCCTGATGGGAGTGCACTGGATCCTGATTATTACTTCTCCACTATCAGCTCCAGCTTTTCGGTTTCTCCTCTCTTCAATGGCATTAACAATAAAGAGTTTAACATCCCACTGGAAATGCTTCGTCAGCTGTTGAACATGGTATGTGGTGGGTTCTCGTGAAGATGGCAGTGAGATTACATTCTATTCGTGGTAGAAATAGATGCAGTTTAAGCTTTTAGAATTGCAAATAAAAAGACAGTGTTTGCGTCTCAAGATTTATATGATGTTATTTTTATGGCATTTAATGTCATGCTTCAATAGTATTCCTAAAAAGCTCTCATATGAACGATGAAGAATTTTCTGTGCATGGGCAAAATTATATTGTCTTCCTATCGAGAGTAATCAACAGGAAACGTCCTTTTTTTAATTTTTTTTTTTTCCTCTATAGGTAAAACAGATTGTTGGGGATTCTCTGCTAAAGACCTTAGATGCAGTTGTAGCTGAAGTGTCAGAGGTATGTTTTTAAATTCGTCTTCTGACTTCTATGACTCAAGCCATTCAAGCCATTTCTAATGACTTGAATGACTTGAATGACTTTCTCTAATGACTTTTTTTAACAACACTGTTAGAGAGAACATATATGTACTCTTCAAACTGAAAGAGTGACTGTGTCTTATGCACCGTCTATACTTTTGATAAAAGTAGAGGGGGAAAGCTGTGAGGTTACTTCTGGTACCTGCTTTAAATGCTAGTTTACGTTGCAGAGGAGAACAATTATGTGACTGGAATAAGAAGATTTGTTTAGCCATACAATGGAAAATACTTGATTTTGAATCTAGCAGGTTGCTTCTTTTCTCTTTCAGATGGGTGCTAATACAGAGCTCTATTATAAAACTTTCAGTGACCCTCTTTATCTTGCTCAATTTAAAATGCTGAGAGACACATTATACTATATGAAAGGTATAGTATTTGTATTTTTTTAAATTTATCCTTCATTATGGTTAGGATCAAAAGCATTGATTATGGGACTGGAGCACCTCCCTTATGAGGAAAGACTGAAAGAGCTGGGACTCTTTAGCCTGGAGGAGAGAAGGTTGAGGGGGGACCTGATTAATGTTTACAAGTATCTTAAGGGTGGGTTTAAGGAGGACGGAGCCAGGCTCTGTTCAATGGTTCCCAGTGACAGGACAAGGGGCAATGGGCACAGCTAGAACATAGGAAGTTCCGTTCAAATACACGGAAAAACTTCTTTACAGTGAGGGTGACAGAGCACTGGAACAGGCTGCCCAGGGAGGTTGTGGAGTCCCCTTCTCTGGAGATTTTCAAGACCCGCCTGGATGCAGCCCTGAGGGATGTGCTTTAGGTAATCCTTCTCTAGCAGGGGAGTTGGACTAGATGATCTCTAGAGGTCCCTTCCAACTCTGAAGATTCCGTGATTCTGTGATTGTCTGCATTGTATGGAGTGCTTGAACATAGGGGTTTGCATTTTCACTGGGAGGAATACAGAGAAATTGTCTGAGCAGCCAGGGATCGGGTTAGGAAAGCAAAAGCCCGGACAGAGTTAAATCTGGCCAGGGTACATCAAGGGCAACAAGAAAAGCTTCTGTAGGTAAGTCAGTCACAAAAGGAAGACTAGGGAAAATACGGGCCCTCTCAGGAAGGAAATGGGAGACCTGGTCACCTGGCACATGGACAAGGCTGAGGTACTGAACGAATTTTTTGCCTCGGTCTTTACTGGCAAGGGCTCTAACCACACTGCCCAAGTCCCAGAAGACAAAGGCTGGACAAAGGGAGAATGAGGATCTGCCCGCTGTAGGATAAGACCAGGTTTGAGACCATATGAGGAACCTGGAGGAGCACAAGTCCATGGGACCTGGTGAGATTCATTAGCGGGTCCTGAGGGAACTGGTGGATGAAGTTGCTAAGCCAATATCCGTCATATTTGAGAAGTTGTGGAAGTCCGGTGAAGTTCCCACTGACTGGAAAATGGGAAACATAACCCCTATTTTAAAAAGCAAAAAAAAAAAAAAAAAGGAAGACCCAGGGAACTACAGGCTGGTCAGTCTCATGTCTGTGTTCAGGAAGATCATGGAGCAGATCCTCCTGAAAACTCTGCTAAGGCACATGGAAAATAAGGAGGTGATTGGTGACAGCCAGCATGGCTTCCTTAAGGGCAAATTGTGCCTTACAAATTTGGTGGCCTTCTACAATGGTGTTACAGCAGTGGTGGATAAGGGGAGAGCAACTGACATCATCTGCCTGGACTTGTGCAAGGCATTTGACACTGTCCTGCACAACATCCTTGTCTCTAAATGGGAGACCACTCGGTGGATGAGGAATTGGCTGGATGGCTGCATTCAAAGAGTTGCAGTCAATGGCTCGATGTCCAAGTGGTGAGCAGTGACAAGTGGTGTTCCTCAGGGGTCGGTACTGGGACCAGAGCTGTTTAACATCTTTGTTGGTGAGATGGACAGTGGGACTGAGTGCACCCAGTTGAATTTGCTGATGACACCAAGCTGTGTGGTGCGGTTGACACATTGGAGGGAAGGGATGCCATCCAGAGGGACCTTGACAGGCTTGAGAAGTGGGCCTGTGTGAACCTCATGAAGTTCAACAAGGCCAAGTGCAGGGTCCTGCACAGGGGTTGGGGCAATCCCAAGGTGAATGGATGGACAGCAGCCCTGAGCACAAGATGTTGGGGGTGTTGGTGGATGAGAAGCTCAACATGAGCTAGCAATGTGCGCTGGCAGCCCAGAAAGCCAACTGCATCTTGGGCTGCATCCCCAGCAGCATGGCCAGCAGGGCGAGGGAGGGGATTCTGCATCTTTACTTTGCTCTGTGAGACACCACACCCCCCCTAGTGCTGCCCCCAGCTCTGGGGGCACCAACATCAGAAGGACACGGACCTGTTGGAGTGTGTCCAGAGGAGGCCATGGAGATGCAGCGAGGGGTGGAGGACAGGCTGAGAGTCTCTGCTGTGAGGACAGGCTGAGAGAGTTGGGGGTGTTCAGCCTGGAGAAGAGAAGGTTCCAGGGAGACCTTTATAGTGTTCTTTACTTAAAGGGGGCCTACAGGAAAGATGGGGATGGGACTTTTGATCAGGGAGTGGAGTGATAGGGTGAGGGGTTAACAGTTTTAAACTGAGATGGGAGATTTAGACTAGGTATTAGAAAGAAATTCTTTATTCTGAGGGTGGTGAGGCACAGAAACAGGCTGCCCAGAGAAGCTGTGGCTGCCCCATCCCTGGAGGGGTTCAAGGCCAGGCTGGATGGGGGTTTGAGCAACCTGGTCTGGTGGGAGGTGTCCCTGCCCAGGGCAGGGGGTTGGAACTAGATGATCTTTAAGGTCCCTTCCAACTTGATCCATTCTGTGATTTCCGGGAACTCCACATATGCTGTAAAATTTGTATTTTGGAATGTTTCTGTATAAAAAAGGTGCTATGGAAATAGAAAAAAAATATTTTGAGCACCAATAAAAGGATTAATAGACATATTTCAATTGTCTGCATACTGGTGGCCTTTGATATGAAATTTATCTTTTAGGTAGGGCATAAAGTTTATGAAATCTGTAACATAGCAATGAATTTTATATATGCTGTCATTTTGATACACTGACTCCCATCATTCGAGTATGCTGTTTCCTTTTATTTCTTTAGACCTTCCCAACTCATTTGTGAAGGAAATCCATGATTTTGTGCTAGAGCAATTCAACAGCAGTCAATCAGAACTTCAGAAAATTCTTCATGATGTGGATCGACTGCATAATGAACTGAGTCCTTTAAAACTGCGTTGTCAGGCTAATGCTGCCTGTGTGGATCTCATGGTGTGGGCTGTGAAAGATGAGCAAGGTGAAGAAAGCTCCTCAGTGTCTGGAATGTCTGTGTTGTTTTTTTCTTTTAAGTTGTGGAAAAACTTGTAAGTTATTTAAGAGTAGATAATGCTCAGAGAAAACATAAAATAAATTTCAGTGGAATACTCTTTGCTATTAGAATACAAGAGTAAAACTTCCATCAAAAAGTTGTCAAATTAGTTGGCTAGGTAGTTAGACGTCTTCATAGAAATGGAAACAGAAACATCCTATTGGCTTATCTACAAGAGATGATATAATTGCTGCATTACAGGCAGCTGCTTATTTTCTAGTTTATTTTATGTTTTTAGTTATTGCTTTTAGTGTCTTAAATGTTTCTCAGTCATTCTTTTAAAGAAAATGTTTTTACTTCATTGTTAACAGGATTGGGAAGCTCTCTCTCATTTTTTCTCAGTTTTCTTTCTTCTTGTATAATTCTTACACATCCTCTGAATCCGTGAAGGGATTTTTTCCTTTGGACCTTGCAATACTTAATTTCTGACAAATGCGAAGTACGTTCAAAATCAACTTTTAGTTCTGTAATTCTTTTAATCATGGTGTTTGACATCGGTGCAAATACTAAGTTTCCAAAACTGTTTTTGCAGAAGCAGCACTAAACCTCTTTGAGTAATTGTAGTATGAGAAGAGTGAAGATGATATATTTTCTGTGTTGTTTCAGAAATTCCAGTAAGCATTGGGTTGTGCGTGGCCTAATAACAAATCTGATAAATATAAATTTTTCTGTTTGATTTTTTCGGTTAAGGTGCAGAAAACCTGTGCATCAAGTTATCGGAGAAGCTGCAGTCAAAAACCTCAAGCAAAGTCATCATCGCTCACTTGCCACTGCTAATTTGCTGTTTGCAGGTCTGTCTTTACAGTATTTGACATTACTATATCAGTAAGTGAGAGTTTGGGGAGTTTCACAGTTTGCTAGAAGAACACTTTTTATCTGCTGTTTGTATTATTTTTCCATCAATGTATTCTACATTTGGATTTTAGAGGTCTCGTGTGGAAACTAGAACTGCAGTAGAGTAGTGCTTTCAAAATTTTCTTAGCTCAACTGCTTGTTGAAGAATAATATTCATGAGGGTTTTTTAACCAGTATTTAACTTCTGAAATATTTAGCTTCTTTCTCCATTATATAAACAATTAATACTGTTACTGGCAGATCACTGAGCTTTAAGACTGAGGCTTAGTTATTGTAATTTTTATGTCATCTTATTGTGCACTTACGCGTAGTCTTACAAATACGGTGTTTTCCACCACATAGTAAATAATCAGGATTCTCTAAATGTTGGAACTTGTCCAGTAACTTTATTTTTAGAGAGTGCAGGTCATTTTATGTAACTCCCTATGAAATCACCCAGGAAGAAAACAGCAAGGCTTGACTGGCATGCAGCACTCTAGGATAACCTAAAAGAATTAGAAACTTGAAATGTCTAAACCTTCTGCTAAAAATTGAATCTCTTAGAACTATGTATGGTTTGTGTTGGTTTGTGTTTTTTTTTGTATTGACCTGAAGTTGCAAGCTTACAGTTGGCTATGTTCCTTTTTTTTTTTTTATTGTTTTTTTAGGGGCTAGGTCGTTTGTGTGAGAGGTTCCCTGTTGTGGTTCATTCTGTCAATCCATCCTTGAGAGATTTTCTTGTGATACCGTCCCCAGTGCTTGTGAAACTTTACAAGTATCATAGCCAGTATCACACAGGTAAACGAAAAAAGGCCATGTTCCAAAGGATATGCGAGTGATTGTTTTCCAACTTGTATGGCTTTTTGATGCGTTTGAATATTTTGTGGTGATACAGCTGTAGGGGGAAATGGAGATGCATTTATGATAGTTTTAAATTTCTTGTTCTTTGGAGCTGAAGAGGATGAATGATTGCAAATCAAATTGTGTATCTAAGGGCAAGCAGTATATAGAACTACATTTTATCCTAGCAGCAATATTGCTGTGCCTCTTCTGTTGAAACCAAGATAATCTTATCTCAAGCGTCTTTGTCCTTAGTGAAATCACTGACAACTGTAGTGTGATACTGCAGTACTAAGGGTTGTATTGTGCATGCCAACATATTCACTCAAGTCATAGCAGTTTGCTTAGGGCTTTGTCCACATGGGCCTTCAGAAACCTCCAAGGACGGAGATTCTACAGCCTGAGACAGTGCATAATTAATCTCATAGTGTGGCAGGAAAATAATCACATATCCAGTTGGAACCTTCCTTGTTTCAAGTTACGGCTGTTGTGTCTCATTCTCCCACGAAGCCTGCTTCTGTCTTCTCAGTAACCTGTTTTACACTTTGGAAGGCAACTGTTGTGTTTACCCAAAGCTGCTGCTTCTCCAGGCTGAACAAGGTCATGTTCCTCGGACTCTCCTTACAGGCCCTATGCTCCAGCCCTGTGACCATCTTGGTGGCATTTGGCAGGTTTTTTGTTGTTGTTTTTAAATTGTAATATCAAATTATGATTTCCAAAAATAAAATGTTACATTTAAATCACTTGCTAATGCAAAAGCAGTATCATAACGCTAATGAAAGGTAACAGAACAGAAATTGACTAAATTTAGGAATAAATATTATTTAGGAATAGGTAAATGCAGTAATACCTTGCATAGCTAGTGACAACACATGTACTTCTGGAATTCTTCAGCACAACTCTCCGAGCTGTAAATAGGCTGTTTTGCCCTCACTGGGTATTGCTCTGCCCGTATGCTCTTATCTTGCGGATAAAAAGCTATTTCAAATGTTTTTGGTTTCCATACTCTGTGTTCTTAGTAGGTGGTAATGACATCAAGATTAGCGTAACCAACGAGCATTCAGAGTCTACGCTAAATGTGATGCCTGGCAAGAAAAGTCAACCATCCATGTATGAGCAGCTGCGTGACATTGCCATAGACAACATCTGCAGGTAAGAGAGAGACTTGCACCACGTTGGAATACGTCTCCCTAGCAGAAAAGTATTATGGCCATTTAGAAGGTGCTGCTCTGTGCTGCTATAAAGGCTTTTTGCCTTTTTTGATCGTGACTTCATTTTTCCTCAGACATCTCTTGGGTTCTGTCTGTGTCCTAATTGTAAAATAATTCAGTCTCATTGTTTTGCTTTCCACATGCGTAGTTCATGCTAGTCATCATTTTGATACTCAGCAGGGTTTTTATCTTCTGCTTAGATTATCATGTGGAGTGAGCCTCCTGTAACAGGAGGATTGTCACGCCCTCAAATGTGGGCAGTGTAGTGGTTACTCTTCCCTTTTAGACAGCTACTGAGAGCTGTAGGGAAGACAAATATTGGTGACTGGAGACAAGGGATTGAATTTTCTAAAGCAGTGCATTCTGAATTTACCTTATTGCCTATCCCCAGTCTTTACTGTTGATGGAGAAAGCAGCACTAGAAACTCAGCTCAGTTTTTTAAAAATACATCTGCAGCATTCCTAGGCAGTCAGTTCTTATACTTCAGTATAAACATTTTTCCCTTACGCCTGGTGTGTATTTACAGTAGTAAAAAGTGAAATGTTTAATTCGTACTTTTTTTCTTTTCCCCCCCGTCCTCTGGCTGTTCATTGTTATTCCAGGTGCTTGAAAGCTGGCTTGACTATAGATTCAGTGATTGTTGAGGCCTTTCTTGCCAGTTTATCTAACCGTCTGTACATCTCTCAAGAGAGTGATAAGTAAGTTGTTAGTCATCAAACCAATTTTTCCTTCACTCAGTAAACCTGAAGCTTATTCTAAGATATAACTATGGTCAACATTGTTTTAGAATTAAGTGTCTCTGAGGTTAGTGAGCTCGTATGGAGGGTCAAAATCTTCCCATGCAAATTATTGCAGAGCTGAGCCCTTGTTTTCATGCTGAGATGTACGGATTCATTTTTATCTGATTGAATCAGCAAATCTTTGGTGAGTATTAGCCATTTTTGAGTCCTGGATTGAGTGATACTCTCTCTGCTGTATCCTTCAGGCTTCAGCTGTCTTTTATGGCTAGACAGAGCTTGTCACTTAAGGCATTTGACTTGCTTCACTTTGAAGAGACTCGCCAACCAAGAAACTTCCAAGGGGAAATCCTATAGTGGCTGGTCTGACTGTCATGTCTTAATGTTTTGCAGATCACTTTTACCTCTTTTCATTGTTGTTTCTAGAGCAGTTTGTTCATGGATTAGTGTGGGTTTCTTGAATACTGTGTTTGTGGGTTTTTCCTGTTTTTTATTTTGAAAACCAGCTTGTGTGAGTATATCTCTAATGTTAATATTTGGAGTAGATGGGTATATAGATTGGCAATATTAAAGCTGTTAGTGATGTTTAAATTTAGTATATGAACTGTTTCTTACATGAAATGTAACCATGCTTGGAGGTCTTGATAGTTGGTGAACAGTTATATGTATGGTTTTGGGGGTTTTTTTGTTTGTTTTTTGTAACAGGGAAGCTCATTTGATTCCTGACCACACAATTCGTGCTCTAGGGCACATTGCAGTGGCGCTGAGGGACACCCCAAAAATGATGGAACCCATCCTACAGATCTTACAGCAGAAGTTTTGCCAGCCACCTTCTCATCTTGATGTACTCATCATTGATCAGCTAGGCTGCTTGGTCATCACTGGAAACGTAAGGAAAGAACAGGCCAAGAGAGTGCCAGTTTATGATCCCTTTCCTTTAGTTAAAAGGAAATGTAGTTTAGAAACTGCATTTGCAGATTTTTAAGATTTTTCTTTTCTTCACCACAGGTATGTGCTTGTACAATCCTCATGTCTCTGTGCCATCAGAAAACAAAAGCTGTCCCTGTCAAGAACATTAGTCCTCACAGAAAATAATTGAAGTTTTTTCTTTTAAAAACAAACTATAAAAAACACCAAACACAGTGTTTTCAAAAGTTAAGAAGTTCATAAACACTTGGTCTATGTCCCAAATAGGTGCACAGTATCTTTTTTTTTGTATCAGTAATCAACTTTCAAAGTCTTGTAGCTCCCTACATTTAAAAGTATAGTTTGCCTTATTCAGTCATACAGGGATTAACTGACTTACCTTTTCTGAATGTAATTTTTGCCTCTGAGCGAGCAATTAATTGCCATAACTTGGAAGCCTGAAAAAAAGTTTTCCATCAGGAAGGTGGAGCTAAAGAACTTAACAAATTCTGTAAAATTTGAGCAGTTAAAAACACTAGTTAGAGCACTTCCACTGTGTGCTTTGTGGAAGCTGAAGTCGTTCCTCAGGCTGTGACTAGATACTTATCTGAAAAACTTTGTAATGCTTAGCGTATTTTACAGGGTTGCTCTTTAGAGAGATTGTATTCAATAAGCTCTACTTAGTGATTTGTTTTGGTTGTTTTTTTTTTTACAGCAATATATTTACCAGGAGGTGTGGAATCTGTTTCAGCAAATCAGTGTTAAAGCAAGCTCAGTTGTTTACTCTGCTACAAAAGACTATAAGGATCATGGATACAGGTAACACTTAGCCGTGTCCCTTAAATGCATGAACACTGTATCAAATAACCTTTATGCTACATCAGGGATTTTCACTTTTTCCTGCTAAAGGTTTTATAATAAGGCTATAAGTAGTACTGTTTTTTTTTCCTTTGATGTTAAAAAGTAATATATTAGTTTAAAAAATAGTAGTACTTCATAATGTAGAGATTCTAGAAATGTGTTTTACTATGCGTAATATCGATTTCTTTTTTTTTTTTTTCCTTTGTAAGGAGTTAATGTTTGTAAATTATAATTGACATTGAGGACTTACGTTATCTGTACCTAGAGTAATTAATGTCTTAGCCTAGAAAAGCTAATGAAGTTCCATTGGGTGTTGTGTGTGTTTTGTTTTGGGCGTTTGTGTTTTTGTTGTTTTTTTTTTTAAATGTGGTCTCAGTACTTGTTAGGGATTAAATGCAAACCATTAGCAATTTGATTCTTAGTATGTAAGTATGCATTGTAGTCCCTGTTATAATTAAAGATTATCACTAACTTTGTTGATAGTTGGGGTAGGCTGGATATCTTTTAATGTAGTATGTGAGTAACTGAGAGGACCGTTCCTGTCAGTATGTTTAAACATATTGTCTGACCCAGCCCAATCTCAGCTTTAATAGCTGATACTAGTTCTGATTCTTGTGCTCAAGAGCTTTCCCAATCCAGAAACGGAGATCTTTGCTGCTTTTTGTCTGTAGCCATGTCTGCTACAGAAAAGTCATTTCCTTTTGGCCATGACAGCGTCATAAATGAAATGGCTTCCAGAGGCAAAGCATACAAATAGTTTTTCACTTAAACACTGATTGCATTTCAGTTACCAGTAAAGTGATGTGCTATTCATAAAAAAACATAACCACCTCCCCTCCCCGCCTGCCCCCCCAAAAAAAAACACCTCTGAGTGAAAAAAGCGCCAGCAGCCTTGTTGCAAGAGTTCATAGAATCATTTGGGTTGGAAGGGACAAGTAAAAGCCGTCTAGTCCAACCCCCCTGTCATAAGCAGGGACATCTTCAACTAGACCGGGTTGCTCAGAGCCCCGTCCAACCTGGCCTGGGATGTTTCCAGGGATGGGGCATCTGCCACCCCTCTGGGTAACCTGGGCCAGTGTCTCACCACCCTCAGCATAAAACATTTCTTCCTTATATCTAGTCTAAATCTTCCCTCTTTTAGTTTAAAACCACTAATCCTTGTCCTGTTGCAGCAGGCCCTACTAAAAAGTTTGTCCCCATCTTTCCTGTAGGTCCCCTTTAGGTACTTGGAAGGGGCTCTGAGGTCTCCCTTCTCCAGGCTGAACACCTCCCAACTGTCTCAGCCTGTCCTCACAGCAGAGGGGCACCAGCCCTCCCAGCATGTCTGTGGCCACCTCTGGCCTCGCTCCAACAGGCCCATGTCCTTCTGATGTTGGTGCCCCCAGAACTGGAGGCAGCACTGCAGGGGGGGTTCTCACGAGCAGAGTAGAGGTGCAGAATCCCCTCCCTCGCCCTGCTGGCCATACTGCTGGGGCTGCAGCCTAGGGTGTGGTTGGCTTTCTGGGCTGCCAGCACACATTGCCGGTTCATGTCCAGCTTTTCACCCACTGGTACCCCCAAGTCCTTCTTGGCAGGGCTACCCTCCATCCCTTCCATCCCCCAGCCAGTATGGATACCAGGGATTGCCCCAACCCCTGTGCAGGACCCTGCACTTTGCCTTGTTGAACACCATGAGGTTCACACCGTTCCACTTCTCAGTCCTGTCAAGGTCCCTCTGGATGGTATCTTGTCCCTCAGGTAGGTCAGCCACACCACTCAGCTTGGTGTTGTCCACAAACTTGCTGAGGGCACACTTGATCTCACTGTCAATGTCATTGATGAAGATAACTGAACAGTATCGGTCCCAATACGGACCCCTATCTCTCAGCATTATGAAGAAAGCACTGAAAATATAAAATTTTGAGGAACTGCTTGTTCATAACCGTTCTTTCTTCTCAGACACTGTTCTTTAGCAGTCATTAATGCCCTAGCTAACATCGCTGCTAACATTCAAGGAGAACACCTTGTGGATGAACTACTGATGAACTTGCTGGAACTGTTTGTTCAGCTTGGGCTAGAAGGAAAGAGAGCTAGTGAGAGAGCAAGTGAAAAAGGACCAGCACTAAAGGTCAGATATTCACTGTTTTTTAATTTTATTCAGCTGTGCATTTATATGGATGGCACTACTAAACATACTCTTCCATATGTTTTTTAACCAAAACGACACCTTTACACACACACAATAAAAAATCACCCTTTGTTAAACCTAAGAATGTTTTCTGGTCATGGAATATGAATGCAGGTCAATAATCCCTTTCAAACACCTAACTAATCTGTGTATAGTATCTGAGATAAAGCACTGATATATTCATCTGAGCCTGATTTTGTCTGAGACTGAGTAAACTGTTTGGAGTCCTAGAGGCAAAGCTGTAAAGAGGAACGCTGACTACTTAACGGCTCTTACTAATTCTTAAAGTGTCTTTAGATTGTGACAGAATTCTAATTTTAGCGGTGTTATAGGATTATAGGAAAACTTAGGTTGGAAGGGACCTCAGGAAGTCATCTAGTCGAACCTTGCTGTTTTCTTCCTGGGTGATTTCATAGGGAGTTACATAAAATGACCTGCACTCTCTAAAAGTTACTGGACAAGTTCCAACATTTAGAGAATCCTGATTATTTACTATGTGGTGGAAAACACCACATTTGTAAGACTGTGCGTAAGTGCACAATAAGATGACATAAAAATTACAATAACTTTTTTTTTTTTTAACTTTCCCCAGGATCCAAGTTGATGCAGGCCTATCTGTCTAGGCTTATAAGGGAAACAGTGCAGTGAAATGAAAAATACAGATTTAATTAAAATCTGATGATTTTTAGGGTTGCTTTATTTGGAGAGCAAGTTTATTCAAAAAGCTTGCCTAAGAAAGATGAGACTTGTCTCTTAGATGAATTTGTATGGTAGGAATACTTTGCAGAAGAGTCTATTTGAGTGGTTTTGCTTTAAAATAGAGGTTTTTTTAAATGCAATGTTCAATTGCGATTTGTAAAATTTAACACATGCTGCCCTTTAAAAGTTTATGAGGAGGTTTGGAAGATGAATGTCTCTAAATGCTAACTGAATTTTTGCAGGAGCAGTTTATACGCAGTTACTTCAGAATTCTCTGCTTTTCTTCGTATGTGAAGACTTTCACCTCGCTTCATATTAGCTTTTCTCCCCATTCCAATTAAGTATCCAGAGTACTCGATGTGCCTTCTATTTAAGAAGAAGCAAACAAAAATCTCAGCCTTTCCCACAATACCTTCTTCTCATCTTTGCTCTAAAATATACTCATGAACAAGCTGTTAACCTTGACTTTTGTTCTTGAGGTGTATATTAGTGTTTGAAAAGCAAAATGTAGTTGCTTTCTACTCAGAAAAAATGAGAGCCTTAGGCCAGTTATGTTCCTCCCTGGTGTTCAAATGCTATAACCTCTTGGCATCCATGCACTGCCTTAGGGTAACTTGTAAAAATTCAGGGTGTTTGATAGTGATTTTATATACAAAAAATACAGTTGCCTGCTTTAATAATTCAAATGTGTTCATACTGGAAAATTAAGGTTTTCTTGGAGATGTGGTTTGACAGATGTTCCCTGCTTTTTAGGGCAGATAGGTAACACTTCCTTTTCAAATAGGTACATTTTCCTAGTAGTGAGGGGAACAATGTGTTTTTTGGTTTTTAACCTCTTTTTCACCCCTCCTGTGCATGCTATATTTTAATAGTACCAAGTTCTTTCTTTGTCCTTTTATGGGATGGGTGAGCTCTTGGTAAATCCCTCTGAAATGAATCTGTTTGCTTTGAACATAGACTGCATTTCATCAGGGATGCCAACTCTTCTTTTAAAAGGGAACTAGGACATGTCTAGAATCTGCTTTTCATGAAGTTTATGGTGGAAAATTTCTCCCCATAGGTTTCATAGATTCTTTTAACCACAGATAATCAAGCCGAAATGGTGAAAAATGTATTGTAAATGTTGCTCTAAAATGACACTTCTAAATTAGTTTCCACCTTCCTCCTTTCAGGGCCATTTTCCCACTGTTTCAGTTTTGGAATCACTATGGGAGACAGACTGCTCCAGTGACTTAAAGCTGCCTGCAAACAGAAAAATGTGTGATTGATTTAACATGGATTTGAGCTAGGAGGCAGTGTTTCTTTATTGTGAAGATACTGATAGCAGTTTTCACTAGAACACTTTTTACTCAGTGTAAAGTGAAAATTATGAAAGGTATTCAGACGGGCTTATTTCATTTTCAAGAAGAGTTAAAGTAGGTAAAACACTGCACGTGCTGTGCTCCCAAACAAAAGCAAATTTTTTCTTTGATAGTTGTCAGATAGTTTGCCTGTGACCTCTGCTTCTCAGCGTACCTTTTCATGGACTTAAATTTGCTCATTAACCATTAGAATGCTTCTGTGGCTTATTTGTTCTGTTTTAAACTAGATCTTTCAACCATGCAAATGTGGCTTCTGTGAGGGTCTCTGTACCTGGTCTCTCTTGCAGTTGTTGGATGTCAGAGTAGACATGGTATCAATGAATATTTCCCCCTCTTTAGCTCAAGGCATAATATCTGACTTCCAAATATAGAATACTGTGCTGAAAGGGGCGAACATTCTTTCTATGAGGGACATCCCACCTGAAACACGTTGTTGAAAGACTCCTGGGTGTCCCAGTCCTTTGGATTTCCAGGGTACTCTCTTGGCCAACTTGTGCGCATCTATGCTAGATACAGAGCTGTAATGGGCAATGTATGCTGTGATTTGCATTGACAGTAGGAATCTTTGCTGCTTGAAGTATGTCCTCTAGCTGGTATTTTAGAAATGCTTTTGTAGATGTTGCGATAAATTCCTTTTTCTTTTCCAGGCCTCCAGTAGTGCAGGGAATCTGGGTGTGCTTATTCCTGTTATTGCTGTGGTGAGTATCCAATGGTTGGGTTGTTGCAAACAGAATAATTTTCTCACATATGCCAAATGTAGGTGCTATTTCATGGTAAATGGTTTGATTAACAACTAGTGCAGAAGTCAGCATCCAAGAGAAATATAGTAGTATTGTAAAATGATATTTCTTGCTCTAAGAGGGGGGAAAATATTTGTTTAATAATGACATATCTCTTAAAAATAATTAATCTTTTGTGACTGAGAGTTAGATTGTTGCTAATCATGAATTCGAGAGATTCATGAGCTAAATAATACCACAGCGGATGTTTCTTTGAATAGTGTTTGGTGTGCAATTTAATAAACAGCACATATGTGTGGCCTAAGGAGAAAAGTGAAAAAATCTTAGTTTGGCAGCACAGTGCTTCTTAAAAGGAAAAAAAAAATCATTGAGAAAGGAGGGAGGAAGGGGAGGAAGTGTCTTGTGTCTTCTGAAACTAGAATTGGCTGTCGTGCTTGAAAGCATTTTAGGAAAAGTGCAAGGACACTGAGGTCCATTCCAGACTCATTTATTTTGATGTATATCTGTGTTTGGTCTCGGATGACAACCTTTTCTGGGAGGAAAAGATATTTTTTTTTAACAAAGTATAACTAAACCAGGACACTAATTCAGTCAAAAATTCAGTGCCACCATTCTAGATCTCCAGCGGAAAATTTGGTATGTCCAAGCTGGGTTTCCAAGTCAGTAGGACTAGTTGCCTAACTGCTGCAGCTTCTACAAAAAATGTCTAAAAGATCCATAGACAAACTTAAACTTACTGGAGAACAAAAAAACATCATGTCAGTTTCTCTTCTCCTGAAGTTGAATTCTTCTGTGGAACTTTTCCTGCACAGCTAGTGGGACAGAAGGGGAAAATGTATTACATACTTGCAGTAGGCATGCCTGCTTGCAAGTTGCTCATACTGCACATCTATTAACAAGCAGAAAAAAAATCATTCACTTCATACTCTGCCCTCACAAACCTCTTTACTGAAGCTTTTCAAAGAGAAGAGCCTAAAATTAGCACTGGTTAAAGATCAAAGAACTGTTCGTTTCCTCCCCCTGTCTCTTCCAGCAGTTTCCATCATAAGTTACTCCGTAATTCACCAGCGATCACAGGGGCCAGACCCTGGCTTTACAGAAATGTGTTTATAAGTGTCTTGGATGGCTGTTATTCAATAGGTGCTCAGGTTTTGCATGAACTAGCTAGTCCTGTCTTGAGAGATATGGTCTAGTGGGTAGTGTCTTTCATCTGTCAGTAGTGCCAGCACTGATTTCAGTGAAAGCAAGATCATTCCTTGCATATTGAGAAAAGATTAGTGCCTATTAGAGACTTAATGTAAAAGTTACGAAAATACTTTTCTGTTTCAGATTTTTGTTGACGATATATTTGTTCTGAATAGCTGGTGATAACTGCATTTTTCTTAACCAGTGTGACCTTTAAATGGAGTCAGATAGTGCCAGAATCTGAAGCAAGAGTTAATGGTTACATTATGGTTGTTGAAGCAAATATTTGACTTTCTTGCACAATGTATGAAGATCATGAGTTTTGAGCAGTAGCTAATTTGCTTTTCTACCGTTACTTAGGTCTCAAAACCCCTGCATTTCAGGTGCTCCAGCTCATTTAATCGTTGATAAACTAATTAAATCCAGGGCCTGAATATTTAATATTTTGAATATGCTTGTCTTCTTGAATGTAGATGAAACAATAAAACATTTCTCTGAATGTTAGTGATTTGTTGTGAACCTTCAGTATTGAAAACTCTCCCCCACGTGGTGGGCTTACAAGGAAGCACAATGTGAGACAGGACTAGAGAAACACCTGAGCTTCCTGTTTGATATCAGCTTTTCATCATCCTTCGTCATCTAATACTGATATTTCACTGGCTGTCATGTTAAAAAGTTTTGTGTGTGGGGCAAATAAACGTAGTAGATGCAAAATTAGAAATGGCAGTATGTAAAAACCAAATGAAATCAAGAAGTTAAACTTAATACTGGAAAACACCTTTTTAAGAGAATTCAGAATCCTTAAAATAATTTGTCAGTTTTTAGCTTAATTTGCATATTTTTGCTAACATAAGACAAATTTTTACTATGAATGTATTTAGAAGGATACAATATTTGATACAGCAAATAATAATAAAAATACCCTCAGTAGATTGTGAGGCACATTTTTTTTAAAAGGTATGATGCAAAGGAAAGTATGCAAAGGTGAGTATTTTCATTGGCTTTAATAATTTGAACGTAAGATGCAATTCTATTCCTTCTATGGGGTAGGTAGTAATATACTACAGAGTGCAGGTAAATTTTCACTTTTTCAAATGTGAAAAAGACTTTTGTACAGCATTCATGTTGTTACCAGAATGATTCAGAAAGTTTATAGTCTTAAGGTTGACTCGAAAGGTGTTGTCTGTTGAATCAAGTATGGAGAGTGTATTTGAATTATTCACAAATGTTGTAATTGCTATAAATCACACTATTTTGCAGAGAGGATTAGGTGATATTGAGGCCATGAAAAGAGCATTTTTCTAGCTGCTTTCACTCTAAAAGGTATTCTAAGACTCTTTATGGTTGGCCTAATTCTAATACCATCTGTACTTGTGAAGATGAGAGAACTGTATTAAAACCATACAAGTTAGGTTGGGGAAAAGTAGTGGATCCATTAGTATTTCATTCCTCTTATTTGGTACACTGGTCCATAAATTCGTGGTGAATGTTAAAGTCTGCTGAATGTTAAATGACGCAAGCAAGTGAAAGGATGTAGACACCCACTCTTTTTCAAGTTAGATTATCTAAAATACCTAGGACAGACTTCGGCTTCTAAGACTGGTCAGGTATTCAGGGTTTCCTTATTCCTATTTATTATAAATAGGCATCCTAGCACAAATTTAGAGCTAAACTTCAAGAATCTATACAGTCTAAATATTTTATTGATTACATTTTATACACTGAAGTAGAACACAAAGCGTACGTTACTTTGTGATTATTTTTTTAATACACTTGCATCGATACATGGCACTAACCATTTTAAATTGCAGTCAAATCATCGAGTGCTATGAGTCCTTTCATGTGAAACTACCTGTAGGTAATATATTTTCTTTTGATACCAGTGGCTTTTGTATTAGCTAATATGACAATAAAATTTCCTTTATGATACTGGTATATTAATGTGTAATTATACATCCCTTGTATAACAGCGTGTTGGAGGTCTTCGCTGCTTTTAAGACTTGGCTGGGTTGACAACTCGACCCATGAACAGAAGGCAGCTGGTACGATGTTCATAGATCATAAACAAAAAGGGGCGGTCGACAACAAAGCGAATCTGAGTAGAGAGAGGCATGAACCCGACATTGGTTACTGCTCCAGCCTCTGTGCCCTCCTCATTCACAGTTATTGTGCCTTGATGATTGAACTGTTTAAACAAACAAAAAAGGGAAAACAAACAAAAAAGAAATTGAGGATCTCGAATGTATACTCAAATGATGTGCTCACAGCCTTCCCCCCCCTCCATGGGGCCTCACACGGCTCCCTGCTAACACTCTTGCTGGTAACTCCTGTGCAGCTGCGATCCTTTGGTTTGTGAATTAGCCTGTTCCTGACTGACCACAACGCTTTTAGTGCCTTTGATATCTGATTAATCGATTTCCCCATTATATGAATAGACAAGACCCACGTCCTTCCTATGTCCTCAAGGGAAGATGAGAAATACTGTTCTTTTAGATTACTGTGTAATTATTTTAACGGTGTTGCCATGTTTTCAGGTGATATAATCTAATCAGAAAGGAAGTGAAAAGAGGAGTAAATACCCTGTCAATGATGATTTTCTCATCCGATACACCAGAGTAGTTGCCTTTTTCATTGAACAGTTCTTCTATTCCCATGGGTGTCAGATAACCAATCAAGTTATAACTCTTCTCCAGCTTAAATTTAGGCAGAACCACTTCTCTTGTTCTAGAAAAAATGAAAACAAAAATCAAAAATCATTGAGGCACGACTGCTATGCTTTACATATCTTTTGTGGTTTGGGTTTTTTTCTGTCTTCAGCAAGCGGGACACAGAAATATGCAGGACTGTTTACTGTACTTTTACTTTCAGAACTTGTGCATCATTACTTTTAAGCTCTGTTTTAAAAAATGAATGCCCCACCAAAACTTTTAGTTTGTCAATTTAATATTTCACTTATGATTTACATTATTTATGTGCGTAAGTTGTATAGCTTTGAGCAGTTCAGTATGTGGTTGGTTATGCTTGTAATAAATGTTGAACTGTCAGATTTTTCTGGAGTACTAAATTGGAGATTGTCACTTACTGTATACAGTAGAAATAGGTTGGCTTCCTGAATAGCACATCAAATCAACTCTTTTTATCTTTTTATCAAGTCTGAAGACAGATACCACCCAGTCTGTCATCTTGCACAAGGGATGCTCTATAATTTCTTCTGTCCCATAATTGTGATGTCCATTGTGGATTACTGAATGTATGCCTTTGCACGATAGATATGTTGAAATGCATAGTGCATACAGGCTGCTTTCGATATCATAGAGATTGTTCTGCATAAATAACCTGTTATTATCATACTCCTGTTTTTCCTCCTTGTTGTAACCTTTATCAGTAAGAAACTTTTCTTTAAATCTACAACATTAAATACTTAATCGAAAGAATTTTGGAACTCCAGTAGAATTTTCCAACTCAATCATCCTTGATTTCTTGATGGCATTTAAATTTTGAGACACCACTGGTCTTTATTTTTGACTCAATAAATCCATCTTTTTGGTGGTTTTGTTTAGGTTTAATGTTATAATCAGAATAACCTGGTCTAGTGGAAGGTGTCCCTGGCCATGGCAGGGGTGTTGGGACTAGATGATCTTTAAGGTCCCTTCCAACCCAAACCATTCTATGATTCTATGAAAATATAGTATGTTATCTTCTGTGCTCTTTACTTACCCTTGCCAGTCTCATCAAGAAAATACATTAAGACTTTAACAGTATGTACTTTGCAGCACATACCTGTTAGTCATGCTCTTCTGCCATTTTTCCACCACTTGTGGTGTTATTTGCTTTTCTAGCGCTTTCATGCCAGAGAGTTTGTGTGGAAGTACAATCAGCATGCTGATGTTCCCCACAAATGGGAGCTGGATCACACCGCAATCTAGGTCGGGGTCTGCGGCAGCTAGGAAGTTCCCTTTAGTCTGCATCATAGGAACCTTTATTGTTTGCTTCTCGTTCAGTCGGAAACTCCTCTTCGTTGTCATTTCCACTGGAAATTTATTCTCCCAAGTTCCTGTTAATACAATGCAGAAGACAGATAAAAAAACACAAGATCCGTGTTTAATAAAATATTCCCAGAATAACAGTTTACATTAAGTTTTCATTGGTATGAATTGGAAATTACTGGAGGAGATTGTTGATTTCAAATAAGCCTGAATAAGAATCCCAGAATGGTTTAGGTTGGAAGACAAGCTTTAAGGGGACTTAGAAATTCCTGGCTTGCTTTCTAACTTAACATTTGTCTGATTTGAATGTTCTGAATTACAAAAGCAGGTCAGCACAAACTGGTGATTTGAAAGGGCTTGGTGTGTATTTTTTTCTCTACAAGGAACCTAGATTTTACAAAGTTCAAACAGGCAAAATATTTGACAGGGTTTGCACATAGCGAAGCAACTGACACAGCTTTTTCTGAGAGATCTGATACTTGAAACCAGGCTGTTAAAAGCACCAGAAACGTCAAGCTAAGTAATGGCTGTTTTCGTTTTGCATATAAGGTATTATGCTGAAGGCATTACGTTGACTTAGTGCATTCAAGTTAGTTAACTTCCTGTGTTAAGACATCTGGAAGAGTTTGGGTATTGACTGCTTAATTCTGTGACCCAGTTGTATGTGATTTCAGCACACCTACGCAAGCCTGTCACTAACAGGTTTGTGCCTAAAGAATACATTTCAACGTATTTTGCAGCACAGAAAACTTTGACATCAGGGTTTGAATCTTTTTATGTGAAGATTCTTTGGGTATCCCAAATATTTATTGACTGTGTAAAAGAAGGCGCTTTTCTTTAAGCGGTCTTCCTATTGATCTCTTCAGAAATGAGGGGCTCTAGAAAAAAGATTATTTTTTTCGTAATGGGCAGACAAAGCTAGAATTTTATAGTGGAGATAGGATTACTGGTATTTCCTGTTAAAACTTTGGATTTTATGTGACTGTTGGCATGCAAGTACCTGGGGAGTGTGGCTGTAACTGTGTGGAAAGACTACAAATTTAACCTTAATCAGTAACCTTTTTTTAAAAGGTTGCAAGTGATTCTGAGATCCTTAATCTGACTTTGCCACATTGACTGTGAAGTAACAAAAAAAGCCTTAAGTCCAACTTTAATGCTCATAGTTTCTTCATACATCAGGCTGATGGGGAGCAGTTTGAGAAGTGATCAGACTGCGGTTAATATTCTGAAGGGAATGGGATATAAAATGGATTATGCTGTTCCCAAACAAATTGTCTCACTTCTCAGGAAAAAACCGACATCTGTCTGTTCTTCAAGGAGCAGAACTCACAGGTGTAGGATTCAAACTAGCTAAAGACGGGAAGTTGCTGTGGGTCAGGGGAGCTTCAGCAGCACTGTCATTACCTGAGGAATGGGAGACATTTATCAGTTCTTCCTGGAAAAAGAGGAGCTGAGGAACTTTTTTCTTGAATTCACTTTTGCAGATGTGTTCGTCTTGGGGTAAAATACACTGTTCTCCAGCAGGAGCCATGTGGTTTTCTGGGATCAGCTGAAACCAGTTGGTACTTTGACTTCTGTGACTTCCTATTTTGAACCTTCCCACCAAGATGTCTTATTGGATCCATCTGTGGTGGCAGATGATGTTGTCTCCAGTGATTGACTTATCTCTTGCATTTGTGACTAGAATCTCATAGAACCTCAATTTTGTATCTGTCAAAATTTGTCAGTTATCAAAAGCTGCCGTGATCTACCATGACTAAAGTAACCATCTCCTACTTGATAGGAAGCTCAAAAATGATTGTTGAGACCTCTGCAGAATGGAGGGTAGATCTCAGTTGGAGGTAGACTGGACACCTATACAAGATAAAACTTGCTTCTTACCAACGTGAATAGTTTCCAATAGTTTCTTGATGGTATTTAAGATAAAGGCAACTTGAGACTTCATGGTGTTTGGCAAGTATCCCATTACTCAGTATTGCTTGTACTGAGCATCTCTGTGTACCTGAGAATACTCATACGTTTCTTAGCTCTGAGGGCTTAACAGAGCTTGTCTGCAATGGTACAGACAGTGTAAATATTGTAAATGGAAAGATGTGGACAGAAGTTAGCATGTCTAGAAGGACTGGTGGGGAAACTAGGAAATCCAGGAGCAGAACTTGCTTTGTAAAAGTTCAGTTCCATTCAAAATAGAAATACCAGGAGACTGTCACTATAAGATGAAAGAATGGGAGATAGCAATATAGTCTTCAGCAGATAGCACCAAGACAATTTGGACTAACAGGACTCCATGGGGAGAAGAAAAAGCCAAAAGTATTTTTGGTCGTGATGACTAAGATATCCAGTACTAAAGCTGTTTAATTTTTGGTGGTGTTTTTGTTATTTTGAGGTAGCACAAGTATTTATAACTTCAGAGTAAAACAAAAAGGTATTTAATATTTGACCAAATTGTGAAAAAAATAATTTATCTGTTTCACTTTGCATAGTCCTTTTCTTAGGGTGGTCTGAAGGTCAGTAAAGCCATCTATTTAATATGATATGATCACCAGAGATGTACTTAAAGATACAAGTAGGTCCCTTTTGGATGGTGCTTCAGAATAGGGGATTAGTGACTGCTTCAGGTCTTTTAAAAGAGACAAGTGGCATTATTGAAGGAAGTAATGCTTTGCAAGTGCGTGGGGAAAGGTACGTTTCATGAACTTACAGGAATGTTGTTCCTAGAAGTTCCTATAATCACATGCTGAGAAGGCAGATATAAGAGAGCCCTTGAGCATTTGTTTCCTGGAATCAGGGACATAATCAGAAAAAAGAAACTCCTTTATAACTTATGGAAAGGAGTATGTTGTACTTCCGGACACTGTTGCCCTTTTGTGCTAATCTGCCTTTCCTTACCAGTGTTTTAAGCCACCTTCATCTGATTTTCATCTTAATCAGTCAGTAACAGATTTCCTTTTTTTCCTTAGTTCCTCTTTCATTGGCAACTCCCACCTTTTGCTCATTTAATATAATTTTAAATGTCTGTTGAAAGATTAACAAACTTTCAACCTGAGGCAGATAACCAATTTTGAAAATCTCACCACAGACTCTTAGTTTAAATGTAAAGAAATTGAAAATAAGTATTTATACCAAGAATATATTGTAAAGTCTTTACTTCAAGCCTCTTTAACTGTTCAGCCTGTGGTAGTGATACAGTAGGAGCCTGTATCAGCAGACAGTTCATGCTGAATTAGCTGAAATACTCCAAATAGTGAATGTGTTTGTTTTTTAGCTTTAGAACACCACTGTGGTGGTTCTTCTCTTCAGTCCCCTGTGTAGGCTTGTCGACAAGGATCATGCTCTGATCGTATAAAAAATACATACTTTAAGCTGAAATTCTTTATAGTCATTCCTATGAATCTTGAATATTTCAGAAATGTTAAGTGTTTTCACTGAAATCATCCTGTACCATTTCAATGAAGCCAGTAACTTGAAGCAGGACCGAATGTGACTAATAACTTGCACACGAAGTAATACTTCTCCATCTAAGACTGCCACAAAGCTTATGCTTTCTAAGGCTATTCTGCATTCATGTGTTGGTTTTTAGTCTCACTTTTAGACTATAAGGTTTTGGATGAAATAAGCATTTGCTGTATTTGTGCTACAGAAACATGCAAAAAATGGACTAATAGAGATTCTTCTTAATGAGGGAGTGGATGGGGTTTTTTGAACTGTAGACTAAATTTAAGTTCAGTCTGGAGTTTGTAATGAATTATGCAGTGAATTGCAAACTGAGAAAATCCCTAGCTAAGACTGAAGTAACAGATTCTTACCTTTAAAATAAAGACAGTTAAGAATCATCATCAGTGTTGTAGGGTTTACATTCACAAGAGCTTCCTTTATTAATCCTTTGGTCAGCTTCAAGATGCGTTCATTGGTTTTAGTTATGAAGTTAGGATCTGAAAAATCAGCTGGTTGGGCGTCAGCAAAGTAGTATGTTTTCATGTTGTTTCGGAAATCGTTCAGAATAGAAAAGTCCTTTTGAATATAAAGGTCATTGACAGACCTCAGTGTATAACCAAAATTGCGCCTGAATAGCCGATGAGTGAGTTTGCGGAAGAGATTATGAATAGTCATGAGCTCATATTTGGTGCTGGCATTAATGAAGTCTTGAAAGCCAAGAACAGATAACACTTCCTGATGAGTCTGACCCTTCAGACCCAGAGAAATCATAGCCATTGCAGTGGAAATGCCAACAGGAGCCATGAGAATATTCTCTGAAGAGTTGGCTTTGTCCGCCACACTGCGGTAAAGGTTGAAGCCAAAGTTTGCATTGAGGATGTTGAGTCGCTGGATTCTAGTTTTGCCTTGGAATAGTTCAAGAATATTTCCTTGCTGAATTTCAGAAACCATGTATGGGCCAGCATCAATAATGTCACTGTAGTCATCTTCACCCAATATCTTGTCGAGGTCTAGATAGTCCTCTTCCTCCTCCTCTTCAGGAATCAAGTCATTTGTGATAGTGTTTTCTCTGTGGAACTCGGGTGGTAAGTTTGGCATATCATAGGTCCCATTTTCACGTGGCTGTGCATCTTTAAGGCTTTCAAAATGCTCAGTGAAGTCCTTGACTCCACAAAATGTGGAGGTGATGACGAGAGTGAGGGCAAGCAAATGAAATAGGAGCTTCATTCTGACAGGTCAAAACCTGGAAGGCAACATAACACAGTTGAGAGAGCGTAGGGTAATTGAATTTTAGTTATCTATTCTGTAATTTTAGGTCCATGCCGAATTCTGTCACAGCAGAAGGTCTATAGCTACCTTATTTGACAGCATATTTTTTTTTTAGTGGAACAGAGCTTAATTGGATGGATACATCTGTTTTACTGGTAATTGGTTTGCTTACATAATGCCTTCAGCCTGCCAAAGAATTGGTTGACCTCCTCCCATGGAAATCGGTCATTATTGGTGTATTTTTTCAGTAACAAACTCATTACCTAAAATATGTGGGACTCTTTATTTATAAACCTGTAACACTTAACATATGTACTAACTGTGTTACTAGCGTATGCTAAAAATATGACGTGAAGAAAAGTTTGAAGATTCGAGCTTGGTAGGAGGAGGGACTAGGCATCCACTAAAGGACCATACCAGAAGGCTGAGATGTACTGAAGAACTTGAAAAACATACATTCTGTAGCTACAACAAAAAGTTGGAGTTTAATGGGAGTATTTATGGAAGAGCAAAGCTGAAATTTGTTGGAATAAAGGAGATCTAGGGATTTAGCAATAAACCTGGAGAAAGATAGGCTTTTGCAATAAATGCCATCAGTGGTACTGCACTGTTAAAACAAAAATCTTATTACAATGTTGATTAAAATGTTTTTTAAATTAGCAAATAGTCCAAAGAGCTGTTCTGTAGAAATAAAATATACAGATATACATACCTGTTCGTCTGTGAATAAAACCAATGCTTGAAGGAAAATATTTTGAAACATGATGCAGCAGGACTGAAGTAAGTGAGCGAACAGTTTAATTTTGCAAACTCTCCCCCTGAACTAATTAGCCTGAAATCCTAAAAGCATTTAAGGTGATTATCCCGTACAAAAAATGACTACTTTTGCAACAGTGAAGGATCCACAGAAGGTGCTTTTTAAATGGTTTTTGCACTGTGACTGAAGGATTTGAGTCAGTCTTTTTTTATTGTTTCTTCATAAATTCATTGCTTTTTTCTCCCGCCTCCTGAAGTCAAGCCCTTAGGGCTGAGGTACTCTGTCCAGTAACCATTGATAAATGTTTTCTGCTTTTGGCAAAGAGGAATTTGCTGTCTATAGTCCCCAACTTTACAGTCTTGTCTTCACCAAAGTTTAATTATCATTCAGATGCACTTACACATGTGGAACATTCCCCTGCTCTGCAATATGTGTCTCTTCGGTCAGATCAGCCCGAAATAAGAGATGTAAATGAAGCTTACCTTTAAGCCACTGTACAGTACAGAAGGGATGTGTTGAATAGCTCAAGTAAGGAGAATGCTGAGGTTTAAATCTGAACTTTGACGCTAGTTTTTTGTGTATCTCCCAAAGTAAACATTCTCTAAACCAAACACTGCTAAACTTACTTCGTCAGCCAAAATCCCTCCCTTGCCTAGTGATCTCTGCTGAATTGTATGTTGTTTGTTGAACTACTTTTATGGCTTTGCAGGTACTTGTTCGCTTTTGAGGAAGATCTTTCAGCAAAAATTGGTCTGTATATAAAGTTTCAAGGTCAAACATGCACATAAACTTCACTGTTTATGGCAAGTAAAAGCCGTGTCGCTCGTATTTTGTGGGGGGCGTTTTACTGCAGATGAAGTTGGGGCCGCTGTTGTTGTGATGGTTAGGCTTCTTTAGTCACTGTTATACTGGTGCGGACATTTGCGTTACACAGGCAACTTTCTATCATAGTGCCATTTACCAGTTTAAACTCAGATTAATTTGGGATAAATCCCTCAATCCCTCAGATAATCGAGGGATTGTTTTCTTTTTCTTTTTATTTTTTTTAATTGAACAGTCTGCCTTATGATTTACAAATATATCCAAAGTTGGCTTTATATAATGTTTCACTGGAATACTGTTGGCTTTCATACCTCAAGGGAATTATTGTACAGTTAGGTAAAATCTCTTCAAGTTAGAAACATTTTCTTAATAAAGTTTACAGTAATAACATACAGTCATATTGAGTAAAGCTTGTGGTTTAATGGACCTTTTTATTTTACTTTTTAAACACTGCCTGTGCTTCTAATGCTATTTAGGATAACAGACTATGAACTTTGTTATATGCAATTTTATACAAACGTATATCATAACCATTCTGTGATCATATTGGCTGGGAGTATAAACTGTGCTCCTCCAGTGGCAGCAGCTGCTGTGCAAAAAGTATCAGAGAATTTTAATAAATGTCTTGAAAATAATGCTCTTTTACTTGCTTGTTTAGATAGTAAATTCCCCAGAACTGATGTCATGGCGTGCGTGGGTGCAAGCAATGAAAGATCCCCAATTGGTGCCTCAGTGTATTTCCACAAAGCCAATAAACAATAGCAACCAGAAGTATGTTTGACTGATATTTATTTGGGTTTGAGTTCCTTTGCACTGAAGCAAAGCTGCATGGCATTGTCTTCAGCACAGTTTAAAGGATCACATGGTCGCTTCCTCTCTGCGGTTGATAGTATATTAATATTATGTATTCCCTTCAGAGGTTACTGTATCAGCATGATATTATTCCTGTGTAAAACAGAGGAAGTTCTTACTTCAGGCATCTCAGATGTTAACATTTAAGATATTCTAAAAGCATGTAATTTTCTTCGGTACAACAAGAGCAATGCAATGCTAGTTTTCATAGGTGACAAAGAATATTACCTTTGTAAATCATGGTAAAGAAGGTACGTTAATTGATTCCTTCGCATGGAATTAAGTTACTGGAACTCCCACCATCTTCTGATGTTAATTTTTATTTCTTTGATAGCTCACTAGACGCTTGCCACCCATCAAGGAGGCCAAGCCCAGGTTGCAAAAGCTATTCCGTGACTTCTGGTTGTATTCAGTGCTGATGGGATTTGCTGTGGAAGGATCAGGTAGTGTAAATTCTAAGACAGCAACATTGCTGCTCACATTTAAACTGTTAACGAATGTAAGGGTAACTGTATGCAAACTGTTCACAGTAGGCTGAAGAAAAATTGCAGGCATAAAATACTACAAAGTAAACAGCTTACACGACACTTCTCTGGTAGGATTTCCTTATATCTCTGCTCTGTTTTGCTCTGATATTCAGCACAGTGCAATTTGTTATTGTACTTAATACAGCGGTTAGTCTTAGTTAAGTATGAGTTTTGGCAGGTACGGTCCTGAAATGGAAGATCAGGCACGTGGGGTACAGTGGTAATTGGGTAGATACTTCTTATCCATTGAGAAACTTCACTTGGAACTACCTAAACATGTTTGTTATGTTTGGAACATGCATCACTTGTGTTGAGTGTTTGTGCTTAAGTGCAGGAAAAACTGGCCCTAGGAAGTAGTACAAAGCTTGACAATGCTAGTTAACTTTGAATCTTAATATTGTTCCACCCCACCTTTCTCTTTGTTCTTGTGCTCTAGGTCTCTGGCCAGAAGAATGGTATGAAGGTGTATGTGAAATTGCCACCAAGTCTCCATTACTCACGTTTCCCAGCAAAGAACCACTTCGATCTGTTCTTCAGTACAATTCTGCCATGAAGAATGATACTGTGACTTCTGTAAGAATTAATTTCTTCTATTATCTTCTTCCAGAATGCCTGTCAGTGTTAAATGATACAGTAACCATGATTTATTGAAATAGCACAATACCCGTTCAACCTGCCTCCTTTTAGTGAAAAACAGCTTTTTTACACTACTGTTATGACAACACTGTACATAAATTACTTGGTTTTAGTTTTATTGAGTGTTAATACAAGTGTTTAGGGTGACAGCTACACTATTTTGATTAGGTGTAGAAACCAAGACCGTGGAGATGGAAGCCTTTTAATAGTTTTTCATCTCTTTTGTATCAGACAGACAAAACTTGCACTGTTTAAAAAAAACAAAACGAGAACCTTTGGAAGGAAGCAACACATTCAATCTTTCAAAGAAATTTTAAGTGAGCTTTTGCCCTTTTTATCCTCTGGCTTCGTACTGGTATGCTTCTCTCTCCCTAGTATTTGCAGGATAGATTTTGCCTGAGGACTATTTGTAGTAGCAGTGTAAAGTGGACTGAAGAGTTGCAGTTCATGAAATGTCTTTGTCTCCTCCCAAATAATACAGAAATCTGCATTGTTCCTAGATACTTAGTTTTGCGACATTAGAGCAGCACAACAGACCCATGAAGCTTAAGAAGCTGGACAAAATTGATGTTGATCAAAACTACATGCATTTAGTGTAGGAATTGTATTTCTTCATTGGTATAACTGCATGGAAATTAGCAGTTATTTCAGCACGGAGCTTGACTCGAGTATTTAATTCTGTTTAATTCTGTATTTAAAGAATCGTAACTTGCTGGGTCGAAGCAGGTTGATCTTAGTGTGCAGACGGAGGCATCCCTGCATATTGTTTGCAAAGGTTAAAAAGTAAAAAGAGTAATAGCTGAAAGCAAATGTTTTCAGAACACAAACTACTCCCACTTCAGATAACTTCATGTATTCATCTCTAGGCTGAATTAAATGAATTGCGGAGTACCATAATAAATCTCTTGGATCCTCCTCCAGAAGTGTCAGCATTGATCAATAAGTTGGACTTTGCCATGTCTACCTATCTTCTTTCTGTTTACCGCCTAGAGTATATGAGGTATATATATATTTATATACACACTTTTTTCACTGATGAATTAAAAAAAAATAAATTAAAAACTGTGTATGTTTGAGTCAGATTTGCCAGGCACTAAGATAAGTGAGAATCAGTATTTTGAGTCACGTTAGCTCTACTGAAGATTCCGAAACTGGGATTTCATCTCTGCAAAAATATCTGCAGGGTACATAAAAAGGATGGAATAATATAGTAGGGCTCCCAAAATGGAATCTGCTCTGTACGAGAACTAACAGAAGATGGACCAAAAGGTTCTTTAAAGGAATGTCTTGCAAGCGTAATGTATCCTTTGCACAGAGTCTTGTGCTCTGAAGGACAGCATAGATGCGTGCCTATTCTTTGAAATTAGTGTAATGTAGGAGCTGAGAAAATTTTTTGTAGCGTACTTTCCCCCCCTCAGCAGTTTGTATTAGGCTGTACTAATCAAACATGTGGAATTCACAGACTATTTTTTTTTCATTTAAAAGTGTATTTATTACTGCTATTCAAAGAAACGTGTAGCTGAAAGCTGAGGTGGTGGTCAAGCAGTGAGGAAAATAGGAAGAAAATTCTCCGTCACATTTTTACTTTGATAATAGCTGACAATAGGGACAACCATTTCCAGAAACATCTTGGCTGTATTTTAGAAACAATTTTTTAATAAGTGATATTTCTGTCGTATGCAACTTCAACAGATGCAAAGCCTATAGAAGTGCCAAAGATTATACTGTGTTTATATGTTTGTGGTGACTGTGTAAGTGCTGAGGTGTGGAAGTTATTCTCTCAGTGGCAAACAAGCATTTTAAGATCTGAGCCCTATTAGTTGAATGTAGAAACAAATAGCAATATCACCCTTACTAGAGACTTGCAATCATCATGAAATGAACAATTACTGTATGTGTGCGGTGTGTACTGTAATGTTGAAGTGCATAAACTTGTGTTGAAGATGTTTAAAAGAAAAGTGGGAAAAAAAAAAAACTAAACCAAAAAAACCCAGAACAACCCAACCCACAAAATTCTTCTTTTCCTAGGGTGTTGCGTTCAACTGACCAAGATCGCTTCCAAGTCATGTTTTGCTATTTTGAGGATAAAGCAATTCAAAAAGACAAATCTGGTAAGATTACCTGTCTGGGTTATTTTGCAACTTGAGACGCTAAGAAGTTACCTCCAGGCATGCAAAACTAAAACAAATGAAGCAACTATGTAACAAAATAAATCACGTTTACTGGATTTCTGTTGCTTTATTCTTGTCAAGAATGCTGGTTTTATTTTGAAACAGCTTAGTTCAGTGATGGCTGAGTAAACTTAAACACTTTTAAACTGTTAAACATGGTTTATAAAGCAGACATAATACTGATAATCAAACTTGTCACTTCTCTCAATTCCTCAGGCATGATGCAATGTGTGATAGCTGTTGCTGATAAGGTGTTTGAAGCTTTCCTGGCAATGATGGCTGATAAAGTAGGTTACATGGAAACTAAAATTTTAAATTTGTATAAATGTTCTCATTTCAGTTTATGAAAGTGTGCTTGTCTTTTTCCTTAAAAGCTTCATGCTTCTCTTTGGCATGCTTTTTAGCCTAAAACTAAGGAGAATGAAGAAGAGCTGGAGAGACACGCTCAGTTCTTGCTTGTGAATTTCAACCATATTCACAAGAGGATCAGGAGAGTTGCAGACAAATACTTATCTGGTCTCGTAGACAAGTGAGTTTGGATTTAATTTTCCTGTTCTCTTTTCACATTGACTTACGCAGTTGATGACAACAGTCAAGTGAATTTCTCGGCTGGTACTTCTGCTGAAACATCTTAAAAAATAACATTCTGTGGTATTTTTAACCTGGGCTCTGAAATCCCTTATGCTTAAATGTCTGCTTGGTATTCCTGTGGATGGAGCAAAGCAAAATGCCCATGAAATAAATGCAGTCTCAACTTAGCTCTACTTAACTTGCTCTTAGACGGCTTTTGACTGTATTGAGCTTGGCTGTTATGTGACTTCTGTTGAGTATGAGCTACGTAGTGGAGCTCTTTGAGCAGCTTCATTTCTTGAGAAAATAATTGCCTTCCTTAGCTCTCCATGGTTATTGTGTTTCTGAATCTTGTCTTGCTCTAGATTTCCTCACTTGCTGTGGAGTGGAACTGTGTTGAAAACTATGCTAGATATTCTGCAGACACTCTCCCTGTCTCTTAGTGCAGTAAGTTCCTTTTTTAGTAATGCTATTAAGGAAATAAAGTATATGTTCCCATTTTTCTTTTTATTTTGTAGAACTGAATTTTTTTACTTTGTTTTGCATTTATTTGATACTTATTTAGGTTCTTAATTTGCCTTTGCTTTCATTACTAAGATTAATAAAATCTCATTTTTAATTTCTGAGAAATAAGGAGTGCATGTGTACATCTATTCCATTGGTAGTAAAACTAGTACTAGAAAGCTGGTGTCAAACATGGTTCAGAAAGTCAAATTTAGCATCAACAGTAAGACACAGGATTACCAGTTATGGGTTGTAACTGTTGAACTGTCTCATTTGAAATAAAAATTTGATGTTTTTTTTTAAGGGTTTGTCTTCTTTTTATGAATTATGGTTGTCATATTATGTTTTTTTCTTGTCTGTGTATGTGTATCCATATTCCTTGGATTTATTATATATTTGTATTTTTGAAGATGGAAATGCTTTAGAGAGTTCTATTTTTCTACTAAATGTTGAGGAGAGGGCTTTGGATTTTTAAAATTATACTGAAAACCAAACTAGAATAAAAATGTTTCTTACATCTGTTCAGATTGACTTTGAGAGCGAATATTTGAGTAAAAGTTTGGTGAATCAGAATTTCTTTTTGGAGAGAGTCGTGCCTGTAGTCTTCAGGTTAAGTGATGATGAATTTTATCTTATTGAGAATTAGTAATTAATTGGTTTTGTTCAGGACATTCATAAGGACCAACCATACTATGACATTCCTGATGCTCCATATAGAATAACTGTCCCCGACACACATGAAGCCAGAGAGGTAGGTGGTCCTCCTTGATTTATCAAGCAACAAAATAATGCCTGATTATTTTATTTTTTTTTTTTATGCTGAGGCAATAAATTAGTGATCTACTGTGAATGGTCCTTTCTTTTTTTTTTTTTAAATACTTCCCTAGGTAAGGTTTTTCTCATACCATATGACACTTGATATTCATGTTTTTCTGAATCTCATTGTCTTACTTGACTTGCAACATGACGGTTCTTTGCTTACCAAGGGTACACTTAATAGTTACAGAAACTTTTACTGGTATCATGTTGCTGCAACCTGTCTTACTCTCTGTGTTACTTATTACACCATTAAAACCAGTGACTCTTATTAAATGTCCTGTATTATTACTGATTATATTGATGCTTTCTCTAGAGTATAGTCAAGGATTTTGCTGCGCGCTGTGGGATGATTCTGCAAGAAGCAATGAAATGGGCTCCCTCAGTTACAAAATCTCATCTACAGGTAATGAACCTGCTTCTGTGAAAGAATTTGATCTTCATGGATCTTCAAAATGAGAATTATCTGATGTTTTTTATTTTTTTGAGGCTATCCAAGCATCGTTTTAGATTTTTCTGTTGCTCTAAGATCTCCTTTATAGCATTGGCAGAGAATAATTAGAATTTTTTTATTTGATGTGAATTTTGATGTAGTCCGAACCTGTGTATCTTGCAAGTAATGGTTTTGTAAACAGTTGATCACCCTGGATTTACTTCATAAGTCAGAATTTCATATAATAGAATGCTGTGCCTAGCAAAGTTTGTTTAATGCTGGTGCATTAGCTGAAAATATCAGCTGGACTGAAACGTATGATTAGGATGTAAAACTTGTTTCTTGTTTCCCTCTTGGGAGGATGTTTTTTCTGTCTTTGTTGTGTGTTTTTTTAAATACAGAGAAACACGACTAATATCTGAGAACACTATAAACTACAGACTGTAATTTGAACAAGGGTGTAGTAAACGCTCACATGTGGCAGAGTTCAGTGGAAAGCTGTCACAAGACCACAGGCAAAGACTACAAAAGACGATTTATGATGTGCTAATAAAATAAATAAAATACCCTTTATGTAAACAAAAAGTCTTACTACAGTAAAATGCAGGACTCTGTTCATCCTTGAATAATTGAAGAAACTGTGTAGTCCAGGTTAGAGTAGTATTCTGTCTAGAGGTGCCTAACTTAATGCTGATAAAGAATTTCTAGGGAGGCTCAAGATCTTGGACACTGCAACTATACCTAAAGTTTATATTTCCTTCCCGAAAAAAACTTCAAGGGATTCTATCCTCATGTAAAAGGATAAGTAATTATAGTCCCTTCTTCCATGGAGTCCAAAGCATTTCCTTTTGTAAGGTTCTTTTTGTGCACAGTGATTCTTTTTAAAGAAGACCTCAGCCTTCAAGTATCTATCTCGATTGCTTTACCCTTTTACCAAATGGAACGAGTCTCACTCTTTACATGTTTAGGAGAACATTCAGAGTTTCTTATTGCCAGGAGAGCAATACCTAAAAGGCAGTAGAGACAGTCCATTTATTGTCAGGTATGTGTGTAATTGAGTGTTCTGGTATTTTGCAATGATGCAACACTTGCTTATGAGTTGCCTTGTTTTGAAAAACACAGTAGTTTTCCAACAAACACTTTTTTTTCATTGGGTTTCTGTTTGTGTTTTTTTGTTGGTTTTTTTTTGACAGGAGTACCTAAACAAACATCAGAACTGGGTATCAGGTTTGTCCCAGCACACGGGGCTGGCTATGGCTACAGAAAGCGTTTTGCACTTTGCCGGCTACAACAGGCAGAACACCACTCTGGGCGTGAGTATTGGGCACGATTCTTGTTTGTTTGTTTGTGTAGCGGTGTTGTGAGTTGGGATGGACTGGCCAGTAAAATCTTATGACACTCACTGTAGCCACATAACACAGATTTTCTAAATCACCTTTGTCGTAGCACTTGAACGTTACTTAGAAAGATATGTTAGTTATTTCCATCTCAAATCAAGGTATCTTCCAATCATGTTGTTCTGTAAAATACTGTAAAGGAAAATGATAGCAAGCAAGAAGATAAAACTATTTCTAATGCTGTTTAAGAGTTTTCTGTAGTTTATTTTTAATGATTTGAAAATGGTATCTTTGTGTAAGACTGAAATGAGCTGCTTTCTAGAATAGTAACGTAGCGTCAGGTGACACCCATTTGCTCTGAGTTTTACGGAAGTTCACTCAAAACATATATGCAGTTTTTTACAGTTCCTTTTTTCTCATTTGTGGTTGTAATTTCTGATCTCCTGAAGAAACATCCAGTAGAACCTGTTGTATCATCAGCCAGCTTGTTTTCCAGCAGCAGTTCTGAAACTGCCTCCGTGCCCAGCTTTAGCAGGATTTCCTTTTGGTTCTCTGTTGTCGTTCTAGACAGCGCTAGTCACTAAATGTAAATAGGATAAAGAACTCCCAGGACTCAGGAGTGCAGTCACATAGTTCCCTAAAGGGGCAAGGTGGAAAAACTTGATAGAATAAAGACTATGCTGGAAGAAACCAGAAACTACAACTGGGAAGGAAATAAGAGAAACAACTTTCTCATTTTCTTAATACATTAATGGTATTTGTATTGATTTGCATGTCAGTCAAGTGACAAAAGCTCTTTCAGAAAGCTTTTGGTTTACTAGCAGTTTGGTTTTCTTCCTGCTTTATTCCCAGGGATTGGACATTGCTAATGCAAAGATGATAGTGCACAAATTTTATATCCAATACATGTAATAAGAATAGTTCTCAAAAGTTTATCCATTGCTGAGCCAAGCATGCTGTTAGCAGTACTGAAGCAAAGCACTGCAGGAGTGTTGAATTTTTGATGGTTTTGCTGGCCTTGTATTTTAGTCTTAAATCCCCCTCCCCCCCAAAAAAACCAGAACAACACATTTTACAGTATAAAGAATATTTCTCTTTTTTTTGTATGTGTTTGAGGAGAAACCCCTGAGTCACAAATTCGTGAGTGCTTCTGCAAAGGGAAACATGGATGACTAGCGTACTTTCTAAAGACAGGAACAAAATACTCTCTCTGCATTACTCTCAGTGCAGCAAGCTGTTGTATGGAGAGGGCAGAACCAAAATCACTTCTACTCTTCTGTCTTCTTCCTTACCTGTTCATGAAAAGAAAAGGGAGCAGCAGTCCCAGAGATTCTACCCTTTTTATGCTTTTTTTGGTCTTTCAAAAAGTATATACAAATATGTATTTATTTTGCACTGTATACATATAACTGATGCACAAGTTCTTTATTTCATTTTTATCGGTCTAGGTACTGTTGTACCTAATAGTCATGATACTGTTTTCTTTAATAGTATGAAGAAAACTAAAATTAAAACTTCTGTGAATGTATAAATAGGAAAAAAGACAAGAGCTTGGATATGAACGGTATAAACAGGTTATGTGGTCTGGTCATAGGCAACCCAGCTAACTGAAAGACCAACTTGTGTGAAGAAGGACTACTCCAACTTCATGGCTTCTCTCAACTTGCGCAACCGCTATGCAGGGGAGGTAAGTACAGGATTTCTCTTAAGTGTGGAGTGTCCATGAGCTCTGGCATGGCTTTTCAGGGAATGATGTCCCATACAATGCAAACTATTGTATGCACAGTATTTTGTGCATAAGCACAAAACCACAGACTCTAAAGTTAAATTCCTTCAAGATAAAGGGTATAATTTTCCTAGGTTATTAAACAGATCATTTTACTGTTGGTCTTGGAGAAAGTTCTTAGATTGCAGATAAAGGCTGAAAGATTTAGCAAAGTAGCAACAAAAGATGTCTCTGTGAAGTTCCTTAATCAGCACGTGACCAATATCAAGCTAGATTCCTAAAAATACTGTTGAAAAACCCATTATATTTTACAGGTTTCTGGAATGATTCAGTTCTCAAATGCTACAGGACGAACATCTGACCTGAATAAACTGATGGTCAAAGAGCTGAATGATGCTCTTGAATCAGGCCATACTGAATTCTATACCCAGGCCATGTTTAAGTTGACTGCACTGCTAATAAGCAGCAAAGGTAATGAAAAACAAATGGAGTTCTGCTTTCTGGCTGTGAATGCTGAGAGTAATAAACTACAAAAACTATCTGAATACAAGCCAGTATGCATCGACTTGAGGCAAAACTGTGTTTTGAGTGTTTTCAGTTAGGCTTATATTGGGGGAAAAGCCTTCATAAACTAGAAGCTGTTTATTAGGAATTGATTATTACATACTGTGCGCACCAATTTCATGCTGGTGTGAAAAGCATTTATTTATTCTGTTGGAGAAATCTGAGTGAATGTTTGTTTTCAGACTGTGACCCCCAGCTCCTTCATCATCTGTGTTGGGGACCCCTGCGAATGTTCAATGAACATGGCATGGAAACAGCAATTGCTTGCTGGGAGTGGCTGCTTGCTGCCAAGAATGGAATAGAAGTGCCGGTAGGAACCGATTTAACACCTCTTTCTGTGTCCCTGCAAAGGGGGTAAGAGAGAAGATTTTGAGAGATTGACAGCTATTGTGAATCTGTGTCAAGTAAGGATGTTAAATGCATGGCTAATCGCTTTAGCCTGCCAGGAAGTCTCTGTTCATGTGTTGTTGGAAGTCTGAGCACTCTCACAAAGTGGACTGTGGGAAACGGATCTTTCTCAGCAGCAGGAATTATGTAGTAAAGGAAATCTGTTAGGATCTCAGCTGTACAATTTACTTTGCTGCTGAGACGCCCGAGCTGCTCGTGACTCAGATTCTAAATAACACAGTTTATAGAATGGTGCTTTAAAACAAACAGAAATCAATGCCCTGCTCATCAGTCAGAGCCTCTGGTATCTGGCATTGCACCCTTGCATAAAAAAAAATAGGCTTGCAAGTGTCTTGATCCTGTAACAGGCTAGACCAGCTGTGTTTTGTGAGGTGGGGATGAATCTAATAGAAATAAAACAACTCAGCATGGTGTAGTGACAGCCCACACTCAGCTGAGGAAGCTGCCTCTGGTAATTGCTCCAGTTAGTGAGTGCAGTGTGTTTCACTTCCTGGAAAAAAATTACCAGTCTAAATATACTTAGGTCAGTTTTCATGCTTATTTCAGCATTTAACTTCTTAAGCATCGGTTTCAGTTTTCTCTTAAGCTTTTGGGAAACTTCTTTCTGTCTTGTTGAGGAGATCAGATAAGCACCCTTTCATGCAGGGCCTCCTTTCTACCAGAGGATGCTGCTCTCTAGAGCAGGTTCAGCAAAAGTGAATTATGTGGCATCTTTATGTTGTGTGCTTCATCAGCTGCACGTGGTCATGGGCCAAACTGCGTCCTGCAGTACGTGAGAGCCTGGCACACTCTTTTCTCTGCTGTCCTGGTGTTGGAGAGAGTAACCTTTAGTAGAACGGGAGGATGAAAGGCACCTGGTGATCTAACTGTTCAGTCTCCTCAACAAAGCAGAGCTCTTGTCTGCTCTTGCCTTTAATTTTTTTCTTACTTGCTGAACTTCTGGGGGAGCCTTTCTTCCCTTCGTAATTCAGGAGGTGAAAGAAACATTTTATTTCAGGTGTGATGTATAGACCTGTCTCTGCGTCTCTGTTAACATTGCAGTGAATTTCAGTTGATGTACTAGATTCTTGTGTGCACTATGGAGAAAGATTGTTCTTCCCATATAACAAGATGCTCTTGAAACAAGAAGTACTGTTAGCTTCCTCTTTGCAGTTCATGCGGGAAATGGCAGGAGCCTGGCAAATGACAGTGGAGCAGAAAGTTGGCCTATTTTCTGCTGAGCAGAAAGAAGCGGATCCATTAGCAGCCTCAGAAGAGAGCCAACCAAGGCCTTGTCCGCCAGAGGTGACTCCACATTACATCTGGATAGAGGTGTGTATTTCTGCTGAATGGCCTGCCTATGGTGGTGTTGCAGTGATGCTGTGATTAAGCTACTCTGCACTCCTTGTTCTCACGATTCAGAAAGGGAGTGGAGTCATGATGGTAGTCCTTCTGCCTCAAAGCCAGGAGACATGCTCTTTTTAGATGAGCATAATAATCGAGGGGAAGAAAGGTGCATGAAACAGAAAAGACTGGGTTGTTTTGAGATGAAAAAAGGGCAAAGGAACCATGGCACGTCTTTCTCTCTTTCTCAGTTTTTGGTGCAGAGATTTGAAATAGCCAAATACTGCAGTTCTGACCAAATAGAGATCTTCTCCAGCCTGCTCCAGCGGTCTCTTTCGTTGAACATTGGAGGGGCGAAAGGCAGTTTGAATCGGCATGTGGCAGCAATTGGACCCCGATTTAAGTGAGTAGTGGTTTGTTGTTTTTTTTTCCTTGGTGGAAGAAATAAGGTTATAGAAGGGTGGGAGGAAGAAACTAAACATGAAATGTATAACTTCTCCTTGGCTTCAAGCGGTGAAAATTCCTTTAAAAGCCTGGAATTGTGTAGAGGCTGAGCTGTGTTTTCAAAGTAGAGGTAGCTAACTCTACCTTGAAAGTAATTTTTAGTGCTTCAGAAGACTTCATGGGATAATTTCATATAGTGAATTGCCCACATTGTGAATCCGGTCAGTGTATCAGTTGGGGATAATTTTGCTCCATTAATTGTTTTCACTTTTTGTGACTTGAAGGCTTGAACTTCCTGTGGTTCAGTAGTTACAGCTTTAGGAGCAGACTGACAATAATGAAAACAGTTTGCTAAGAGCTGTGAAACAGGCACCTTTCAATGAGTTGAACTGAGTTACAGCTATAGCTGTGGTTTGTATAGTGTTGCATTGGTCACCATTTTGGGAATGCCAAAATTTTCATTCTTTATTTTGCTTATTAGGTTACTCACTCTGGGGTTGTCTTTGCTGCATGCTGATGTGGTTCCAAATGCAACTATTCGAAACGTTTTGAGAGAAAAGATTTATTCAACTGCCTTTGATTATTTCAGGTACTTTTTTATTTGCAACTATTCACTGACAGCGTGTGTGTGATTTCCTGAACCTTCTGTGATACTTCAAAGCAGCAGCTGTCTTTCTCTTCTAGTGATTTAACTTCTTCCTTTCCTTTTTCACCCATTTTAACAGAAACTTTTCTTTTCCTTGTGCTTTTGTGTAGTTCATAAACCATCTCAGAAAGGCTTAGATATAAGTTTCAGTTATGTTAGGTTTATAAAGTAGTACCTTCAGGATCATTTCTGTTCTTTTCTGTCTTTCCTTATTTTGGTGTTTATTCAATGCTCAAAACTGTATGTAAATTTATAAGATTTAAAGAATTGCTGTTACAGAGTGTGTGGCTGAAAATGTAGTTTCGCTGTTTTGAAAATACACCCACACTGAATCTGATTTCAACGTTTGACATGGGCACAACAGAAAAGAACATAATTGATAGGAATGTCTGAATGTGAGGCGGTCAGTCAGTCATAATACTAAATTTCAGATGAATCCAAGATGCTGACAGACTGCTGCTTAATTTTCACTTGTAGTAAGAAGATTGTACTCTTCAGTCAGACAGAATAAAGCAACGAGGATAAAACGTAGTGATGTGTACTCTCATCCTTGTAGATTCTGGTCAGAATAAGAAATATGACTTGATTAGATTTGTGTGGGTTTTGTTTTTTTCTAATACATTCAACATCACGTTATTTGTGTGATTTCTTTAAGTTGTCCCTCGAAGTTCCCTACGCAAGGGGAAAAGAGGCTTCGTGAGGATATCAGCATATTGATCAAGTTTTGGACAGCGATGTTCTCAGACAAGAAGTATCTGACAGCCAGCCAACTCGTGCCGCCTGGTGAGTTCCTTTGTGTGCCGTTTCAAAAGCTTGTTGTTTCTTTGATTGTGTTCTACGTCAGATCTGTGCTCTGTTGTTAGATAATCAAGACACCAGGAGCAACCTGGATATCAACGTTGGATCTCGGCAACAGGCTACACAAGGATGGATAAATACTTACCCGTTGTCCAGTGGCATGTCAACCATATCTAAAAAATCAGGTATTTTTTTGATGGTAACCACCTAAAATTGCAGACAACTTTATAGCATATTTTATATGTGGATATTACTTGAAGTCAATATTTACCTTTAATATTGGCTGTTGTTCTTCTGGTGGGGTATTTAATTACCAGCGCCAAACTTTAGAGAGGGGGCGGAAAAAGTCTCACTGGTAGCAAGCAGCAGACTTCTGAAATTAGCTGGGTTTTTTTGATAGAATGTTCAGTTCTCTAGTGCAGAAGAAGTAAGACTGAAAATCAAGATGTATTGAAATCCTGTAGGAAAACTGCTTTGTTTGTGCAAACATGCCCCTAGTGCTTTCTGGGGGCAGCAGAGTGACATTAGATTGTGGACTGTGTTTTTGTACAGTTATAAACTATGTGCTCTTTCTTTTTAGTAGGCTGCTGTGTTTCTAAAGTGAATGCAGCACTTGCTAAATTGATATCTCTGTAGCCTGTTGTATTCCATGTGTTCAGAGAACAACGGTACAATGAGTAGCTGCAGTGCTGACTTTCTGAAGTCACTCTTACCTAAATTTACAAGTGTTCTATGGTTATTCTGTTCTTGTGTATTAATGTTGCCAGGTGTGGACAGTTTGAAAGCACCATTTAACATACTGAACAAAAGCCACTGAAAACTATTTTTATCCTTTTCTCAAGGAATGTCTAAGAAGACTAACAGAGGTACGCAGCTACACAAGTACTACATGAAGCGAAGAACACTGCTGCTGTCGTTGCTGGTGGGTCATCAGAAGAACGGGGAAACTGTATGAATTTCTAAGACCCTGTTGTTGTTGCAGGATACATAAACTAAAGTATGAGATTTGGGAGTGTTTTTTTTTCTTCTTCCAGAAAACACTTCTCTCTCTTTTTTTTTTTTTTTTTTTTTCCCCCCCCCTCCCTGTTTCCCTCAGGCTACTGAGATTGAACGCTTAATCACATGGTACAATCCACTGTCTTCCCCTGAGCTAGAGTTGGATCAGACTGGAGAGAGCAGTGTAGCAAACTGGAGGTCTAAGTATATCAGTCTTAGTGAGAAGCAATGGAAGGATAATGTAAATCTGGCTTGGAGCATTTCTCCTCATCTTGCTGTACAGCTGCCTACCAGGTGAGATATTTCAACAGAGAACGGGTGTAATTACTGCTGCCTTGGAGTTGGGCGAGTACTTACACTGTAAGTACTGATGGCACTCGCTCTTGTTTACAGCCCCCTTGCATACTTTCATACCTGGTTGAGACCTTTGAAATTAAAATAACTATATTACTTAATATACTCATTTGGCTCAGGCTCTAGCAGAGTCCAGCGTCCTTTCCTGCCACCCATTCTTCACTAACACTTAGATGGTGTTTTGTTCAGAAGAAATCATGCTTGGTTCTCAATAGCATTTAACCCATTAGCAGGCACAGCATTTAAACAGTGCTAAAGTAGCTTTGGATGAAGTGTTCTAGCTATATATTGGCTTGCACTTTAATAAGTATTATAGGAGAATTAGCATAGTCGGCTCCAGAAGGGAAAGGAAATTCTTTCCCCCTTACAACAGTGATAGTTTTTGCCAAGCAGAGTTCTGCACGCTGGTTTCTGTAGAATCCCAGACAGTATATTTCAGCCAAGAATCTAAAAGCGGGCTAAAATACTAGTGGTTTATACAAAAGCATTGGGTGAGGACTGGTTGTTCCTGACAGCATATTGGTTCCTCAGTGTGCATTATTTCATAGTTGGACTCTTTGTTTATTAAGCATATGCTTTTCTGCCTTTTGCTGTCCTCATCCTCACATAAATAGAAGAGGCCGTCAAAAATTTCTAATGGTTTTGTATTCCTGGTTATACTTAGATTTAAGAACACTGAAGCTATTGGAACAGAAGTGACCCGTCTGGTTCGGTTGGATCCAGGAGCTGTTAGTGATGTTCCTGAAGCAATAAAGGTACTTGTGAATATTTATACTGTTACAGGGCCCCAGTGTGCCCGTTTTATTCAGATATATTGGAAAATACAGTCTTTAGTTAACACAGTATGATCTAGTGGAACTCAATTATAGCATTACTGTCTGATATGTATTACTTAGACATTATTGAGTGCTATAAAATCCTAATGTGTCTGACCTTCTTTTTCAGTACCTGGTTACCTGGCATACAATTGACGCTGATGCACCTGAGCTCAGTCATGTTCTGTGCTGGGCACCAACAGATCCACCGACTGGCCTTTCCTATTTTTCAAGCATGTATCCACCTCATCCTCTAACAGCTCAATATGGTGTTAAAGTCCTACGATCTTTTCCTCCGGTGAGTTCCAAGGGACCCTTAACACTGCAAGTAAAGTAATGTCCCTAGTCATTATGGCCACAGGCTTCATTTTAATACCATGGAGAGGCATGTATGATAAACGGGCACATCACATTGCAGAATGTGAATAGATTGGGATGAAAAGTTAAAGTTATTTGTCCCACATAACACTCATGTACTGGCAACTTTTTGTCGTAAATCACGCTAAGCTGAATTCTTTAGATTGCTCTTCTCAAATCATTCCTTTCGAATCTTCTCTCAGTGGAAAGGTGTTTCTTCTAAAGCAGCAGAAGGCTGGATTTTTAGCACTTGTCAGACTTATAGGAGGAGTGTAAAAGACATGATTATTAATGATATTTTTTAAGGGAGTAACAGGACAGAAAAATACTTTGATTTGAGGAGGTGGCATATATGTAGTTTAAAGTAAAGAGGCAGTGGAATTTTGTTCATCAGCTAACCGAAGGGAGCTTTTCTTTGTGCATGTGACCTGTCTTTCTTTCCGACCACAAAAACAATAACAGTAAAAACCCTGCCATCTTTTCTCTTTCAGGATGCCATTTTATTCTACATTCCACAGATTGTTCAGGCACTTCGGTATGACAAGGTGAGGATGTGAAACAGCTGTGTATGAACAAACCAGATTTTTAAAGCGGCTTTTACACTTAAAACTGCAAATCAGGCAAAATTTCAGCTTAAACCAATGCTGCTTAATACTGTCCTATATCTAATACATAGTGGAAAAATTATTGTCTCTAGAGGCTGGCTTGCTTTGGATACACCTCTCTTATGCACAGGTAAATTTGAGAAACCAGAGGTTATGTAGCTCGTCTGTCAGGAAAGAGAATTTTTTTTATGGGAAACCCCAGCTGAGGACTCTTACCTGAATAAAGCTTTTGAAGGTCTGCGTGAGACAAGCAGTAGTGAAATTAAATCACTATCCTTAATCATTTTGCTGTGGAGTTAACCAGAGAAGACATCTAGGGGTGTCGTATGCTCCATCATGTATATGAAATTGGATCTTAGCTTCATCTTGCAGGAGCCAGAAGTAAGGCTTGATGACAAAGTTCAGAGTTCATTAATGTGAGATCGTTGTTATCTGCCCATAAGGTATGTGAGCTCTGGTCAGTGCTTTCTTTTCAGGTGAAGACATCCCTAGTCAGTAGTGTAGGTAACTGTATTTAGTTATTATTTGAGAACTTTGCATAGATAAGTGTCCTGTGCAATGCAGAGCATGAACATCAGACGTCTTGTCTGATAATATCAGTCAAACATATAAACCTCTACAGACTACAGAAGTAGCCGCAAGTAGAGGAAAGAGAATGCAACTTCTGGAATTAATAGGATTCCCTTGTACACTTAAACTTCCTTTGTAAGTTTGTTCTTACTTTCTAGAATTTCTGAGGAACAGTGCCAGCACGTGCAGTTCTTGCCACTAAAGTGCGCAGTCTGTATGGTGCTGTCTAGATTTCTGGCATTACAGAAGCATTTGGTTACGCCAAGCAAGACCAGTGTCTCTATTCCACTGTGCCTTGTACAGAAACTAGAAAATGCCCTAAACTCAAAGAGATTTGAAATCCAAGTAGAACAGATAGAAAATGACACAGAAGCGGAAAGAAGGTTGGTTAGAATAATGGAATAGGTCAATAATAAAAGTTGAAAACAGTTTAGGTCAATTCGCTACCTGTTAAAATACATTGTCATTTTCAAAGGTCTTATTGGCAATGTGAATGAGAGTGCAGAGGTCTTCTTTCCATTCATTAAATATTTTTGAGTTTAAAGAATAGCTGTTAGAAGCAGTAATAATCGAGTCTGCTAGAGTTGTAATCATCTTTGATACTTACTGGGCTGGATATGGTTGCAGATGGGTTATGTTAGAGAATACATCCTGTGGGCAGCTGCCAAATCCCAGCTCCTGGCTCACCAGTTCATCTGGAACATGAAAACTAATATCTACCTGGATGAAGAAGGACACCAAAAAGATCGTGAGTGCTTTAAAATATAATCTAGCCTGACTCCTTTCCTTGTCTCAGTTGAGACTAAATCTCTTTCCTGCTTCTCTCGTGGCAGGAGGAATCCTTTTAGCTAGGAACTTCTCTTTTATCTGTAGAGGTAGGGCCCATTCTGTATAAGCGTTCTACCTGATAGAATGCGTCAAAAGACGTGTGACAATATTTGCATCAGTACCTTTTCTGAATGCTATCTGGGGGTGTCTCTTTCCATCACCCATATCATTTAGCTTTCTGAAATAAGCCACTGACACAAAAGCTTCCTTTTTCACATGCAGCTGACATCGGGGAACTTCTGGAGCAGCTAGTAGAGGAAATAACTGGCTCATTATCTGGCCCAGCCAAGGAATTCTACCAACGGGAATTTGATTTCTTTAATAAAATCACCAATGTTTCAGCCATTATCAAGTAAGTATTGTAATTCAGAAATTGCACTCTTTGGGGCTTACTGTTCTGTTAATTACCAGCATCCTGATTAAGAGGCTAAGTTGTTTTTAGGGGTATTGGGATAGTGTTGAAAACAGAATTAATTACCTACATGATAAGAAATGGATTATTTTTTTTCTTAAATGTAATTTAAGAGTTGTAGTAGGATGGAAAGGCTGATTTTACTTTGACTTTTAGACATAATTCATACCTGCCCTGATCTCGGTGCTTAAACTCTGAGCTAGCAGTCTGTCTGAAACAACTATAACTTTTTATTCTGGAAGTAGATAATTAGGTATTTGAACTTTAGTTTTTAATCTGATTTTTTCAAATACATTGTAGTTGGTAATAGTGGAATGAGGTTCCACAGAAAAGTAATGGAATTGGTAAAGCAATCGGTCCTCCTGTCCTAGTTGAAATCCCATCAGTCTAGTTATCACATTGCATCATGCATTGGCTTTTTGTATATGTTACCAATGTCCTCCTCAAAAAGTAAGCAGAGATTGGTTCAGGCAGGAAAAACAGAACTTCTCTGTTTAGGTCTACCAAATTGACTGTCATTTTCTTGCATATTATAACTTGCTATCAATATTTGTGTGGAGTTTTGAAATAAACAAACAGACTAAAAACACACCACAAACCTAAAAAACCTCATGCATAGATAAATGGGTTACCTTCTGCTGAAACTCCCATTTAATTGTCATTTCTCTTTGCAAAGAGATTTCATTGTGCAGTGTAATACAAAGACGATTGTTCTTTTTGCATATGTAAGTCTTCTTCCTTCAATCATAAATTGTGGCTATGGAGAAAGATTTGGTGTCATACACACGGGATTGTTGATCTCCTAAAACTGCAAGTCCTGCTCATAGAGAGATTGTCACTGTGCACTGTAAAGACTGCAGTAAGATACGTAATTAAACGTTTATAAAGCTTGCCAGTGGATGGCAGCAGCTCAGCACACAAGCTCTAAGTCTGTAAGTGTGGTTTCATTGCATATTTTTAACACATTCTCTGGTGTATAAAAGTATTTGAAAGTCATATAAAATGTATTTCCTGGAACATAGCTCCTTTAAAATGAAGCTTTGCAAATCACCAGTTATAAGGGCATCAGGCTTACATCACAGAAACAATAAAATATTAGGTGCCTTCTATGTGCATGTTAAAATGTTTTCACCCAGTAGGATGAGTTAAAGAGGGGGCATTAGGATCTGAATATCTTGATATTTAGAATAAAATCAATCCACTGTTTGTTAATGTGAAGTCATAATTACGTGACTGATAATAATTGTGCTTTGAAAGCATTGCATTTTGCACCCTAGCCTTAAAATGAATCTGGTTTTTGTGCATCTCCAATGTAAAGACAACATAGAGGAGATGCTGTTTGCTTTGTAGATGGCATAAATGAATAAATGTATCATCTGTGATGATTTCATTATCCTACGTGTTATGTTGCTGCTTCAGTAATCTGCTGTACTCCTTAAAACTAGAGCATAAGTAATACCTTTCAGTTGCATGCTGCTACTTCAGGTGAGCACGCAGCTGTGTGACTGACTTCAATAGATGGCTAACACAAGTGCCTGTGCAAATTGGGTAATTGTACGTACCAATCGTTAACCGTGTTACCAATTATTCAGTTGACACCTGCATTCATGCTAAGTGTGTGAACAAATTAGCCGTGTAATTGCATAGGCATTTTGCCGGCTTGTCCTTTTCTAGTTAGCGATGTTTTTATTCTAGAATAAGTTCCACAAGGGAAAATTGTATTGGTATAACTAAAGAGGGGCTTACAAAGGTATAATTATCCTCAAATTCTGTATAAGGAAGAGCCTTCATATATTCCATTCACATCTCTTATGCTGTTTGCATTTGTCAACAACCTGTATGTCAAATCAGTGTTAAATCTACAAAGAAAAGACTATAACGTTCATTAAAATAGAAAATGTTCTGGTTGGGTACTGAGCCTGCAAGTTCCCTAGAAGTGGTGCAAGTAAGAGATCTTTGTCATTAGAGGAAGAAACGTTTTTAGTGAAGGTTGTATAAGTTTGAAACAAATTTGAGGCTAGTACATAGAGTAATGTATAGTATGCAGGTAAATAAAATATCATTCGTCTTTCTAGGCCATTCCCTAAAGGAGATGAAAGAAAAAAAGCTTGTTTGAGTGCGCTATCTGAGGTGAAAGTGCAGCCTGGTAAGAAGTGATTTAATCCTATAATATAGTGGGCTTTTTGTGTTGAATATGAGTACTGAATATTCTGCAAGCAAACCTTAAAATCTCTGCAAGTGGCAGCTCTCCATTTTGGTGGTGGCTGTTTTTCTGTCACAGTTGGATTGTTTCTCTCTAGAAACATTATTTTTACCCACCCAGTAATTTCTATATGGTGCATCAAAACTTGCCCAAGAGCAAGTTACATAACGCACACCATGAATCAAAGCAGAAATATATGTCTGAAGAGGGAAAATAAATAAGTTCTTTTTCTTTGGACCACCCTCTTCTCAAAAAAGATGAGGCGCTTTTGAGAAGTCATGTTATCTCAAGAGTGGAGCACATCCAGTTCGTTTCATTCTCCTTTTTCTTCCATCAGGCATTCCCCTTGAAATGTCATTGAAGGCCCTTTCAAACCTTGAACCTATGTTTTCCCAATCTGAATCTTCTCTTTAAAATGGAATTTGATTACAGCTTTTCCTGCTCTCTGTCTAACAGGTCTCCATTCTCCTACCATGTGTTGGTTGCTAAGGGCCCTTCCTAGTGCACTGGGACATGCTGCCACATCTTATTAGGGACTATCGTAAGAGAAGTTCTGTCTGTACATTTCTGTGGTACAGATTCTGCAGTGTTAGTTCAAAACTGTATTGTATTTGTTTCTGCCAGTCACTCACTAATGCAAAGGATATACTGCATCCTTCGTGGCTCACAGACTGTAATCTCCAGTTTATCTCTAACATTTTATTTAATTCAAAACTGTGTGCTGAAGTTATAGATGCTAAACATCAGAATTTCTCCAGCTTGCGTTGTCGCACTAGCCAGTGGATTTGTTCTTAGCTCTCTGCTCCATTTTGCAGGCTGTTACTTGCCCAGCAATCCTGAAGCTATCGTTCTGGACATTGATTACAAATCAGGAACTCCTATGCAGAGGTACCATGCACTTGTTATTCTCCCATTAAGTTAATTCATGATATTAAGTGGGTTTTTTTCTAGAAATTCTTGTTTTGCTAACTTGCGCTCATCATTATCTTTGTTTTTATCACAATTCAGTGCAGCAAAAGCACCCTACCTGGCCAAATTTAAAGTGAAGCGATGTGGAGTTAGTGAGCTTGAAAAAGAAGGTTAGTAACTGCGTCTTAATCATTGACACCACTGATTAAGTGTCAGCAATTCCTTTAAACTTTCCTGCTTTTAGTGACCTGTACTACTGTAGTAAAATTATTTACATGTTGAACTTTATCTGCAATGGTTCAGCTCAGAAATGAAACTGCATCAAAGGAAGAGAGAAGAAAATTTTGAAAACTTAAATCCATTGTTTTTGCAATTTTTTCTAAAGTCCCAGGAAGCAAGCCACATAGTACCTTGAAGAAATTTTAACATATAAATTGATTGCCTTTCTGTTTTTTAGACTGTAGCAAACTCCAGATTTTGGCAGTTTTTTCTCATAATAAATTTTGTGGGGTACTTTAGCTGGCTAGCTTAATGCAATTCAGGCAAAAATCAGGTAAATCATGAACAATATTTTGATATGTTCCAGTAGACAAAAGGAACCATCTTATGGTATTCACCTTGCAAGGCAGAAATATCTATAGTGCACCTACAGTGAAATGTTGTGTGTTTGACTGCAGATAAAGTTGCTAATTAAAGTCTGTGTCTGGGTTTTGCTTTGTACTCTTCTTGCAGGTCTGCGTTGTCGTTCTGATTCCATAGATGAAAGTGCAGAAGAAGGGGTGGACAGTAAGAAAATCTGTTGGCAGGCAGCTATCTTTAAAGTGGGCGATGACTGCAGACAGGTACAAAGCTATCAGTCAGGCTTTGCAGTTGTAGAAGACAGATTTGTAGGTGAAAATATGTAAGAAGAAAATAATTTTAGTATAGAAATATTTTTCTTTGGAACTTTTAGAATCTCCACTTTTTATGGACTGAGGGAGAGAACTGTGTTGTACCACTACAGAAATTCTGGTTTCGAAACAAAGGCCATCCTTTCAAGACAGTTTGCATGACTTAAAATTCTTTTTCGGAGTTTATTTTTCGATTGAACTATTGGTAATACAGCAGTAACTTCCAAGGTCATATCCTGTACATTGAAGTTTGATTGTTTTTGATTAAGAGGGAATGCTAGCCATTATCCCTAAGAGTTATTAGGAGCCCTCTTACCAAAGAGTGATGGAAAAGTTTGTTCTTCGTAGGTCAGTAGTTGTATCTTCGATGTTGCTTACTACTCACTTAAATAGCATTTATTTTTTCCCTCTTTGATGTCCCCCAGAGCCACAGTGTGTGCACAAGCACACATCTGCAGACCTGCTGGGGTAACTTGGTGTTCACTTCAGAGTTCCTCAGAGTATTTTTGTAATCTGACTTACGATCCATAACCCCTGTAATGCTTGTGCAATTTTTTTTCTTGTATAACAGGACATGTTAGCTTTACAAATCATCGATCTCTTCAAGAACATATTTCAGCTGGTAGGCCTGGATCTTTTTGTGTTTCCATACAGAGTGGTGGCCACAGCTCCTGGGGTAAGTGGGCAATTAACTGTACTGCTGTAGAAAATAGTTCCTAGATAAAAAAGAGTTTCTCTTCCACCGCACATAAAAATTCCATACTGCAAGGAAATACTCCCCACATCACTTACGCCAAATATTTGGAGTACCAGCGACAGAAAGAGTCTTTGCTGCCCTGCTTTCTGCTTTTCTAAAGCTTTTGACTCTGAATTTTTGCTGCTTGTGATTATTCATGTTTGTTGTTTGATTTTTGGGACTACATCATGCAAGTCAGTGGAAAGTCACAGAGCTCGTCTTATGTTGTGTGGAAGTCCTAAAAAACTGGATATACGCTTTTTTATGAATAAACTAGAAATTCTGTATTCAGTGATTGATAGGCGTCCCCACATTTCCCAGGGGACCTGTATAACTGCCAAAAGCCATGAGCAAAATATATGTTGGGAGCGTGCTTTACAGACCTGTTTCTGCTCTTCCCCTTCAGTGTGGTGTTATTGAATGCATTCCTGACTGCACATCCCGTGACCAGCTGGGCAGGCAGACAGACTTTGGGATGTATGATTACTTTACAAGGCAATATGGAGATGAGTCTACCCTTGCATTCCAGAAGGTAAAATATCAGTTGGCAAGCACAGCAAAATCTCAACTGAGACATTCTAGCTCTAAGAAATAATAACAAATAATTGCATAATGACTGCCATAATGCTGCATCTGGTTTCTGATGTTGATAATCCATTTTTAGCTATGAGTGAGTTAGCTAAAGAAGTTACTGCAGCTGTAGATCTATAGAGAATATCATTGAACATTGCTTCAAACTACTCGTGAATGGAAAAAACGAAAAAAACTTTGTTCAGCTGTATCTGCTCCTGGGATGGGTCAGCTACTAAATTCTCTAAGTTCTCTGATTTGTTTTAACTTCTTGTTTGTACAGGCTCGCTATAATTTCATCCGCAGTATGGCGGCATATAGTCTTCTCCTGTTTCTGCTCCAGATTAAAGACAGGCATAATGGCAACATCATGCTGGACAAAAAGGGACACATCATTCATATTGGTCAGTCATATCCACATTCAAATTTCAGTAGTTACCTTTTCCTTCCCCTGTAAAGTATTGCTCCTAGAAGACAGTAAGCCATTTCCCTTTTGAGATCAATGCATATACTGATTTCACGCTTTGTAAATATACATGGGATTTTTTCGTGCCTGTTCAGTATTTTATCTGTGCTGGCTGCTTCTGTGTAAATTTGGCTTCGCAAAGTTTTGCCAGCTTCAGGAATCCGTACACACATATGTATGGGTTATGCATATATACATACTTATGCATGCATACATACATATATACATGTGTGTATATATAAGTACATAAATGTATCTTTGAGTTTCTTTCATCACTGTCTGAGGATGAATTAGATTTGACAAGTAAATTTATAAAATTGTGTGAGGCTGTAACCTCTGCTTTAGCTTTGCCTTTCTGGAACTGCACAGATGTTTCAGCAAGGAGTTTTTATATGAGGTAATCATTCTTAAATCTAGTCTAATGTCATGGTGATGATTCTTTTGTTGGTGTTCTTACAGTTCACCAAAGCTTTTTTCCAGTTGGAATTGAAATGTTGGTAGAAAAACTAGATATTAATATGCAAAATCCACCTCTCCTTTCTTCCGTAAGCTTTAACAGCACACAGTTAATCAGCAAAGTTTATGAGGCACCTTATCTTTTGTGCACAGATTTTGGATTCATGTTTGAAAGCTCACCTGGTGGAAATCTGGGCTGGGAGCCTGACATTAAGCTGACTGATGAGATGGTGATGATAATGGGAGGAAAAATGGAGGCAACTCCATTCAAATGGTTTATGGAGATGTGTGTTAGAGGCTATCTGGCAGTCAGGTAAGGTGTTCTTAACTGCTCAAAAGTGGAAGTGCTTGCATGCCTAAAACCAAATGAGAAGATAAATGACTTGTCTGTAAGGGGTCTGAGTCTGTCAGACTGTCCTGGTACATCTTGCAAACTTTGAAACAATTTAATAGTCCTGCAATTTTACAGCCTAACTTTGTGGGGTTTCTTTCTGTTCTTATATTATATTGAAAAGTTTACATATTCAATGCATAAATATGATGTTACACATTTTTCTTTCTATTCAATTTACAAATGTGTTGTTACACACATTTCCTTACACAATTTAGTATGCCGTAAGAAAATGCAGGAGAATCAAAATCTTTCCAGTTTTCCCAAATAGGACAATCACATTAATCACCATTTCAGGTAGAGTTACTTAGGTAGGAGATGTGAAAAAGTGCTACAATTTTCTGTTATAAAATATGCAGGGGTTTTGGTAGCTCAGCTCTTCAGCTGTGATTGCCAGCCAGTCACCGTAAAGATCTGCAACTTTATCTTGCACCACACCAAGCAAACAAGGTTTGCTTTAACATGCAGGAGCACTAATAAATCTACATGAAGAGGATGTTGCATGTGGGCAGGAGGAGGACAGGACTCCGAGGAGTGCTGAAAGAGTTGGCAGACGTGCTCGCCAAGCCACTTTCCATTATCTACCTGAAGTCATGGCTAACTGGGGAGGTTCCAATGGACCGGAGGGTAGCAAATGTAACACCCATCTACAAAAAAGGCAGAAAGGAGGATCCAGGAAACTATAGGCCTGTCAGGCTGACCTCGGTAGCAGGGAAGGTCGTGGAGCAGATCATCTTGAGTGCCATTACAGGTCATATGATGGACAAGCAGGGGATCAGGCCTAGTCAGCATGGGTTTAGGAAAGGCAGGTCCTGCCTGACGAACCTGATCTCCTTCTATGACAAGATGACCCGATTATTGGACGAGGGAAAGGCTGTGGACATTGTCTACCTAGACTGTCGAAAAGCATTTGACACTGTCCCCCATAGAATTCTCATGGAAAAACTGGCGGCTCATGGCCTGGATGAGCATACGATCTGCTGGCTCAAGCACTGGCTGGATGGGCGGTCCCAAAGAGTGGTGGTCAATGGAGTTAAATCCAGCTGGCGGCCGGTCACAAGTGGTGTCCCTCAGGGCTCGGTGTTGGGACCATTTCTGTTTAACATCTTTATTGATGACCTTGGTAAGGACATAGAGTGTATCATCAGCAAGTTTGCAGATGACACGAAGCTAAGCGGGAGCGTTGATCTACATGAGGATAGGGAGGCTCTACGGAGAGACTTGGGTAGATTGGACGATGGGCCACTGCTAACAGTATGAGCTTCAACAAGGCCAAGTGCCGGGTCCTGCACTTGGGCCACAACAACCCCACGCATCGCTCCAGGCTTGGGGAAGTGTGGCTGGAGAGCTGCCTGGCAGAAAAGGACCTGGGGGTTCTAATTGACAAGTGGCTGAACATGAGCCAGCAGTGTGCCCAGGTGGCCAAGAAAGCCAATGGCATCCTGGCTTGTATTAGAAATAGTGTGACCAGCAGAAGGAGGGAGGTGATTGTCCCCCTGTACTCAGCACTGGTGAGGCCACACCTGGAGTATTGTGTCCAGTTCTGGCACCTCAATACGAGAGAGATCTCGAGGTGCTGGAGCGAGTGCAGAGGAGGGCAACGAAGCCGGTGAAGGGCCTGGAGAATCAATCTTATGAGGAGCGATGGAAGGAGCTGTGACTGTTTAGTTTGAGGAAGAGGAGGCTGAGGGGAGACCTCATCACTCTCTACAACTACTTGAAAGGCTATTGTAGAGAGGTTGGTGCTGGTCTCTTCTCCCAGGTAATTAGCGATAGAACAAGAGGGAATGGGTTCAAGCTGCAGCAGGGTAGGTTTAGGCTGGACATTAGGAAAAAATTCTTCACGGAAAGAGTGGTCAGACACTGGAATAGGCTGCCCAGGGAGGTGGTGGAGTCACCATCCCTGGATGTGTTTAAGACTCGTTCAGATGAGGTGTTAAGGGATATGGTGTAAGGGAGAACTTTGTAGAGTGGAGTTGATGGTTGGACTCAATGATCCCAAGGGTCTTTTCCAACCTAAATGATTCTATGATTCTATGACAGTGCAGTAGAGTCTAGGTAAAAGCTACTTCTATCATGAGTATAAAGTATTATTGATGTTACCTTACAGAATAAAAGTTTCTTCAGCTAGTAGCCCCAGAAGGGGCTGTCTTGGAGTCAAGATCAACTCGGTTCCTTGAGGGGGAGCAGTCTGGAGAAAGTTTTGTGTCAAGACAAAAATGTCACCCAAGTAGTAGAGTAATAGCTTGATAGCTAATAAATGTTCTAAGTGGGAGGAGAGGAAGGAGAAGGGAAGCTGGGCTGATGTAGCAAAGAATTACATGGAGTAATTAGGATTAGAAGATAATCTTTTACTGTGGTATTGCTGATTCCAGCCTCTTGTACTGTTCTGATGCACTGATTCACCTTTCTGATACCAAAGAAATTGTGTTTACTAAAGCACTGCGTTGTATAATCCTCCTTGAGACTGTTCATTTTACAGCATTCTGAGTATCTTGTAGTCAGTGACAGATTGCAAGCAATGGCGTAGCTCCACCAGCAAATGTAAGAGGATTATATGTGTTGATTTAATTACAGAAAAAGGTGTGATCCAGCTTGTTTAACTCCTCAGCTTGCCTCCTTTACCTACTATGGATGCAGAAGTTTGAGCGCCGTAACCTTCTTGTCCTCTTTTTCTCTAGGCCTTACATGGATGCTGTAGTCTCACTGGTTACGTTAATGTTGGATACAGGGCTGCCCTGTTTCCGAGGGCAGACAATCAAGCTGTTGAAGTAAGTCAGCATATGTATGAACTGGAAAATGTTCATACGTTCTTCACAGAATGTATACTGTCATAACTTGTGCTGTGAGTATAACTGTCGTGCTACTCAAATATCTTAAATGTCTTAATGTTGTAAAAATGGTAACTTTTATTCATAGAATATCTCAGAAAGTAGGAATTCCAGAGGCCTTTTTGTAGAATTAAGTTCAAGTTGTTCAATGATTGTGCAAGTACGTGTATTATCTTTAAGTTCATAGGACTAACAAATAAGGCTGTAAGATCTGCTGTAATTGAGAGGTAACGTGTTGCAGAGTCTTATGTCCTCTGAAATGGTGTTGGGCTCTGAAGAACAGCATCTTAAAAACTTGTTTTACAGATAATGCAGTACTGAATGGCACTATGTTGTAATACCCAATAGCTTAGGCAAATACAAATTCTAATATGACACTTTAAACAGCCCTTCAGGCTTATGCCTCCAGAGGTAGCTCCAGAATGAGCAGAGTTAACTCAGCATTTCCTGCATATAACTTCTTTCAACTTCTTAAAGATAAGCATATACATAAAGTATGATAGCTGGAGTTCAAGGGCACTACTAGGTATATATTTTAAAAGCAGCAACTGCCTAAAAGAGGGGTCTGCTGTTCCTAGAGTTACCATTAGACTGACAAAAAGCTCACAGCCTCAGTCTTCGCTACAAGACTAATGGCTAGTGCTTATTAAAACATGACATAATTTGCATGAGGTACACAAGAAATAAGTATTTGCAGCAAGTGAAATCAACACCTGTCTAAGCTTATACGAAGACACGTTTGTGTCATGCTCAAAGGAAACCTCACTAATTTTACTCTTGCTTTTTGTGATTTTCTGCATATAGACACAGGTTCAGTCCCAACATGACTGAACGGGAGGCTGCAACTTTCATCATCAAGATCATCCAGAATTGTTTCCTCAGCAACAGGTTTGGCATCTGTGCATGTCTTCTCCCTATAGCTGAAGGAAGGTCATCAAGCTTTGGGCAGAGCTGAAAAGTAGAGTTTTATCAGTCAGCTACCAAACATTTTTGAGTTGTTGATATTTAGATGATGCAGGATAGCAGCTTTGCTTCTGAACATGCTGCATCTCCTCCCTTTTACGTTGGGAAGGAAGGCCTAAGCCCACGCTGGTCAAATAGCAGGGCTGGCTAGTCTAAAGAAGGAAAGATTTTCTGTCTGGAAATGACACTCTGTGATTTCCACAGAGTGAATCGTTGGCCCAAGAGTCAAGCATTGTGGCTCCTATGTTAGAGCCTGGCCAACTGTGCCATTAGGGTTATATGTCTAGTTGTGGTGTCTCCTTTTATATAGGGTAGGGTCACCTCTATGAATAAAGGGATAAATAGTGAAGAATGGTATTGAATGGCAAGAGGCATAGCATGCCTTCTGATCAGAATGAAGGGAGATTGATTTTTGCAAGGAGAAATTTTCTTAAACAACAATATGCATGGTCCATTGGTCTGAGTAAGAATGAAGCTGAAACAGGACTACAGTGACTTTTCAAAATCTTTTTTTATAATTGCTTGTAGGCATTAAGTTGCCTGAATATCCTCCTGAAATTCAAAGCTGTTATTCTGTGCAAAAGTGTATTTGACTCTTCTCTAGAAATGAGTTCTAATCTTTCTACTAATTTTTTTCTTCATGACTTGATACTACATTAAAATATTAATCATTTTGCTAGACCACATTACTTATTGTATAATATTGGCTAGAGGAAATGCCTCAAATAGAGAACACTGGCAGCATGCTTTTTGAGTGTCTTTGTAGTTGCACCATGTTTATTTGTCATCTACTTGAATAGATAGCATACTGAATGGAATAATCAGTTCTATCAAGTAATTAGCAATTTAAAAATCAACTTAATCACCAGCTAGCCAATCAACTGTAGGTTTTTCCCTTCAAGTATACAAATAATTCGGTATCTTGTGCAAAACTTTTTAAAGGAAATTACATGTAAAAGTAATTTTATTACATTTAATACTTTAAATACAACAAATTTAATACTTACACATCTTAAGTGCATGTTTTATTGTTATCCCAGATAATACAGATTTTGTGGGATATATTGGAGAGGCTAAGACAAACTCTTGTGTAGTTCCATATGGGGTCAGCTTGTGACCAGCAAGGCTCCCTGGTTCAGATACAGCCCTGCTAGAACTGGATTGGATTTTCTAGTGGGTTCTGGTGCATCTGCTCAGAGTCTTAGATTAATATTGGAGGTTATGAAGGCAGTCACACTGCTGTTTGAATGTCCAGAGCCAGCTTAGTTCTGATAAGCTTGAGCTTCTCTACCTGTGGCATGGTTAGTCTGTGACCTGAATAAGCTCTGCCCATGGATAATCGATTTGTCTGTAACAAGGCTTAGATGTGTTTGTTCAGTCACTCATCAGAGATGCTGCTATTAATGCTGTTATTTCCTCTGCACTTTTATTTTCATTATTAGTATTCTCCTTAATTAAGATTCCTTTTATTTCCACATAATCCTGTCTCCATGTGGCCTTGACGATCTTGCTTCGTTCATTATGTGTTTCCTTCTCCTAAAACTGCCAATGCAATGTGAGGTGCTTCTGGCTTACCCAAACACAGGATCCACGCTGCTGTTGCCACACTGAGAAGGATGGAAATACTTTTTTTTACCTAGTTTAAACAAGAGCAGGATGTTTTGTGCTGTGCAAAACAGTAACTGGGCCTTCACAATGCCTTCAAAGCGTGTAGGGCTAGTTTTGATTAGCAGCTAATTTCCTTCACCCATGTTTTGTTTCTTTGTGATCTTGATGTTTGTTTCTGTGACAATGGGTGCAATGTTTTTTTAAACTTTTACTTACTTCTGGCTTTGCTTTTTTTCTCCAGGAGCAGGACATATGACATGATCCAGTACTACCAGAATGACATCCCATACTGAGAGAAACTAGAGATGCACTGCCGAAGCGAAACATGCGACCCTGTGCCCTCACTCCAAACCTGTAATAAATAGGAGATGCTCAGTCACACCTCGCTATCTTCCATGTTTTGTGTATGTGTGTGTACATGTGGGTACATGTTTCCTGGACATTGCAACAATCAGTCTGATTGATTCCTTTCTCTACAGGTTGTATCTATTTCTGTTTTTCCCTGTATTTCTGGAGTTGGGCTGCAATCACAACAAAAATTGTACTATGATTATGAATGTGTGAAAGATGCCAAGCTTGTGGAGTCTGATAGTTTTTCATGCAATACAAGGATTTTATAATACTTTTAAAAAGTAAAAAAACAATACAAACCTTTCCTGCACAATCCCACAAAACACTGTGGAAGGGAAGCAAAAATGTCGACTTGTTCCTATTCTACTGTAGAAAAAGCCTGATAATCATCCAAGGTGGTGATGTCCTGTGTAGCTGTGTTGATACTTTGCACGGTATGTGGTCCCTGCTACGTGGTCAGTATTTCATGTGTACATGAAGAATGTATTTTTTTCCTTTTATGTGTTTTAAAAGAAGAGACTCTACTGAAGATATATTTGATCTATAAAATGCAATAAAAGACCTTAGACTTTGTGTCTGTTCCAGATCTTTTGCTATGCGCTGAGTTTTAGTTTATATACCACATCATTCTGCACAGTTGTGTACTGTTCATTTCATATTGTGACCTTTCTTTATCCTGGAGAAATCCGATTTCTTCTTCAGCTTCTCATCCATCTTAAGTGACCTTTTTTTTTAATCATAAATGCAATGTTTTGCACAAGAGTGATGTACTGAGGAGCTAAACTGTAGGACCGAGGTGAAGCTGCGCACAGCGTAGCCCTACCTTGGCTGGACACACCGTTCCTTTTCTACACCCCTGTCATTCTTGAGCGTGCTCTGGGAAGTGAGACAGTGCCTTCTCGAGGGGTTGTTCTCCCCAGACGCCCCGTCCGGGCCCGCTCTCCCAAGGGGCTGCCGGGGCTGGGCCGCGCCGCTCGCGGCGGGGGGCGCCCGGGGAAGGGGCCGGGCGGCGCTGCCTCCCGCGGCGGGGATGGGCGGCCCAGGGCCTCCGCGGCTGCGGCGGAGCGCGGCGTCGGGGCACGCTCGAGCCTGAGGCCTATCTCTGAGGAGAAGCCGTGCCCTGAGGGGCTAGCCCTGAGGAGAAGCCGTGCCCTGAGGGGCTCAACCCAGAGGGGAGCCAGCTTTGAGGAGAAGCCATGCCCTGAGGAGGGCTCAGCCCCGAGCAGAAGCCATGCCTTGAGGGGGCCCAGCCCTGAGGGGAAGCCGTGCCTTGACGGGGGCCATCTCTGAGCACAAGCCATGCCCTGAGGAGGGCTCAGCCCTGAGCAGAAGGCATGCCTCGAGGGGGGGCAGTCCTGAGGAGAAGCCGCGCCCTGAGGGGCTCAACCCAGCGGGGGCCCAGGCCTGAGGAGAAGCGGCACCTCGAGGGGGGTCGATCCGGAAGGCGGCCCAGCCCTGAGGAGGGCTCAACGCTACGCAACGGAGGTGTCGTGAGGGAGATGCAGCCCTGAGGCGGGGCTGCGCTGTGGAGAGGATGGGAGCGCCCAGACCCGAGGAGCAGGTTGTTCGCACCAGGGTTCCGGCCTCTAAGGGGTGGCCCCGAGGGGAAGGGCCCTGGGCCGTGGTTGCCCAGCCCGGGCTCCTGGGATTACTCGGGAGCGCGGCCCTGGCGGCAGGGCGGGCCTGTTGTGTGTGAGGGGACACTTGGGTGCCTGCCCTGCAGGGCCGGTGGTGTGGCTGCGCCCACGTATTTCCCTTGGTAGTGTAACCTTTTGAGCACCTTTGAGTCAGCACTGAAATCTCCCTGGGTGAGTTTTTGCTTTGGTGAGGGAGCTCCCAGCGTGTCCCCTTGGACCAGGGCAGCTGGAGCTGCTTAGGGGGGCAGCCAGCCAAAAGCTGGGCTGGCTAAGGAGGTCCCTGCCAGAGAAGGCAGCGGAGGGGGTGGCAGAGAGCTGTGCTGCTGTGCTCACAGCTCAGGGGGACAGGGGCAGGAGAGGGGGCAGCGAGGGCAGCATGCTTTGTCTCTGCCTGTGAGGTGGAGGGCTAGGCCCTTTCCAACGGAGGGGCTGCAGCCAGCCTGTTTCATTCAAAAATGGCTCAGGCTTTTGCCACAGGTACTAAAATGGGTCTTGTGCTAATGTTGGTTGGCTGTGTGGTGAGTGGCTCACAGCAAGGTGGGCTCTGAGCCCCTCTTCGCATCAGCAAAATGGGGAGATGCCACTGGCTTTCTGAAAACGTTCGGATGTTCACTGGGGAGAAGTAGTGTGCAAGAACTGCTTTTATTATTGATTTAATTCAGCTTTATCATACAAGCAACTGGGACATGGAGTAATTTCTGTGCTGTGTGGCTGCAGCTAGTTGTAACTATTCAAGCTCCATAGGAAAAGGAGCTGATTGACGCTACAAGTGTGATATACTTCCTTACGAGTTTCCTGTAATGGGGAGTGGGTGGAGTGATGAGATGTGAAGGCTTCTTCTCTTCACAGAGGAGGTGGTGAGTTGTTCTATTATTTTTCCAATTCAAGTTAATGCTTATGTGCATGTATTTTCCTTTCTTGCACCTCGAAATCACTGTGTAAAGTGGAACCACAAATGAGTGTCTCGAGCAGCGTCTCAGCAGTTCTCTTCTTCTATGAGTAGAAGATCAATTAAGAGCTAGCATAAATGCAGATGGCATAAGAAATTGCTCTCTTGAATGAGTATAGGATAAATGAATGCTATTAGGTATAAACTTCCTAACAAAGCTTGTAGTATGGTTAGAAATATCTGGGGCTAGAAGTGACTATCAGCTGGTGAATAATAATAATATTTGGAATAATAAATTGATCTCTGCTAATGCTGTACTTCAGAAAGTCACTCCCTGTTGCAAATCTCAACCCACATAGCAATTTCTGTGTGCTCTAGCACATGTAGAATTTGCTTGAGTACAATTAAAGCTATCCAGGGTTTTGTATCAGGAAGCGAATGAGTTTGAGTGCTCTTTATCATGCTCACTTATTTCGTGGACTTCAGTTGGGTTGTCTGGAGAGCTGACATGGTCTTAGTTTCTTCTGTCAAATTTGTCCAGAGAAATGAAAGCAGTTGGAGCCAATTGCATGTAGAGGTCAACTGGAGTTATCACAAGAAAAAGCTGGTTTGCAGTATGCTCTTAAAAGCTATAAGATGACTGCATTTGAGTTATCTTGGTTGTGTCATTTCTTCTGCTATGAAGCTGCGGAAATGTTGTGAATGTGTTAAAACTCCATGTTAGTAGGAATGACGAGCTCTTGTGACTTCTTTTCTCACTGTGGTTTCTGGTGACAGTGTGTGCCAAGGCTCACCTGCTGACGTGCAGATTTAATTTTCACAAGTTGATTGTGCCTCCTTCCCCACCCTTCAGGGTTCCTGCCTGCAGCACAGAGATGGAAAAAACTCCCCTATAATTGAGCATCCATTGAGATACAGAGGGGATGAGGTGGTTTACATTTAATCATGCAAGGCAGTACCCTAAAGATGATTCTTCCTAAATGGGATGTGTTCTGTATCTTCCTCCAGGGAGACTGAGGAGGTGAGAAGATTAAGATGCTGCAGAATACTGCAAGCATTTCAGAGATACTGAGATACAGTTGGAGACAGCACCTTTGTCCTCCCACCAGGAAAGTGTACGTCCTTTACGTAAGGAGGCTGGCAGGACTTTCAGAAGTTGCTCAGGTAATTAAGAACAGATAGAATCAATAACTTACATGAAGGTATTCTGAAGGTTTTTGTCCCTGAAGGTTATGCCAGAATACGTCCTGATGTTTCCACAGTCCTGGGAGAAAAGAGGCATCAAAAAGATGGGGAAAAATGCTGTTTTTAAAAAAAAAAAAAAAAAGCTTTATCTAAGAAAAGATGCTGGTATGGTTTCTCCAGGTCATGGTGAGAGACAGACTTCCCTGTCTGTCCCCACTGCAGTTCTTCCTGTGTTGGCTGTGCATATAAAGAGCCCTTAAGAAAGGAGCAAAATTTATAGTGGTTCATTTGCATCTGATGGATCCAGGGTTCAGTGCTACTGGTAACTTGATCAGCTCTATTCAAATGCTAATCTCATTATGTGCGTTAGAGACTGAAGCGCAGCAATCCACCTCCATTAGCGCCATGTGCCTGTGTGATGTTCTGGCTGGTGCTCATGGTTGTGGTACCCCCTGCGGACACCCAGCACATGCTGCACAGCATCAGGGTTGATATGGGCGGAGAATGGGAACTCGGTGGAGGAGCCAACGAAGTGAGCGAACGTGGGAAGGGGAGCTAGAGTCTTCTTTGGAAAATGCTGGGGAGCGGGGAAGGGATTGTGGCCAACAAAAAAGTTTACAGTAGATTTTTTTTTCCTTTTCACTGTAAATATGCCCATCCTTTCCCCTTGTTTCAACATGAACACTGTCCAGAAAAAAAAAGCAGCTCCCAAATGAGCATGATTAATAATTGTTTGACATTATGAAAAGTATTGTGTCTGTGCTGTTTGGTGTTAAGACATGGCATTTTCGCTTGTCCCATGTAACAAGGACTAAAATCTGCTGCGCAGCACGTGGCACACCCAAAGACAGCATGCACAGGGGTTATTTCTAGGTAAAGGCTTTCTGACAGAGCCTTGTTACTGAAAGCACATTGAAATAACGTTTGGAGGCGCTCATGCGGTATCCAGGCCTGATGTGAAGGAGGCCTACCCCAGGCTGTTACCTGCAGTATGTCAGTGGTACGTTGGTTTGTTTGAGGTTTTTTGTGCCTCATCTGCTTTTGTAAGGCTTCTGCATTTGTGAGGTCGCAGGATTTATCATCCTGAAGAAGCAAGATTTGTAAGGTGACATAGTGTATTTATTAGATAAGCTACTTAGCTGGCAAAAGCAGATGAGCTCTGATACGTGCAGTCCCGCCGTCAGCTGGCTTATTAAATAGCACAGCCACCTCAAAAGGGCTGTTTTTCTGATAGATCGTTGCAACTGCAGCAGCCCTGTTACTAGAGCTTTGTAGTTCTAGATGACGTCTTTGTTTCTGGTACAATATCAGTTGCCTAATAGCAATAGTTATAGTGTTTCTGTGAGTCTTGCTGTTCTAACACATCCCTCTCCAGGGTCAGTGCTGCCATGGTTAGCCTCAGTGCTTACTTAGCAGCAGCAAACTGCGAACATGCTTGTGTTAAGGTTTATGAACGTCATGTGTGGCCCTGCTGCCTGCCTGGGGAGAGCAGAACAGGGAGGATGACCGATAAGCAGTCGCAGTAGTCGTGCAGATGGACAACAATGGCTGGCAATTCACTGAAGGGAGAATGCATTCAGGTATCTCGTCCTAAGGGAAGCATGGCAGCCAAAAGGGGAAGGGAATGGGGAGTGATTGTTGGGAGCACGGTGTAAATGCCCACACAAGGACTATGTTACATACCCTGACATCCTCACACACACACACCTTTGGGAATTAAAAAACTCTTACTGATGACAGATACAGAGGTAGGAATGTGTCTTGATTGTTCCTAAGGAAGTTGTGTCAGCTTTGGAGTGACAAGTCTGGCAAAACAAATTGTGTGGTGTCGTGGGAGGGGAAAAAACATCTGAATTGTAGCAAATCTAGGAGACAGTCCCAGCTGTGTCTATTGATTAGGAGTGCACATGTGGGGTGGTAGCTTTGATCCTGACCTAAGCTGGGGAGAGTTGTGGAATTCCATCATCGTAGAGGTATAGGAGTGATACCTCATGGAGAGGTGTATGCCTCTGGCTAACAGAAAGATCAAATGTATTGCTATCAGGTAGTTCTCTTCACCAGTACAAGACTTGTTGAGTTGTATTTTGACTGCCGCATCTAAGCTTTTTTAAGATGTTTGCTGTCAGGATGCAGATGAAGACTGTATGTGTGCATCTTCACATGCACACATGCAAACCATTTCCTAGCTGAGAACTTCACGTTACTCTTTGGAGCACAGACCTAGCAGCTTCGCAGTACCCAGCCTCATTGCACAGAGAATCCTGTACGTATTGCAAAACTGTTTCTTGTGCAGGACAGTGCTGTGCCTGCGTAGTAGCTGATTGTACATGAGTGAGTGATCTAATAAAGCTACTTATGGGTGTTGTGCTTAAAAGAACCTTATTAACCTGAGTGAGTAACACATTGCAGGAATACATTATGTTCTGGCACTGAGAGTCAGAAACTTGAACCTTAGTGACAGGCCTGGCTGCCTGTACCAGCTTGAACAGAAAGAGTATTGGTAAGGGTAGGGTAAAGATTCTCGGACCTGTGAGGATAACTGACTAAACAGTTTTGCCAAATACTAGAGGTTGTTAGTTAATTGAATCGTCTAGAATATCTGATCTCTTAACCACCTAGATAGAAACTGTTTCTGTGCAGTTTTCAGGGGTGCCTGGAGGATCCCAGCAGTGCCAGCGCAAGGGGCGTCTGCTGCCTTTTCTGCCCTGGATGCCAGATGAGAAGAACTGGGTGAGAGCTTTGTGAGGTGTGGGAGATGAGCTGAGGTACAGTTGCCCCAGAAAACAGACCTGAAAATCAGTTGTCTATGCAGCCCTGGTACATGACAGTGCTTTCCGAACCATCTGCCTTTAGAGTTCTGGCAGTTTGGGCTGGACCCTGAGCTCGGGTCTCAGCTCTAGCACGGGGCCTCTGAGCTGCATGTCAGGCTGCATGGTGCTGACTGCTGTCTATCCTTAACCGAGATCCCGATAATTTTCTCAGCCTCATTATCTGCAGCCTCGCAGCTGTGTGGGCTAGGCGGCAGAGGGCACTCCGAAACAACCGATGGTGCCTGGGACACATGGACCGAGCAGTTGAGGAGAACAAATCTGCCTTTCATGTAAGGCGAGCAAGTCTGGTAGGGAAAACCTTGCTGTGACCTTTAGTTGTGACAGATCTGTCACGGCAAGCACTGACTGGTAGAGCAGGACAGCTAGTGAGTACCTGAATATCAGATATGAAATTGCTCAAGAGCCTGGCAGTTTGAATTCTGGTGTATTCTGCTGGGGAAGTTTTTGACCTTCCAAGGGACATAAAGAGAATGTATTTTGCTGACTCTGCATTGTTGTCTCAGGTGAAGCCTTTAAATATATTGTTCTCCTCTGTTATAGCAAGCATGCAGAAATCCGTAGTGCATTTACCAAAAAACCCAGAGGTTTGTTGTGAACAGTGCAGTAATTGGATGTGTTGGATGAACAGCAGCTGTATTCGGCTCCAGAGGTGGCTACATTTCTGTGGTTCTGTGCATGTATGTTTTTGGAAAGCTGCTTTGGGCTAGAAAGTACTCTATATGCAGGCTCTGATGTAAATTGTTCATTATTTTAAGGTTCATGAGTAATTACTAAAAAATAAAAACCTCCCCATATAACAGTAGTTTAACATTCTGTCTTACCTTTGAGCAAATCGCCTTTGGAGGAGACATAGTAGGTAGATGGCACTGTGAAGTCTTTAAGCTGCACAGAATAACCAGAACACAGGTGGTAGGATGGGGGAAGAAAAAAGGTCCAAGAGAAGAAAACATTTTGAATCAGAGCAGCTATAAACAGCTCATTGATTATGAATAATTCCTGTGGTCATTTTGAGTGCAGGCAAGCAGTAGTTAATAGTCTTCCCCATGCTGTCTGTGACAAAGGTAGGGTCAGGTGTTTGGAATCCTCTGTTATGAGGATAGCCTTGGTGCATGCTGTTACCAGGCTTAAAAAGCACTGTCTAGGGATGGATCCTAACAGAAACCTGGGCTCCAAAAAGTGCTTTCTCCCTCTTACCCCACATGTGAATTGGGATTTGAATTTCAATGTTTTCAGCATCAAGCTTGGCCTTTAGGCTGCAACCCCAGACAACAAAGAAAGAAGCAAGTCCAGCTACAGCTGTGGTTGTGTCACAGATCAGAACTCAAACAGAGGGGCAAACAAATATACAGTAATTTCAAGCTCGTTAGCTTGCAGACAGGATGACTAGATCAGAGGGAGGGATTAAGCTCTAGGTAAGACAAACCTGCCAAGGAAACACTTGAGCTGGATCCATGATGAAACCTCAGAAAGACCTCAGGAACCTGAAAACCCAGTTGGTTTCCAGGACAATGCCTAAATTAGTTTTTTTCCCTGCCTCTCTGCTGACACGGTTATCCTTCTTCCAATTTGAGGAGAGTATTATTTCCATTGAGGTGTAGCTCTAATCAGCTTGTGGGACAAGTGACTCAGTGCAGTGCCTGAGGCTATGGGAACAGGGCTGATGGTAACTGAGCTCCTACCCATCAGCTGAGCCTGGAAAACCAGTCCTGTTTGTGTTCCTGCTCTGTCCCAGCTGGAAGGTAAAACTCCTAAGCTTTAAATCTCACTGAAGGTTCCTTAAAACTAGAACAGGCTTAAGAGCAGGTACATCAGTTCCCAGCTTCACTGAGGAGCAGGAATTCAGGTTGCCATAACCCTGTTGCATGGGATATATGGTGGGCCAGATCTCTTTAGAAATGCGTGATGTGAGACATAGGGAGCTTGATTTCTTGCAGAATTGTGCTCTGACTTTGGGAGCTGCTTTGGCTGCTTAATGCTTAGGGAACTTGAACACAGTAGGATGTAAATTTGGAATCCAGAAACCAGCTGCAATTTCTTGAGAACTGAGCTCATCTGTGAGCTGCAAGGGAGCTCTCAAAGTACAAATAGAAATTGGAGTCCTTTTTCCTCTGATATCTATTACTAGGATTTTTGAACATTATAGGTAACAGTCTAGGTGAAACTGGCATTTCAGCAGATGTCACTTTTGTGCTGATAATGACTCTTGAATGTAAAACTTGTTTACAACTGAGCCTGCTGCTGATTGCTGTCCCTCAAAGTTATTGTGGTTTGCCCTTTTCCCAGGAGATCATACCTACTAATTGTGCAGAAGTGATAGGAAAAGCAAAGCTTGCCCTTCGCTTTATTAGGGAGCCTTTCCAAAAACTCTCCTCGAGGTGCAAATGGCTTTTGCTGAAACAGGTGTTCTGCCTCTCAAAACGTTGGTGCGTTTTGGGAGAAAGTTATTCACTGGACCTGCAATTGCACTACACTCGGTGGGGATGTTTGGGCAGTGGAGATGGGTAGTGTGCGTGCCCATACAGGCTGTCACCGCTAGATGACACCATGACTCTGGCAACGAGGTCCAAGATGACCCCCTAAAACCAGGCGCTTTTTGCCTCTTTTGGAGGGTTTGTTACCAACCCAGAACATGGTCTGGATTTGGAAACCTTTCAGTGAACTGGGGTCAAGTTTCCCCCAAATGCAGGCTGAGGTTTGAGCAGAATGGGCTCAGTTCCAGGTGACAGGGTGGGATTTATGATTTGGGGTGGAAACCATCAGAACATTTGACTTGCAACCAGGCTGATCTTGGCTGTGGTTATGCTTGGAGGGTCTGTGTGTATTGAAACAAAATCTCAGGCCAGGGTTCAGGGAATATGAGTCTGCCTGAGCCAAAACCAGAAGGGGTTTGCACGACCCTGCTGTGAACTGCTCTAAGAAGGTTTCACACGACTTCATTGCTCACCCAAGGTGGGTCCAGGCACGAACCCAGAAGCAGTATCCAAATGTGGTCAGCAGTAGCCCCGCTTCCCTTTTAACCCGTTGTCACTGTGGGTGGCAGGTAACTAAACCCTTGGCAGGGAGTCAGCGAGTGCACCTTGCCAGGCTGCTTCCACACCTAGCTTAACAGCTCACCATAGCCTAACGGTGGCTCAGCCGCCACAGGGGCAGCCTTGTCGCCAGGAGCACTTTGCTTTCTGATCAATTGGCTGACTGGTTATCCACCAGCAGAACGTATCTGTTTCTTCTGAGTGTCTTTTGGAGCTCTTGCTCTTTAAATTGCACAGGGTCTAGCAGGTACAACTCTGCAACTTGCTGTTACTGTTACTTGCTACTGTTACTTGCTGCTACTTTCTCTTTTTTTAGCAGAGGAAATGCTTAGTTATTCCCTAGCCTGATAAAGCTTCTTTCTCCTGTAATTACTGTGTATGTACACCTACTTAAGTCACCCTTACATTGCTTTTTTTATCCCTTTCAACGAGGCTCAGAGGATGTTCACATGAACCATATTAATAAACCAACCCGCATGTCTTCTACTCTTGCAAAGGGTATTTCTGCATCATGAAGTTTGGCAACTATCATGTAATTATGTGGCTCCAAGGACAGATTCAGGGAGTTGAAAATCTAAGAGATGTTTGTACAATGCTCTGTCGCCACCTTTGAAATTCATGTCTTTCCACTACCATCTCGGGGACAATCCTCACATACAAACTGGTTAAATACCTTGTAGCAAGGAGTCAGCACAGAGTGACGGGATTCACCTAATGAGCACAGTGTGTATAAGCTGTCCCCAGGTACCTGTTGTCCTTGTGTCCCACACTAGTTGTGGCCTAGAGGGATCCCAGCAGTTTGAGAGACAGGTCCTTTTGGTAACACTGTGACTCTCAATAGTGCTTGGAGATTTGGATTTTATTTTGGCAAACTTGTAGTGCATGGGAGTTTCCTGAGTTATTAACTTCATACATTGATATTTTCATAGGATGCTCAGATGGCTAACTAAAACTAGCTGTATTAATACGGTTATCTTATGTTAATTTGTTGTTATGTGTGTAGAAAACTCTTTAAAAATAACATTAATAAAAGCTTCACTGCTATTGTAAGGTTAAACATCACAGAAAACCCCAGGACAAATGTTTTGGTTTATTGTTTGTTTTTGTAGACAGACAGTGGTGTGCTTACCTTGAATCATCCCAAAACTTTGCTCTGGTTGGAATATGTTTTTTGTGGAAGTCAGCTTTTATGTAAGGCCAGAATGTATATTTCTGGTGCTTGACGATACTATGTCTTGCTATATTCACTGATGCAGTCTCAGAATTCTAAAGGATTAGTTTTACAAAAACTCTGCTCATAGCCCATCATGGAACAGCAGTATCACTATTCCTATTTTTAATTAACATCTAAATGAATTTACCAGCATACAACGTTTGAGTCTGTAGCTCTCCAGAAAACCCCGAGAGCCTTTTTGAAATACACGTATGCTTGTTACCTTGCAAGGCTGCAACGCTATAGCTGATTTTAATACGAGATTGCATATTTTTATCCACAGTTTAGAAACTTCATTCTTATGACCCTTTAGATGATCAGGCATTGTTTGGTGGGAGAGATAGGACTCTAGGCAGGAGAAATAAGAGGAAAACTGTGATAGTTCAGCCCAACATACTCTGCCACAAATGTGTAAAACTGACACCAGGACAGATCAGGGGAGGCAACAGATATGGGTAGGTAATTGAAGTAAAACAAATGGGTACTCATGGCCCAGAATGCCAGTTGTAGTATGGATGTGTTGTCTGAATCAGGTTGTTCCTGTCCAAGTCTGGAACTGCAGGAATGGTATTCAGGTTGTGTTCACTGAATTATCATAAGGAGAAGAAAGTAGGAGCTTAGTCTCATGTGATGCTTCTCCTGGCAGTGTCAGGTAACTTTCACCCCTGATAAGCCTTCAAAATTCATTGTAAATTTTTTTTGTGTGTGTGTTGAAAGCTTTTATTGCTTAAAGAAATTTGCTACTTTCCAAGCAGTATGTTGTATTGCAGAGATTTCTTGCTGTGTCCAAAGACATAAGATACAGCTATATCCAGCACTATATTGTCAAAACTTATGCTACTCTTAATGTTTTCATGAAGTCCCATGTAAGCTGTTGTTCCAAAGGGCCAATATGCTATAGACACGACTACTTTCCTTCACCTGCAAAGTACCTCTGGAACAGATGTGTGAGGGAGCTGAGTGGAGCTGCTACAAGCACCCTCCAGGGCTTTGTGCAGCTCTGACTGCTCCAGAATTAATGGGCCATGATCTCTGTGAATGTTGAGAACATTCTGTAGGCATTCCTTCTAGCCCTTAACCTTTCTTCCTCCACTGCCATGTGCAGAGTATGAATGGGGAAAAGAATAATTCCTGTATCTCTTAGCCCCCCCTGCCCCTGATCTGACAGGCTTAGCATATTCAAGGTAGCTTTCCCCAGTGGTGGAGGATTGACAGCCTTCAGCACAGACACTGGAGTGGAAACTCCAAAGCTCTGTGCTGGGAGAACTGTACACCTTGAACTATGAAGAACCTTACACCTTGCAGGAAACAGCAATGTTACTGAAATGTCACCAGTGCTTGTAAATATGGATTTCTGATTTATTCTGTGACTGACTTTAGCTTAGGGGCCTGGATACCTTCTGAAAAGCCAACTCTCTTGCAGAATGCCTGGAAGGCTGTTTGGGACTGTTTAACAGGATGAAATGTCACTCCAGCAAGCCCCTTTGGTGCAGATTTCTATAATGCTTGTAGCTTTCTGCTTGTCTGGGGGTAGGGAATCTCCTGCCTGAGAACAGATACTCTACAAGTTAGTGCTTGCTGCCTGCTTGCTTTCTGCATGCTGATGTGATAGGGAAGCAAGCGAAGAAGCTGATAGAGAGTCAAGAGAACTGTTGGGCTCCTAGCGTTGCTCCTGTTTGTTGGGCCTGCTGAGACCTCAGTGGGGAAGGATTTTCATCTTCTCCTTTACAGCTGTGAAAACAGAGGCCTAAACAGATTGGCATCAATGATGCAGACTCCCATGTGCCCAGCTCTAGCCCAAGAGCGGCTGGTGCCCATAGCGGAGAGATTTCAAAGCTGAAGAGCTTAAGCAGTGCACTGAAGCTCTCCCTAAAAGTGAAGCAAAAGGCTGGGGGTGCATTCAGTGGGGCCCCAATCGGTGAGTTGTCAGTATGTCATGGCAGTGTCAGACAGACTCCCTGCTTCTTCAGGGGATGAGAGCATAACTGCAGGGAATGAAGAAATAGGCACAGCTTCTTGCTGGAAGTCCTGCCTTTACAAAAGGATCTCCAGCAAAAGCTGTCACTCTCACATTTGGTTTTTCTTTCTCTCTCATTCTTCCATCTCCCTGTCTGGCCGTTTGTGTTGCTTGCCTGTTTGTTTGTTGGCTCAGTGGCTGCTGAATTATTTACCAGCCTGACTGAATTAAGCAGCAGCGAAAGCAGGCGAGTGAATCCCACCTGAGACTCTTCCGGGGAGAGGCGGGGTGGAGAAGTGGGGGGTGTGTGTGGGAGTGTTGATACGTAGTGCTTAATTAAATGTACCAGCCCATTCCAGGCAAAATCTTGTGGGAGGAGAAACACCTCTATTGGCCTGAGACGCGGATGAAGCAAGCCGAGCGCATGGCTGATGCACCAGCTCAGGTGGCAGCGTGCCCCATGTCCAAGCTGAGTGAGGGCACAGCTGCTGGGAGTTACTTTCAGCCCTTGCAAGTGTCATGACAGCCCTGCCACATCCCAGTGTGCTGACAAGCGGCCATTCCCCTCCACCACACCAGTTGCGTTGTCTGTGATGGTTGGTGTGCTGTGGTGGGTTATTTGGGTTAATAAGCGCATTGTACATTATTAGAAGCTGAATTGGCAATTATGCTAATTGTTGTGTCTCCCAAAGTGCCACAGTTACTGAGAATGTTTAAAAGGACAGGGGTTCTTGTACCACACACTAAATCAGAGCTGCGTATCTGGACACCAAAGGACCTCTCTTTACTAACTGGTGGTTCACTGGGTGTTTGGTGTAAGGAAATGTCTCCTTGTTGGCATATCCCTACCAGCAAGAATGTCCAAGCTTAGCACACAGTCCTTAGCTCATGCCGGTCCTCTCCTGTCTGTGTGTGTCTCAGATGTAAAGTCTTACAGATGAGGAAAATGAGACGTAGATCACTCTGCGATATATCCAGTCTGGTTACTCTCTCCCTAGAGCACGCATGCTCCAGTGTGGTTGCCTTCTCCAAGACAGTGCTCCCTACCCTGTGGTGGACACAGCCTTGTGACTCTGGAATGTGCCCTCATTGCAATTCTTCAGACTGTAGCAGTTGGTTGAGATGTCAGAGATGTTCCCAGACTCTGTTCTCCTTCCCATCATGCTCTGCCTGCGCTGAAAAGCAGCAGTCTTCAGGTCACTATTTGCTAAGGTACAGAAGCAGATTCTGATTTGCCAGTTTGGGCTGCTCTCCAGGTTGCGTCGCTTTGTCATGTGATTGATTGTTACTGTCATGCCACTGTAGTAATGCCATCCTGGCTCTTCCTACTATGTAGGTTTCCCAGTAAAGATAACCCAGGGATGCCTTTGTGCCCTAAAGCTAGCTTTGGAACATTTTTTCTGTGTACTGAGCAGTTGCAAACTATGAAGCAGTGTGGGGATTGAGAAAGGTTGTCATCCTTGCTTCCATGCGCTCACACGAAATGCTCACCAAGACTACTGTTGGCTTCAGTGAGAGAAGAACTGAGGCTGAGAAATGGGGAATACCACTGTGTGCTCTGAGTCATCCATAATGCTGATCTGAAAGGTGCCTATTCAGAGCAATATAGTACCAGTGTCTGGGCTGCACAACATTTCCAAAAGGCTGATTGGATTATCTGGTGGTTAATGTGTGCTGAGCTCCATGCTGGTTGCAATGTCTCCAGTAAACTCCTTAGGCATACCTCTAAGGAGTTACGTGCTCATGCAGTATAGCTATAAACTGGGTATGAGTTCAGACTGCAGAATTTATGAGGCCTAACCAAGGAACTGATGCACCTTTTAAATCTATAGACTGTGTCTGTCATATTGTCTTTTCCCTGAAAGAGTTTTCATCTCACCTGGTTTAGCCAGGCAAGCCAACAGCATCCTAGCCTGTATCAGGAATAGTGTGGTGAGCCGGACTAGGGAAGTGATCATCCCCCTGTACTTGGCACTGGTGAGGCCCCACCTCGAGTACTGCGTTCAGTTTTGGGCCCCTCGCTACAAGAGGGACATTGAGGTGTTGGAGCATGTCCAGAGAAGGGCTACAAAGCTGGTGAGGGGTCTGGAGGACAAACCTTATGAAGAACGACTGAGGGAGCTGGGGTTGTTTAGCCTGGAGAAGAGGAGGCTGAGGGGAGACCTTATCACCCTCTACAACTACCTGAAAGGAGGTTGTAGAGAGATGGGGGCTGACCTCTTCTCCCTGGTGACAAGTGATAGGACGAGGGGAAACGGGTTCACGTTACGTCAGGGGAGGTTTAGATTAGATATTAGGAAACATTTTTTCACTGAAAGGGTTATTAAACATTGGAATAGGCTGCCCAGGGAGGTGGTGGATTCACCATCCCTGGAGGTGTTTAAAAAAAGGGTAGATGGGGCACTTAGGGACATGGTTTAGAAGTGGCTCTTGTCAGGGTAGGCCAAAGGTTGGACTCGATGATCTTAAAGGTCCCTTCCAACCTCAACAATTCTATGATTCTATGATCCATCCACTAAGCTACTTGTGAACCTGGGAGTGCTTTAGTGTCACATGTACAGTACAGAGCATTTTTGTCTTAGGCCAACTGATTGAGAACTAGTCTGTGTCAGCCCTTTCTTTCACATATGGATACACATGCTTGAGTATATTAGGAGAAACTTAACCCCTCCAATCAGCCTGCTTGCACTGCTGTCTCCTAGACTTCTGACTTCTTAAGGCATCTCTTCCCCTCCAGAATGTGGCATGTCGTAAAAGGCAGCCGATGCAGAGTAGTCCTCATTGTCTATAGCATCAGTTAGCCACGTGAGGTAAAATACTGTCTCCAGAAGGTGGATAAAGAGGGAGCTGGAAACGGCAGGACATGAGAAGAGCACTGTGCGATCAAAAGCACATGCTTCATGAATTTATCATGAACTGACTCTGTGTGACTCTTGCTACATAAATCAACTGATAACTCACCATGTAAAAGATCATATACAACAATTCACCATTCACCATTTCCTTCCCATTTCTGCTGTATCCCTCTTTCGAAGTTCATTGTACAATCAGTGTGAATGTGCTCATGCACACTGCTCTGTTGCAGAGATGTGTATGTGGCACGTCAAGGTAATGGATTTTTCTTGAATAACCTATGCAAGTACTGTCATGTTTTGCATCAACAGTAAGTGATTTTGTATTGCATAAAGCAAGGAGTTTAAAAGAGTTGATGACCCTTTCTGGCTTTATTCCAGATGGTGGTCATGTGTCTGGGTTACTGCCCAACCTTTTCCAATAAGTTAATTCCTACTCTTAGAATTGTAATGGCTGCATTGAGCTGTGCTCCCCTCCATAATGATTACTGTCAGAAAAGAAAAAGTGCTTTTTCACTGCACTCCAGCATTCCTCCTCATGCCTTGCCAGCATTTTGTGCAGGTGCCTACACTTTGCACTTGCTGTGAAAACTGAGGCATCAGGTCCAAAACTCTGGTCGGCGTGAGCTTACATGTCACATTCTAAGGCTCTGCAGCAACATTCAAGTCAACCGGTTCTATATTGTCTTTGTCTCTACAGCTGAATTGATGTATTTCCTTAATAAGAAGACTTAACTGTCTTGGATCATCAGCAGACATTGTCTAGCTAGATTTCAGCAAAGTACTTTGTAAGGTATCTCATGGGAATATTGTATTCTCAGAGAAATGGGGATTAGCACATGTCTTGTACAGTAGAAGAGGGGCTAACGATGGGAGACTGCACAGGAAGAAAAGTCATAAGGGTGGAATTCTGTCAGCACAATGTTAATGTATTTACGAATGTTAATTCTACTACTTATGTACAGATTTACTGGACAATATTAGGATTCTGCAGAAGCATTTGTATGTACAAACGTATCAGAGGAGCCAAGGGCCCCTCTTCCTTTGCCTTTGTACCCATCGAATGGTACTTGCCTGCTCCAGTCTCTGCAAGAGGAAATGACCCTTTCTGGTGCTGCCATCCCCTGCTGTGTTTCAGAGAGATTTACTGCTCTCTGCTCACTGACTGTACTCGGGGAGCTGGTATAAAAGCAAATATCTAAGGGTTGCATACATCAGCAAAACTTGTTCTCCCTGATTACGCAAGTTAGGCTAGGGATGGACTTTTTGTCAAAGGAAGGCTTGTAAGTCTGGATGGCTTCCTTGGACAAGGTCAGAATTTTGTCCTAAGTCTGCTCCTGTCCACATGTCTGAGCTTGGAAGGGGAAGGGGATGGTCCTACCTAGCGTGTCAAAGGAGAGACAATATTCCTGGCTGATACCAATACCAATGTCAAAGGGACATCTTATTTCTATGGCATGTATAACCAAGCAGACAGCTGTACGTGAGCATCAGGGTCATCCTGCCTCAGACTCATAATACTTTGTGCAGCTGCCACTGCTGTACAATGACAAAGCAAAGGTCATTTCCCCGCTTGGCAGACTTGGCAGGGAGATTGTGGAAGAGATGCACTGGAGGGAGCGGGTACTTGGGCGGAATGACTGAGGGAGTCCCACATAGTACAAGAGGGAGAGATTCAGAGATGACAAGACAGAAGAGATCACATGGGACTGGAAGAGAGGAAGGAAGGTATCTGAAATAAAATGAAAACAAAGGGTGAAGTACTGTGGGAGGATACAGACAGGGACTTACCTTAGCAGCAGTCTGGAGATGATGTTTTTCTTCTTTTTTGTTTTTCTTTGCCAACCTCTATCCTTTGTCATCTTTCCCACATAAATATCTTAATCAGCTGCCCACGTGTCAAGTCGGTCCAGCACGTATTCTGCCCTGCTCAACTCTCAGCGACTGGTTGATGTGTGCTGTTTCTTTTTGTTGGGATGCTCCTCTCCCTTTTCCATTTTCCCATGTGGGAATTTGATACCAAGAACAAGCCTTCAGATCTGTCCCACCAGCAGGAGGCGATGTGTTAACGAGTGAAGTGAAGTGAAGGGAGCCATCCATGCCTAGCACTTCGGAGCCGTTTCCTCTCCCACTCATGGATGTTCGCTAAAGAGGCGTTTTGGTTTAACTATAGTTTATTGGATTATGTGATTATGGCATTTGAATTCTTTATTAGATCTTTTCTATCTTGGTCCCTGGGGTTGAGAGGGACTTGTTTTCTGGCCTTTGATGTCTTTGAAAAGTCAAGCTATTTGTATCACAGCTCCTTTGCTTTGATTCTTTGACTCCTTCTCTGGGGACCGTTCTGATGTGCAGAGCTCAGCTTTGCGTGCGTCTGTTGCATGGGATGTCTTTGTGGTTTGTTTTTGTACACAGCACGAATCAACCCTCCTGCTTCCATCTTTGCAAATTGTCATGAAAGCAGGCGGTTGCTGACCAGTTCTTTTGGAAAACTTGTGTTTGCTGAAAGCTATACAGAAAATTGGGTATTTTATGAGAAACACAGTACCTTTGCTTGGAGGGGATGGGTGGCATTGCAGAGTGGCATTGCAGCAATGCTCCAATTTCCACTCAGCCCCTTTCTCCTGTGTCTAGAAAAACATCTTATAATTATAGTTCACTTATCAAAATAATATTCCTCATGTTCTGCTGTATCTACTCTTTCCTGATGATTTTGACTGAGGTACCAGGAGAGGATTCCTCCTAACCCCGTAGTGGGAAGTGAGAAGCTTCTGCTCCTGTGCTTCACCACAAAGCAGCACCCTGTGAGCAGAATATCAGAGAAGGGAAATTTGCTTAGCCTGCTAGGAAAGGTCGGGCCCAGCCTGGTAAACCCTGCCAAGAAGGGTCAGTGTGGTGAACCAACTTACCCGTCATTTGTCACCTGTCAGTGCTGAGCACGACGCGCTTAATAGCATGGTAGTGGAAAGGACAAAAGGGATTTCAGATGGGGAGAAGCGAGGTAAGCCATAATTAACTATAACGCTGAGGGGAAAAACTCCATCTTGGAGCTGCTGAATTTCTTTTGTGAGCTCAGATGTTTTCACATGTGCTCCTAACACACAGCACAGCCCCATCCATACACCCTAACATCCCTCCATGGTTGCATTCTCCACAGTGTGTCATATCAGGAAATGGAACAAAATAAAAGGGTGACTGAAGCTTTGTGGACATAGGCAATGAATGCAGTACAAAGATTTGTGAGGCTGAGTGTTCCTGCCGATGGAGAGCGCAGGCTCAGTCTGAGGTGTTGTCTGAGGGAGCAGAGAGGAGTCTCCCATGCTTATGTTAATTCTGGAATTAATCTCCCCACCCAGCATAGGTGAAAAAGGGGCTCATTGGCCCCAAGGAGGACAGTGTTGTTGTTAATCGTCACCCCAGCAACAAGAAACAAGGGGTGTGTCGTCCGTTCTGTTCCGTCGTTCTCCCCCCCCCCCCCGCCCCTTCCTTTCCCTTTAGGATGAGCTAACGCCTGTATCTCTAGTGGCTGGTTTGTGTATAACCTTTGCTGCATGGACTGTTACTGCCACATTCCGGCTTTGCCCAACACTGAGAACATGCATCGCTTCTGCTTTTGTTCCCGAGTAGCTTCCAGCCAGTGCCACGTCCCTGTATAACGTACTCGAATGTACTCCATGGCACAGGCTGCTTCAGCATTGAAGCATATGCTAGTTGGAAACAAGGAACTCCGTGACCTTTTTTTCTCCCAAGGCATAGTTTGGAGATGGCTATGAAAGGGCTGCCAGTGCCCAAGCAGTGATTTGGTTCCCACATCCTGCCGGTCACATGTGAGAGCTGCTCTTGTTTTGCATGGTGACAACGAGCAGAGCAGGCTGTGAACACTGAGCCTGCGTTCTACCTCACCCCCCATACTTGTAGCCTAAGTGGGCCTGAACTATTTTTAAAGGAAAGCTTTCAAGTGTCGTTAACAACAAAGTCATAAGGGCAGCCTCTGACGCAGCTGGAAAACATCTGCAAACACTTGGAACAGGTAACAGTTTGATGAGGGCAAAGTTGTATCAGACTGCACACAGCTCTTGGGGATTAAAAGCCTTAGCTGGTGGGGTTAGCAGGACCTCTGGTATGGCTTGGAAGCACACTGCGTTCAGGAAGTACTGGTAAATCATGGCAGCTCCTTGCTTCTGGAGAGTGTCAGGATGTAGGATACCAAACAAAAAGATAATTTACCTGATAAATGTAGCCCTACTCCTTATGGAATTTTCTTCTTGAATTTGCTCATTATTCAAAAGTTGTTGAATTTATTGGCCATTTTGAATGGTGGGGAGTGAGCTTTTTGGGTTGTCATAGGCTGTCTTTTGAACAGCTGCCTACACTTGGTCACTGTGGTCACTGTTTGTGGTTAAATGACTCATGTTTTACATTCCTTAACCTTGAAAATAGTTATGGTGCAGATTTTACTGGGATTAGTTTTGTTGTTCTGTTTCTGTAAAGATTTAGACAAGTGGCTTTCTGCTGATGCAGACAATCATGGGAAGCATTTTTGAAGCTTCATTATTTGCAGCAATTATGGCAAGAGCACAGCAATGACAAAAAGAGTGATTCCCATAGCCAAATAAATATTCATGATGCTTCTATTGCTACATTTGCTTTAAGGAATGTATGTATGGTCAGGATGTCATGATTTTTTATGTTCTTGCTATTTTGGCTTGAGATCTGTGTGGCGATAGGGAGACCATGTGGTGTGAGGACCACGTCGTGTTGTGAATATAGCAAAAAGACACTGTTGTGTTCTGTGTCCTCTCTACCTGCCACCTCAGGATTACTGCTGTCTCAACAACTTTTTTTTTTTTTTAAATCATTTTAGTTGAAATGACAGGTGAAGTAGATTTGGAGATCTAGGTATTTCTCTCATTGTTGCAGAGCCATTAAACAGCACTGCACTTGCCCCATAGGTGATGCTATTATTTTTTATGTCAGGAAAGCCAGGGGTCATCTTTTTTTTTTCCTCTCCTAATAAGGCACACTTCTCACTTGAAGCAGGCACACTGAGACCAAGGAGCACCTCCTAAATACAGAAAAAGATAGCAGAGCCGCAGTGCTCCAGCTGTCACTCATGGTGTCCTCTGGACTTGTGTGGTGCTGTTTGGCAGAGCAGTCCAAACTGCTGCTACATAAGGTGCCCAATACAAGGACTCTGGTTTTATGGGCCTCTCATTCTAATTTTATCAGATACGCTTTATGCAGAGTAAATAATGTCAAAAGATCATCTCTCTTACATTCCTCTTCCTCATCATCTCCTTTTTAAAATTCACTGTAAGTACCTGGTCATACTTTAAGAAACTGCTTTGTGTCTCACTGTATCCATCATCGTGGACTAATCCATGAGAAGGCTTGTCTGTGGGTTGTCCAGCTGACCTCAATTTGAGCATTCTTGGGAGTGGAGCAAGGAGGCGTGTGTCTATTAGCAAAACAGGGGAATACCAGGCTTCAAAACATCATCTGTGCGCCACGCGTATCTGCATAAATTATATTGGGAAGGAGTAGGATTCTTTGTCAAAAGCACTGGGACAGCCTCTAGGCTATATAAAATTATGCAGATATGAGGGCATATTAACAAATGTGGAAGTTAATTCATTAACATTATTCTCTTCCCCTAAAGAAAACACTAGCATTACAGTCAGATTAGAGGCAAACATTGTCTTCCAGATTCATCTGTGCTAGTAAAAGATGTTACCATCACCAGCTGATGTAACTCTGCGCTGGTCACTGGAAGAGCCCCAGGCAAAGTTGAGTGTCTGTCTTAAGCAGTTTCAATTGTTGTCCACGGCAAACCTGTTGTCTCTGCCTGAACAAAATTAGGGAGTGCTCACAAGAAGTGTTCCTTTGGAAAATTGGTGGAAACACAGCCTCTATAAGGACAGAAGAGATGGGAGGAGTAAGCGAGCAGCTGTGGGGGGATAAGCACTGGTTCTGGGTGATGATGACTGGCCATGTCCTTAAACACCCTTGTACCACTGGAGTGATAGCAGAAAACTGTCTGCATGTAGACACATCTTTTGTTGTTGCTTATAAAGGAAAGTTTCAGCAAATCTTAGATGACTTCTTTACCTGTCATAAAGAAACAGACTAGGGTAGGTACCACTTTTGTATACCTTCTAAGTTGCCTGCCCAAGACTATGTGAAGTCAGTAGCAGACCTAGAAACAGAACATAGAAGTCTTGGCTTTTTTATCTATCTTTGCTAACCATTAGATGATACTTCCTCCAGATGTTTCAATAAGGGGTGCTATAAAGAGTTCTTGATGTTGCTGTTGCAATTTCTCATTTCCAAAGTGCTGCCTGCCTTTGTGTTTTTAATATCACTGCTTTGAAGCACCACAGCTAGAAGTGACAGTGCCAGGAATAATAATAACAATGATAATCTGCATAGCATAACAGGCATTTTACCAGCATGTAGGAAGACAAAGGTCTCTGTGTGTTTTGTATTAGCACACTGAAAAAATCTTAGTGGGTCTATCTGGAATGCACAGGTGAGAACCTTAACCCCTCATATGCTGAGAAGAAAATCGTATGCTGACCTGAGAGCTGAATTAAATGAAGAAGAGGGCACATGAGCTTCATTCCTGTGGCAGTGGTAGGTTTTTCTGGACCATATGCCTTTACAGCCTTGTTCAAGCTTACGTGTTTAATATCCATGTGACACCAGAGTCATTAATTTACAAGTATTTTTCCAGTTTCTTCAGCCACATTTAATTATTTTTTACCATAGACCAGAAAAGACAGAGGAAAGGCAAAAGCTAACACAAAGCTTAAAATTCTTGTTTCCGCTGCAAATTCCATCCTTATTTCTGCCATGGCCTACGTTAAAAACCCAAACAATAAAACATACAACTGTGACATAGGGGAATTGTCCAAAAAGGATGGTGTCTGAAGGTTTATGATTGGGTTTTATATTCCCCCTGTCTACAGAGCAGCACTTCCTGAATGTTTCTGTGGTGGGAAAAGCATCCCAGCCATTTCCCCTTGTGGATGATGGTGTAATTAGAGCTGTAAAGAAAGAACCCATGACACTAAAAGGCTATAAGTGCTGCAGATTTAGGACAACAGGTTTCTATGGAAACTGAAGTGAAAATAGGACCTTAAATGGGTGAATAACAATAATATAGAGTTCTCAGTTTGTATCAGTCTGTAAGTTGCACTAAAATACTGCCTACCTTTCTGGCAGTTATTTGCATAACCACTTCTATGGTGCTCTCAATGAAACCTTGCCCCCTTAAATTTCTATACAGAAACATTCTTTTCTTAAGAAAGAAAGATGAGGAATTTCCAGTGGATGGCATGCACCCATTTATAGATGTTATCAAAATAATTTGAGCTTAGTATAGGGAAATATGCAACATAATAAGTTGTGGCATCCATTGTGATCACTAGTACTACTGCGCTGGAGTCCCTGGTAGTAGCTGAAAATTTTCCTGCATCAGATGGAATATGAAGTTGTCTTATATTCTGGTTCAGTGATGGTGCACTGGAAAGACGGGGCAATGCCAATGATACCTTTGCAATACCTCTGTGTAATTCACTGCATGCTGTACTTGCCAGTTCTTGATAGCTAATTGTCTCATGAAATCCTGCTGGAATGCTTTGCAGTCTAAGACTAGTTCTTGTGTCTTCAGTGAGAGATCCTTTCCGTTGGCTCTCCAGTTTTTGAGGAAATTTGGAACAGTCTCTTACTGGCAGCAAGCGCCTTTTCAGGATTTTCAGTAGAATATGGTGTCTTGCATTGGCTGTGCCATGCTTTAAGCAACATCTGAAAATGCCATCGCTAGAAATGCTCCAGGGAAGAACAAAAGGAGACTTTGCATTCTTTGCACTGTTTTGTTTTTTTTTTTTTTCTTGTTGAGCATTTAACAACAGTGGAAGAAATGAAACTGCAGCACAGGAAAGATTAAACTGCTGGTGACAGAAATACCCATATGGTCCTGTTTGTTTCTGTAGAAACAGCCATGCAAACTTTGTAGTAATAAATATACTAACTCGGGGGTATTTAAGAAAAAACTATTGTAGATTATAGACTTCTCTGCAACTAACCTGTATAGGCTAAATATATAGCAATATATATGTGGAATTATTACTAAAATCAGTGGCAAACAAACTGGGACACATCTGTGCAGTAACTGACCCTAAGAGTTTATCATCCCCCGGGGCACTCTGAATGGTTCATGTTCTCTACAGCCTGAAACATGAATTAATTTTGCAAGCAGTGGGCTGAAAGTCATGTAAGCTGCAGTTTAACTTTTTGCAAACTGTCCCGGAAGAAGAGGCAGCCTCATAACATGCTGGCTCTCTTTCCCTGTCTGCATTGGTACAAAACCAATGTTCAAAATAGGAACCACTTTAACCAGTCTGTTGCCAGTCATTGAATGTGAGTCAAGATCCTGATTTGTGGGAGTGGGGTCTACAGCAACACCATGCATCCAAATGCCAATAATTTCTGGTCTGAAGCTTGTGTCCTACCATTGAGTTTTAGTTAAATAATACAGGCTTCCCTGACTCTCCAGCTTTATGTTGCCATAAATGAGAGAGAAACTGCTTCTCTGTGTGTGTATCCGGAATCTCTCATTGCATGGCAAGCCAGGCAGATTCATGATCCTGACTGCTCTGCTTGTGCAGGCTCAGGGCATCATCCAGATGCTGAGGCGCTGGCTCCAGACAGCCTCCCCACAGAATAAATGCTGTTAAATTTTTGATCTGATTGGCAGCCCTGGGAATTCAATTCAAGTCCCTGTGGAGAGGCAGGAGAGCGTTTCTTTCTCTGTGGCTATTGTAATGAAAATGAATAAATCCTTCTCCCTCCCCCCCATCCTCAGGTTGTCACTGGCCTGGATTAATTTTGTGTACATTTTTCATATTCCTTCCCTAGCATCTTCTTGAGGAGGGGATTGCCTAATTTTCTGTTTGTGTTCAAAGCAGAGCCAAGCAACCAGCTAGGTGTGAATCTAGGAAGGGAAGACAAGAGACCTGGCTGAAGCCTCTCCAGCCTGATGGCTATGTGAATACTTGGTGCCTTGGTTGCGGTGGCCCGGCAAAGAGAGAGGCTTATCAGGGCTGATGGGAGCAAGGCTGGTCACACTATCCTTTCGCACATCTCATCATCATTCTCTTCTTGATAAGACGTTACTTGATGATTTGCCCATGGATTTACCTTTTCTTCTAGGCAAATATAAATTATCCATGGCTAAGCTGGGGCCTAGCGTGCTCCCCTTGTCTGCCTCTTATTCATCTGTGTGACATCTAACATGGGATATTAGCTCACAGCACTCACCAGTGAAGAGAGCAAGGCCCCGTGCCGCAGCGTGGGTTAGGTCAGGCACAAATGAATTGGAGGTGAACAGCAGCTGGGACCCTGTGCAGGGGCTGGGCTGCAGCATTCAGCGATCACTGGGTGCCTTGGGGATGCTGCACTGCAGACTGGCAGCCAGCCTGCAGTGTCGGAGCAGAGACTACAGGGACCAGCCCTAACATGCCTGTCTGAGGAAACCCTGTCTAGCCTTTGTTTCGGCAGAGCATTTAAGCATAGTTAAACTTCATGCTCATGGAAGAGGAAAAATGCAGGGGAAAAATGGAAAAATAGATTATTGCGCTGAATTTTTATTCACTGAAACTTTATGTTCTGTCTCTTGCCTTTTGAAGGTAAAAATGAAAATAGAAATTTAGGTTTTTGGGGAGAAACTTTTTAGTTTTGAAAATGCTTTTTTTTTTTAAAGATCTGGTTTATGGTTAGTTCCTTCCCCATAATTTTCTTTAGAAAAGCAACCAGTATTTCTCAGCCAGCTTTGTTTGTATGTTTACAATTGCTTACATGCTTAAGCATCCTGCTGAATCAGAACTTTAAAACAAACCTTTTCTTATCTTAGCTATAACAATTACTTTAACTTATGTAGGAACATTAACTATAATGGTTATATATGCTCTCTCTTTTATGTCATAAGTCTTTGAAAATCTTTTTATAAAAAGTGTAGTAATTATTATATAGATCAGAGTTTTTAATGTCAGGCATTTGCATAAAAATTTACGTATATTAATAATAATTGGGGCTGTAGGAAGAGAAACAGAATTTCACTAAACTCCTTGCTCTGAATTAGAACTCCAATGTTGGAGGCCAGGCTGAAAAATACAGATGTTGACACCAGCTGTATTCCCCAAACCCTTGCACAATGGCAAAATTGTCTGATGTTTCTGTTGGTCATCATTCTGTCAGGCTGGTTAGGAGTGCTGACACGCACCTTGCTGATGCTGCACTGTAGTGTTAACACCTTGTTGAGCTGAACGAGAAACTTGCACCTCTTTTTAAAGCAATTGATTCAGTGATTTATAATCTGTGGGCTGGGGGCTCCTGGAGGCTCTTCTGAGAGCACTGAGGGGAAAGTGAGCCTGTTGTCAGTGTGCTTAGATTTGCTATACAAAGCGTAGGACCGACGCTGGGAAATTTTTAGGATCTGCAACCTGGAAAAGGTTTGTAACTGTTGATTTAGACTGTCAGCAGTCTCAGCAGTCAGAGCTGCTCCTGGTTAAGATCTGGACATTTCCTCTCCAGCCTTCACCAGGGGTTCTAGGTCCATTCTCAGTCATTCTGTGTTCACAAAAGCATTATAAAAATAGAAAGCATTCAAGGAGAAGTGATTGCTCTTAGAAACATGAGGCAGCTTCCACACAAAAAGAGAGATTATTTAGGTTCAAGAGGGGGGTAATAATGGAGAGTTATTCTAGAAGCATGTGAAATGAGGACTAGTACGATGATGGTAAGGAACTACCTTTTCTGCATTTTACAATAGAAGAGGAAAGAGATGTTGGATAACTTTGAAAGGCAACGTTTTTATAATGGATAAAGAAAATGTTCTGTCACACGCTGCAGAACATCTTGCCAAAAGGTAGCGCTGGGCCAGGAGTTCAGCAGGATCCAAAGAACTGAGGAGGAGAATTTTCCAAGCCAGATAAAACAAGCTAGGCATCGAACGCCCTGTGGAAATTAAGTGAATGCTGAACCTGCATTCATGATCCTGTTACCCCCTCATTGTCTCTAAATGCTGAGAGCCTCAACAGTTGAATTAAAAAGGATAAAGTGAAATAAAATGGTAAAGCTACAAGAACCGTGTATGTCAAGGCATAAACGTCTGACTTGTGCCCACTAGGAAGGAGCTTTCCCTCTGGTCAGATTGTTCTGTAATTTGCCTGCTGTGAAGCTCCCCATGTTTACATCTTTGCAAAGGATTGTTTAACAAAAAGGAAAACAAGCAAAAAAAATCCCGTTTATGAAGCACTGGAATCCCAGAGTGCATGAAATCCTGAGGATTTCCGTCCCTCCGAAGCAGGGTGAAGGCGGCGCTGTTTGTGCGGGTGGGGCTGCGCTGGCTGCCTGCCTGCGACCATCCCACCTGTGTTCGATTTGGGAAGGAAAGTTGAGTGTGCTTGAAGGGGAAGTTATTTTTCTGAACTTGTTTGAATGTTGATGTTAATTTGTCATGTTTTGTGATAAATATTTGAGTCTCTGGAAGCTTTTCTTCTCCAACAGTCAGTGCAACAAATCTGCACTGGCCCAGAGTAGCCTTCCCCAGCACCTAAATCTTATAGAAGGATTTCTTTCAAAGCACAGGCCTCTCGTGTACAAGCTAAATGAACATATTCTTATTTAGGAAGTAATTAATTTATGATGAGCAAGGGCTGAAAGGAGACAGTTACAATGGCGGCACTGTAGCCAAGTAGTATCAGCAATTACGTACAGCATTTGCGTCTGTAGATAAACAGCGATGCTATAATAGTATTGTCCGTCTGCATAACATGAGAATGGCATATACACAGGCGAGTATATCAAAGGAAACCATGCTATTTTCTTTGAGACCTGCCTTTGTGCTATTTTAAGATGGTTTCATTTTTTAATAGTGAAAGCAGCAAGCTTGCTGTGGTTTATAAATCTTCAAATCAGCAGTGGTCTGCAGTGGAAAAAGAGCCCACCTACCTGCATAAAAGTCATCCTGCATCTTGCTTGCGGTTTGAATACTAGAAAACCAGGACTTTCAGCCAAATCAATATGTAAAAGCTAAACTATATCCAGTTGCGAGACATCTAAGGCAATTTTAGTGTCAGTCTTTAGGATTATGATTTACACCATGTATGCCTTTTGACTGTGGCATAGAACAACTTTAAAATACATTCTGATTGAACATGCGCTGCTGCCATCTTTGTACTGGTGTGGGCACAGTCAGAATCCACAGGCACCTAGAATAGAGCTTAGTGTCTTTATTATAGTGTACTTTTTTTTTCTTTATGGCTTTGATTTACAATTTTTTCCCTCTGAGTCATAGTGAAAAAAGACTTGAATTTTTGATAAATTATTTTTTTGTGGAAAAAGGCAAGAAAGCGTTACCTTTCACAATCTATAGTCATTGTGGGGAAAAAAAAGTGTTTTGGTACAGATGAGACCTATGTACATTCAAGGAATATCTCAGAAAACTCAGTACATAACATTACTAGAAAGGGGCACAAAAGGTAGAAAAATGCATTCCACAACTTCTATTCATATTAGCAGATCTGATTCTGCAGCTGTGGGTACCAGTTTAATCTGGAACGACCCTGATCGTTCAGCTAGGGAGAAGAAGTGAGCGTACAATCATGCTCATACCTTAGATGAGAAGGGCAGAATTTGGACCCAGTGAATCTTGAGAGTCAGGCAGAATAAAGCTGGTGGTATATTGCAGAGTGAGTGTCTTCAGTTTGAGGCTTGAGCTAGTTTGTGCAATATACTGCAGAGATTCTGTGCATGTTTTATTGCTATAGAGGACAGCACATGTCTTGGATATAAGCATTAATTGTTTCTACTGCTCAGTGTTTGATGGTTATATTAATTTGCTAGATGCAGAGCAGTTGCTGCAGATTACACTGATGGCATTTGAACAGATTACTATGACCTGCAGTTTGCTGCAGGGCAGCAACCCATGTGATAGAGATTAGGGGTCAAATTCCGCTCCCCTGTATACTGTTGTAAATACCAATAATCAAATTGATTTCATCAAAGTAACTCTGGATTTACACTAGTGTGATTAAGGGCATCTGACCTTGTTGTTTTGTTATACATACAATACTGTACAGCAGTAGTCTTTGTAATGGCAATCGATAGAAGAGATTCCAATAAGCTGCTGAAATTTTTGAAGGAGTCTAAATAATTGTAACGTGACCCTTTCATTGACTTCAGTGGTCCCATGTTTAAGTGTCTGAAAATCTCAGCCATACAGTGTAAAATGGAGGTGATGTTATAATGGAGTTTTATGCAACATCCTCCAAAGTGAATGCTCCCATTTCAGACTGAGCTGTGAGGAAGAACAGTGTGCTGCAGGATATTGCAGAGACATCATGATGCACAAGATACATAACACTGATTATACAAGATGAACAGGCAAGCAAATGCAAGTAACGTTAATAGTTACTTGTGGATTTAGTACTTGATCTTATTACCGTGAAAGCATGTAGCAAAACGTCCTCCAGCTCTAGGGGGAGGAGAATCAAACCCTGCTGTTATACCCGTAGAGCACAGCCGTCTTGTACGTGCTGTAGACAGAATAGTGCATCATAATGCAGATTACGTTGGTTTGCTGCAGCATCAGGGAATCTCCTGATGGTGTGTGCTCTGTAATAGAAATGTCACTTTGCCTGCCTACTTTTATAAATAAGCATAGTTTTTTAATACTACTCTTGTTAAATTCACAGCTGCTAAAACAGCTCTGAGTGGCAGGGGTAAGCCAGCTTTACCTGCAGCTGCCCTGGCGGGCTGCTGGATTTTGATGCTTGTTCCTCCAAGGAAGAACTGCAGTTTTGTTCTCACACCTCCTGCCTGACCTTGCAGTTCCCTTGCACAGCAAATGTTGCAGGGAGGCTCATGGTAGAGGTGTGGGACAGGTAGATTTCTCCTGGCAAGGGGAAGCAACCTGAATGGAAGGAGCCAGGGACTAGTGCCTGTCTTGGCCTTGGCTGAACTGGCTTGGAGAAAACAGTGCAGGCAAGAAGTAATAGTATGGTCTCACCCTTGTGCTCTGCAAGGCAAAATGTAGATAAGGCAGTGGCAGCGTGGTGTCTTGGTGAAACCCTAAGCTAGTACCCAAGAGGCTTGAGCTCTTTCCCAGCCCTGTTTCTGGTCTGCCCTATTGCCTTTAGCTCCTCAACTGTGCATGCCTTACCCCCAGTCATCTGGTGAAATGTTAAGATTTCGGAGCCAAGGACTGTGGCATGTTAGCATGACATCTAACGAGGTAGGCAGGGCTTTAGTTTTTGGCTGGAGTCTTTAGGCCAAGTGAAAATGTGATTGGTGTTTGATGCCCTGTTTGGTTTAAAATACCATAGCCTGTCTCGGCAGTGCCAAGCATTGCAGAAGGTGGTTCTCTAATGTGGCTGTAGGTGTTGCCATACAAACAATGAACAAGTTCCACAGATGAACACTGCAGAAAGGGTCCCTTCACTCTTGGGGTGTAGAGAAATGAGGTAATAACTGCTTAGAACGCAAAATATTCTCATTTTATTTATTGCCTTGTCTCCTCCTTCTGTTCCACCTACCAGTTGTGCCTGTCATTAACTGAGGGTATAATCAGTTCAGAGGGGTTGTTGCTTAAATAAAAAGTAGACATAAATGGTCATACAATTTCTAGCATAACAGATAATGTATTGCTACTTTTATGGACAATATGAGCTAATAGAAACAACAAAAATAAGCTTTTAGTCTTTCCTCTCATCTCTGCATTATCTACGAATCTGGACTGTGCTCTGCTTAAAAATTATCAGTAGATTACAGGGTCTGTTCTCTCTGGCCTGTGTCCCACTGAAAGCGATGGGGTCACAGTGTTGTGGTAACTTAGGCTGAAGGATCTTTTATTAATGGAGTTGATGCGCCGGTAGTAAAGAGTCAGAGTTAAACATGCGGCTGAATTTCCCTCACTGTTTGTCTTTTTGGTCTGAAAACTGATTATGTTTACACTCTGTTTTCTGGAAGACAGCTATGTGGAGCCCTGTGCTGTTGATTTTAATTAACTCTCTGAGTAGAAGCAGCCTCCAAAGGCAGTGTTGAGGCTCTGTCTTCATTGAGAGGAAGGCTGTTGTGTTGTGCGATGGCAGTGATGAGTGTGCCAAGGCTGACTGAGCTTGCAGGTCGGAGAAGTTTCTGTTACCAGTACCCCCATTCAAGAAAAGAAAATCCCATTCATCTTTCTTGTACTCAATTCTACCCTCTGTAGGTTAGAGGGATTTAACTCACAGCATTCAGAGTAGGAATTTTGGAGCATCAAACTCATTTGCTTCCTTGCCTGTGCCATCATATCACCCCAACTACCAGCTGCATATTGACCAGTTACTAGGACTGCTAGCCCTCAGTTTGTGTCCCAATTTTCTGCCCTCAAGAGCTAGGCTCTGTAGTAGGCCAGGGAGGTTAGAAGATCTGTGTGAGTGTTAAATGGATTTATGCAGCTTTGACACAGCTTCAGATCAGACCAGAATCACTGCTTCTCAGCTCTGTCATTGTTACTATAACAACTTAATTATTTGATTTCTGGTTGCTACTGTATTGTTGTTGTAGGCACTGTATAAACATAGAAAAAATGAGGGCCTCTGCCCTGAAGGTTTTGCAGTCTTGCATACGCAAGACAGCAGACTGATGCAATGAATGCGTATTACCAGACAATTAAAAGTATAAAGCAACGGTTGGGTTTTAGCCTCAGGTCCTCATGGCTGTCAGGTGTTTTTCTTGTGGTTATGTGCAAGTTTGCCTTCTCCTGGGTGCAATGGGGCAGGCTTGCTTGTGTATAATTTATTCAAGTGTAAGTACTTTGTTTTGTGTTTAAACAATGTAAAACATTGGTTTAGTGCACAGCTTGAATGAGACAAGAAGCCTGAAATAACTAGTGGGGGGACTGTCCTGTGCCAGATAGAGCTGACAAAAGCCACTGATGGATAGGTGATGGTTTTCATTGCCCCGTCCTAGTTTCGTTGCAGAATCTGCAATTATCAAAATATCATCCCCATGATATCTCTGACTTCCTCTGTTGGCTTTCCCCTGGCTACTCTGCTCAACGTAGTTTAGTTCTTAGAAGTGTTGGAAAAAGGAGACTCTTGTAGGAAATGCCTAGACAATTGGGCACACTGGATAGATAATAAACTCAGACAAAGAACACTCAAAGTCAACAGTTGTGGCAAGTTGTTAGCAAATATTAGAGATAAGTAAGGTATTCCAGGAAGTATTGCAAGTATTCTGGTTTGTAGTATGTTTGCATAAACCATCGGATAAGGCTCTGTTACACTGTTAAAACAATGATTGGAAGTATCTGTTTTTGTTGGTTGGGGTTTGTTTTAAGGTAGTTTAACTTATTCTTGGCTTGAAATTTTAATAATTTAACTAATTGTGGTTACGCAATATGACTTTTTGCTGGTATGGTTGCAGAGGTAAAAAGTCGTAGCACAAAGTCAGGTATAGCGGTACCTAGGTTATTAGTAGGCCGTATTCCAAGCCAGGCAGGAGGAGGCGAGGATACTGTCTGAGCTCAGGAGGAGCCAGAAGGGATTGCTTTACAGCGAGGCAAGATTCAGCCACCAGCTGCTTCCAGTGAGCAGCCACTAGGCTCCTGCCTCTGGGCTCTGACTTCTGCAGCTGATGGGTGGTGTTTTGCTTCTGTGTCAAAGACCCCTGCGAGGTCCTTCCAGGCATTTAGTGTGCAGCTGTTTGACTACAAAGAAGAGGGGAGGGGCAGTATGGTGGTGTTGCAAAGGAGGGAAAAAGAAGGGTAACATGCCTCTGCGTATCACTGCGCTCTGGGCAGTGCTGTGAGAGGTGACTGTCCCATTTTCCCTGTAGGAATAGTGAAATCTGCATAGAATGCCTTTAAGACAAGGTCTGCTGGATGGGGAGGTCTGTAGATATCTTGGTATAACAAGGTGGTGCAGCTTTCTAGTGCAGACTGAGCCCCAGGCAGAGCTCCAGTCGTGTTCCTGTTTGATGTTGTGTGACTTACTTTTAGAGACGTGGAGAACCACAAGCTTTATGGGCATTTGCTTCCTTCATAAAGCCTAATGTGTTCTATGTGACACCAGTGAACAGGGTGAATAATTTCTGGGAGGTAGCTCTGTGTATGTCAGTACCTCAAGGCACTGAAATCTGATGAGAAGTTGCTCTGATATTTGTCTGTTAGTGTCAGTGCTGGAGTGTCATAGGTCGCAGTTTTATAAAAAACTGGTCTCTCTTATTTTCATGTCTTCTTGAAAAATCAGTTTTTCTTCCCTTTCTCACTTTGTTTCATTGCTGGCCAAAGCATGGTCTCTTCAAATGCATCATCCTGCATTGGCATGCAGTCTTTTTGGCTGCTCATGATTTCAACAGACTTTGTAGAAGAGGTTATTTATAACACTGAAGTTTGCAAGATCTGACTTGTCTTCATCCATATGTAACTACTAACTCTTTGATAAATTAAAGTTCTACCCAAGTAAGCATGTAGAATCCCATCATCTTTGGAGTAAGTGTTCTTGCTTCCTGGTTTTGGGAGAACATCAGCAAGAAACATGTTTCTTTTGGTACTTGATTTAACAGACAAAAGAAACAAGCCATACCACCAATCTCTGATTTAATTCAGCCATAAGAGCCAGTGTTTGTGGTTTTTGTGTTTGTTGTGTGGAGTTGGAAACAATTACAAAAATAGTTTTTCCCAGCATTAGAGATCTTTCCTGACATGCCAGCCTTTTTGTCTTATCAGACCTTTTTTTGTGGTCTTGCTGCTTTCATGTTATTTTCTTAAGCCCTCTTTGCTGACAATAAACTTTTTGATATATTCTGCTTTTGAACTACTAGTTATTATTGCCCATTTTGTTCTGGCATCTCTGCTCTTGTTTTCTTCTTATTGATGGCCTTGCAGACCTCTATCCACTTGCTTTTAATGAACCTTCTCTCTGTGTGAAGCTTCTTCAGAAATGATGCCTTATATGGTGTGAGATTACATGTAATGAGGAATCTTTGCCTGTTCAGGGATTTCTTTCTCCGTGGGGCAGATTTGTGGCTGGACTTTGCAGGAATGCCATGAATAAGGAGATGGTTGAGAATCTTGGATTTCTGTGCTGCAGTTGCAGGCCTTGGTGAGGAAAACATGGAAGGTAAGTACCACAGTGAAGGAATGTGTGTGAAAGCAGTCAGTAAGCCTTTACTTGTCCTGAGTTGCACGTAACTGTATTTTTGGTTGACGTCAGTGCAGTAGCTAGTGTACTTAGTCATGGCATGGGAAAGATGATAGAACTGGGACCATAGTTTTTACAGGAATGAGCTTGAAAAAAAGACACTGAACTAAGCAACCCTTGTACAAATGGCCTTTTCAGGTGAGCCTGTGCAAGATAGACCATGCTTCTCAGAAAACCTAATTAATCCAGGCAGAATGCCATATCAACACAGCTGTATTGCTTCTAGTTCCTCACTACTGCTGAGCAAGCTTAGCTGGAATTATCTACCTGGCTCTGTGGGAGAGATTCATCCTCCTCCCTTCCCACTGCTTTGGTTACTTCTCCTCCATTCAGGAAGGAGCTGAAATGAGTGTGGCTCTTTCTGTACTAACACAGGTTGCTGGGACATCCGTACTGCCCTGTATTGCTGATCCTACTGCCTTTGTGGGCCTGGTGACAATGACAGTGGTCAGCAGAGCCTTGGGACTGCTGTCTTTGGGAATGCTGCTGCTCAGATTCTAAGGATATATAAAGTGCTGTTTCTATGCTGTGGTTAAAAAGTAGTGGGAGTAATTAGATTTCTTTCTCATTGCATTTCGTGGTGGCACAAAAAGCTTTCATTTTTAAAAGGCGGCATTTTGAATCTGGAGCACATACCAGTTTGCTGGGAAGGTGAAACTTTGGATCTGAAAACTTGGGTGGAGTCTTAAGAAACACCCTAGCAAATAAATGGTTAAACAATAAGGCAGAGCATAGAAATAGGATGGAGGAGTGTAATTATCACGGGATAGGCAAATGATTAGGGTGTTATGATGCTCAAAGTATAGCCCTAGAGTCAGGCGCTTAATTATTAATATTATTATTCATGGATGGGTCTTTATGATGTGGGAAATGAATATTTCTGGCACTGGAAGGAGATGTAAGACACCAGTTTAATATGCCAAGCAGGGCTTTTGAGACAGCGATGTGCTTCATATAAATTAAATCTACCCGTTAGCCACGTGCTCTCCACTGGGGATGGAGTCTTCATCCACTTGCTTCCTAAAGCTGCTCATACAATGTGAATTAAAAAAAATAATAATCTCCTTTTAATATTTTTGCAAGTAAATCAAAATGTTCAAAATGGAGGAGAAAGATAGGTGAAGAAAGACATGGGTGAACACTCTGGGCTCAGGGGAGGCAGGGCTGAAAGCATGGTCTTGGTGATGAGCCCAGGTCTGTTTTTCAGGTAGCACTGACTGTATTCTCCTTTCATTTTGGTACCTCATAACCTCACAAATCCACAGTAGGTGTGTGGTTAGCAGCACATGTTGGAGCAGACACCAAGCACCACTGACACAGCTTTTGTGCTGACATAAGCATCAGCTGTAGCACCCCCAAGGCCAGGCACACTAATCTTTGTTTTGGAACTGTTGTCAAATTGGGTGTTTTGGTGTTTGTTGGGTGTTTGTTGCATTCCTCCCCTGAACTCCCTAGTAGCAAAGGCTTGTTTTCTGTGACTTAGCCGTACACGATAGTGATCTGGCTGATATATCTGTGGACCACTTTGGAGGCCACTGTGCTTAGCTGTCCTTAGGACAAAGGAGTTGTGTCTCTGTGTCAATAAGGGAGTGCTAGGTAAACCCTTGTCTCCAGGCAAATAGTACATGATTTAGCAGAGGAAGAAGAAGTGGTGTATAAAGTCCAGGGAATGGAGGCTGCATGCACGCTGAGCATGCTGTGGCTCTTCCAAATGAGTGACACCTGTTTTCTTCCCTGTGGGTATCTGGCTTTTTGGCAGTGTGACTGTTGAAACTGTGTCCATCTTTCACTCCAGTCCTAAAACTCTTGCTCTTGCAAAGTGCTTGTGTGCATGGTAGGGCAGGTGAGCAGTGGGACAGACGCCTTTCCTCCTTCTTCTTTCCCTCTCTCTCTCTTTTTTTTTTTTTTTTTTTCTCCTTTATTACAGTCCTGCTTTTTTGATCTTGATTCCTGCAATATTACAAGGACTGCAATGGATTGCTATGGCAACTGGCCAGCCAGGCCTGCATACTAAATGGAGACACCTCCATGAAGGCTCACAGAGTAAGGAGATACAAGTGTAAATGATGCAAACGAACATTCTGTTTAACAAACTCCCAACGACAGCGATAGCACCACTTGGATGTGTTACCCTGTGGGATGGGGGAACATTAAGAATGAAGCCTGGTATTGCTGGCAGCCTCAGCACCAGAACTTTTCGTCAAGCATCAGCAGCACACTCTTCTGCTCCCCTCTCCCTCTGCAGCCTTCACCACAAGCAGATGTCTAGGAGACATTTTGGTCTGTAAATATAGGTGGACTGCTAATTTGCAGGGAGTTGGGGGGATGGCTCTGTGAAATCAGGGATGCAAATGTTCAATTACTGCAGTTTGACAGTGATGAATGGAGAGGGAAAGAGGGGCTGCGTGGCTGGGTTCCTCCTCTGGGTGCTTCTGTTCTGGTTGGTCGGAACTGCATCCCTGTCCCTGTGCCGGTTGCTCTGGGGAGTGCTGGGCAGGAGAGGGGAGCATAACGGAACAGAAATGCCTCATGGGGCTGGGACAGCTGACAATAGGGTAGGTCTTCTCTGTTTAATGAAACAGGGCAGAGATGTTGCTTGCTCAATATCTGGCAGAGGAGGCATGGAGGGTATATGTTTTTCCCTGTCATGCTTGGCTTTATCTCCACCTTCATCTGTCTGCTGGACTGCATGTCTCTCCAGTCTGTCAGCCATAAGCCCATATGGCAGTTGCCCCTCCCCACAACTGGAAGGAGCCAGCCTTCTTGCCAGAGAAGGGGGGGTGGGGAGGGGGGGTGTGGTGAGAGGGAGGGGGAGGTTTGTGCTGCTGTTAGGGCCAGATGGCCCTGAAGGGCCTCCAGCAGCCAGAGGTGGCCCGTTGTAGGCCGTTCTCTGGCTCAAACCTTTTCAGCTCCTTTATCTCTGCTTTTTTCCTCCCAGCTCAATGGTCAGTATCTGGTGTAACAGGGACCACTTGAACCTGGCACTGCCATTAAAATCTCATGGATACTCTCATCCTGGTGGGCTGTGGCATGAACTGGGTGAGCAGGTTCACTCCACTCCGCGGACCAAGGGAAGTGGAGATTGGTCCTGTGCTGCAGTAGGGCAGCCTGTCTGAGTGTGCCTGCGGCCCAGGAAGACATGCCGGGTACAGAGGAGTTCCACAGATGTGTATATCTAGCTCTAGTCCCAGGCTGAGGCCTCGTAGAGCTTGGCACAGAGAGCGTGACAGCTAGTGCCTTGGTCATGCTTTTTTCCCAAAGAGCTCCATGAGCCTTTCCCAGCTTGCCTGTCTTTACTCTTTGTGCTTTACTCAGAACAAATTCCCGCTTGTCTTCTGTGGGGTTGCATTGGTGCACAGGGGATAAAAATTTTGCTCTTCACCCAGAAGGAAAGCCACTATGTGTTAAAACAACACATTTTCACAGGCAGGGCAAAGCGCTTATTACCCAGGCACTAGGCAGCTTCTTGAAATCAGGTGCAGAGACCCAAACCTGATAAAGGAGCAAGACTCCACAGAGTGGAACAGGTGATAGGGAATGCTAGAGAAAGAGGCAGACCTTCTTTTCCATAAAACATAGCTATCTTTATAAATTAATGAACCCTGCTGAAACACAGTGTGCAATGAACAAAATGTGCATTTAATGGTACTTTCACCTAGTTTTATTGATTTTAGCCCTGTACAGAAAATCAAGCAATGTTGTTCTTCTGGGGCTACGATTCTGGCAGTAATAATGGCCGGTGCTTACCAAACTGACAGCCAGCAGAGGGGCCGTGCTGTCCTGCAGAACACTGCTGTGACAGTGCCAGGGCCAGCACATTTATGTTGTGGTTCTGCATACAGTGCTCCATACAGATCAGCCCGCCTTTAGAGTATGTCTTGGTGCAGAATTAATGGCTTTTTTTTTTTTCATAACATCCTCCTTGGCCTGTTCTAGGTAGCCATTCTGCAAAACTGCAGGTGAGTTAGCTGTGCTGCTTTATTCACCATCAGCCACACCATAAAGCTGTCTGGGTTCACATCCCACAGCAATCCGTGCTGCTGTAAGATAAAGCACTCTTGAATACATTTTCCAATGAGTTTGTCCTGTTGTGTATAAAAGCATTGGAGAGCTATAGGAACTTGAGCAATTCAGTGGATTTGAGTTACCAAAATGAGAACACCTGTGGTGTTACATACGCTTCTGGGCTCCCCGGGAACATGTTGCTAAAGTCTTGTGGGGCTGCTCATGGCAAACTTACTGTGTGCATGTAGCAAGGAAATCTCTTCCCAGTGCTATGTGCATTATGTGCAGTCCAACATTAATGGACTTGTTAAATCTGAAATGCTGAGCAAAAGCTTTGCACCACTGATTCTTTCCTTTGTTCCCTGCAGCTAGGGTACAGCTCACATGTTTGGATTGTATCGCTATGGCCTCCCTCCTGCTCTGTGATCTGTGCCACAAATGGTTGTCACCGTGGTCCTCCCACCGTCATGTAACCATGTACTCTTACACGTGAATGAAGACGACACTTCAAAGATTTGCAGAAATGGTTCCTAATGCATCGGTGGAGCAGCATATAGGGGCTAAAGTAAGCGATGGATTCAGCCTCTTGTCTGTTTCAGTGGTGGTGTTGGTTAATACTAAGATAGCAGGAAGCATCTCAAAAACCATGATTGGTAACAACTACATAAAGATATAACTAGAGTTGCTAACTGTTGATGAAGTGCATTGAAGAGAGCAGAGCTATAACAAGTGTTCTGTATTAACCTCACTGCTGCACACAAGTCCCTTTCAGTGTGGTAGCTACATAAAAATACTAGATTAGTCTCTGAACCTCTGCAGAGGCTGGGGAATGCTGCTCCCAAGGCGTGAGTCTGAGGAGCTCTGCAGGAGCCAGGCTTTGAATGCCGACATCGTGTTCCCATGAAATTCTGCATCCTTCCAGAAGTGGGCTTCAGCTCTCTGGCCCTTCCACAAAATATTTTCAGTTGATTTTCCTGTGCCAGTTTCAATATGTTGTTATTCCGTTCGTGGGGCTGTACCAGGCTCCCTGTGGTTGGTAATTAAACACGCTGGAAATTCTTGTGCTTTCATTTTCGACCAAAGACCCTAGGCTGGCTGGCACAAAAGGATAAGGTTTGCTGACTTTGGTGTAGGAAGCCCTGAGTTCAGATTCACTTCCCTTTCTCAGCACTTTTCTCTTTCTAATGAAAACAATAAAAAGAAGAGAGATGTGATCAGAAAGCACTTGACAAGTACAAAAATATTGGAAATGGGATGTTTGCTGCAAAAATGGGAAGAAATAAGAACAGGCTGAGCCTTGAAAGGGGCCAAGTTAAATAAGCAGCAAGTCCTGATAACTTGGCCCTTTTTTTTTTTTTTTTTAAGGTTCATACACCCACATATGGGATCTCAAAAGGGTGAGCCAACGCAACCCTAATTGTATCTTATTTATCTTGGCTGTTCAAACAGCTCACCATGCTGTAACTTGGCCCCTTCCACAGTGATTGCATCTTTATACAGTTGACCTTTTCTTCCCCCTCCAGTTTTTTTGTATGTGTTACAAGTTTTCATGTCAGATATAATTATCTGAACCCCCGTAGGCTGTAAGGATAAGGTTTCAACCATTTTTGGCAATGGGGTTCTTTCCCAGGGCTGCAGATGGGTTAGGTGAACCAGATGTACTCAGATAAGTTTGTTGCAATTTCTCTCTGTTTTTTGGGTTGTGCTTCAAAGGATGGCCTCTGCACATAGGGGTTAGTTGCCTTATAAATTGCAATTTATATTTTTGCCTTTGTGATGAGGGCATTTTTAATTTAATTGAGGCTTGGCTTAAGCTATCATATCCTTGTAGGTTCCCTTCTAGAATTTGGGATGTGACAGTTTTGTGTGTTTGCTAGTATGTAAGTGCTTGGACTAAGGTTGAAAAATAAAATATTAGAAGACGTTTGGAATCAGAGGCAACTCTGCTGTTGCTGTAATGTATCACCTGCAGCAAGCTCTGTGTAAGTGGCTACTCTGTAATGACACTGAATTTACTTGAAAGATGAAGACACTTCTGGGTGTCTGAGCTGTGTGCGCGCCACTGCACAGCCAGCCTTCTGCTGCCTTCCCTTGTTCCCTCTGCCACCACCCAGCCACTCCTGCAACTACATCTTCGTTTGATTCTTACAGATTACTGGTGGGCTGGAAAGTAGGCAGATTGGTGAGCTGGTTAGTTAATTCTGGTTTTTTATCATTATTTATACTGAGAGACTACAGTAAGTTGTCTGAGGTCAGGCTGCCCCTTTCACTAGGCACTAGAAAAGCAAACGGGCTGGGCACTTTCCACTTTGATTTGGTTTCTATCTCAGTAGACAAGAGTAGGGAAGAAGGACATGTTGTGACCGAGATTTTGCAGAGGGGAAATGGGGGAGATGGCAAGTAAGGGATCTGGCCAAAGCTGTTGCAGACACTCCGGCTGAGCCAGGAAATAACGTCAGCTTTCCCCAACCCTTCTGCAGGGCCTGTATCGCAGGGCATCCTTGTTTCTCACTGAAGCTTTCTCTTTTAAAATTTCCCCTTCTTAGTACTTCCATGCTGAGTTACAACATCTTTTCTCCAACCCCCCCACTGTCTCACCCCGTCTCCCTGGACTCAGAGCCCCAATACCAATATTTGCTAGGAACAGCATCATTTTAGAAGCAGAGCACAAAATATGTTTCAAGTGACAGCCCTGTTCAGCTGCACCACTTGTAAGGGGTGGAAGGGAAATGCAATGAGCTCACTGGCTTCTTCGTGTCAGTTAGTTGGTGAGTTTTTTCACCTTTCTACAGATGCCACTCAAGAGCACTGCGTGATTTCTGTTGGGAGCCCCATACCCTGACAGAGCCACGAGCCACGTGCTGAGCTCTGCTGAGCCCCAGCTGCGCTGACTGAAGGCCGTCAGAGCCCATACTGCTCAACCCCCCCAGGAATTGGCTCCAATTTTTTTTTTTAATTTCATGTTTTTGTCCGTTTGGGAGGTGACCAGTGGCACTTAATGTGGGTCAAGCCTGGCAAACTGATCTCCATGGCAACCCTTAATGAATGCCATTGGCTCAGTGGTTCCATCCCTGCATCTCATTAAATTTCAATGACTTTCATGGGGCTCGGACATGTAATTAATATCAAACACATGGTATTCAGTAGGATAAGGTTTAACAGCAGGCAACGTGTGCAGGAGTGGAAGAGTGATGTGGGGGGAAATGATTGGGCTCGGTCCCCAAACACCACAGGAACAGACAGCCCCTGAAAAAGAAGCGAAAGGCAGAGCCTGGTGATCGCTGCTCTTGGCCCGGCAGAGCCGTAGACAGGCTCTTTAGCCCCGTTTGCTTTGTGGAGTCTGAGAAACAGTTCTGTCATTGGGGCTGATGCCAGCATGTTAGAGAGTGGTTCTCATTTGTTTTGTGACCAGTGGCCATCTTGCTGAAGGCAACGCAGTCCCATTGTAGGAAATGGTGGTGTTTGTGCTAGCTAAAGGAAACTCCTCAAAGGCCAGGGAGACTGGAGGAAGCGGCACAAGGCAGGAAGACAACTTCAGTTGCTATACTTTGATTTATTTTGATTGTGTATAGGTACAGCCTCTTCCTGTTGCCAGCTTCTGTGGCACATAGCGAACTCTCCCCATCCTCTGCACAACAGCATTGCAGAATAGCTTCCAAACCGCTCACAAGAAAACATCGTGGTCTGGGGAAAATCTTGTGCTTATCGTCAGGGTTGAGTGAATCATAAGACTGTCTTCAAAAGCAAGCATGACATTCAGGCTAGAGATGCAGCAGGAGGAGCTGCACAGAGAGCACCTGAGCCTTGCACCATCCAGCTGCACAATAGGGCCAGGGGAGGTTCATTCTCTAGGGAAGAGACAGATGCAAAAATACAGGGAGGAGTGGCGAGGAGTGATTTTGGAGTTTTTTGCAAACATTAATTTGAATTTCCTAGGGTTTGCCTGCCTCTAGTGAAGACCTCAGTCATTTCAGCTGTATTAAAATCTTGCAGCATCTTATCTCCAATGGATTAATGGTATCAGACATGAAATGAAACAAAAAGGTGGGGGGAATGGAGGAAATAACCTCTGCTAATTACTAATATGCAAAATGAGTAATGAGATGAAGAAATAATATGCTATCAGATACAATCCTGGGGTTTTTAAAATGAATTATTTCATCTTCAGCTGCATTGCTGCTATTCCCCAGGGAATAATATACAATTCCCACAAGGATATGAGGGTATAATTCAGTGGCAGCTCTGGTGAAGTTATATTCAGTTTAATGAACGTCGGTGGGAAGCTGAGATTGAATTATTGCCTGAGTGCTCTGTCAGGTTGCCTCATGTTGTTACACAGGATATAAAGAAAATTATTATTGACAATACTAAGGAGATCCATTTTGTCTGAGTGAAGGAGGCAAAGGAGGTGTATTGAATATGTGACGTAGTGGGAGAAGGTTAATCATGACTGTAATGTGGGATGGGGAGATCGATCATGCATGGATCACAGGGATGGATATTTAATATGTGTGTGACACAGCAGGGGAAGTTTTACTGTCTAGGATACATGGAAGGGACGGAGTTGGAGGCAATAACAATGACTTACCATGTGACTAGTAAATAACAGTGTGGGGAGGGCGGTATTCAGGGATCTGTGTGCCCAGTAGAAGGTGCAGCGGCGGGGGGGAGAGCGAACGGGTTTCCTGGCCGAGTTAGGCTAAATTCAAGGCATCTCTACTTCTGCGAAGAAAACCCAGACCTCTGCAAGCTTGCAAATGGCAGTGGGCGATTTACCGACCTCTCTTGCCATTAGGTGGCGGCATCTTGATGTGCAAAACGTGCTTCTGGAGCATTTACAGAGTTCTTAACTCCCGCAGTCCCAAAGGTATCTCCAGAGGTTTGGGAGTTCGGACTGATATCACCTATTCACACCAAGGAGTACTGTGCCCAGGTTCATGACTGGGGCCCGGGGTGCAGAGCGGTTACAGCATGGTGCTGCAAGGCAGGTGTGGCAGAATTGGAACCTAAACTCAGTTTGTGTAGGTCCCAGGCTGTGTCTTTACTTTCTCCCTGTATTACAACTGGAGATTCCAGTCACATTCTCAGGGGGGTTTGCTCACAGCTTGCTGGGAGACTAGCTCAGAGCCTGGGAAGGGTGGTGTTGGGACACAGTGACACATGTCAGATGAAGGAAGACAGAGGTTCTCCGTGTATGTGCAGATAGATGAACCTTGTAATCTTTTTGTATAAAGCTGGAGGGCAACAAAGATGATGATGGACAGTTTTCTGCACTGGCCTTGCACTTGCTCTGGGCTTCATATCCCACACTGGAATAGGCTTGCTGGTATGAGGGAGTACTCTTGTTCAGTTTTCTCTCCAGCAGTGAACAAATGATTCTTATACTCATTTAATGTATCTCATTTTCTAGCCCTCAGCCTGCTTCTCCTTTTCTAAATGCCTTTACTGTTCTATCTCTTTCTTCCCTTTCTTTCCTTTTCCCAACCTACTCTGCTGCTTACAGAAGCACAGACAAATTGAGCTGGAAGGGAACTGAAGAGAATCTAAGTTATTCTTCTGGCTCAGAGCAGGCTCAGCTTTCCCAGTGCCACTCCTGGGAGGTGTTCAGCCTGTTCTTAGAGCTCTACAGTCACAGAGATTCTGCAGCCTCCCAGACAGTCCAGTCCCTTTTGCTTCATTATTCCTTACCATAAGAAGTGGCTTCTTGGTGTCTTATCCGGACTGTCCTTGGTTCATTTCACACCCATTTTTATTACATCCACCATGGACTTGGAGAATAGATTGCCTCCTCCCATTGCCACATCCTTTTCTGTGTTTAGATACTTCTGTCTTATTTCTCCATAGGGTATTCTTATTCCTCAAGAATATAAACTGAACAACCGCAATTCCTGTAATTTTTGCTTGTAAAACAGATTTGCTTAAGCTCTCACCATTCTTACTGCCCTCTTCTGGGCTCATTAGTAAAGGACGATGGACTTCAAATTTTTGGTTAGTTAAGCTACATTTGCATAAGAACTTAGCTAGCCTCCCTGGCCCAAGAGAGAGTTATAGACTGACAGTTGTGGCCAAGAAGGCCAATGGCATCCTGGGGTGCATCAAGAAGAGTGTGGCCCGCAGGTCGAGGGAGGTCATCCTCCCCCTCTGCTCTGCTCTGCCCTGCTGAGGCCGCACCTGGAGTGCTGTGTCCAGTTCTGGGCTCCCTGGTTCAAGAAGGACAGGGAACTGCTGGAGAGGGTGCGGCAAAGGGCTACAAAGATGATGAGGGGATGGAACACCTCTCTTATGAAGAAAGACTGAGGGATTTGGGTCTCTTCAGTCTGGAAAAAAGACGACTGAGGGGGGATCTCATCAACACTTATAAATACTGAAAGGGTGGGTGTCAGGAGGATGGGGCCAGGCTCTTTTCGGTGGTGCCAGTGACAGGGCAAGAGGAAATGGGCACAAACTTGAGCATAGGAAGTTCCACCTAAACATGAGGAGGAACTTCTTTACTTTGAGGGTGGCAGAGCCCTGGCACAGGCTGCCCAGAGAGGTGGTGGAGTCTCCAACTCTGGGGACATTCCAAACCCGCCTGGACGTGTTCTTGTGTAACCTGCTCTAAGGTGACCCTGCTCTGGCAGGGGGTTGGACTGGATGATCTCCAGAGGTCCCTTCCAACCCTATAATTCTGTGATTCTATGAGTCCCATCAGTTCTAGGTATTTTCATGGACAGTCTTGACTTGAATTAGAAGAGAGAGATGTGTAAAAAATTGAGAGTAATTATGTGCAAAACTATGCAGAATTAGCAAAACCAGTTTTTGCTAAAAACAATTTGAGTATCTTTGAGCTCTCTGTATCTGTCAAATTTAGTTGGCCTTGGCCAATGAGTTATATCTAATAAGCAATATGTAATCAAAGATATTGTACTAAATACTAATAAATCACACGATTATTAATAGAGAGACTTGCACAAACATGTATTTACATGTAGAGCCAGATTGTGTAAGACTTGTTTTCTCAGGAAATTAGCCAATAAGTAATGGATGGTTTAGGAAAAAAGATCTGAACATTTTCAAACTTCCAAGAAATGTTTGCTTAAAAATAGACATTAGAAATGCTTTCAAATTTTTTTTGTCAAATATCTTTCTTATCTTGCCCATTCCTACACAGGAAATTCATGATTTATTCTTTAGGATTCCAGGTCACAGAATTCTAATCAAGATCTCATTGCACACACTCAGAAGGTAGAGGCCATTGATTTGAGGGGTTTGTTTGGTTCATCAAACTTCCCATATTGAAAAAACGTAGCCTCCAATTTTGAGTACCATTAGGGTAACAGAATGTTTGCATCTGGAGCACTGGATGAGTCCCATCTTCAGTATGGAATAGGCTCAGCACCTATTAGAAGGAAATTAATGTATTGAAATCTAGTGCAAACTATTATAAGCAAAGCAGCTGCTGGTCTTGTTTCAGCAAATTCCATTAGCTTGCAAAACAGAAGATCTGTCCAAAAATCCTTGTCACATTTTTTCTTACTATCCACAAACAACTTCAAAAGCAGATTAAATTCAGTCTCCTTGGACCTGTCCACCACATTTCACTTTCATATTTTCTTGGAAAAAAATCCTACAACAAAATATGGACATGATTGTTTCATTTCTCAACCTGTCACTCACAGCGTTTGATCTGCCTGTTCAAAGTGCAGTCAGTTGCAGTCAGCATGTTTCCATTACAGACAGGACGAGCGCCCAGTCCAGACCATCTAGAAGTTCTCCAGTGGTAGGATTCAGAGCAACATGGAACATTTCATTGGTTTCCATCTGCTGAGGTGAGGAGACTGACAGACAGTCAGTAAATAAGTAATAAATAAGTAAATAGACGGAAACAAATTTTCCAATGGCCAAAACAGAAGACACTCTCATAAACCACAGAATACTTTGAATTACAGGAAACCACTGAAGGTCATCTTGTCCAATGTTCTCACCAAACAATTTTGAATTTTGGTATCCTAGTCCACTGTCACACTCCTACACTGTTTTGGTGTTGGGCTGTTTTTTTTAAGGTTTACTAAAGTCCCATGGGTAGCATTTTTCTAAGAGACAGTCCTCAGATGCAAAGTTTTGGTGTACATTCAGAATCATCATTGCAGGAAAAGTCTGTGCTAAAATGGAGCTGAAGTTGAGTCCATACATTGGTAATTTAAGAGTACAGCATTGCAATATGTATCATTCCAGAAGTGTGCATTGTGTGCCCAGGGAATTCAGAATTGAGATAAAACCTTAAAGGGATCCAAGTAAAGGAAGGAATAGAAAAACATCCAAAAATATCTAACTCTACCTTGTAGAGATAGGGATTTGTTACTATGATAGAGATGTTGTAGTGCTTGTGCTCAAAATTAAACAGATATTAAGGCACACTTGATTTTACACATTAGAATTATTTTTTTTTTACCAGGATCATTTGGAATGTGCTGATGACAAGAACAGGTGTCACATTTCTTACTGGAACCTAGTCTTAATTTTTCTTTGTGAGCAAAATAGTAAAATATACTTGTAAATTCACCAATAATTCCTACTGTAAAACCAGAATTCAAAGGTTTTATTCTAAGAAGACACCGAACTTTTTTTGTGAAACAAAGATTTTTAGTTTTTAGGAAAGTTTATTTAACAATGCCTCCACTCTGAACTTGTGTACCTGGCACGTGAATGCGGTGGATGTGGATTGATGTATGGAGAGCAAAGTCTGTAACGGTATTTGTTGTTTTGCAAGTGTGGTGGTCACAGAGCTGATGAGAACCTGGCAGTACCTTACTCATAACTGAGAATAGGCACAGAGTCTTCACATTTTATTTTTTGGGTTTTTTTAATGGTAAAAGATTTTAAATGGTAAAAGACCTGGTGAGTCACAGGCAGTACATGCTCTCAGTGTTCAGGTACTGAATTGGCTCATGTGAGACGCTCTCTTACCTCATCCCCATCTCCAGCTAGAGTCTTGCAGATCTATTTATGTCCTATCAAAGTCAATAGGAAGGTTGTTCCTGAAAGTGGACTTCTCCTTTCTTTTGGGGGGTGGGGGAAGAGGAGATCTGCAGAGGTGCTACTTCCAGGCTTTCTGACACAGAAAACAGTTGCTGCATCACACCAGACACTGTTTTGACCACTGCAAGGGAACGGTGCTAGCTGAAATCCATTGCTGCCTGCTCGAGGCCAAATAAATGCTAGCAAAGTTAGAAAAGCGACAACTGCATTCCCTGGCCAAAGGCTACTGTAGTTAAATGTGCAGAAGCAGCGGACTTGGGGACTGCAAAGAGGAACCATAATAGGAAAACGCAACCTGTAAAGGTCCATTACCCTTCTTTCTAGCCTCAGGTTGGCAGTGAATGAGATTTTAATTCTCCTATGGCTGCTGTAGGGTGCTTGCTCTTTGGCAGCATTACCAGAGCATTATGTTGTGCCTAGCACAGAAGCCACTTCCTGACAGAGGATGTGGTACTTGTTCTCCATTTTCCCAGAGTAGGCAATCCTGCTCTAGCAGGGGAGTTGGACTAGATGATCTCTAGAGGTCCCTTCCAACTCTGAAGATTCCGTGATTCCGTGATTCCGTGATTGTTGGAGGCAAACTGTATCTCAAACCCACCTATCCTAAATCTCACGCTTGGCACCCAGACCATTTTTTGTGAGAGGGAAGTACCACTTTGGCCTGGTAGAAAGTCAAGCAGGTTAGCACAGCTTTGTCTTAGGTATTGAAGTATGGAGAGATGCTGTGAAGCTGAGGGAGGTGACTTCCTCCAGCTGGAGCCCTTGGAGCACTAGTGAACGAGACCGGCATTGGCACTATCGGGTCCAAGCTTGCAGCAGGGAGTCTGTGTAGAGCCCGGAGTCAGGTGTCTGCTGTTGCCTTGGGCATGGCAGTTCCCTTGTTTCCCATTCAGGAGCCCAAAATTGCTAGGGGCTTGGCATGGGTGGGGTGTTGTGGTCATTGAAGTAACTCAGGAGGTCTGGTTCCCAGCTTCTGCTTACAGCTCCCTGCCAAGGACTCTAGCTGAGCTGCTAGTAGCGTGGAATGAAAAGCTGGAAGCGCAGGGTTTCCCAAGGCTGCTGCCCAGTAAGTGTTCTGGCAAACGAAGGTTTGTCACTGAAATACAGTTCCAGCCTTGTGCCTGGAAAGGTGGCAGGGTCCTTTTGCTATATGCGGATGTCTCCCGCTCTGTCTCTGTCTCTCTCTCTCTCTCATATTATCCAGTCAGTGTGTTTGGAGGCTCTGTGCATTAAGTAGATTTATGTGCTTAATAATTATTAGTTTCAAAGATTTAAAGTGCCCTGCTGCCATTTCTGTGACTCTGCCTCCCCGGGGGGGGGGTGTGTGAGAAAGTGAAAATCCTTCAAGGGAAAGGAAAAGATTAGAAACTTTAAATCTTTCATAATTTGGAAAATAGATTGTGGAGAGAATACACACACGTTCTGTGAATGTCACTGTGCTAGGTGGGTGAGTGCGTCTGTCTTGGGGTTGCACACAAAACATGTGTTTGTGGAAGGTGTAAAGATCTGGATATGTTATCTCCTCCCTCCTTGCTTTAAGAGAGACATTTAGACAAGTTAGGGGCATAACCAGAGGAAACTTAACAGTTGTTCTGCCACTGTTTTGTTGTGTACTGATGATTTCATAGAAAGAAGCAGTCCTGATTTAGCAAGAAAAAAGGAGTGGGATTTACCAGTAAGAAGATACAGCTACTTCTAGTAGAGCCTCACTGCTTTACACCATCTTCAGTGCTGTCTCTTGGTCTGTACTCATGTCATCTCCAAAGCTAGCTCATGCCAGAACAAGTCCCATTGTGTGAACTGGCCGTTTTAGTCTCCTTTTCATGTAGAGTGATTATAGTCACTATAAAAGCAAAAGGGAACACCAAGGGAAACTTGAGAACTGAAATGCTTGTACAGAAGCTTATTAACATATTCCTGTCTGTTTTGGTGCAAAACCAATGCAGATTCATTAGATAATAATACCAGAGGCATGAGGAATTAGGAATGCAACTTATAGAAATTGAATTTAAATGACTCATTTTGAAATGAGAGTTACATTTGGAAGGGAAAACAAAAGCACTCTGCATGACATATTTATTTATAATAGTGAAAGTGTTAATGAATTTTGTGCTAATCCTGATTTGCTTAGGCTGTCATATAAAAATTAGAGGTTGCATAATAGAACTTACAGAGAAGTAGCATGAAACTGGAAAGTGTGTGATGCTTCTGGGAACAGAAGGTTTAGGGAAAACGTATATTGTGAAAGATGATAATTATACAGTAAAGAATTATGTTTCCAGAGTTTCCTGAGACCTTGGCATTTCCAGGGTTCCAGAAGGATGACAGAGGTGTAGGAAGCACCAAAATTCCTGTCATAAAACAAGCTCCGAAATCACAGGAATAATGGGGTTGCAAGTGAAAGCACAAGGGCATATCTCTTTTCTGATAAAGGGAGTTCCTCGTTATGCAGAACACAAAGAAGTGCTCTTTCATTTGGAACTAACCTTACTGAGTGCTGAGGACAAGAACTGTATGGCGAAATGGCAGAGCTCTGAGAGGCAAGCAAGCTTTATGTCATTTGAACTCTGGGCACCTACTTAGCCCGGCTCCGCAGCCTTCATCAGATCATGAGAAGTCTCTGCCTTCTTCCCACCCCTGACCTGAGCAGTCGCAGTGGCCTTGGCAGGAAGAGCTGAGCTGTCTGACCTGGTTTGCACACCTGGGCATGCGGACTGCAGCCTTGCTACAAGGCTTATACTGACGTTAAGGGATCTGTGGAACGAAAGTTTATCTTGAATATTGGCAGCATAGAGAGGTAGATAATATTTGAGCGGAGTTGTGAATAGTTTGCCAAAACGCCCTCAGGGCCTTAGCAAATTGCAGCTTTTGAAGGAATAAGCTGCATTTTTTGCTTGTGACTTAATTTTAAGAAACCCTGTGGAAAAATCCCTTTGTAATTGGCCTTGCAACCTCAGGTCGCTGGCTCAGATCTGATCAGCACAGTCAAGACAGGCTCTCAAACTGTGGTTCATGGACAGCACGGTCAAGACAGGCTCTCAAACTGTGGTTCATGGACAGCACGGTCAAGACAGGCTCTCAAACTGTGGTTCATGGACAGCACGGTCAAGACAGGCTCTCAAACTGTGGTTCATGGACAGCTGTCTGCAGGAGCAGATGACAAACAGCCTGCAAAACAGACCCTTTATATGCAGGGGATTGAATACGGCATGCTTCAAAAGCACCAGTGTCAGTAACATGGCATCTCTGCCACCTTTTCCTGCAGTAGCAGCTTCTAGTCTGGCACGAACAAGTGCGAGGAGCAGCCGGTGTCTGGGCTCTGGCTGGCAGCTGCAGGTGAAAAATCCCCTTCATGGACACCGCAGTCTGATGAGTTCATTGTGTCGAGGAGGGTGTTCAGCAGGCTGCATACAAAAGTTTCACGTGCTGCAAGTGGTTTGCAAGGTTTGGGTCTTTGTACGCTCTGGTTATAGAAGAAACCTGCTCTTATGTCTGATGGAGTAATGTGTAATCCGACTTCAGGCAGTTTGCTTTTCTACTGCAGTTGTAGCAACGGGGTCTTGCACTCAGATAACCAACTCAAAGCAAGTAGGTGCTATTGTACTGGCAGTACCTGCCATATTGCGTGCGTAGTTGCAGAGAGTGACAAGCTTTCCCACGCTGCCAGCCTCCTGCTTGTAACTGCAGCGGTATGCAGGACTGGAAGGCCATTTTTTCTCCTTCACCCGTGTTGGCAGGTGTCAGTGCCCTGTTCCCATGTGAGCTGAACCCCTTCTTGCATGTGTTACATTTTATCACCTTTAAGGAGTAAAACATCACACCGGAAGAGGGTGCTCTGGCCTGGAATGGCCATTTGCTAAGCTATGTTCGCAATCCCAAGATGAATACGAGCAAGAAAAGGACAAATGGAGAAGAGAGGGTTTTCTATTAATGGGGAGGGGTGGTATGTGCGTGTGTGGCAGTGAAGATCCATGTGTTCACAAACACGCTTGAAGGTCTTCATCGTGTCTGTTTGAATATTTGTATTTATTATGCTGGAGCTAAACATTTGTGCTCTCCTGCTGCTGTTAGCTCTATTTGCTTTTTGTGCATGCTTCATGACATTAAACATGCTTGTTGATGTAAGTAAGTAGTATGTAGATACCTTTATGAGCTTCCAGCCTTCAAGGGACATATGAAGACACAGGACTTTTCAGTATCCTACTTATGAAATGCTTGCTTCAGTCATCTTTTTTTTTTCCTCTAAGGAAGAAATGTTTTGATTATTTTTTTCACCTCTGGTTAGTGCTTATTGGCTAAAGGTGTCTCAGCCCTCTGTGGCTGTAATCTGTCCTACTCGTAGCAGATGCATTCAGAAGATTGGGGAGGCAGATGAATTGCTGTTTTATCATTGTTGCAGCCAGAGCACTGCAGTCTGCATCCCTGCCATGGTTCCCAAATGGGCAGTGGACAGACTGATTTCCAAAAGCCCCCTGTTCCTCAAAATGCTGGGAACAGAGGAGAGGAGATGCTTCCCAGCACAGTATTACTTAGGAAAAGCAGATTTTTGAGTTAGCTTCTCCTCTTGTATTTTCATACCCTTTTTCACTTTCACCAGAGGTGCTATATCTGTGCCAGGCACTCAGTTCCTTGGTGACCCAAGGGTGGCTTGGATCATCCCCTCTCAGTGACAGTCTCCTGACTGCCTGTCGTCTCGTACCTTTAGAACAGGAGGCAGGAGTTGCGTTTCTTCAGATATGGCTGGAAGATGGTCAGGATTGTCTGTAGCTCTGGCTTAGCTGCGTGTGATGTGTACAGAATCTGATCTCAGTAAGACCTGAACTGAAAACTTGGCCCTGTTGAAGTCAGTGGGATTGTTTCATTTCAGTTACTTCATCATTTAAACTCGTCTCTGGCAAATACTGAAGATTTATAGTTGTCTGTTCAGCATGTTCTTAATGCATTTGCAACACACTTGTAATAGGACTACTGTTTTATTATCATCCTTCTATAGTGAGTATAATTGTTCTTCTTTTAAGATAACAAAAGCTATGATTTAATAATTTTAAATGGATTCAATTAAAATGGGAGAGTTGCACTAGAAGCATTATGTCAAGAGATGCTTAAAAGCATGTGGCTGCATTTATACATTTCTGCAGGTGAAGTGCAACTCCATTCTTTCAGTCCCAAATAGTCCCACAGCAGGCTGTGCTGACTTGGGAACAAGTTGCTGTTTGCATAGAAAGTTCATTTATAGAAATGTAAAGGCATAATGAATAGCAAAGGAGGGAAGCAGTGATAAACTCTCTGTGCCACTTAGGTGTGCTGAATGAGTTTCTGTATCCTCAACTTGTATGAGAACCTGGGATCTTGGGCACTTGCCATTTACAGCACCATCTTGTATGGTGACCTGGTGACACCATGCTGGAAAAGAGCACTTGGAGGATTAAAAACGTCTTTCTCGGTTTCTTCTACCTTTCTTTGATAGCTTTGCATAGAAAAATGTAGCTATACCAGAAGAGGATTAGCGTGCTATGTATCTGCATGGGTTATTCTTTCACTCTAGATAGAGAATTGCATGCCAGCAGTTTACTGAATTTTCCTGTCGGGTAGTTGTGACAGTGTTAAAAAGTAGGTCATTTGAAGGCATTGCTGATAGCAGTAATGGATTCACACATCAGCTGGCTGCTCCATACACATGTAACCCCTGCCCAATGTCACCTCCAGAGTGGTTCACGCCCACGCAGTGGAATGTGCCATTTTGCTAATGCACGTATGCATACTTTACATTTCAAACTAAGGAGAGCTGAGAGCTTAGAAAATGCTGGTAATAGCTATTCCCTACATGTTTTAGCAAAATCTCAGACCTGGGCTCTGTCACCAGCCATTCGGAAACGCCGCATGGCTAGGATATATATGAAGTAGTATCAGGATTAGAACTTACTTAAAAAGTTATGTGTTGCAGGGAGGCTGTTTAAAAAATAAAAGCAAATAAATTAAAAAAAACCCTCTTACTCTCTTTCTGCAGTGGACAGACCAGAGGATGCATGTTCAGTAATGTCTGTGAGCTGCTCAGCCTGTGCAGCACCCTTTGGAGCATCCTTCCTGCCTCCCCAGCTGTGCTGCAGTGTGCACTGGTGAAATGGGGTGTGTGGCTGACACTGACCCAGCTCCACGGTCAGCGTGGGCTGAAGTGACTGGGGTGCTCAGTGCCTCAGGGGTGCAGGCTCTGTAATCAACAGCTCTGCAGTGCTTTGAATGAACAGTTGTTTCTTCCTACTTTCAGGAGAGCTTGAAACTAACTTCTGAAGGTTGAGATCCTAAACACTATATATACTTCCTTCTGCTGTCCCCAGAAAGGCCTAAAGTGGTGGCAACAACCAAGAGCAGCCAGGCGCCCTGGTGTTGTGGTTTGGGTTACGTTTGCATGTCCTGCCGTAGCTGTAGCTGAGCCACAGGAAGCAGCAATAAGCCTCTGCCCTCCCCAGGGCAGCTCCTCAACAAGCAGCAGTGAGTTGGGGAGCAACTGCAAATGTAGCTATGCTAGCAGATCAGAAGGGCGGTGGCACAGCTTGGGCTAGGGAATTAACATCATCATTTGGCTGCTGCATACAGAACAGGAGGTTCTAGAGACCGAGAAAGACATTGCTAGCCACTGTAACCATCCTCTGGTGAAGCAGGCCTTAGTGCCCATGGAGTGGATAGTTCGCTTACGAAGCAAAATCCATAACCTCTACTTGGTATGACCTAAGAGAGCCACAACAATTTTGTGCTTGCTATCCAAAGTGAAATTAACTATGGAAACATTACAGAAATAGTTTGCTTTTAAACTGGAAAAGCAAAACAAAGCAAAAGCATGTCTAATATCTTCTTAGAACCCACTTGTTCATGTAAATACACCCGGGCTGGGGTAGATGTACTTTGAAGTGCAATTTGGGAAAGCTCAAGTGGTGAGCTAAGGACCTGCCAAAATATGCTAGAAGCGCAAAACACTGAGTTTTAACTATTTGCTAATTGACTGTGCCGTGAAAGGAAGAGGGCATTACTCCAACTGTGCAGTGTGTCTTTCAGTAGTAGTGCTGGACAGTACAAAATTATGCTTATAGGTGAAAGTAGCCTGGTTAAGGTCACGTACAGCCTTTGCCTCCCCCCCCTAGTTCTGCTGTGATCAAGAATCATGTGTGTGTCTCAGCTACTTAAAAATACTTTATTGTTGGATTCGCTTTTCTTGTATAAAGATTCAGGAATTGCTGATGAGACCAAAACCTGCTGCTTTAGAGAGAATGTATCTGAAGAGTCATCAGTGATGTGCTACCGTAGGCTGTTTCTTGTGCATGTCTGCAGTAGAAGGTTCACTTTTCTAGTGCAGCGTAATGCAGAGAGTTGATGGAAGGCTGCGTGTGATGCAGGCTTGGCTAATTGGAGCACTCCTGGGAGGATGTGAATTGCACAGTTTCCATAATGAGTTGAGGGAAAAGATAGTTTACATCCCTTAATGTAACAGTGTCAGGACAAGATTAATAGCAGAACCACAGCAGCAGTCTCTATCAGAGACTTCATTAATGAAGGGACTGAGTTTCGCTAATGGTATTTTGCTGGTGATGGGTGCTGTGAGTCAGTAGGCAAAATCCCTTCCCTGGGTCTCCCCCAACTTTCTAATCACCAAAGCCTAAGCTGATAATGGACACATGAACACAGAGATTTTTCTGTTATGGGATGCAATTAAACTGTGGTTCAGCTTCCAAACTACAGTGGAAGTGGAGTCATCTGTATGCATGATTCTCCATGGATCTTTTATTCTGCTGCCACTTTATACAGGGTCATCTCAGGAAAGTTAACGAAGAGTCATTAATTTGTAGTTAGGGAGATGGACTGGATTGGTGTAAACATGCCATTTTCCTTCATTTTTTGAGCATACTACGCACTCTGGCCAGGTTCTCAGTGATATTAAGCTGTGTCTCAGCCTGGAAAATGTTTGTACGTACAAATCGGAACACACACATTTGGAAAACAGTCACCTTTGTTGGCAATTTTGCCCTGGAATGGGATGGCAGGCAGTGTTACAAATCGGCATGCGTGTGCCAGACTTGACTTTTCCTCTGAGAAGCATTGTAGGGTTAGGTAGAAACCAAAAGATGTCATTTTGCTGTCATTTCAGGTATTTGTTAGAATACAAGCTGTGGTGGTGTTTACAACTAGGGAGGGAAAAGAGCTTTGAGTCCCCACTGCTCTAGGTTAAGATGTATGGCTTTTTGCCGCTGGTTTTGAGGAAAATCACAATCAGCAATTTCTTATGATCTGTGCTGGCAAAAAGGCTATGCATTTGTCAGATATCCTGTTCGTGGAAGGTGCCTGTTCCACACCAATACTATTTGGCCTAACACTAGGTTAAGTGTGTCTAATCCCAGCGCATGATAGATAAAACCTAATCCCATACTGGTGAAGTGAATGTTTTGTTGCAAATTTAGATTAAATCTGTATCCCCTTCCTGGACAGATTTGTGTGCCTGTTGGCATGCGCTCCCTCAGCTCTTGCAAGACATGGTGTTGACTGCCCAGATTCAAGACGCACATTGGTGCCAGAAGAACTCTACCATTTCCAGTGTTTGATACTGTGATAGCGCTGATAAACTTGGGGGCCCCGTGTTGCTGTGTCCTGTCCTGTTGTAGAGGTTTGACGTCCTCCAGCCTTGGCTTAGAATGAAGCAGAAGGTGAATCTGAAGTACCATAACTGTTTCTGAACAAATCCCTGTAAATACTCTGTCATTACTCAGAGAGAGTGCCATGGCAGTTCTGTGTTCTGTCTGATAACCGAGCAGGGAAACTATTAAAGCCAAAATTACAAAAATCCCTGAATCTGCCATAAACAATGTACACGCAGTTGTCTGAAGACTTTTTCTCTGCAGTTACCGTGATTACACATCTACGGAGTGAAGAAACTGAAGAGTCTGGGGGTGCTCTGGACATACAGACGCCTCTCCTCGTGGCAGTCCATGTGCACATCCAAAGATGGTCACTTAACCACCTGCCTGGCCTGCTGTTCTTTGTAAGAAACAAAGTTTATTTGTTTCTTACTGCTATTGCCTGGGTCATCTTAGAGTGCTTCTAAACAGAGCATGTTTCCTTCTCTCTCTCTGCCCCCCCCCCCCTTTTTTTTTAATGGAGTTAACCACAACTCAACATTTGTATCATTCAACCTCAATTAAAAGCACACACAAAAAAATTCATGAATAGTCTGCTTTTAATGAAGAGGCATACTTTCATAGCAGACAATGTTCAAAGATACTTTTAACAATGAGAACGAAGGATTTACGATTTAAGTATTTTAGTCATTAGAAAATTGGAATTGTTTCTTTGGAGAAAACAAACAGGCTTTGGGCTCTTCGTACAAGCAGTATGAACTCAGCGGCTGGCAGCTAGTTAGCCCCCCTGCAGCATGAATTAATGATAAAACTGCTTTCGTTCAGAAGGGAATTTTATTGGGCAGGATGCCGGGTACCAACACAATGAGGTCTCCAGGCACCCCTCCCTCTAGGGGTCTTCAATTACACTTTGTAATGAGCACTGTTTCATTAGTGAGGAAAGCAAAAGTCGGCACTAATTAAAATTAAATTAGGACACAATCAAGTTGTGTCACACAGTGTGCTGAGATATTACTAAAAAAGAAGTTGCCTCAAACAAGCATGGACCAAAGGGTCAAGTGATAACAATTAAAATATTGGATGTGATGTCAATGCTGAATTTTTAACACTCCGGTTTGGCTTTGTGTATGGAAAGATGATGTCTGGAGTGGTTTCTGTAAGTTGGGAGAGGCATTGCATCTACATCTGTCAACATAATGTCTGACAGAACATTTGCCTAAAGCTTTCGTACTTGCCAGAGTATTTCAGAAGAACACATGCATGTGCACATGTGCCTGCAATCTGGTATTCACGCACGCTGTTGAGCTGACGTGTGAAAATAAGATGTACATTTCACGTGAAAACCCTGCATAAACTCCTGCTGACATGCAAAAGGTGTCTCACTTGAGCACTCGTGTAGCAAAGCACTGCATCTGCACCGTTACATATGTATACCATGAGATGAGCATATATTTTTTTTTATGTATATATTTCACATGAAGATGGTTTCTAAGAACAACTGAGTTCCAGACCCAGCTCTTGGCTCCCTTCCTGGGAGCGCTAATACTTCGTTCACCTTAACACTTGTGTGATGCACTTGACATTTTGTAGCTGAGCTGCCCTTAGGTTTGGAGCATTGCTGAGCTTCCTCACTGGTTCACTTTTTAAGTTTTCCAGCTTTCACTTCTTCTGCCGTGCTCTGTCTCGGGGCCTGCTGCTGCTGCTCCTTGTCGCTGGTTGCGTATTGTGGGCCGGGAGCGCAGCGCTGGCACTCAGGCTGCTCTCGTTCAGAGCCAGTGTGGATCTGGCAGAGCTCCTCAGCTGCGTCCGTCTAAGCCTGTAGCTAGTTGTTCAGACTAGTCGTTGTAAGCATTTTTGAGGAAAACTTACTGCTCAATTTAACTGTAGTGTTTAATTATGTTGGTTCCAAAGGCATTTGCCAAAATATTAAAATATATTTGACCTTCAAAATGGATTAAGTAGACATGATGTTCAGCAAGGCAAATTACAGTGAACATCTGTACATTTTGTGTTTAAATATATAGACATGGAACTTGCTAGGCTGGTGAATGGATATAGAATATTCAGCACACACAGTAATCTGGAAAAGAATTTGTTCTTCCCAGTGAATATATTCTCGCACGTTAGTAAAATTGTGGCCAAGGCACTTCATGCAGTGTACATCTGTTTGCCTGAGTAATAATTATTAATGCTTGCTATGGTACAGGGGTAGATCGTGCATGAGACTTGGGTGGAAAACTGAGCAGAAATAGATCCTGGTGTTCTGTAAGAATCCTTGGAGGTTCAGGCACCCGACCACCAGCACACCCAAATGCCCACGTCTAAATAAATGTATTTCAAAGAATGGAGTAGGCATCACCACTGGACCATCCGTCTTGTTGTGCATAAATCCTCTTTCCTAAGCATTAAGACAATTGATTCCTTTAAACTTGCTGCTTGCCTAAACACCTGCTGTCCTTTCTGGGTGTTTCCTATTGTGGCAACTACAAGCAAAGCTCTCCATCCTGTGGAGACTGTCCTCCTCTAGCTGACGTAAAACTAGCAAATATTTAAGGCCTCGCACTGAAAGCTGACTGCTTATATTTCCTTAATATGTATTTAAAAGGCAGATCATGAAGCCTGTAAATTTGTGTTATACTAAAAACATCCCTAATATGTAACTGTATGCTCTGCCATAACCATTCCACATGAGCTGTTAACTCGCTGTGAGGGCTATAACCTGCGTTGCAATAATTTCCTAATGTCTGGCTTAAGAAAGACCCTGACTTCACTAGGTCATTTATTTACAGTTCTATAAATGCTCTACTTTTTTAGTACAGTCAAAACATGTATTTGTGGATCTTGTGGGGTTTTTGTTTCTTTCTGGATGTATTTGATTATAATGACATACATTTTTACTGTGCTTTCCATGCAGGAGGCAGAAATACAGCTCAGGTAAAACGTGTGTGACTTCACCATGAACACAGAAGTCGCCCAGAGGCGGAGCACAGCATCTACTGAATACTACACACAGACCAGTTTAGAGAGTTTTAAGAGATGCTTAAAATTCCATGTCTGCCCAGAAAATCTGAGCTAATGATCCAGAGTTGTTGAAAGTAAGCGTTAAATCTGCTAAGCAGAGCATTGATCACAAAGGGAGAGATGCAAAGGGAAAAAGAGAATCAAACAGATCACCACAAAGTACGTTTCCATTCATGAGAGACCTAATTCTGATTAGCTTTGAGTCAGGACAGTCTATGAGGCTAATGGTTTTGCTCAGCACTTCGAGCTATTATTTAGCTCTTTTTAAAAATTTATACAAGCTTAGAGTCAAGTACCAGCTCTGAAGGTATAAAAAAAAAAAAAAGTTGGGGAAAAAGAAGAGAGTGCTCTTCCTAGATAGTCAATGTTAATCCCCGTCATCTTAATCTGTTCTCCGAAAGGTCCAAGCAGGCTGACTGCGGGTGAGTAAGTAGGCAGTACGCCAACACGCACATGCTGCACTATTACGCTGGCACGCCTTGTACAGGCATTTTCTTGCTAGTTCCTCTTGCCTTTCACTTAACCTGCTGGGGATTGCTAAGGAAGACACTTCTATGTTTGCTTATATTGAATCACTGGAAGATACAGATCTTCGCTCTTATTACCTAAGACTGTCTGGTCCCATTCAGGAGCAGAGCCGTTTCTTTTTGTTGTACAGAGGTACTTGCTTTTGCCTGCTGAAGCCCTTTCTTAACGGTGAATGGAGAGTGCATGTGTATGTGTGTGTGAGCGAGCTTTACAAATCCCCTTACACACACCCCTTTGGCAACCTCTTTTATGAAATTTTTATTAGTATGTTCAGCAGTGTGCATGTCCTCAGGAATAACAAACAGCACAGATAGAATATATAGCCCCTCAAATGGTCCAGGGGCTTCAGAAGGGAGGTGAACAATGCTACTTTAAATATTGCAGGATGGTTTACAACCCTGAGGGAGGAGGTGTGGGGGAGGAGAGGGGAAGAGCAGATGGGCACAGTGTCCATTTAAGGTGGTCTGGCACAATTATTGGTCAGCAACAATGTGATTTGTATTTGGAGGCTCCTTTCAGCTCCCATTTTTCTCCTGAGTTTGCATATATGTCTATCCCTGAAAAAGTTACCTTGCATTTCAGGGGGTTCTCCAGCTCAGCTGTGCCATAATGATTAGGTTTAAAGATTGACAAAACATTTCAGGGATCATTGTCTTTAGACCGGATGGATGCCTGACGTGGCTGACGTGCCCCGTGTTAGGGGGCTGATATGGCAGGTAATGCTGCCTGCCTCGGCTGCAGTAAGCCAGTCTCAAATCACGAGGAGATGTGTGCCTGTCACAGTGATCTGCTGAGCTCAAAACCTCTGGTAGGCCCTGAAAAACGTTCAGGAACATCACTGGCCCAGACTGTTGTCCCAGACGCCAGACTGGCTCTGGGCTGTGCAACGTGGGGAATGAAAAAACTGTTATTCTGGGCTTTTGGCTCCAGGAACTTTGGAACAGCACAAGATCTTTGCATTGATTGTAGGCCTCGATGTTAGAGTAATCCCTAACAAAGAGCCTCATACTGCAAGGTTCTTAGTATGTGCAATTTCCACCCTGATCAGTGGGAGCTGAGGGTGCTCTTGCATCAGGTTCAAGCTGGGGAGATTATGCCGATTCTGGCAGCCTTGGCTTGGGAAGAAATGGCTGGACTATGCTGTTTGTATATCCCCAAATCATATTTATGTGTTCCTTGCTCCTTTTTGAGAGCAGGAGCTCTGAGGTTGGTGGACACAAAGCTGTTTCCTTGGGAGAAAAGGACCTGATATCAACAGCAGTATAGGTATCTGTCTACAATTAGGGCCTGGTATATCTGCTAGTTAAATTTCCTTGAATAGGATAGTATTTATGTTTGCCAGTTCTCCTCCCCACGTGACCCATTAAATCACGTTCATCCCTCCACTCCAGTCCGTTCTTCTACTAAAATCCATGTCTTCCTGTAACTTGCTTCTCATAATCAGCCCATATGCCTGTGCTCCCATCTGAGGTAGAGGACATTTATCTTGGTGGCTAAATCTTCTTGGCTTCAGTTTGCATTCACTGTGTGATTCCCTGAAAGGACACTGTTTTTTTTTGCCTCAGTTTCCCCATCTGCAAAATTCTTTATTGCATTGCAAGGCTTACTGCAGTAAGGTCATCGAGGGAGCCGATACGTAAATGCTAAGGAAGAGCATTTATACTTATATGAACTGTGTTATTGGTAACAAAATCAGCCTCATTCCCCTGATTTACTACCAACAGTGGTATCAGACTCCATAATAAACTAAAACTGCCTGTGTAAGAGTTTTGGTTTATCTGTTTGCGTGGGGATTATTCTGTTAATCGGCATGGCAGCATGGTGCAATATCACATAAGAGCATTAGAGGTGAAATGTTTTCTTAACTTCAGGGTCTTCAGGCATGTGTTTTGTGTATGGAGAGACAGGTAGTGATCCTTTAATGGCATATGGAAGGACCAGTATTTGTATTTCCTTAAGTGAGAGATGATAATATGCTATCAAGTATTCACCTCTTCATGATGCTACAAGAATAACATGAAAGGAACATGATATCATGCTGAATAGACAGTCAACTCTTTGGGGCAGGAACCATCACTTTTTATAATGTAAGCGCTGTCTCTAGCATGATAAGTGATGTGTCCCTGAGATTATTAAGCATTCTGTCAGAAAAACGTTGTTATTGTCACCACAGACTTGCCTGTGTGATGAGATTTGCAAAGAACAGTCTGATATTTTAGGGATACACATGCGAAATCTTCAACCGTTGTCTCTCTGCTGCTTGGAAACCCAAGTTTGTCCTTATGACTTGACTTGCTTCAGCTGTTCTGGGGTCCTGAGGCCTGTGACAGGAAGGGCTGTTTTCTCATGTCTGGAGCATACAGACACAATTAATCCAATGGAGCTTAAGGATACAGCCAGGCATGTACAGTATCCAGCCACGAGAGCAGTCAAAATGGGTGTGACCCAACAGGAGTCTGGAAAAGCCTGACACACTTGGCAAGTGATGTAATGCTCTATTCTCAGGAGGAAATTCTTTATTGAACCCCTCCAGCAATGAACTTTTGGCCTGAAGCTGGAGTTTGGATTGCACAAGCTCAATAAATGTGTAATTATAAATACCAGAGACGCACCAAGCCCCCACCATACAAGTAGGACCTGTTTCAGAAGTCAGGAAGAAGCAAACATCTAGGCAGTGAACCCACTGCAGGAGCCAGCTGCTCTGAAGGAGAGCAGCCTCTGCTCAGGGTGTGGGCCCTGCAGGAGATGGCTCCTGCCCAAGAAAGTGTCGTCGGCCATCCTGGGCATCGTGGCAGCCGATCAAGCCAGCAAAGCCATCAAACTTTCAGCCTCCTCCTCAGGTCTTGCTGCTTTGAATTGGCTGCTTGACAAGTGTGTGGTAATTCTGCTTTTACCTGAAGTCATTGCCTAATTTAGAGTTTGCAGCTTTGCCATTTAGGAGCCAGAGCTGGATGGGAAGCCCAGGGCTGTTGGGCTTTCTCTGATGTGGGAGATAGTATCATGCAGAGAGGGAGAATCTTAACTTTCATAAAATATCAGTCTCCAATCTTTTTTTTTTCTTCCTCTCTTCTTAAATTAGAGTAACTACAATGTAATGCAGAGATACCAGAACTGCTTTGATGGTAGAAATCTACCTGCAACAGCTTGAAGCTCAGCATTGGTAGAACTGCCCTGCCCCTCTCACTCCAAAGGAAGGATGCAGAGTTCATGGTCCAATGACGCTTCCACACCAGTAATACAGTGTTTTGAGTGGCAGCAGAAACCAGTGGGAGGGTCAATGCTTACTAGGCGATTTCAGGGCAAACTGCGTTTATGATATTCCGGGCTAAGTGCACATATGCCCACCAGTTCCAAAATGAACACCCCAATTTTCAGTCTTGTGACTTGAAATATTGGTGATTCACATACTTCTGTGCCGAATGGGATGAGGCTGGAATGGATGAAAATTATTTACACCTTCATTTCAACTATGACAGTGTGGGGTGGTAGAGGAAGAGTCATCACTCTTCTTGAAAAGTTGGAGACATTTGTTTTATGGGGCTAACCAAAACCATGTTAACTGTAGCTCTGCCTGCATGTAAGGCTTCTGCACAAACCTCTGCTAGTTTGCATGGTGGCTTGCTGAACCTTTCATGTATAGGGTGGATCCAGTGCTGAAATAAGCAAATGAAAAGGCTGTTGAACGAAGGGTTAGGAGTGGAACCAAGAGGTGGCATATTCAGTCCTTTCTGTAGGCCAGGAAGACCCGTCCAGCCTGCTCACTGCAATTATTAGATTACCAGAAGAGCTCAACACCATTTTGAAAAGTCTGCTGTACATCTAACTGCAAACATTAGAATTGGCTGCTACTGAACAAAATCAGGCAGAGGCAAAAGCCAAAAAATCATTCCTTTTACATGAGGTTGGAGAATGGAAAAAAGAATCCTCATCCTACAGCGTTCAGAGCAATCACCCCAAAGCCATGATGCACTGTGCAGTAACACTGGGTTTGAAAGTGTTATGATAAAGTATGGGGTCTATGCACACCAGTGTTTGTGCACAGACATGTGCATTTTTAGGGTTAGCAAATGGAAATGTTTTCTTTTCATTTCTACCTGAATATGGATTTATCTTCCTGCTTTAATGTACCTACTGCATGACCGTTTCAAAACTATACAGCAAGTGACAATTATGAAGCATGGTTCATAATGACCGTCAACCAGGCCACGTGAGTGATGATCTAGGTGTGAGAGGCTTTATTCAGGGCTCTGTAAACTTTATCACCATGTTCCTTAAAGCTCCAAAGGACATTAGAAGAGGTTGTGGAATAGTCTGAATGTCTCCGCAGGACCCAGCAGATCTTAGTAGAGCTATGCTGCTTCTTGCTATTACAGCAGGAACAGCAGCATAGTTCTATTGTGGAAGTTTACTTAGTGTGTTCTTCAGATGTGTACGTATTAAACGAATGTGACCAAATAATTTGTCATTACGCGTGTGCAGTTTGCTTATTTTGTTAATCCTATATAGGAAAGGGAAATCAAACATTTTTGTGACCATTTTAACCATGTTGTTTTATAACCATCCCAACATTCTTTTCCTTCAAATGCTGTAAAGTGATTCCCTTTGCCAGTCTTTTCCCTTTTTCTCTTTGAAGACTGATGGTCGTATAACCTTCTGTTTCCTTTTGTTCTGCCTGTGGACTTCAATTGGTTTTGTCACTTTCTGCAATTGTGAAACTTGAAATTAAGCTAAGATTTTTATATATGCTAAATTAGTTGCCTTAGGTGTGGCTGAGTGGAAGAATGTGGAAGAATGTGAAAGTGTCATGTACACAGTTCAGCATAATATTTGTTTTAGCTGTAATCATAGTACAGCATTATAATATCAAGGTAGATTATAGTTTATTATGGTGTATTAGTGCAGTTAGTAAACAATGCTATCCAGTGTTGTTTTATCAATATGTCTGTTTCAGGGATCTACCAATGTTTGTGCTAGAAAACTAGATTTCAAGGGTTTATAATTCATCTGTTATATATTGCCTCAGGGTGGAACTTTACATAGTATGTACCAATATTGGGGAAATCCCTGTTCTCTTTGTACTATCCACTGGATTGAGGCCTGTCATGCTTGGAGGAAGATCTAACCTCCTAGAGCTACAGCTGTGGAGGCTTATCTTTATGGGTAGGAATCCATGCCAATCCCTTCAACTGAAGGTAGATATTTACTCTCTCCAGCTTCTAACAAATGCATCTTCTTCTTCTTTCTTGATTTGCTCTCCAAGTGACTCATTTTTAGATGTTCAGAGGAAGGGAGTGATAAGAGAAGAAAGTAGGAAATGTTTAAGAGAGAAATCTGTTTGCCAGTCAGGAAACACATGAGAGTAAGAAATTCCTAGAGACCAAGTCCCAGTCCCAAACTGCTAGCTTTCCCTGACAATGTTTATTCCTTAATTTCTAGAGGGAGAGAGGTATGAGGCACTTGAATTAGTCATACTCCTATCTCCCTAACCCCAGGGTGTGTTCTGGGGAGCCTTCTCCTGCCTTAACCCCAGGGAACCTAAATGGTGTGTCTGTAGGAAATTTTTGAGTTTTCTTTTCAAAGATTGTCCCCTAGAAGTCTGTCTTTTCCTCCTCAGAGCCTGTTCTTGTTTTAGTTAAGGATGAGGCTATCTATATCAACATCAATCTTTGCCCCTCAATAAGGGACCCCAAACCCACTGTTCCTTTCTTGATGCCTGTCAACATTGATGATATCAGATACAGGTTTCGGGTATTTGAGCATGAATACATATATGTATTTATTTTTTACTGGTGAAATGCTTACAAAGAAAGAGATGCAAACATGAGAACAGACAGTGAGTCATAGAGGACATGAGTGAGCAATGAGACTCCTGATGCAAGGTGCTGATGTCAGAGTTGCGGATGCCCTGATCTGGCAGTGTGCTGTACACACAGAGGAGCTCTGTGCTGCAGGTTCCCCCTGGTCCAGGGAGGTGCTTTGTCAGAGTGGCTGCTAAAGGGAGCTGTGGTCCATTTGTACAGAGGCACCAGAGGTGAGGTTTGAGATCCACTGGATCCGTGAGTTAGCAGTCACATGTCCTGCAAGCCTGTTAAGACAGTAATGATAATAATGATTATGATACTTAGGGGAGTTCAAAGTGGAAGAATTTCAGGGAGATCTGCTATGAATTGCTTACTCTTGCTATGTATTGTGTATGTCTGAGAGTGCAAATCCAGACACAAACGCTAGAGCCATACCTTTTCCCCACTCCAAAGAGGAATGCAACAAGGATGAGATTCCAGAACGGGATCAAAAAGAACGAGCTCTCTGTCCTGCGGTGGACCCTGGGAGAAGTAAGCTCTGCAACTCCTTGTGAGTGCAGGAGTAGTGAGGGCCTGCATGTGTAGGGGTGAGCTGAAAGCAGCTTTTCCCACGTTGATTCAGGGGAATCTTCTCATGACTCCCCTTTCACCCATCCTCCCTTCCCACAGATTTCCTGTGGGAGGGTGAAACCCAGCTTTGCAATCAAAACATTGTCAAATTAGTAGTAATTAGCAATTCAATAAATAATCTGCAATAATGGGAACAGGTGCTAGGGGGAGCAGAAGAGCTGTTGGTAGGACACCCATCATTTAAACGGTAGGTGTTGCTGGTGGCTTGCTGCAGTGACTAGTAAAAGTCTTTGAATCTATAAAATGTAGAACTAGATGCATTTAAAAGAGATATGGATGTGTTTTAAAGCTTCCTGGGTATTGACCATATCTCCTAGAATTCTACCTAATTAGTTGCACTTACCTCCAGTTATAATAAGCTATGTTCTTGTGTAGCACTGGTCTCTCTGTAGGAAGCAACCCAGTGTAATGGCATAACTTAAGAGTTATTCACTCTCTAGTCTCATGTAGCTGCCTCTTGGGTGAAATACAAAAGTTAGTTAACCAATAAGACTTCACAGCAGAGTTTGGGAGGGGCACGAAACGCTGAGATTTTATATCAGCTGCCCCAGTGAAACCTTCAATAATTCTGTCAGCTGTCAATGGAATCGCTTGATTTAGACCCATGTACAAAATGTAGCCTTAAAAATGTCTCCAGTAGAAACTACTTCAAAATGTTAGCAATAATTTGGCCAGAAAATGGACTCTAAGGCAATTTCTGCTGGGAATGCAGTTCACAGATGTATCTAACCAGCTGCGTACACTGGCTTGGGTTCACACGTGTATCTCCGGGTTGCACTCACAGGAGAGAGGATAGTATGCATATAAGCTATTTTACTACACTGAAAAGCATTATGGATCCCAAAAGCAGACAGGAAAAAGCCTTCCTATCTCATCCCAACGTCACGTAAGGCTTGCATATACTCACCCAAGAGGCATTCTCCTTTGCTGGTCTGGCTGGTTTTACCACAATAGGGTTACGATACTAGCAATTCGATTGTGGTACAAATGGGGTATTATTAAGGATTTAAGTTTCCTGTGGTATAATTTTGTGATTCCATGTGCAGAATCAATCTGATATTACTAGAACTGTCTACAGAAAAGACATTTTAATATAAAAAAATTTGGCAACACTTGTTTTTTCCTCTTCTTTAGGAATAGTTCTTTCTACCACAGTCCATCACTGGTTTGTTGCCTGAAGAGCAGTACGAGGTCTCCCCACTTGTCTGGAAGTTAATTCTTCTTCATTCTGCCAAGTACCTTTTCTTTTCTCTTTCAAACAGTTCTCAATACCATCCACCTTATTCTTCTCTTGCCTTCTGTGTGCTAATATCTACCTGTTGCTTCAATAATCACTACCATGTTGATAGTACGTAGAAGATTTTTCTTCTAAGTATTTATTCTGTTTCAATGCACTCTGCATAGCAATAGAGCATTCATTCATTTAATGGATGTATAAGGTACCTCTTCAGGACAGTGCTGATCTGAAAGCAAAGCTGCTCCACTCAAACATTGAAGCTGGACAAATGCAGACCAGTGTGGGGCAAAAGCAAATGTAAGACCCATTAGATAAATCTTCCCTCAATAAAACGTTTAGTCTGGCAAAGGGATGGCTGAGAGAAATTCTATAAATACACCGGGACAGGAGGAAAAGGGGAGGTAAATGCCAGGGAGGGAGAACAACTGCTTTAACTAAAGGCAACACTGGCACAGGAACAGACGGGTGTCATCTAGCCAGTAGTAACTTTAGGCTGGTAATTAGAAGGTTCCTAACCATCAGAGGAGAGAGATTCTGGAGCAGACTCCCAGCAAAAAGTGATGCTTTTTGCTGGCTGGTTTTTTTTTTCCTCTTGCTGTGAGCTGAGTTTAAGGCAGAACTCAGTAAACTGGCATGAGGGGTTATATTATCTGATGTGCTTCTGGCTCTGTGTGCACGTGTCCTTCCTCCTATGCCCCTGCAGCTCTCAGTGCGCAGAAGGGGTGGGGGAGAGAATAGCATGTTAGTAAACGTCAGCATCCACACAGTGTGAGTTCATCTGGAGTGTTTTCATCCTTCCCATCCTTGGACTGTGGGAGATGAAATAGCGAAGAGCTCTCCCTTGTGTCCTTGTGTCACAAACAGTCGGTCCCAGAACAGTGATTCCTGGTGTAAAGGCCTGAAGATACGTGGAGGCAGGAAAACTCACCTTGGGGAGTCTGTCCCTCTACAAGGGATTGCAGAGCAGTCCTCCCTAGCGCTGGAGAAGGCAGGCCTGGACCAGAGTGTCAGATATAAGCAGCTCTAGGTTTTGCAGCCTGTTAGCTCCAAATCTGAGGGCTATAGCATGAGCCTATCTCTGGTGACATCTCACTGAATCTGAATCACTTCTCCTACTGCTAATGTACAACAGGCAGATGCGTATTCTCACACCCACTGCTCACCTGTGATTCTGTTTTTCTCTTTAGTAATTGTGCAAGTCACCTGATAATTCAGCTAAAAGCCCTTACGAGACATTACATAATGTCCTTGGAGAAACCCTGTCTGCTGTAACATTGGATAGATTATTATGTAAAACTTTCTCTCTTTTTCTCGGTTGTTTGGTTTTGGGTGGGGAGTCAGGCTGAATTTCCACTTGGCTGAATCTAAAAGGCTTCAGGTCTACACTGGATTGCTCCACTATTTTATTAATCTCTGGAGACTACGCTGGAATTGGCGTTAGCATCACAAGTGAAATGAGTTTGGCAGGGCTCTCTGGAGTCTAGGCAGCACACCTGGCCGTGCTGAGGCGGAATTCAGCTCACTTGAGTAAGTAAGTGGTAACACTCAAGAAAGCCCTCAGCTCTAATGTGATGATTTAATTAGCATCACTGGACCAGCTCCATGGGATAAAACCTTCCCCCAGTGCTCCCTCAGGGCTGCAGAACTTTCTATATGTGCAAGTAGTGCTGATGGGATCGTGCATTCCTTGCTAACATGGGCAGGAGACCTGTGTGCAGGCCCTCTGTTGAACAGGATGAGTACAAAGAGGCAGGTTCCAGCTTCTACTGAAACCTCTGCCTGTGGCTTCTCTTCCTTGGGTGGCTGTTGAAAGTCTGAGCAGAACTAGCTTGCTCACTCTTCCCTTTTTTGCTCAAGACCCTGAGGCCCTGCCTGCGCTAACAAATGGCCCGTGGGTGACATTGAGCTCCCGTGGAGGCCTGAAGGAAGGTTAGAAGTTAGCAACCAGAGCAGTGAGGCACCCAGCCATCTCTTAGCATCCTGCTTCTATCTGCATCTTGAAAAATCTCCATCCCCAGCTGCTAGGGCAGAGGTGAGCAAGCAGCCCTCTACTAGAGGTTTCCCCCAGCTGAAGCAGTAGCAGACAACTGACCAGGCATTAATGGCCATTGTCACCACCACCTCCTTGCGTGAGTCCTGGGGGAGCTGATTAATTTCTGCAGGTCTCCAGCTCTCCTCATGTGCATTCTTCCACCAGCATCCTGTCCACTGTCCTGCCTGGCATCCAGCACAGCATAGTTCATCATCTGCCCCAGCAGGGAGCAGGAGCTTGTCAGGGCTGTTGTTTAGGCAGCATTTTGTTAAGAGAGCGGATAAGACAGTGGTGGTGAGAGTCTTGAGGTGATGTCCTGGGCAGAGGCCATGCCAAGGGACCCCGCCCCCTGAGGCCCCCCCAGCAAGGTGCCCACACAGGGGAGGGGGAAACCATACTCCAAAGCTCAGGTCAACAGAGCTCATCAAGAACCCTTTTCCTTTCTGTCCAAAAGTTCTGAATGGAAAAACATTCTCTGAAACACCGCTTCTGGCTAGATATTTAAAAGCAGAATGAAAAATTTTGTTTCAGCTTTAAAAGTTCTCTTTGAACTGCGATTTTGAGAGAACTTTTTCTTCTTGAAAACTGAGATTAAATAAACTCATCAACTGCAGAAAATTTTCAGTTGAGGAATCTAACAAAAAGTGCAAAATACTAGTTTGAAAAAATTCCCCTTTTGAGGGGAGAAAAAAACCCAAGATTTTTAACAGCTATGTTTTTCAAATGGAAATTTTTCTAGTCAGAAAACATCAAAATTGTGTTTCCTTCTGCTTGTTCACTTCTTTTTTTTCCCTTATTTGGGATATCCTGCAGCAACTAAGAATCCAGAAAGTTTTTTTTCACCAAAGGTTTGCAAACCTCCTTGATGTACAAGCTTCAGGCTCGTCATGAAACCTGAACCCAAGGAAGGTTTCCTGGCTTCAGCTTTCAGTCTGATGTTGCACATGGCTCTGGCTCAGAGGATTGCTTTGCTATTGGAGCAGGGATGGGAAATCCACTTGTGCAGAGGAAAAAAACATGGAAAGTGTATGGCCTGCAGTGTGGAAAAGCCAGCTGCAGGACAGCCTCTCTGTCCCTGCTCCTAAGCCCCAGACTGGTGGTGTGCTGCAGTTCTCACCAGCTTTGGCAGCTGAGCTGGACTGCTGTGGACCACCTTAAATGTTTTCTATGCCAGCTGAGCACAGAAAGCTGCTGAAATGGGTCTCTGCTGTGTAGTGCTGCACTCTCTCTTCGCAGTGCCCTCATGGTGACTCAGTCCCATTCCCCACTTCTTTTAACCCACAGCAGGTCAAGAGTTTAACAAAGTGACTGGGGCTAGGAGCCAAGTCCCCAGAGTTGCAATCTGCAGCCAGCATGCCAGCATCTGGAAAGCGTTTGTGACCAATAAAAAATGAATGTGCAGACTCCGCCAAAGCAGCAATCATTTGGCATCTCAGGCCCAGATCTTTACAAGATGATTCTTCTGAGGCTTGGAAAGGCTTGCCTTAGTGTTTTCTAATAAAAACAGTTCTGGGCTGGGCCAATAGTCGGGTGAATAGTGCTATGCGTCGCCACATGGGAGACAGCCAGCCGGGAACGGGAAGACGTTGCTGGAGTCTAACCTCTCTGGCTGGCTGGGGCTGGATGCCTCATGTCAGCGGTGCTCTCGCTCAGGCAAGGGACAGGGCACTGTGGGTGCTACAGCAGCCGCCACTCAGAGCACACTCTGACCTTGGACTGTTTTATCTGGTGCCACAGGACTCTGGGGGAAGGACACATGGAGGAGCGCAGGGCAGAGAATTCCCTACCATTAGGGCATGGAGCTTTTGGTCAGTTTGATAGGAGCTGCCTTAGACTAAACCATGGACAAAGCAGTTTCCAGTATTCAGCAGTCACTTTTCCAGCTGGTACAGCTTAAACACGGCAGGCTGTCTCTGCAGGGTACAGTTGCATTCCCACCTTTTTGTCAGTTCCTGACTGCAAGAGATCAGTGGGATTGTAGGGAGCTGCTTCTCAGGTACAGGTAACAGCGTAGGTCCATGTCCAGCCTTGAAGAGACCAAAGAGAAGACGTATGCGCTTGGTACCTCGGAGTGGTACAAGCCTGCTAGGGGCATTCAAGAAGGGGGAAAGAGCTGCATAACATGTGTATGCTGCCATTGATTGTCCTTGCCAGCAGCTAGCTCATACTGCTGTTGTTGAGCACATCCAAGAGTCCTTCCATTGCTTCCAAGTTCTGTCCCAAAGGGTGCGCTAAACTCGCCACCCTGCTCCTCCTTGCAATGCTCAGTGGGATGGGTTTGTCCGTATGCATGTTCCTTCCTCAGCTGGATTCTTTCCTTTCTGTTGCTTTATCTCTCTTCTCTGGAGTGACCATGACTGGCAGTCGTGCACAAGCCATCTAGGGCTGTTTGGACTCCACCACCACATACCCTGACTTCCACTGTGAGGAAACAAACACAAATGAGTGGAAGCTTAGTAATTGTTTTGCAAGTTGCCAGAATAATTTTTGCTGGAACTAAATGGATGTTGTTCCTATGGTGTCATCCTTCTGACTGCAGAATCCGTACAGTGCCATGGCTCAAGTAGTGCAGCCAGGGTGCAAGAAACCCCACAGCTAAGCCTCAGTCTTAACTCTGAACACAGTGAAAAGACACTCATGGTTGTTTGTTCATCTGCGGAGGGAGTTCCACCACAGAAGAGGAAGCTGGCATCTCAACTGAGGGATTAGAGCACAGATACAATCCAGATTCCTCAGTTTCCTGCATTTGATCTTGCCTTTGAGGGGCATCAAAACTGATGATTGGGAGGATGTTTGGAGGATGAGAAATCATGAAAGCGAAGGAATTGTATTTTATGCATTCACATTTCAAACTGCAGATATTTGAAGTCAGGTCCTCTGAGGCTCACAGAGTTGTGCATTAACACTGCCATTTCACTAAGTTTGGTTTTGACTCAGCACCATTTGTTCTCACCTGGGTCCTGCCTGCAATAGGAAAATGAGACAGTTAGCCAGTGCCCGCTACTGCATGTCAGTGTGCTTTTCCATATGTTTACAAAGGGTAGGTTCGGGTGGCTGACCCAGGGTAGGTAAAACCAGCATCGTTTGAAGAGATGTTACTGGTCTGGGTCAACCTACAGTATTGCTAGAATCTCCCCTTGTGTTCCTACTCTTGGCAGGATTAACAAAACAAACCACCACTACCCCCACCCCCACCCCCAACACCTTTCGCTTTGAGTTTGTGTCACACGTGCAAAATCCTTCCAAAGGAAACTCTGCCAAATCCACTTTTATCTGCCCTGGTTTGGAAACTTTAGATTGGGCAAAGCTGGCTTTAAAAGCTGAGTGACTCTTGGCCAAAACCAGCCTGAGTTCAAATCTCAGAATAAAGAGAAATCCAGATGCATATTTAGTTCTGCTTTGGGACATTTCTTAGAACCCTAAAATTATTGTTACTTAATGCCTGTAGTCAGTTTAAAATCATTCCATGGGAGATGGCTGGCTCATGTTGGCCGTGTTCTCCAGTAGTGCCAATTATTTTTCCTTTTGTTACTTTTCATGCTTTTTTTTTGTGAGAGGTGCCTTATGAGCCCCGGTAAGAGGTTATTTAGAGCTTGCAAAATACGTCTTATGACTACTCAGCATTTTCCATGCATCCCTGAACACTGCTTCTATTTCCTCTTGATGGAGACTGGCCGGTCTCTTTGCTTCTCTCACCATGAAGCAGTTTCCTCACAGCATTAAAAATGTTCCACTTCCTACAGATGCTTAAATGTGCTGGACTGGGGTCGTGTTAACCCTAGCAGTGCTGCTGCACTGACAGGGCCTGTTGGGCCTCCCAGGGATAAGGAGATGCTTTGTTTACGCCCCGACTGCCCCTGGGATGTAGTGGGGCACTAGGCAGGCAGATCCACAATAAAGCAGCAAGGAGATACAGGGCTGTGGCATGTCCTGGGCACCTGGGCAGTGCAACTAGCACTGGTTTGGATGCTGCATCTGTAGGATGGCAGCTGTAAGGCTGGAGCCCTCTAGACGACAGTCTAGACAGCAGTGGGGTGCAGGATAGCCGTGCGGTAATGCAGAACATACATATCTCAGACAGTAGGTACTGCGCATGCTAGTGAGCAACAAGCAGACAGTGTGCGCAAATCACAAGGTGACAGTTCACAAATGAGTCAGTTCTTGCGATGATCCTGGGGCTGGAAATCTTTCACCATTTTGATTTCTGCTGGCTTAAGATCATTATCCCTCTTGCACATAGGCTGCTATCTGAGTGGTCACTGAATACTTCTGCTGTTTATCCTTAAACATATTCAAACAAAGGCCGCTGCATTATGTCTAAGCATTCTCCATGGTTGCTGCGCCGTTTTCCTCTTCCCTGCCTCTCTGACAGTGAAGGGTTAAATCTCCCTTTTCCCATGTGCCTGCTGAAGAACTGTGAATATGCAGCTAGGACCTGTTTTCACGCATATGTCCCTTTCTGTAATCCAATCTTCTCCACTGTGGCACAAACCTGGAGGCTCTTCTGCAGCCTAATATGGAAGGCCTGCTGCCATGGGATAAGAAGCAGTAGGTTGATTTACATAATCACATATGCAAATAAGCCAAATCAGGGTCCTTTCATTCAGCTTTGGTTTTAAGAGGACTCTGTCCATGGGCTGAGAGCAAAGAGATTTGAAAAGGTGGATTTCTTCTCTTGAGCGCTTGTGAAACAGAGCACACCCTCAGAAAAGTACTGCTGTTGCCAGACATGTAGAGCCCAATGGGCATTAATGATTAATTGTGCAAAAACACCTGATAACCCATCCCTTGCAAATGCACCCTTACCCTCTAGGCCTCTATCATCTGTTCTCTCTACTAGAAGTGTGGACTGCATCCTTATGCAGGAAATGAAAGAAACTCCATCTCCGAGGAACAAAGGGAATTCGTCTCTTCATCTTGTGGAACATTTAAAAGATGTTAAGAGTAGCAACAGCCTCACACCTGTGGCATACCAGATGAGTGCTAGCGGACACACGTGGGGAGGTCATTTCAATGTGTGCCCTTAAAAAGGCTACAGAGAATAAATCAGAGCGTGGCGGTGTCTGTCAGCACTCGGAACGAGGACTCCAAACATTTGTGCTTCTACTTGGTTCAGTTTCTCTTAGTCCTGTGTATTAGCTCCGTCCTGCAGGGATGCTGGCCAGCCTGGTGTGGACTTCAGGAAAACTCTCAAAGCGCCAGAAGAGGAAGGTGTGAGCCATCCATGACAAATTCATTGATCAGTTCAGTGATCTTGTTTCCAGAAGTGACCTTTGTGGGAGTTCCCAAGGAAAACTCCAAAATCAATGAGGCTAACAAGGTACCTTGTAAGGCAGTAACTGCTCTTGAGTTTTGAGGACAGGAGAGGTACCAGCAGCATTGCACGTTTTTGCCTGGCTGATGGAGTGCTCTAAAGATCTAATGAACAAATGATCGAAAGATGCTATCTTTAATAAAATTTCTTTAATCCTTAAAAACCCCAAATTTAGTAAGCTATTCAGTCCTCTCTTGCAAAGTGGGATTAGAGGTAAATTGGATGTGTTAATTAAACATGGAGTAAAAAATAATGACCTTTGTCAATTTTAAGCGTTTTGCCTTTGGAATTCCACTGACCCTAAGGGAATGTATATCTTGCTATGCTGTTCTGCCTGAGTGATCAGCTCTTGCTTGAACATACATGGAACTTTCCAATTTGCTTTAAAGCTTTAGATGAGGGAAAATATGGGCAGGTACCCTAGCTAAATGCCACAGATTAAGAAAAAAAAAACCACACCCAAGAAATGCAGTAGCTGTGTGCTCTTGACTCTTTTGTCCGTTACAAATTCTGATGGCATGAAGCATAACAGTGGGCATTCACAGGTAGGTAAAGCTGTGTCTTTAGCTTTAGCCAGGCTCCTTAGTGAGGGAAATATATTTTGATTTAAGCCTGATAAGTAGCTTCTTCATCCTGGAATTTATAGCTGCAGATTCTTGGCTGCTCTAGGGGTGCAGTGCAGTGGCCCCTGTCATACCCTGCTACCCAGAGATTGGCAGAGCTCTGTATATAGCTACTGCCACATCCACTATGCCAAGGGCAGTCAGAGGGAATGAAAAAATGCCAAATGGATTGCTTTGGTGGTGTTAGGAGACTCCCTGACATCTGGTTAAGTCATCTCTGCAGTCTCTTTACCCCTGGAGCAATACAAAGTTACCCTAGATAGGATCAGAGTTGGCTCATGAGCAGTGTGTAAGCTGTTCTGCCCAACTGCCTTCCTTGCACGCTCATTGCACCCAGCAGGTCTCTCAGTTCATCTAATCAGTATCTACTGCAGACTACCAGCAGCACCATCTACACTAGCAGGACATCTCAGAAGAGCAAAGAAACAAAGATTTTGTGGTTCTTTAAGAATTAGCTAGTACTGAAGAGAAATACATCTTCTCTGCATTGCTGGGAATGTTGACAGAGACAGTAATGAAGCTGTGTCCATCTTTTGCGACTAACTGTAATGCTCATCAGCAACTGTGTTGAGGGTATCGTGTGTTCTTTGAGGCTTACTCCCAAAATGAAGCTGAGCACAGTGTTACTGGTAGGAAACAGGGCTACTGTTAGCACTTGATCTGAGTTCAGGTTCCGATGCCCAAGAGATACGTCCTTACTACTGAGATGTGTTGAGTTTATACAGCATTTTGCAGCACGAGTGCACACTGGGTAGAACTAGTTAAGTCAGGCAGTGACCTACTTGAATTGATGCATCACAGACAAGAAACTAGTACAAGCTCTCCTTGTCTGGAGTGGATAAATTCAGGTGGTAGCTACTGCAACCACTGCCTTTCTTTAGCAAGCCTGTTAGCAGCTGAGGCACGAAGAGTAGGGGATTAAAGCAGAACTGGTGGCTTGTTTCCTTGAACGGTGAGCTTTTGAAATCTAGGATGAGTTTGCATGTCAGGCAGAAGCCGTGGGTGCCTGACACAGCCTTTCCTGTGGTCTCATGGAGAGTCTGGGTCTGGAAAGCTGGGCCTGCAGCTTTAAAAAGTGCTCATCCGTGTAATTTGATGATGTGTTTTGCTTCTACAGTCAGGAGGGATGTCTTTGCCATCTCTTGATCCTTATCCTAATGATAAGCCTGACCTGGACCACAGGTGTCACCCAGCATTCAGTTTCTCAGTTCTGACCGAATCCACGTTGGGTGGGATGACTGAACAGCTCTGCTTTTACATGCAGAAGTATTTGCCATGGCAGAGAATCTTGCGGGTGTGAGTGTGTGTATTTATAGGGAGGCAGATGTAAACCACATTTGTCCTGTGTTTCTGGCAAAGAGAGAGCGTGAAATATTTGTGACCCGAGTCATTGGCTTTCCTGCCATTTGTATAAAAATTTCCAGATGTGATTGTTGATGCCTCACCTGGGACCAATTAAAGAAAGAAGGAATATCCAGAACCAACTGTGTTCATGTGGATACTTGACTTGTTTGTGTGTGTGCGTGTGTGTGCGCATCTCTGTTGGATTGTGTGTGTTTTAAAGGAAAGCAGAATTTCAGTTCAAAGCACTTCTGTCCTTCCAGGGCCTTCCTTTTGTCTACGTTATTCTTTCCTCCTCAGATTGTCCCTGTCTCACAAAGCATTAGCAATTTGGATTTTTTAGACACTTTCTCTCCTCATATTCATCCTCACACCCTTTCTGTTATACATCCTAATAGCTGCTTGTGGCTCACCTCGATCCCAGGGCTCTTCCATGCAGGCACGGCGAGGTTACTGGAGAAGGTTTCTGAATGCTATAAACTTCTAGAAAGACAGTGTGAAATCCCTAGTAACACAACAGCAAGTAACCAGAACAGGGTGCAGCACAATGCTTGCACTGCTGACCACCAAGTGAGCCCTGATGTCCGGTCTGCCTCCTGCCCTCACTTTTCTCATCTATTACTTCAGCTGTCAGTCTACTACGTCCATATTAGACTGTGCCTGGACATTAAAGTCCTGGCTCTCCCTTTCCAGGCTGTTTCCAGAAAACCTTTCTCCTGATTGCCCGTTTTGTCTCCATTTTCTTCACTGTGCTCATGACTGGAAACTTCTATCCCTCTTGCTTGTTTTCTGTTGAGTTTCTCTGTACTTTTTTGTCCCTACCCATGGTCCTCCCTGAGTATATTTACCAAGCTACCTCCCTGCCTTAGTCATACTCTGCTGGAAAGCAAATGTGAAGTCATCCAGTCTTCTTTCCTTCTTTTGTTGTTGTTTTTGCAAGGGGAGTTCAAACAAATAAACACCACCCCCACCCCCCCCAACATCTGGTGCCTTTCAGGAGCCTTAAACTCATGGCCAGAATGAGCATGTGGAAGGATAGGATGGGATTCCAGCTAGCTTGCAAAAACTAGGCATGGACCCAAAGACACAGATGTATTCTAATTTAAAGTAACCAAGAACAAAATTAGTACTTTTCTGCTTATCAGTCATCCCCTTCAGCCATGATCAAACCCATTTTCTGTACTTCCCTCCATGCCTGCTGGTGTCACCCACTTTGTTGTGTAGGCACAAGGCCTTCCCTGTGCAAGCATTTATTCTAAAAAGGGAGGAATGCAGGGTCCTCTCTGCATCAGGATTCATTGAACAAAAGGTCTGGAACCAGAACAGTTGCTGGAGAGGCTGTTCCTGTGTAACCTCAAACCCAGCGTGGCAAGTATCAGGCCCAAAGTGAATTCTGCTTTCTTCTGTCTCATTTTTTAGTGTTCCCCAAGTAGAATTGGATACGTTTATGCTTCTTTTCAACACGGAGGATAATTAAAATACAATTGTGAATGTTAGTGTATGTTTTACACAGTCATTTGTTCATTAACAAGACGTTTCCAGGGTAGTTATGTTTTAGCACTGGACTTTCAGGTAGGGTTTTTTTTCCTCTAGCAACAAATATTCATAGCTAGACTAGAATTGACAGTCTTATTAGATGACATGTTAAAACAGGACTACAGCTCAAGTGTAGATTTAACTTTTCTGTGTCTGTTGGGGAGATATATACACGTGCTCTAAACAGCTGATTATAGTATTTCTGAAAGGTTATTTTTGTTTCCATGGAATATAGTGAAGGGAAATTATTCAGTGTATTGTTGTTCCATGGAAAGTGTCTTTAACAGTTAAAATTGTTCTGCCTCATTTTTTATGGTTTCAAAAGGGACAATCATTCAGAAAATAAGGACGTGGCATTTACACAGTGAAGCTTTTAGGTGTCTGTATGTATTTGAAGTGGTATTGTTCTCTTCTCAAAGTTCTAGCTGGCACGGGTGTAAACCTCTCAGACTTTGCCCATAGCTTTATGCTGGCACCCCAAACCCTTAACACAGTCAATTTTCTGCAGCATGGATAGCTGTATTTTAACTTCGTTGTGATACTGTGGGTGTCAGGCGCTCCAGCTGCGCAGTATTGAGTCTCTCACTCTCCTTCTGTGTTGAAATCAAGTAAAAAAATAAATGTGGTGCTATGTTATTACGCTATCTGCTCTGTTTCCTTGCACACATTCCGGCTGCCCTGGGCTTTATACCATGCTGTGCCATGGGGTATGCTGCATACAGCTAGTCCTGGAGAGGAAGGGTAAAGATAAACTGGAGCAGTGAGTTTAGCAATGCATCAGCCAGGTTATCTCAGCTTCCTGCCTGGTGCCAAAGCTTCCCTGAGTTGGCTCTTTGATGCTTGGCCTCTTTGTCTAGGAAGACCAGAGTGGTGGTTTTCACCCTTCCATGTGCTATGAGCCATAGGCCTCTCAAAGGAGGGGGTGAGACGACAGGCCCAAAGGGCAAGTGTAGGAGGAATGAAGGTGGGCAGCTGGAAGCCAGGGGGATGGGACACCAGCGGCTCCTGGTGCAGTGAGCACTGTGATGGCCCTGCGGCAATGTAGGAAGACTGGGGTTAGAGTGAAAGGTCTAAAAAAGATCAAATGGAAGATAGAAGTGCATGAAGAAGATTCATGGCTATATTAGAGCAGCAGACCAAAGTGCTAATACACTGGTAGCATGATCGGGTATCTGGCAGGGTTTGTTTGCAGTGAGGCCAAGCTGAATATTCTGCTGCAGAAATGATTCGTTGCTTTGCAGGGGAGTTTCTGCCAAGTCCCTTCCTCTTCTGGCTCCCAGGTCTGGGTGTCTTGCTCAAGTTGTGGGGCTTCCAACCAATTTCCTGGCCACTGCAGACTAAGGTGGTGCCAGTACTTCTAAAAACAGCCTGGGCGCTCTCCTCCTCCTCCTCTTCCTCTTCACTCTGGTGAATTCCTGCCTCCTCCCTTCCAAGCAATGCTTATTCAGCTTTCCTTGCTAGATTCTCACCCGCTCTGGACCATGCTGAGCCCTGACCTGAGGAGTGGAGTAGGTAATGCAGGAGGGGCAATTTTAGGAAATATTCAGCCTTCCCTGCTATTACGAGACAGGTCTGACTACTTTGAGCTGCTTTCCACATTCAGCATTTGCTTGTTTGTGCCAGCAATGCTTAAATGAACTCTTTTAAAGCTTTGGTTTCTCCCCCTCCTCCATCTGAAGGGAAAATTGTATTGATCTGTTGAGGATCTGTCCCAGTTCCTGTGTACAGTCAACACTTGGCTGTGCTTTAAACTGGAAGGACTGGGGGGCAAAGACTCCCGCAGGTCCGTAGCACCCACTGATGGGTGCTGGTATGGAGGGTGCTAGGAAAAGGGAACCTCAATGGTGGCTGCAAGCTGGGAAGGGCTCATGCCCCACTGCAGCAGGGCCACGGGCAGCCTCTCTCCCGCCACGTGAGCAGAGCTATTGCACTGGTGCAGCAAAGGTCGCAGGAGCCCTCCAGGCTGGTGGGAGGAAGGGGCTTCGCTTCACCCTCCCGGGGCTGGGGGCTGCTGCGTGCCTGAACAGAGGTGGGTGACGGCCCGGAGCAGGGCCCGGGGCCGGGCTGCCTTCGGAGGCAGGGATGGCGCCGTGGGGCTGGCGTGAGCTCTTCCAGCAAGGCGGCGCCCGTGTGGGTCGGGGGGAGGCCTGTGGGCGAGGAGGAGAGGCGAGGGGTGCCTAAGGCAAGCTGCTGTCCGCCTTGTCTTGTGTGTCAGACTTGATTAGATTTGGCTGTGGCGAAGGCCTCCGCGCTGCGAGGGGTGGGGTCTGGCTGGAGGGGCAGGCCCAGGCCCTCCTTTTATGTGCTGCTGAAAAGTGGCCTTTGTTGTGGGGTTTGCAGGCTTTGTCCCCTCCTGGAAGCAGTGCCCCTTTCTCCCGGCTTCAGCCCCCGGCAGAGGTGAGCAACCCTGTCTTTTTGTGTCAGAGCTGAGCTCTGCCTTGTGCCTTTGCTTGGGTGTCACACTGACCCCCCGGGGGCCGAGAGAAGCATTTTTCCTGCTAGTTTGGAGTTGTTAATTTGAAACTGTATTTGGCGAGGATCCAGCAAGGTGTTAAGCTACTTTCAGTCGGGACTTCCCCCCAAGTCCCTCCCCTGTTTCTTCAACCATTTGTGAAAGGTTTAGAAGAAAACTGGAGATAGAAACGCAAATCGAATGTGCTGGTCCAGGCCTTTCTACAAACATGTCCCCCTCAGCCTGAGTGATCTGCAGTCAGCAATTTCCCATAGGGGTTTCCATCTTGAGGTTTTGGTGTGATAGTATTAATTTTAAGCAACATAATAGACTGGGGTAAGCAGCCCTTAGTTGACTTTACAGATCCCTGAGCTCAGGGATGGGTAATTGTCCAGCCCCTACAAACTACCTAACAAAATCTTCCCATGTCAGACAACCGCAAGATATATACCCCACAAACCAGAGAGCTTGGTGAGCGGGAAGGCAAAAGGTGGGTGTTCCAGGGAGTGATTTTCAGATTGTGGGTCCCAAGGGTCTTGCCTCTCTGCTGTGGGATAGAGCTGGACTGGACATGCAGCTGTGTCCAAGGGCGGTGCAGTCCTGTTGCTGAACTGCTTCCCAGTACGGAAGGCTTGGGTTGCCCAGCTGTCCTTGTACCACTACAGTCCCCTTGCTGTAAGTCATCTGAGCTACATGTGAACTGCTTTTGGGGTGCGTGCTGCTCAGAAGTGCCACAGTTTACCTGCTTATGCTCCAGTGTATATGCTGCTGCGTGCTGTGGGTGCTTTATTTTCAAAGCTGTGTAGAAAATACGGCCCTTCAGATCACTTCCTGGACATAACCTGCATGATGGCTAACCAAACGTTGGGTCTCAAGGCTGAAGCGGGGAACCCTTCCTCAGGCTCCCCACACTGGCCATCCATACTCACCAGGGCAGCCCCAGAAGAGCTACTTCGGCTTCTGGAGAGGAGTGGGTAGGTTGCCATCTTCTTGCCCGTTGCACCTGCAACACATGGGTCCCTATTCTGTGCTCTTCAAAGGGTTTTCAAGCATTATTTTAGCTTGTCCAAGGCCAGGTAGCAGAAAGGCAACGAAACCATTTCAGATGACATTGGTTTTATGATATTTACTATGTGTTTTCATTACTTTGGTTAAAATAATTTTCAGAGTGGAGTAGCTGGAATGCTGGCTATCTGTCTTTAGGCAATGGATCTTTAATATGACACGTCCCTCCTGTGGTGCCTTTGGGAATGATGATTGACCTAAAGATTTCTTCTCTGCAGACTAATGCTCTTATTGCCCTGGGCATGCATAAAAGTTTGGCACTGCAGGGGTTAAATAGCTCAGGAAGGGTGGAGGATTCTTCAGCCAAACCCAAACTGATTGCACCTGGTTTGCTCAACCTGTGTGTAAATGACACCATGGTCTTCCCACCCCCACCCCAGCAAATGCCACAGGGGCTGCCAAGGAATACGTGCAGGTAGGGCTGTGGGAGCAGGTGTGGGGCCTGCAGCGGTAGGAGGCTCCTCGCCCCGATGGGGAGCAGCCGTGCCAGTCACACGCACACAGGAGCTGTGTAAGCTGCAATCGCCATAAGCCACTGAAATGACAGCAAGCCAAAGTGAAAACTTCCCTTTGTTAAAATTTGCAGCCTCCTGTTAAACATACGTGTCAGTTACTGACAGGGTGCAGTAGGTCTGTTCCCCCTGAGCAGGCAAAGTGCACGTTTTGGAAAGCATGGGTCAGGCAGCCTGCTCAGCCCTTGGGTGGCTCTGTCGGGGCAGTGCACGTGGCTCCGAGACCCCCGCCAGGCTGGTCTATGGCAAGACCCGCTCCTGTCCCTCTGGGACAGCGCTAGCTGAATGTGCAGAGGAATTGGAAGCAGGGAGGTTGCTTATGCATGTGAGTTGCTTTGCTGTCCTTGGGGAGGTAATGAAGGGTTTGGGGCCATAGACTTGGGACTCAGAATTTAGAGTCTTTGGGACATCTAGAGTCTTTGGGAATTGCTAAGGAGGCAATGAATTTCTTGCAGGAAAGTTGTCTGGAAGTGTGTTCTGGGAAACTATGCTTCTTTTAGTGTGGGTGCCTCGTGCAGCTCTGAAAATTATCACTGTCATGCAGCAGAGAGGATGAAATTATTCACATTTATTCTCTCTTCCTTCACCCAGACTTGAGGCAGTGCCGTTCATTCCTTTTCCAGTCCACGCACAGAGATGATCATCACTGGGTCATCCTGCTCTGCAGTAGCGCATGCTTTTTTACATGTCAAGCAAGATATTGTTAATTTCTTGCTTCTATGTCCACCATCAAGACCCGCCTAAATCTGTGGGTGTAAACAATGCCGTTCTGCTGATTTCAGTAAAGTTCTACCCAGCTTCAGTGCAGGGAATTTGTCCCAGAGCTCCAAGGCTGACCTGCATATGGGTTTTCTTTGGCATTGTATAAAGGCTCTGAGGTGAGTGCTATGGGATGGGGAGGTTCCGTGTTGTGGCCCAGCTGGCGTGTGCAGCCACAAATAATAATTAATTGGCTCTTTAAGAAGTCTTGCAAACTCTTTTTTTTTTTTTTTTGTCTGTCTGTCTTAAGCTCCTTTTAATTAACTTCAGTCATGTCCCAACACATCATCTTGGCTGAATCATAGACCTCACTGTGCCAGTTTTTCACATTCCTGAAATACACAGGCCGCCAGTGTTGCGAATGCAGCTCGGAGGCAGCAGCTCTGAGGAAGTCAGGCAGCTCTCCTGGAACTCAGAAATTTTCAGGAACTGTTGTGAAATTGAGAGGCTAAGCAGACCAGCCTTTTTGCTTCAAACTCCTGTGCTGCCCAATTCCCAACAGTGTTGCTGTCTTGCACTTTACCACTGACTCCAGGAGCAGCAATTGTAGCAGGCACCTGTGTAAGAGCATCTTTGTTCCTTTAGAAAGCACCTTATTTGGGTTACAGTGCTTGGGGCATACGGCCTTTTTTTTCCCTATTCAAGAGCTTGTTTCTTTGTCACACTTCTTACTGCAAAGGGTCAGCTTTCGAGATGGTAGGGCATGTTAACAAGATACTCAGGCATACTTAGTCACCAAACAAAGTCTGTGTGGCAACAGGACAAACTTTTGTGTCTCTTCACTAGAAAGCTTCAAGCCTGGTCTAAGTACCATTGTCCTTCTTTAGAGGAATTTGGGGTTCAGGAGTGTCTGTATTGCATTATAACCTAGCTGTGCTCTCACCAGTGCTGGTGGAAATAATCCCAGTGTTTCCATTGACTCGAAGCTGTATCAACACTTATCCCTTGGTCGGTGTGTTTTGAGTTGGAGACTTTTGCATTTGATAACTCAGAATCAATTTTAGCACCCCATTTAGCAGTATGTTTAATGTACTGAAAAGAGGGGAGGTCTTATTGTAATCTCTTGTTTAGAGAGTGCAGCTTTGATAATGGAGTTGTCCAACTAGGTAAAAAAAAAAAAGGTGTTAGTATTCAGTGGTTAAAAGCTGGAGCTCAGTAAATTTAGGTGAGAAAGAGGGTGCAGCATTACAATGGTGAGAATCTTCATCCATTTGAATATTGTACCACTATATTCTTCATTCCTAACCATTTTTGAAGTCAAGTTTGGAAATAGTCTCCAAAAGAAATTAACGTATTGGAGAAAAAAAAAGGGAATTTATTCAGGGTACTTCTGTGCTCTATGCTGAGGAATAAAGGATTGCAGTTTACCTTCTGCCCTTAATGAGATAGGAAACAGGGCATTGGGATAGGAGCTTCAGGTGGCGTGCCTCCAGGCTGCAGGTGAGGAGCCCTGAGTTGCCCAGAAAACTCTTCCAGCAATGCTTGTGTTTCCATAGCAGCTCAGAGATTGTTGCTGTGACACAGTGGTGGCATGTTGGATTGCTATGGTGGTGAATTTCGAATAGGTGTGACGAAAACATATATGGTAGCTGAGGAAAAAGTGCCTCAGCCTTTTGGGAAAAGGGTAGGAAAACCAGGAAAGGTAATTACAAGCAAGCACCAGGTTGGAGCATGGGAGCAACACCTGGATTGCTGGGGACTGTACGGAAACTCTTAAGACATAGGGACATTTCAAATGGATAAGAAGCAGGAGCATGCCGGTTCTCTGAGTAGGGGCAAGGCTTCAGAAGATCACTGAGGAGCGTGCTTAAATCATATCGTGATGTAATATTTTCAGCTATGAATTTCTTTCAACAGACTGCTTTTGCCTAGGAAAACGTCAAGTGTTGATAGTAAGACTGTTTATTCTGAGGACCCGGTGTCATGCATCTGTTTATAAGTAAAAATATATGCACATTTGTCGCAGCTTTTACACTGCTCATCATTGCTTTTTTGAAGCGATACTACTTTTTCTAAGTGAAGGAGTTAATATAGCTCTCTTTCACACCAGGTGAAGACCCCATGCCTCTCAGTGATGCAGGAAGAGAAAAAGATCCTTGTACAGAAGTTTGGGATTACATAATGTGAAAAGTAACCAGTGGTAGGGAAAAAAGAAAACAGCTCAGATAGCAGCACTCAGAACTGTGGTCTGCTGACTAGCCACTAGTTGCCTTGGAGAGCTGACAGGGCGGCTACAGGCTTGCTGACCTCTTCCAGTGAGCCTCTTCCATAAAAAAATTAGCTTTGCTTCCCTGTGTTTGCTATGGCTGTAGCTCCCGTAGGGATTCCCCAGCCCTGTGTGTGCATGATGTGCTTCACAGTACAAAGGCAGCTGGGAAGCTCTGCTTCCCAATGTTACTCTCTCTGCTTCCATCTCGGGAGGGTGGTTCTCAGATGTTCTGCATGGTTGCGTATCAGGCTTTTTCAGCCTACGTTTCCAGTTCCAACAGATTTCAAAAGAGGAAGATACTCCCATTAATGTTTTGCATGATAACGAGTTAGGCAAGCATCATTTTTGGATGCAGTTGATGGAAGACTGGTTACTGCCCGTGCCAAGTGGGCGTCTTAGTTGAGACTATCAAATTATGTCTGTTGTATTAAATGCTTTGTTGGATTTCCTGCTTGGAAAGTGATGTATGTGCCAGCCAGACAGAGTTTTCTATTTTGGCATTAAAGCAATCTTGGCACCCAGTGCAAACTGTTTACTTTAAAAGCTTAATTTTAAATATAGTTTTGGAACACAATTGGAAATGTCTGCAAATCATCCGTAACAGAGAGGAAACTAGAGCATCATGTCCTTATCTCCTGTGTCTTTTTGAAATACCTTAGTCTACTCTGCTTTATGCGAGCCCCTTCTGGTTTGTGCATGATTTATTCACGCATTGTCTTGTGCTGAATTGGACAGTAGCTGAAAGACAGGTAGGAACTGAGAACACAAAAGAACATAATGCACAGCAACATTTAAAGTCCTTTTAGTATCGTTTAACCCTTTCTTGTGATTTACCACTGGTGGAAGGAGAACATACTCCATCTTGCTGAGCAGTCAACAGAAGTAGCCTGTGTTAGGATCTTGAAGGGCACTCTCCAGTCTGCTGCAAAGCCAGTGGACATGCTGACATGCAGTGCCATTAATTTCCACCAGAAAGGTTCTTTAGAGTGCCAAGCGTGACGCCAGAATACAAAACACTTCATTCATCAAAGCCGTAAGTAAGAAACTCTGTGTTTTTGGTTTTAGAAGTAACTTTTGTACATTTATGACTTTTTCCACATTAAACATCATTTATGGTTTGGAAATTGTTCAGGCAAGAGGCATGTGGTTTCTGCTCCTGAATATCAGCAGCAGTTTTGCTAGGTTTAGTCTCTATTTTATGTTGACATTTTTTTGGCTTTTCATTTATCTTTTGGGTGGACCTCTTTGGAGCAAGTTGCCTCAAGGAGAGCCCATAACCTTCTTTCTAAATGAAGACTAAGTGATCTGCTTAAGGTGAAGAAGATGACATTGGTATAGGGAATTTGGGTTTGGAGCCAGACTTCTGCATAGTACCTGGTGAAGAAATACCTTTACTGCAATGTTCCCTCATCAGAGCAATTGCTGGAACAAATTGAGAAATAGGAATTTCACACCTGGACTTTGAGACATGAGTTGATAGGTTTTTCCATAGGCAATGTGAGAAGTTATGGAGTAGCTGTTGAATTTTCAGTTAATTCTATTTGTGCTGAATAAATGGTAAAGGGCTGATGCAAGATCTTGGTTTATGACCTAGGAAATTTTACAAATTTTGCTGAGATTTCAAGAGCCTCCTTTTGCAGGCCTTTCTGTGCATAAGTGCCACATTTCAAGTGAGGGTGGATGGAATTGCATAAATATGTTCCCTGTGTGTATTGAAACAGAGGAGACTGTGTGGGTCAGATGTACTTTCGTTCCTGCAGCATTTTGGATTCTGGTGCTAATTCTTTCTTTAGCTGACCAGGCAGGACAGGATTTAGAAACGACCACCAGTTTTTGCCTTTCTATATTCAGTGCACTGTACAAGAAGAGCAACATTTCTTTCCCCTGTCTAAACGCTCTGCGAGGGCCCAGTTCTGCTCCATGCCGAGTCCAGTTACTCCACTGACTTACTCTTGACAAATAAATGCTATGGGGTGCTATGCCGCTCTAGTGGGCTGGTTCTGTCCAACCAAGGGGTTTGTCTCTGGCAGCGGTAGCAGGAGATGCTATTTCAAGCCTGGCCACTGTCAGGGCTACGGTCACCATAGACTCCCCAGACGGTGACTCACGTCTGCTCCTGTTGTCCTCTCCCTAGAATCTCTGCTTTGGAGCTCTGTGCCCCACCTGCTCCTGAGGATTAGAGCCCCCTTTTCTGTGAGGAAACCAGTGCCATTGTGTGGGATCCATCCTGCAGAACTAGCAGTGGTAGAGGGAATCCCTGCTGTCTCTCCTGAGGAGTGTTACCAAGAAAAATAGCACTGAATCTTATTTTCTTTCCCTGCTCCTGCCTGAATAGGGAATGAATAAAGACATGTCCTGGGATGTGTTAGGGAAGTTTCTTTCACTCTTTGCCCCTTTGCTTCACGGCCCAGCCACCTTTGGTGCTGGGTATCTCTGTCTGTCCTCTGGCAGAATGATCGTTGAGACTGGCATTTGCAAAAGTTCTCTCCAGCAATAGCCCATGTAAAGTTGCCTGGAGCACAGCAAATGGTGCCTAGCGCCTCTAGAATTTGGCATAGAAACCTGCTTGGAGGGGAAGGGTGTTGCAGCTATATTTTTACATTTGTTTCCTCTTTAAAGTTTGATTGTATTCTTCCAATTTCTGACCATGTTTATCCATCTGTCTGTATTGAGGAAACAGCAGTGCTATATTTCAAGGAGAGAAAACAAAATTTTTGTTTTGTTTCCCTCACTCGGCCAAAGTTTTTGTGTGCGCCTACTTTGTATGCCAGCTGTTTCTGCAAGTCTAACATGCCCCAATTTCTAAACCCAGTTTCTCCTTCCTGGTGCCCTGGGGTAGGGGCTTGGAGCGTTTATCTCTGGCCTTCCATAGCAGAACCGCCTGTAACAGTGGAGTTCCATCCCTGTCCTCCCTGGGTCAGGACTACAAGCCTACACGTGGTGGTGCAAGCTCTCCTAGCTTAGTCTGCGTCTTGATTTGTGATTGTTTCCCAATAATGGGAAGAGGTGATGAAAGCAAAGAAAGATGCACAGATGGAGAAAGATATCTCAGGGCTGCCAGGGCAGCTGATTGAGATCTCTGAATCAGATGGAGACAGCACTTCACCACCCTCAGCTTCCCCACCCTCAAACAAGCCATCTCCCATGTGTAAAAGCAAAACCAGCCCCACCCCAGCCGTGCCATTTTAGCTAATGGCCAAGTTAATAAATGGCAAGTTGCAAGGGTAATCCTGTCAGTGTCTTCCTGACATCCCCATTGACAATATTAACCACAAAGTGCTCCCCTGCTCATCTGATTAATACCAGAAGAATTCTACTTGATTAGATCATTGCTGAGGGGAAATGTAGGAAGACAAATATTCCAGGGAAAAATCAGGCTTTAGACAAGGGGAAAGGTCACAAGTTCTGTAAAGTTTTTTCACCTGGTGGAGAGGGGAATGGTTTGTGATTGATTGTCTTCTGCCCTGTGACAGCCCTTGCAAGAGTACGTGTGTCCCAGCCTTTCTTCTTTGCCTGTAGCTTATTCATATCATGTTGATATAAGCCAAGCAAGTACATACATCTTTGAAGGGTTGGAGACTTTGAATGTAAAGTCCCAAGGGCAGAGACCTATGTAATTGTTACCTTGAAAAGTCTGGCAGGATCAAATTAGTGCAATTTGGGATCTTGTCATACCACTGAGAGGGGAGGGAGGAGCAGAGTTCTCTATCTCCACCCTACTGTACTCTTTCCCTGGAAAATCTGGGATAGTAGTTTGGAGGCTGGGTAAGAAATCCAGTATTTTACGAAAGATACTGGGCTGCTGCTCTCTTATCCTTTCTTATCCTTTCCGCACTGTGGTTCTTAGTTATCTTGAGGTAAGTGACACCTATTCATGCTTCTCAGGCTGCCTGCAGATTCAGGTAGGCATCACAAGATTCCTTACACATGGGCTTTTAAGTATTTATCACTTCGCAGACACAGGGAGTAGAGCAGTTCTTCATCCCTTTCTTCTGATGCTGGCTTTGATACCTATGGTGCCTGCATCCTTGTTTCTTCGTCACAAGGTTTGGTCATGTACATATGATCAGAACAGGAGCAGACAAACACTTGGGCACACCTGAGCGGTTGTTAGCAGTGTGTGTCACCCTGGCAGCTCCCTAAAACCGGAATCTGCTTTACTGACCAGAGCAAGTATTAATGGGAAAAAGATGTTTGGAGGAGAGAAAAGAGCAGGTGTTTGGAGTTGGGTATGATTAGTTGATGTGTATAAATACTTGATGGGAGGGAATAAAGAGGATGGAGCCAGACTCTTCTTAGTTATTTCTACTGTAAGGGTGTTTGAACATAGGAACAGGTTGTCCAGGGAGGCTGTGGAGTCTCCATCCTCAGAGATAATTCAAAAGCCAACTGGACATGTCCTGGGCAACCTGCTACACTTGACTCCACCTTGAGCAAGGGGGTTGGACTAGACGATCTCCAGAGGTGCCTCCAACCTCAGCGATTTTGTGATTCTGTAACTAAACTTGCAAAATACCCGTTAGAGGGTAGTTGTGATAAACTGGCTTGGGAGGTGAAATTAGCTTCAGAAGTTCTCACAGATCCCTGGAAATATCCCAGTTAAAACCAGCTCTCCATATTTTTTTAAAAAGGTGGTTTTTTCCAGGCTGTGTTGGAACATAGCCTGCAGACTAATAGACAATCACAACTGGGGAAAGGGGTGAACTGTAGTACCATAGCAAAGCCAGTGGAAAGAAGACATTTTTAAGCTGGCTCAGTATTAGACAATCTGGTGTGTAGCTACACTTCAGTCCCTGCCCCCCAAGTGTGGGGCTGTGCCATTCTCTGCTAAGACAGCAAACTTGGCATTTGCCTTAAGGTATGAGAATAGGATCTAGGAGGTCTAGAAGAGGAGAGATGAGAGACCCTGCGGCTCGTAAACAAGAAGAATGGAGAAACGTGATAACATCATGAAGTAGTAAAGGGCTGAAGGGACAATACAAGTAATACAAGTAATACAAGGAGAATGGGTATAATTTGTTCTCCATATCTAGGGCACATAGGACAAAATGTCAAGGTTCTTAACTACAGCAAGACATTTTCCCACTCTGCTCAGTGCCTCTCAGGCCACACCTGGAACACTGTGCAGTTTTGGTTCCTGCTATACAAAAAAGATGTGGAGAGGCTGGAGAGAGCCTACAGAAGGGTCACAAAGATGATCAAAGGACTGGGAAGCCTGCCATATGAGGAAAGGCTGAGTGAACTAGGTTTATTCAGCCTTGAGAAAATAAGGCTTTGGGGAGACCTTATCACCATGTTCCAGTGGCTACAAAGAAGATGGAGACTCCCTTTTTACAAGGAGTCACATGGAAAGACAAGGGGTAACAGGTATGAATTACTACTGGGGAGATTCCAATTGGACACAAGAGGAAAATTTTTCACAATGAGATCAATCAGCCATTGAAATAATCTCTCCAGGGAAGTGGTGGATTCCCCAACATTGGACACTTTTAAGATTTGTCTGGACAGGGTGCTGGGCCATCTTGTCTAGATGTCTGTGCTTTTGTCAAGAAAGGTTGGACCAGATGATCCTTCAGCTCCCTTTCAAGCTGGTATTCTATGATTAGGAAAAAATCTTTATAGCACTAAAGCTAATGAAGCCCTGGAATAAAGTGCAGAGGTGGCTGCAGGGTCTATGAAGGAAATATTTAAAACATAGTGTAAAAATTTCAGTCGAGGATGGTAGTCTGAGCTGACCTGCCTTGGAGAAAGCAGACAGATGGAGCAGAAGGGTCCTTTCTGTTCTCAGTTTCTGACTCCCTGGACAATGGGAGTTAATATGCATCTGAGAGCTTGTCTGTAGGAAGAGGCTCCTCTTACTTTCCCTCAATTAAACTAAAACTCACAGGGGAGAACAACAGGGATCCATTTTACCCTGTGGTTTAAGATTTACCCTTGGACCTTCTCAGAACATGAGATGCACCAGCTTGTGTGGCTTTTCACATTTGCTGATGTCACCAAGTTCAGAGGTAGTCATGAGTCCAGCTCCCCTCTTTGCAGAAAAGCTCAATACTAGAATTGGCCTTTTTGTTGTGCTGAGAGCTTTCCAGTCAATCGCCTTTCTAGAAGACCTGTGCACTGAATAGTTTAAAGACTAGCACTCATATAACTTGCTGCCAATGTCAATGTGTGTAAAAACGTCGTTATACCCTATGGTGGCGCCTAACATGGAGCAATTCCTTAGGAGAGGGAGTGGGGTGGAAAGGCAAGCAATCTAGCTGGACTGAGAGACAACGACCACTGCTTGTCAACTGATCTTGTCGGAGGAGGGGAAGTAAGCTGATAAAAATAATAAAAGGTCGTAATGCACAGTAATTTGGCAATCAGTTCTTGTACAAGAAACATCTCTAATCCAGTGAAGGACCTTCAATCCTGATTTTACACATCCACAGGGAATTCCCCACCAAATACGTCTTATTCCCTTCTTACGTGCACCCTCCCACAGCCCGTCCCAGACCACAGAGAATGTTTTTTAGGCATGCTCTGAGTAAGCACAAGGGACTGGATCCCACTGGTAAAGCAGGCTGTTGGGGAGATGAAGTTTCTTGCTTTGAAACGTCTTCTCCAGAACCTTCCTGGCTTCAAAATTGGCGTTGGGAATTCACTGGCAGCCGAGCAGGGTTTTTCTGGCTTTCGCTGGGTTCTAAAGAAACTGAAATCCCTGAAGAAAAGAATTGTCCAAGTCCCTCTGAGGCTCCAGTCATAGTACCTTTTCAGACTGTCTTCCATTTGTCCCTTCAGTGGAAGGCACTGGCCTCAGCTGTCTTCTGCTTTTTTGCAGCCTGTGCTTTAGAGGGGGCTTCTCAAGACAGCATGGGTTAGGGTCACGCTGCCCTGAAGAGTGAAAAGCCTGTAACGTGCTGAGAGAGCACACTCTCCAGTCCTGGCATTTCTTTCTATTCCAGCTCACAGCCATTCCCTTTCTGAGAAACCTAACCACTTTGTCTCCTTTATTCCCTCCCTCTCAGCTCCCTGGACGCATCTACTGCCATGAGATGTCTCAGCCAAGGATTTTAAGCCAAGATATGAAGGAAATGGTTTAACCAGATGTGTACCCGTGCCTGTGACATTGAACTTTGAGATGCTGATATTTAAAAAGCTTGCCATCTCCCCTGCCTCATAGCAGCAAGGTAAGTAATGGGTGGGACAGCAGCATATCCAGAAAAACACCTCTTTTTCAACGGGAAGGAGAGGAGGTTATAATTCGACTGTAAAAATTTGCTCCAGGCTGAAACCTTGTCAGACAAAAGCTTTAGGAGTGATTTAAAAGGAAACAACAGAAAAGCATAAAATAAATCAGGGCAGTCATTTTGGGTGGAGATGAGGGTCCAGAGCTTAAAGATCATTCTGTAGTGGGGGAGAAGGAATGGCTCAAGACAGAGTTGCATTTGGCTCTTAGCCCTACTATAACTAAGCTTTTCAAAGCCAGGAGAATAAACTGAATACATGTCCAGTCCCTTGCCTCTCCCTTCACCCATTTGTCAGAGGAAAGCAAGGCCCTATGTACTCTTTAAAGCAGAGTGGATGCAGTGGTGGCATTAGCTGAATTCCTCCTATTGCCGCTTTCTAAATACGGATTTCCGTGTACCTTAAATTGTAAAAGCACATAAAGTTCTCAGAACAGGCCTTCTTTGAAGGGCAGCACAGCTTAAACCCCTCTGGATTTTCTAACAGACTTCGTAGTTTGCTCGCACATATTTTTGTGTGTATTCACAGATCCTCCCTTCAAGCACCTCAAGGTTGTCTGAAGAACTTAGTGCTCTCCAGCAGCAGATAGTGCAAGGCTTTGCTTCATATAAAAGAAAAGCACTTTTAATTCTATCCTTTCTCCAGGGCTTAGCGAGACAGGTAGAACCAGCCAATACAGAAACTTTTAGGACTAGATCTTTCTGTTAAGAAGGCTTGGAGAAGCTTTGCTTTGTGCTTCTGGAACCGTTCTTGCAGTATTAAGAGATCTCTTACCTATATTGGTATACTGCATAATTTGAGATCAGGTTGTCAAAACATCACTTTTCTGAATATCTCAGTAGAGTCACCTCTACTGAGATGTGGAGGGGGGCTGTTCAAGAGATCTTGTTAAGGGGAAAGAAGCCCCGTCTTTTAGTCTGCTCTTATGTTTCAGTGCTCCCACTTTAGTGTATTGTATTTCTAGGGAAGACTGAAGCCACTGAGCATGGAATCCGGCCCATCTTCTATGTCCCCATGTGCAGTAAAACCATTTGTGGACTGATCTTCTACAGCTCCTCTCAAGCACTAGAATTTCCAGGTGTATATGTTTTCAGGGCACAAGCAACCCCAGGAAAGCTGCTTTTCAAAAGGTATGTCATCTCTTGTTTAGACTAAAAAAACTGAAAAAGAAAAGGGGGAAAAAGAAATTTTAAAAAATTACCTTTGGCATCAAAACAAAGCAAGTCTTTCTTTTCCCTAAGCTTCTTTAACTGTGCCTCATACAAAAGAACACGAAACTGTAAAAATGACTTTACAAAGTGGGGTTGTCCTTACAGACAAGATACTGGCATTGGAGATAAAGTTAAATCAGAGGCCATCAGAAAAAGCATGGCAGTGGAAGAAGTTTAACAAGTTCATTTTATGTGCCACCGTGTCATGCATCCCATTGTTGCTCAAGAATGTTGCTTCACTGGTTCCTAGGGTGTGAAGGGGCCATGCTTCTGGGAGGATGTGCCCCACAGACCATGCATCAGCCACTGTTGGGCTACCTGATGCTGACGGAAAGGGTGATCCATCTGAAAATTGTCGGTTTACTTGTATTACAGTTTTGCAATGGACCAGGAACTGGTCTGGACTTTGTGGTCAGAGGTCTTCTGTAGTATGATAGTTTGCAGAACAGTACTATGCAGGGCCAAAGTGTGAGAGTAGGTAGGCCCTCCAGCCAAATCAAGGGAAGTTAATAGGTCTCTGCAGAAAGTATTCATAGTGGTCGGGAGGTTTGGAAGATGCCCATCGTTCAGGAGTTCGGGAGATTAAGCAAAATGCTCTCTAAAATAATGGACATCCCCTCTCGCCTTTGCTGCCTTCAAAGCAAAGAGGCAGGACAAAGCACTCATAGACTGTGTTGTGTGTACACATATAAAGCAAAGCTCATGAGGAGCCTGACAGACCTTGTCGGGAAGGGTAGAGTACACTGTGAGTGTGTGACAAGCCCTGGCATATATACACCTCACCACTGCGGTCAGTGGCGTGAAGCCAGGCTAGGTCAGAGTTTACACCAAGGACTGACATCTCTCCCTCCTGCCTGTGTATGTACACATCCTAAACTGCTATTGCACAATCTGGTATGAGTGGCATGCTCTGCTCAGAAGAGACCTGAGACTGGAAGAGCAAGCTACATCTGTCTGTTGGGCAGGACTGCAATGCACTGCTAGGGACATCTGAGCCTGATTGCTTTCCTTCCTCTCCTCCAGTTCCCACTTGCACCCCCAGCCCTGGAACAAAGACTCCCACTAAAAGTGAAGAAGTAGCTATAGCAGAAGATTCCCTAGTTGCTGACCATGTGTCAACTGCTGCTGCAGGCTGCGGCTTGTGCGATGACAGCAATGATTCCGTTAAGTGATTTTTGAATCCTTCCTATTATGGCAGTAAGTCCTTTGTGTAGACACTCTTAAACCAGTTAGAGTGGCGAGGAACTGATCAAGTGTAAATTTGTAAAAGAAAAGAAGGCAGAACTCTGACTCCTCTTTTTCTGTCTGTTGCCTCTCTCTACCTACATGCACAGCCAGGCAGTTTGGGGAGGGTGTCCTGCTGCTTTTCAGCTCTGCCCCTATGGGAGAAAAACCCAAACAGAAAAAGTGATCAGCCCCCTTCATTTCTTCTGCTCTTGGTGATCTCAAAGCCTGCTCTGGAGCACATCTTTGTGAGCTCCAAGGCCATTTATCATAACTGCCCCTTCTACCCATTCCAGCCTAAAAGACCATTTACAGGCCTTTGCTCTAAAGGACCACACTTCACACGTAAAGGACTCGGAAACGCCAAGGTATGACTCCTGTAACAGCTGTAACTCAGACCTTATTGCACACATACTATTTTATTTAATTTAGATGGTGTTAACATTAATGCCCGCATGCTTGAGGAAGCTAGCTAATTTCCAGGTTGATATGACCAGGGACCTGGCTAATTTCCAGTGTTTTGGGGTGAGAGCCAAGAAGTGCAATGCCAGGGTGTTTTTGGCTGCTGGTGTTCCTGAGTGGAGCACATCCGGGTCTGCACTTTATCCTGGGGTTCCACCCACTGTCTGCCACCCCACTGTCTGCCACCCCATCATCCTCTGCTTGCACTGTGGGCTGTGTGTCTTTAATGGCAGGGCTACAAGTTACTGAGCTGCAGCTGCGTGTCATGATACCATCAACCAAAACACCTGGAAGGGGACAAACTAGTAGCTTATTAACCTAGCCATACAAAACTGGTGGCTTAAGAAGAGACAGCCACATTGGTCTAGGGGTTTTGTGTAAGATACAGCAAAAAAGTGGCACCATCACCCGTGCACTCGCAGTTGTTACTGAAATGTGAATCTAACCAGGAAAAGACCGTGGCAAGTGGGCAGGAGAGGAAAAGGAAGGGGGGATTTCAAACACCACAGCCCAGAGAAATCCCTGCGTTTGTGCTTGCGTCAGTAGCCTGTCTGTGTGCTGACCCCAGGCTCACCTGAGCCTTGGCAAAGCTCCCCTTTGTTCTGTGTTGGCGTTCAGAATCCAGAGTTATCCCACAGCCACTTTGTGACCTGTTCCACCCAGACAGCCTGCCCATGATTGCTTCATAAAGCAAGACCCAGGAATCAAAACCAGGGCATGTTTCCTGAGCAGAGATGGAAAACAGCTGTGCTGGAAAAAAGGAGGGGTTTGCTGGCTGAGCAGTGGAAAATACAGATCAAGGCCTCGTAGTGCAATCTTCCCTGGCTGGCCTTTGCCTGCTATTGTGGCAAAGGGACCAGCTGGAGTTGGCAGGAGGCTGCTGCCAGGCTATGCCCTGGGTAGCAAGAGCCTCCGATGACAAGGCTAGAAACCCAGAGCTTAGTTCTGTACGTTTTACAGATGCCTGGGAGGCTAAGTGACATCTGGCGCTGCTCCCTCTCCACTGTCCTGTGGTCAGATCTGTCCAGCCAGTTCGAGATGGCGTTTGAATGGCCAGGCTCATGACTGCGAAGGCACACAGATCTGTAGGACTACAGCATCATCTTGCCCACATGTGGAGCCACGTTCCTGTCTAGTGCTCATAAAGTGCTTGCTGTGCGGCTGCAGCCAGGGGATGTGGTTGTGTAGTCTGGCCAGGTTCCTGCGTCTGAGTCCTCAGTGCCCGTACTGGGGAGTAGGTGCACACCCTACAACTAGGCAGCGCACACATGTGCTGTGCAGGGAAGCTGACCAAAAAACCTCAGCATCTGCTTTGCCGCTGCTGTCCTCTGAAATCAAGGGAAGGCTATGTCATGTTTTTACTAGCCTTAAGTGCTGCTTGCTTCAGGTTGGGCTTCTGGACGAGTTCTTGATTTTTATACAATTCAAAATCTAAGCACTAAGTAAATGAACTGTCTGAGTCTGAATCCAGAGGCAAGGGGTGCAGGATTCTGTCTGTTCTTTTAAAATGTAATTATTGTGTACAAGGAGAGGATGGACAAGAACAGAGAGGGAGAATTAGGCCTCTGCTTCAGAGCCAAATTAGCAAAAAAAAGTACCCTCCCCTGCTGAGAGAGCCCCACAACATCTCTCCTCTCCCAGTGCTCTCGGTAACTAAGCAAGAAACTAAGGTAAGGGGCAAAATGGTGAGAAGGCAGAAAGCAAAGGAGGTAGGCAGGACCATCAATCACCTCCTAGGCTGATACATACCAGCTACGTTGGCCTCTCTTCTTAGCACCTGGAACAACAGAAGACAGTATGATGAATGTTTTTCACTCTATAGTATTGGAGCGATGGATGCACGGTAATTGCAGGGAGATTGTACTTTCTTATGACTGGCTCAGCGTACCAAGCTGAAACATATGGATTCAGACCTTGCTCTGCAGCAGCTTCCAATAGTGCTTATCACTAAGACAGCACAGCTGCAGAGAAAATACCCCAACAAACCCTGTCACTGATACAAAGCCCATGAAGGGAAAGAAGGAAGATGTGGTGTGGTGACCTGTTGGAGGGAGGAAACTGCAGAATTGAGGCAAGAGCAGCACCAACAAGAGTTGTACAGGGAAGCATTTTTGGTCTACATAGCAAACTCTCGAGTATTTTTGGCCCTCTGTGCCAGGTTTTGTAATCCAGGTACCTCAAGATGAGGGGTAGGATGGGTGTCGGCTTCAGATGCTGGAAGAACAGTCTTAATGAAATTAACATCAAGAAACTATGTGTTACTAGCAGCACGGCCTGACCTGAGACAAACAGTAATATGCAGAGATGGATGAAAGCAGCATTACGTTTGCAGTCTAGGGGCTAGGCTCCCAGCTGGATGCAACCAGGGCATTATTTGCATCTTAGGGAGTTTGTTTCCTGCTGTAAAGGATCCCATAGTCCTGAGTTGGGACCTGAAGACTATATATACACCACAGGGAAGGAGTGAGGAACTTAATGGCTCTGCTGACAGCAGCGTCTCCTGTGGGAACCCCTTCAGTGGGATTCTCAAGGTGCAGCTTCCGCGGGGGCTGCAGGAGGTGGCTCCCACTGCGCAAGAAAAGAACAGGACAAAGAACGATGAGTTTTGCTAAGGCAAATGCACTAGCTTTAGCTATTACTGGTTTAAGCCAGGTCACGCTGAACTTGATACACAGCAGGCTTTGCACAAGTGCACACAAAATCAGTTTGTTTAAACCCGGGCAACTTTATAGTGCATCCAGACAAACAAACCCCAGATAGATGCACAAAATTAATAGCTGGTAACAGCGTCAGCATTTTTAGAGTTTTTGAAAATTTGGCATTACTTGCAGATAAAATCTCCAGTGCTTTGAAGTTTATTTTCAATACAAAACAGGATGAAGGCATATTTTAGAAATAATTTGCAAAGTGAGGTGCTTGTGTTTTGGCTTTTACTGACCTGATATATATATTTTTTTTTAAAACTGTCCTGCCCTTTTAAGTTCTTAATGCGATATCAGTCATCAGAGTTCTCGTGAAACAAACAGACATTCTGCAACTGTGTCTACTATGCAGGGTCCAAATGGGACCTCAACAGTGGCTGAAACAAAATTTCATTTAAAAAAAATTACAAGTTTTGTTCCCATAGAAAAGTTCCAATTTTGATGAAATTATATTTCCTGCAGAAAAGCAAAAACCAAACCTGTCATTCAAAGGTTTGACCTGATGTCTGTTTGCCCCTCAAGAGGGAGAAGGGTAGTGGAGAAAAAGCAAGTGTGGTTTTGAGAGAAAAGAAGTTCTACCAATAAATGGGGTCAATGAAAGCAGAGGGAAGAAAATACAAATTCCCAGGCATTCCAGACATATCTGGTATCCTTTACATCCTGTGCTCGGCACTTCAGTTGTACATATTTCAGTGTTCCACCACAGAGGCAGCTGCGTTTCGGTTGTGAGTTATTATATGAAGAGTTTTGTATAGTTGTCACAGACTCTTAAGAGATAAAAAGGAGCTGACCACGACAAAGAAAGTAAAACAGAACGTGCATTCTATTAACTATGCTGAAACCACTTATGCCACAGAGAAATGGGTGCCAGGAAGCAAAAACTTCCAGAAGAAATTAGAAATAAAGGGAAAAAAAAAAGGAAAAGTCAAGTCACCGGTAGCTAGGAGAAGAGTACAGGCTCATTAGCACATCTGAGCTGTTGAAAAACAGCCTCTGGTTTTCTGTGGCTCTTCATCTGTTTTTCTGTTCATTTTTGTCCTTCTCTTTAACCTTGCTGGGTAAAACACATCTCCAAGGACAAATAAAAATTATTTTCTTACCAGTGCTGCTGACTTAGCAACCTGTCAGAAAACTGACTAAACTTGAAGCTCCTTCAGTCAGTCACTTTAAAATATAGTCAGCATTGTGTTTAAAAAAAAAAAAAGGGGGAGAAGCAGAAGAAAAAAGAAATATATGAATTCAACGCCAGGATTACTCTGCTGCATATTAAGGCATTCCAGCAGGCTCTGGGAGAAACAACAAAACTGTGATGATGAGTAGTGGGAAGGGTTGCAAAATATTAGGCTTGGCTCTTGCATTATGGAGAAGATGCTTAATTTGTCTTCATTAAATAGGTATTTTATTGAAGGATCCTTAGATGCAAAAAGCTGGCCTGGGAACCAGGAAACACCATTAAGAACCCAGGCCAAGGGTATGTTAATTAGTTTTGCTAGGGTCACACTTCAACGGCCCAAGGAAAAATGTCTGGATCTTAACCTTTGAGAGGTTGAAATCTGCAGTGTGTGCTTTTGTCATTACAGCCATCTTCCCTGGAAGCATTTCTCCTTTTTACCTGCACCACAGGTGGATGGAGAACGATAATTTCTTTTAGGAAACTTTTCTCTGCTCCTCAGAGATGTGCCCAAGGAGCCAGACTTAGAGCCCAAATAGACTGAAGGGATTTATGGATCAGCAGGTCCATCTACCATCTACTGTCTCTGACAAACACTGCTCTCAAACTGTGGTTAGGACAAAGCAGGGGTAACTTTCCAAAACCAGCCTCAATTTGCTCAGGGTGACAACAAAAAATGTGAAATTATGATTCCTCCATTATTCATTGCCTGCACGTTTACTGTATGCCACCCTGGCCCGTGCAATTCATCCTTTCTTATATTCTAACGAGTGTCAGATCTTGGCTTATAAGCAAAGTGCATAGGGGCATAAAATGAGAAATTGTGTGTGGCTCTTCAGGCTGTGTGAGGGTCTGCTTCGTGAAGTAGCTGGTTCAGATGCCTGGGCAAGAGTAAAGGAAGGAGGAGAAAACATGGAGTCAGCCAGCTATAGAAAAAAGGTGAACTCTAGAGCAAGAGCTATAATTTTTCAATCAAGCTTTTAATGAAAAGATCATAAAATAACAGTTTCTCATCACTGTACATTAAGACTGCAAATTTCTGAATGCTGAGATCATATTATAATTTCTGTATCTTCTTATATGACACTTGAGTTGAAGCCACAACTATGTGTGGCTCTGACCTGAATTCAAGCTCTTCAAGGAAATGAACAGAACATTGCAGCAGGAATGTTGGCCTTTCCCTTGCCCTCCCCTCCTCTCCCCCTCCCCAGGAAACATCCAGGGCTCCTAGACTGACTGATAAGTTAAGGCTTAAAATTAAAAAAAAAAAGAGAGATTCAATATCCCTTTTTCAGCTGTATTTAAAATACTAAAATAAAAAGGGGAAAAATACCCAGCCAGCCAGAACAAGATCCTCTCCTCATAGAAAAGTTATCCCCAGCCAGTCAAAGCTCCCATGGAAGTCAGAGCAACAGTCGTGCTAGGTGCTTCGATTGGTAACTTGTAAATGAGAAAGTTTAAAATCGTCCCACTCCTCAGGAAAGCAAGCGCTATGAAGTGTGTCCCCTAACTGCCAACGATAGTAGCATGAAGTATTCTGTTTTAGACCTTCCCTGTTGCATCCCACAGGGTCTGCTCTGGTCAAAAAACACTGATCCATCTATCCCTGCGTGTTCAACACTGGGCTTCAAATGCTTAGGAAAATTGGGGAAGGAGGGGAAGAAAAGGATGGTGATAGCCAACTGAGCAAAAAACGCATTTCTAGCTCTAAACTTATGTTTCAGTATTTTTGAGTCCAGTTAGTTACAACAAGGAAAGCAGAATAACTAGCAATTCTGCTGTGGCACAGAGATGAACTAGGGCTGAAATGAAGAAGCCTTTCTGACCAGGAAGTCCAGCTATGAGTCTTACAGCAGAGCTGGAACTGCCTCACAAGGGATCCCAAATCTTTTCCTTTTACAAGGAAGGCAGCAAATTTAGTGAGTCTAATGGCAAATCATCAAAGGTGAAACTTCTTACCCCACTCTGAAAAAATGCAAAATACGAGGAGTGGAAGGGGGCTGAGAATCAGCTACTGCTTGGCTGCTTTAAAATCCAGACAATAAAGTACCACGGAACTTAAAACATTGCAACAAGCTACTTACAGCTATTGAAAGCAATCCCCAAATTTTCTTTCTCAAGAAGATGGCCAGTTGTGGAGTGCAAGAGTAAGCTTATGAATAGAAAGGGAGAGTACTCTCTCCAATAGGGAGATTAGAATAGAAAGGGGGGTATCTCTCCAGTAAATGAAGAGATTTTGCTGATGTTGAGCAAATCGTTAAGTTTAAACACAAACTACAAAAAAATGCTGGAAGTCTATTTAATTGTTCCAGAATTACAGCTCAGAGCTCATTTAGATTTTAAACCCTTGCTTAAACAAATTTTTATTCAAACATGCCATCTCAGTGATGAGCATTTCTGCTGTTGGGGGTGAGCTAGATGTTTACTGTCTAGAGCCTCTCAAACCATTTAAAATGTAGGGAGGTTTTGTCTCTCTGGTTTTTATTCGCTTTTCCCTTAACTCCAGCACAGCTGATTGCAAAGCTTTCTAAATTTGGCAAATATCCAGAAATCAAGAAACATCCTTTCTTCATGCTAATTTTTAAGGCTGTAGTAGGTCCATAACTGCTAACGCCACCAATACTGGGACAAGAGGCTTTGTAACGTACAGCTTTTCCCAGGGACTCAAACCAACTTACACTATCGGGAATCTGATGCTTCAGTGGTTTGCAAGGCCCATCACAAGATGGCACAGAGGCTGTTGGGTTTGGCACAAAGCTCCCTCTGCCTGTCTCAGGCATCGTCTCCCCACTTCTGAGATCCTTATTGCTACCACAGTAAACGGTAATTGAGGGATGAGGGGGCTTTAGGAAAGGAGCTACATCCTGTCCTTCAGGCAGGGCAGTAGCCTTGTCTCAGTCACAAGCTGCAGTCGGAAGCACACAACCATTCCTCTGATGACTTTCACCTTCTCTGGATTTTGCCAGCAGTCACCTCAGAATTCGTTTTGTTTCACAGAGTGCGCTGGATGTTTCCCTGGTCAAGACCCATACTCCTGCTTTTCAGAACTGAAGCAACATGGTAAAATACTGCTAACCCAGACTTTGAACCTGCACTGTTTGAAAACAGTGCTTTCCACACACACGAGAGAGAGAGGAAAAAAAACACAAAAACCAAAACAGGAATCTTAAAAGAGTGACACTGTAAATGGAAACATTTAAATACAGCAAAACATAAATTCCTCTTCTATGCAAAGCTACAAAAGTCCAGTCTTTGTATTGTCTTCACAGGTTATGGTTTATGGCTATGCTGAGAGTCTCTGAGATTCTTTTTTTTTTTAATATATTTTTTTCATTTTTTTGAAATCCTGTAGAGAAGACCCTGCGGACACATCTTTGTGTTTGCAACTTTCTGAATTACATTGCAAAACTGTGCATACAGAATCTGAGAAATAAATACATTCATTACTGCACATACATATTGATACAAAAACAACACTGTCAAATAGTGTTTGCACCATCTTTGTTAGATATTAAGACCAGGCAAAATTAATATTTCATTTTCCATCAGCCCTCCCCTCAAATGTTTGAGGTGGCTTTGGTGTAGAAGGTAAAAGCTACAAAGGGGCAAGACCAATGATGGGGAGCTTTTTTAATTTTTTTTTTTTTTTTTTTTTTGGCTTCAGCGGTATTTTAGCAAACCATCTTCATTGGTCATCTTTAGACTGTTCTAACATGCAAATCAAGCGTAGGTTTCCACCTAGGTAGGTTTGCACATGACTGTAAGGTCTGGAGTGACTCAGTCCAGCTGTTCAAATTAAAAGGTGGCTCAGTCGGCCCGAGCAGTGCAGCTCCGGCCGCAGCACAGCTCTGAGCAGGGGGAGGCAGCTGGGCGCCTGCGCTCTCGCCCCCACACCAGACCATTAAAGCCACCCGAGCAGCCCCTGCCCAGTGCAGAGGGGGTTCAGGGTTGTGCGTATTCGTCCACGTCAGCAGCCGCAAAGCCCCACAGAAGCTGCGTGTCAATAGCTCTTTGGTGTCTTCTGTGATCGTTGTGGCTCCTGCTAACTCCCCCAAATGCACAGAGCTAGGCTTTTGGTTTTCTTTTTTTTTTTTTTGCCAGGCATTTGGTTTTGGAGGTTTTGCAGTAATGGACTGGAAAAGAGCTTAGCCCAGCTCCCCATGGCCAACATTAAGGAGATGTGCTGGGTACAGCAGCTCCCACTGTCTGCTGACAACATTGTTCTCTATCTCTAGAGCTTCTTGCATCTCTCTCATCCCTCTTGGTACCCTCAGATGCCTCTGAGGAAGAGGTAGGCTGAAATGCCTTTGCAATAGTGCCTAGGTCTCATTCCCAGCAACATCTCTCATGGGTTAAAGAATTAAAAATAAATCTACGTGCCATATTTCTAATTGCCCACTCTCTCCCCCCCCACCCCTCAGCCCCGAGCAGAGCAGTGCTGGAATGCAGGCTGGGACACGGCTCTCCCCTCCCAAGCTGGGAAACGCTGCGTAGCCCTCAGAGACAAACCAATGGAAAAAGCAAAGATTAATTTTGACTGGCCCCTAGATCTGTTGAGGTCTGAAACTGTAAAGTTTATGTAAACAATGAGATAAATATATTAGTACTTTTCTGAGCCAAGTGAGGTTCCATACTCATTCAAATGTGCTTTGGTTTAAAAAATAGTTTTGTGAATTTGGGTATGAGCTTCTTTATTCTTTTATACAACTTTTGCTATTTTATCTTTTTTTTTTCCTGTTATTCCGAAAACATTCTGGAACTAAGTGACTAAAGCATATATTTAAGCTGCCTGGCCTCTTTTTTTTTTTCTTTTTGTTTTTTTTTTTTTATGTTTGTTTTTAAATTGTTTTATTCCTCTTGAGGCTCTTTGTGTATTAAAAAAAAAAATTTAAAATAAAAAAAAAAAACCAAACTCCCTCCCCCCCACCCTAAAACTCTTAAAATCTTAAATATGAAACTAGTGTTTTGCTTTCTCATTAAAATACAGAAAAATGTTTGATACAATACTATGTCGTACAAATGCAGTTGAGTGTTTAGGCCCCAAGCAGGCCTGAAACAGTCCCTGAAGTTTTGAGTATTATTAGCTATTAATTATTACTGTCACAATTTGGAAAATGTTGTTTATACTCAATCTATGGAACACAACTTTACACAGCTACTTGAAAAAAAGAACAGACTTTCCTTTTGTACAATACTCTTGCTGTACACAGACTTTATGTCGTATTGTTTAAGTGCTGGGGAGGGGATAAAGTGAAAAAAAAAAAAAAAGCTCCAAAAATTTTTTTTAAAAAAGTAGCATTGGGTCCTGAAACTTCAACATGATTCTCAAGGCTTAAGAAGCAAATGAGGGGGGGTCTGGGGCGTGAGGCTACATCACCCACATACATGCTTGTAAAAATGGAATTAAGTGAGGGGGAGCAGGTTATTCGCCTGCTGAGGAGCTCACTGCTTCTGTGCGCTTTGGGCTGCTCCGTGGCTTGGCCAAGTCAGTCACAGCTTGAGCTGCTGTCCCCAGGGTGGCTTCTGCAGAGACACCCACCTGCTGTCCCCATCACCAGCTGGGAGCCACAGCGGTGCAGACCCATCTTGGCAAACAGCAGGGCCACAAATGAACAGGGGAAACCCGCATCCAAAACCCGCAGCAGGGGACAGGGCAAATCCCAGGATGTAGCCTTCTCACAAGGGAGCTAAAAATTGTTTTGAAAATGTGGACTTGACCGGTCCTTGGCCGGCCGGCAGCAAGGGGAGCCTGCTTTGGCTGCAGCCTGAGCCAGCCCGGGGTTCAGCTCGACTCTGGGATGGTCAGGGGGAAGGTAAAGGCAGGGTGGAAGTGCCTAGGACTGATCGTGCACAGCTGTCCCTGGGCCCTGCTGAGGCTTGCTCTGAGAAAAAGGTAGATGGCAAGGCCTTCCCTGTCCTCCCCAAAGACTATCTGGGGACATTCTCAGGGGGGTTGGCAAGGAATCAAGGAGAAACGAATTCAATATATCTGTTCAAAATGTGGAAGTGCTAAAGACACTAAAAACCCACTTAACCCCCCAAAAGAAAACAGCGCATCTCAGCACAATTAGAGAAGAGCAAAAGTCCACGCTCCCCTCTCACACTCCACAGCTCGCAGGTGTCTGGGAGCAAGCAGACAATAGCACTGGGAGAACTGGGAGAAGCACACTGGAGCGCTGGGGTGAGAGGGGCGAGCGTGTTCCCTGTAAGATGAGACACCAGGCCAAGGCTCAGCGCCTTTGGGTTGTCTATTGCTTGGAGCCTGGGTTCCAGTTTCCTCAGTTCATTCAATTGACCCAATAACTTCTTATGGACTAGTCTACCTTAACAAAAAAAAAAACAAACCCAAAACAAACAAAAAACCCCCAACAGAAAACGAAGCTTATATTTCTTTGTTTTAGTCAAACATGCTCACTATTTTCTTTTTTTTTCTTTTTTTGGTCAAAACTTAAAAAAATTGGTTTTGTTTTTTTTAAAAAAGACAAAATGTGAGGTTTGGTAAACCTTACGCATAGAGCCTATACTGGTTTGAGTGGGGGGAAAAAAAAAAAAAAGAAAAAAAACAAGTGTAAACCTTACTCAATTCAGAAGGGATGATTCTACTGGCTGTGAATTTTTACCACCACAGTCACGGGAGGCTTGAAATAAGCCATAGCTTTCCACAAGGTCACGCCAACAAAGTCAAGGGGGCCAAGAATTGGTGGGCTAGGTTCTCTGTCTTCTCTCCTAAACCAATAGCAGCTGTTGGCTGTGATGTCTTATGCAGATGTTGCAAGAACATTTTGTTTCTTTTTCTTTTCATTTTTCTTTTTTTTTTTTGTGTGTGCGTGTTTAAATTGTCTAAAAGGGAGGATATGAAACACTTTGGTTTGCTTTTTCCTCCTCTCCCCCACCTTATTGCACTCTGGATTCTAGTAAATTATAGGCTGCTATGCCCTCACCCTCTGTCCTGCCAGGTGTTTACAGACTGACCCAGATGTGCTGGGGGAGTGGAAGATGAGGGGGACATTTTCCCCTCCCCATAGTATCCAGATTCAATAAACAAAGCTGGAAAGGGCCCAAAAAGCTCAGAGAAGTTTTCTTCTTTTAGATAAAAGTGACTACAAACAGCCAAGAGACTGCAAATGAGCCAGTCCAAGCAGCCAGCACAGCCTGTGGCTCAGCGTATTTTTTTGCTTTGTCTTTGGCCAAGCTTTGCTTTAACATTTCTCTAGCTGACTTTCGATGGAAGGACGGGGTGGTAAAAATCCCTTAACTTTAATTTAGCTTCTACTTTTATACATTAATTACTTACAATAAGAGAAAAAAAAAAAGCCTAATTTCCACTAACCATCTTATTGTTCTCATGAATTCAAGAGGTAGCAAAGGTAACAAGTCTGTCCACACAGACTTGCTCTTTAGTGAGGGAGGAAAGCTAAAAACATACACACACACAAAAAATAAAATAAAAAAATAATAAAAAAGTACCTAAGGAACTTGTAGCAAGTCCAGCCTACATCAAAACCCCTCCCCACCCACCCACCCTAGAATTAACCTCAGACCTTCCAGTTCAAACATTCACATAAACGTTACAATGGTTTTTCCTTTAATAAAACAAGTACCTCTAAGCAAAGAATATTCATACGAAAACTACTAGAAAAGTAAAGACGACCCCCTGCTCACTGAAAGAAATTCCCAGGGCATCCAGTCCCTGTTCAGTCATGGGTAAGGCAGAAGAGGTTTGTACGTGTTGTGGGAAAAGGCGGCATGTAGTTATGCGTGGCAAGGATAAAGATCAAAACCAGAAGAGGGAGGGATGGTGAGGGAGGCATTGCCATTTCTTTAAGTGAAGAACTCAGGCTGGCGCACACCTAGGTAGACTGCTGTCCCCACCATCGCCAGCCCGGTCGAGGGTGGTGGGTTCCACCACCGCTCTGGCTTTCCCACAGTATCTGAAGGGGCTGCCAACCCTGCGAGATGGTCCACAGACAAAGCTTCTGCGCTTGTGAATGCAATGCTATGTTATTTCACAGCTCCTCAGGCCGCTGAAAAGGTGTACTTTTTTTTCTTTTTAATGGCAAGAAATGCCCCTACTGAGTTTGGTTTTAAGAGACGAGGTGACAGCAACACGAAGGAAAGAGGCAGGGAGGGCGGAGCCAGCAGAGGCTGAAAGTCCTCCGTTGGTCCCCCTCCCTGCTCCAGATAATCAATATGGCAATGAAGCCGATGTGTGCAAAAAGAAGTGGTATTTCTTGCCAGATCACCAAGATTTGGAGGGAGAGTTGGACTAAATGCATCAGCTTGGCTGTGGACCTTTCTTTTTTTAAAAAAAGGGAAAAAATGAACTTTTTTTTTAAAAATGTTAAAGCTACATTTGTTTAGGCCTCCCATGACTGAACAGAGTATGGGGAGTTGCCCCCTTTTTTGTTTGTTTTTTTCTTTTTTCTTTTTTTTTTTTTAAGCAGCAAGTCTACAGAGAAAGGTAAATCACTGCGGATGGGCGTGAAGCTCATTCTGGAGTCTTTGGCTTATGTGGGAGAGGTATGCATTCGCAGGTGGCTGATCAGATTGCGCTGCTGGGTGAATTTCCCACCACACAGTTGACATTCGTAAGGTTTTTCTCCTGAGTGGACACGCATATGCTCTGTCAGTCGGTACTGCCGGGTAAAGCGCATCCCGCATTCCTCACAAGCAAAGGGCTTGAGCCCTAAGTGGCTGCGCATGTGCCGTGTCATGGTGCCCCGCTGTGTGAACATCTTGCCGCAGATGTTGCAAGGGAAGGGCCGCGTCAGCCAGTGAGTCTTCTCGTGCTGCCGCAGCGTGGCTGGATCCTTGTAGCTCTTCTCACACACTGAACACTTGAAGGGTCGGGACTCCGCGGCATAGGACTGGTTGGGGTTGGACAAATCCTCGGCTTCGTCCTTGCCGCCGTACGTGCCTTCTTCCTTGATGTAAAGGTCTTCCTCAGTATGCGTCTCCACATGGGCATTGAGCTGCTCGGAGCTGGGGAAGCCTTTGCCACAGGGGATACAGACATACAAGTTGTCACCATAGGCCACTGGCTCAAACCCCTCCTGCCGGTAGACATAGTTGGCACTAGTATGCCCGCCGCTCTCGCTCTCACCACTGTCATCACTGTTCTCCTTACCGTTTTCCACCTCCTCCTTACACGGGTAGGGTAGGTCTGTGCCGTAGGCCCCAGCCAGGCTCCGCTCCACAGACTTGGACAAGGGCCCCAGGAGGATACCGTTGGGTAGCCCTTCACCTTCGTCCCTGTCTTTGCCCCCCTCCTTTCGGTCAAAGGCATTGTCTTTCTTCATCCACTCTTTCTTGCGGGACGAGTGCCGGAGGCCCTTGCGCTGGCTGCTCTCTGTCAATGAGTGGTGGCACTCTTCGCTCAGATCCATCTCCATGGGGTCGCTGCTGTCTGCCATGCTGTGAGGGGCTCCGACTCCAGACTCGTCGAACGATGAGGCACTGTTGGCTGCGGGGGCTGAGGCAGATTGGGGAGAGCCATGCTGGCTTTCGCTGTGCTGCGTGTCATCATGGGAGGCTGCAACAGGGAGTGACGGGCTTTTTTTGGACAGGTCGAGCCCTAGCTCCTGGTCGCCAGTGCTCCCATTTGCACTGCTGCCCCCACCACCATTGTTACTGGCTCCCCTGCTTAAGGAATGACAATTCTCTTGGTTGGAGCTGCTGATGAAGACCTCGTCATCGGAGAGCTTTCCCTTTGACAGCTCCTTTGAGTGCGAGCCCTTCAACCCCTCATTTGACCCTGAATAGCGAGCTTGGATGACCGAAGCGGTGGAAAGTCTCTGACTCCTGGCAGATCTCCCGACACCAAGGCCACCGGCCTTGCCAGCAAAGGACTTGCTGTTCCGCTTCAGCTTCTTTCTGCAGAGAGCTGCCAGGTCGTGCAGTTGGAGGTAGCTTGCTGCGGTGAGGAGAGCATTAAAGTTCTGTTCACCGGGCTGGTCAGTCGTTAAGAGCTTACCAGTATAAATAAAGTCCAAGATCTGCCGGAACACGGTGGGGTTCACCATGTCCGTGTCTAGGTTAATCAGGTTGTCATGCAGGACAAGGGATTTGAAATACATGCTGCTGGCTGCCAGGATATTCTTATGGGCACGAAACAGGGCATTTTCTACCACAATGATCACATCACAGAGGAAACCTTTGGCTCGTTGCTGGTTCAGCTGCAGTAGCAGTTGTTTGGCATGATTTGGCAGTTCCATCTCCACCTTCTCTTCCTTTCACCTTCACCTTACCACCTGCAAAACAGGAGAACGAGAGATATGAACCTGCTGTTTCCACTCAAACGGTGGCTTAAAACAGTGCTAACAGGGTGCAGTCTGCGTTCAGCTTGACACTGACTAAGGAGCTCTGGGTCCATTCAGCCCTGCAAGCTGTGATCCTGCTTGGAGTACAGAGAGAAGTATTTCTCATGCTAAGATTTGAGTAAAGTCTTTAAAAAATCAGATTTGTAAGTATCTTTTTACAAAAGCAATCTTTGTTGGCTGGAATTACTATCCAAAAGATAACAGCAGGAAAACAACAGTTAAGTATAGGGGAAAGCCATTTTCCCTCTCGTGACAGAAATCTCTTCAGAGGAACAAGAATAGAAGGAAGAAAAAAGAGGCATCTACTTCACTGCCATTTGCATATCTGAGCATGTAAAATAATTAGCATAAGCTGCAGCTTCCCTACTTTAACATGTAGTTTGTTTATTGGCTCTTACATGTTGAAATCTTACAACACCCGGCTGCTCTGGGGTTGAGAAAATGACACGTAGCAACTACATCCATTGAAGATGGAATTAATCACGCTGAGGTGTGAACGGGAAATCTCCTTAAGACTATGAAAGGCTGCTTTAAAAACTGCCCCCCTGGCAATGTCCGTATCCCAATTCATTGACATGAAGAGCTAGAATCAACCCTAAACTGGCCGAAATTCAGGATGTTGAGCTAGGTAAATGCCACCAAATGTCTTCAACAACCTGAAAGCGTTTTCTGAAGTTGATTCTGCCCTGCCTTTAGTTTTGAAGGATTTTTGTTTAAACTGAGAGAGTCAAGTAACCTATCTCAAGTCACAGTCTCTCTGCCCTGAAGTACTGGGAAGAGAGGAAAATTGTGGTTGCCTCTGTGTAGTTCATGTATTTCAAAACCAGTATTCACTATATTTTTTAGTTTAGATATTTATATTGGCTTTCCCAGTAGTATGGACTGTACGAAATACCTAGTTTGAGGCATATCAAAACTAATTGCAATTGCACATTTGATAGATACTACAATGCATTAAAAAATGGAAATCAAATCTGGGGCTGCATTCAGGAATCCAAGATCAATTTTTAAACTTTTTTTTCCACGAGTTGTTTTTTGTTTGAAATTGCCAACGACTACTCATAATGGGCATTTATCTGTTAAGGTTGATTTAAAATAGTTTCTGAGGTTCAAATGATAGGAATTAAATACCAGCCACCTTTAGCCTTCCACTTCCTTTCTTCTTTTCCCAGTTCATCGTATTATTGAAACAGATTCCTCTTATTGAAGGAGCAAGCCATAAGTCCATAGGAATGAAGAGCTTAAATTTTCTCTTAAAATCACCATCAGTTAATGGTTAATGTTTTTATTGCTTGTGAGTCCCATTACCACGTTCTGTCCCATCAAATTTCAAATGATGAAGCATTAGACTGCATTATCATTCCTCTGTGTAAAGTACGTGTACACAAGAAAATGAAATAAGGAGCGATACTGTCAATATTAAAAATAACTTCCGTCAAATCTGATTCTCACTAACTGGTGATAAATAGAAAGATTTAATTTGGCAGAAAGGTGGTAAGTTTACATCGTCCATTTCTGCACACCAAAAAGATTTTGCTTTATGAAAAAAGTTATCAAAAAATAGATGAATGCAATTTTTTCTCCAGTGTCTGACTAGTCTGGTACTTTTACCAATGGATCTGCCAAGTAAGTGCCTCCCTTCTTCCACAGGACGCATTTTTCGCTCAGTTAGCTGGTCAGCCTGGTACTTGGTTACACATTTGGTAGAATTTTGCAGCCCCTGTTCCGTGCACCAGCACCTAGTTCAGTATCTGCACAGACGTTAGTGGCTCCTCACCTTGGCCCACAGCTAAAACAGCTGCTCTACTTTTCTGTTCTATATTGTCTCAGCAACAGATGGGAACCCAAGAAGATGGTGGATTCACCGCTGTGCACACTAATGTTGTTCCCAAGGGTGGCTGGCTTTAGAGTGGATGGCAACCAAAAAGGGGAAATACAGGCTTGCCACCGTGGTGCTAGCCAGTTATTTCTTCTCCATCTATAGTGTTTCTCTTTCTGAAACTCGTGCTGCAGCATCACAAAAATGCGATAGAGACAGGGATTACCACCACTGAGCAGTGTTGAGCACTTTAAAAACAAAGTTTTGCTGTAATTAGTTACATCAGAGTTGCAGCATGCAGGCAACGCGTCTGGTTCTAGTGGCTTGCTTCCAGAATTGCTGATTAAGAGGAAGAAGCAACAGCACAGAGGCACCAAATACCCACTTTTATCTAGCCAGGCCAGTAAAAGCACTTACTTCTGGGTCACTGAGATACATTGATAGGGAAGGACAAAAACATGGCTTGCAACATAACACAGTGTTTATATATATAAAAATGCATCCTGCTCAAGAATAGCAAGAGACAGCCTACTACTACACTTATTTTCACTACAGACATAATGGTGCGGTGCTTTTCCATGCATATAACAAACAAAATCCCTGGATATGAATTTTAAGTGTTCCATAAAGGACAAATATGGGAAAGGAAAGGAAACAGCACAGACAATATTTTTTGTCTAAACAGACTAATTTAAAAAAAAAAAAAAGCAAGCTTATTTCCCATTCATGTGGCACTTGAAGTAGAGGTCTAGAAATCTCTATATATGTGTTTGTCTAAGCCTTTGCAAAGAGCCAAGGCTTGCTGTGCTACCGAATGGAAATATTTTTAGATTTTCTTTCTTTCTTTTTTTTTTTTCTTTCTGCCTTAAATGATACTGAAGCCAGGTAATGAGCCTGCAGGGAAAGCCCTGGAAACGGGTACAATTATAGTTCTGCTTTCTACTGACCTTCATGAGGAAGATAGTATTATTATTAAACCTCAGTATGTTCTGCAGCATAAAAATTAGCATAGTACAAGTTGTTTAAATTACCCCTGTTTACCTCACATGTCGAATTTTACAGAAGTATTCATGTTCAGTAGGACATAAGTATGAGGTAGGTTCCTTTAGTAGATTTTAAAAGCAGTGGTCAGGTTTAAGCACTGTAACACTGCCTATCAAATCTGAGTTTGTTAGCTGAAGTCAACATGGATTTAGCAACCCCAACAGAATGAATGTTATGAAACAAGGCAGCAAAACCTTCAACCAAGTTGAGAACCCCATGTTTAAAATTTTGCCAGAATTTCCCACCAAGGGCTTTTACCAGGACAGCAACATGGGTCAGAGAACACACCTCTGACTGACGTACCTTTGTTACCAAAAGCTTCACAGCATCAGCCTGGCTTGTGTATCTTGTGCAGTCCTGAACAAAAATAAGTCCATTCCAGATATTTTCCAGAGCTGACCAGTTGCAAACCCTTCTTTAGCAATGATGAATTTCAGATGTGGGGAAAAGAGGTTGGAAAAGTGTGTTGGAAAACTTGTTAGCCAAAGAGAAGCGGGCATTATTCCTTAATCTGTGGCATTCCTAAAATCTCACTTCTGTCTGAAAGCATGGGACCAAAGGCAACTACGCAGTTAAATCCAGTATAAAAGGTAGCAGATCTTCCCAAACAAATGGCAGGTGTAGCCTTAGGACGACCTTGCTATCCATTAGTTTGCAGAGACTGGCTCTTAACAATCCCTGAACATTTGGATAACATCACCACCACCACCACAACAAAAGCCCCAAAGCGCCCTGAAAAATTAAGAAAAAAAAAACCACCCCCCTGACCTCAGGAATATGTAGATGTCCATCTAGGGCCACAGTCTTTTATTGTTGAATTTGGTGTGCAAAATTTCACTCCTTTGCATTTAAAACAGGATCACAGAAGGCTTTGGACAAATAGCAGTAGAGATGGTCTTTTTTCAGATTCGGGTTGCTTTCTAGTCATTCAAGACAGACAGTTTTCAGAGCAATGAACCTGCTCAAATATTCTTGTGCAAGTAGGGAATGAAGCAAGACTGAGGATCCTCACTGCCTCCACCATATCCATGACACTGAGACACAGTACATGCAAAGACATGAAAAATACAGGGCACAAATCACAGAATACAGTAATGCTGCAAGCAGATGCCACACATCAAACAAAGGTTCGCAAGCCAAGAGCCGATAGCATCTTCATAAGCAATACTGCCCGAGAGGCCAGGTAACTGCGAGCTGCTGTGCCCAGCCTGGGGCTCACCGTGATCCCGCGGGCAGACTGCAGAACACACAGGCTGCCCCAGGAGCTGTGCTGCTCTCGCTGCAAAGCAGGAAAAACATTTTTTTCTCAATTTCCACAAAGACTCTGGACATGACACAAAATTAGATTGCCAAAGTACAGGAGAACAGGAATTCCTTCACCCCTTTAAATAGTATAAAATCTAAATATTCATTACAGATTTAGTTCTCTTTAATATTACTAAGTCTCTTCCTAAAAGTAATTGCCGAATGAATGCTCAATGTGTTATCTTAGCAACCTCTGGCAGGAGATGCTGTTTTGTTTCATCTCTGAGTTACAGATGGCAGCGTATGAATATTGTTTACCTTTTAAGAAGCAACACCAGTGAAGCAAAGAATCAATCAAAAACAGATCTAAGGAATCACTCATTTCATGTAGAGGATTTGTGGATGGATGAGAAGCTAGACACTGAGCACCTGAACAGTGAACTAACAGTACTGCAGATAAAGACCAACAAATAGATTAGATGTGATGTATCAAATTAGATGCTGCTAAGCGTTATCCTACTGTGCATGTTATAATATACCTAGGAAAGACAGTGGCTTGCCTGCTTGCTTATTTCTCCATCTTTGCAAGCAGTTGTGCTGCACTGAGCAGACACTGCAGCAGTGAGCACGGGGAAGAACAAAATAAATCGTTTCCTACATTGCTCTCTGCCACCAATTTACTTCTGACATTAAAAATGCTGTGTCTAGCTGCTACTGGATCTGGGTGAAACTGAAACAGATGACTTCTGCACCCTTCAGTTTCAGATGAACTAACTTTTTTAGAGCACTTGAAGCCCCCACTGGGAAGAGAGCTTTCCTGTTGCTCACTGGCTTGTCTGATCTTCCTCTCCCCACATCCCAGCAGAACATATTTCCAGGACTCTTCTGAGGTACCAGTGAAGTGGACGTCATGGCCACTAACCTTCCCCCCAGGAGCTGCAGCTGGCAGGTCATTGTCCCATGCCTTCTAAAGGTATTCACATTCCAGAGCAGCGGAGGCATAGGGAGGAATGCAGGAACTGTGTTAGCCTACATGGTTCCCTATCCCCAGCCCTTGTGAGCAGGCAAGACAGCAGAACTCGGAAGCAGAGGCAAGAACATGCATTTTCATCATTGGCAGCAGAGCAGCAAAAACTCTGTAAGATCATCTGAAGCAGAAAACAGGATACAGCACCCTTGTTTCTCTCACAGGAATACTTCCCACTTCAAAATAGGTGAGACCAACACGTCAGGGTACTCGGGGAAAGGTCTGCAGAGCTGGGGAAGAGAGAGAAAGCGACATGCAGGACAGAGCAGGATGTGCAGCTGATGTTGCAGGTGTGGACATGGAAAGGAGAAGGAGAATGGAGGATCATTTTGCAGAGGATACCGCCTCAGCAAACTTAAAGTGGCTCGTTTAGTTTGTTACGTTCCAATTAGGGCCAGTCAGAACTGCCCTCTTGGCTCCCTGAAGCAGCTCTTGCAGGACCCCCGCAGAAATGGTATAGCTTTGCATATGGACACAAGCACCTGTTTGGTACCTCTGTACGGCAACATTTGGACATTAGGTATGTGGGCAATACATGCTCAGCTGCTACCAGCTCCTGGCCCAAAAAGGAGAGAAGAAAAAGAGTCAGATGATTTCCCAGTCCCTTCTATTTCCTGTTCTTGAATACCAAGGAGAGCCTGACATGGCTCGGCCCTTCTCTACTGCATGGCAAACTGCCCAGGGAAGGGGAATCTCCATGGGTGAAAAGGGTAGGGGCCCTGTGTGCATGAAAGCACTAACATCAGGAGAGCAAAGTGATTTCTAGTTAGTGCAAGGCTGCAGCAAAGCAGGAACACTTTGCTATACAAGCTGAGACTACAAGCAGTAGAATGCAGATTAACCACTTGGTTGCCGCTTACCATGCCAGGTACATTGGGCTAAAGGCACCTCCATCCAGTGCTGCCCGACGTGCCAGGTACATCCCATGATGTTCCATTGAAATCACAACAGGCCATCAATAGAACGTGGCTGCACGGATGCAGAATGGAGAACCAGCAGGGACGCTGTTAAATGCAATTAAAAAACTGCAATCAAAATTGAAATGTACATTTTAAAACGGCCACCTGCCTTAAATATGTAACTACTAGAACAACCTCCCCTCCACCCATCTCCCCAGAACTGCGGCGGAAACAGAGCAGAAGGCCTCTGCAAGTTTCTTGATCACTCTGGCCACTTTCATTCAGGACTCCCAACGGCACTGAGCTTCAGGGGAACCAGTGCATATATATCGAAGAACAGCAGATCCCAGGATGTCTGCACCAGCCTCCTTCTGCCCAGAAATTCAGGCAACTAAATATCACCATTTAGAAACGCTTCTATGGCAAGAAAAGCCTGGTGCCAGAGATTCATGGTCTTGTTCCTCACACCATACAGGCAATGGAAGAAACACTTAAATGTTGATCCTCTGTGTTGTCCCCATTTCCCTGCCCCGCTTCCAAACCCTTTGAAATCCTGCGCTTGTAGAGATGTTATGGCATTGAGCCAGGGGGTCCTTTGGCTTTTGTTAAATCTGTGGTGCAAGATGGGAAACGAAAATACTGTATGCCCTCTCCTATTTATAATGATGCTTTACTGGTAATTTAATCTATGTTCTTGGAGACTGGAGATGAAGTTGATGCATGGTGAACTGCAGCTGGTACGAGAGTCGCCAAACTTAAGATCTATAATTGCACCCTTCCCTGCCCAAAGGAAAAAGCAATCGCATCTTTTCCATGTCAGGGAAAGGCATATTCCACAGATACAATCAGCTTGTCAAGCCTAGGGTATGTGTATCCCCTGCAGTGCGTATCCTCCTTCCCCTAGAGTTCCTGTAATAAGCTCCAGCAGGATTATGAAGGAGGACAGCCTTAGGGTAGATGCTCAGCACAGGTCCCTCTCTACAAGTGGTGATGCTGCCCTAGTGGAGGGAAAAAAATCCAACCAAACAACAAAAACAACCAAACCAAAAAACCCAGAAATAATCCTGCAGCCTTGCAGGGATTCAAAGTAGGTTTTTAGATCCTCATGGCGAAGTGAAACTTCTGCATAGCTCTTGTCACATTGATGGCTGCGTGTCTCCAGCTGTGCTGCTGGAGATAGAAATCTTACATTTAAAAAGTTAGACGAATACTGATTACCATTTCAACCTTGAAAGATAAAAGGCCCAATGAAAAAGACTTACAATAATTAATGTAGTTGGATCAGAGAGGAGGAGGAGGACACTAGCCTGGGAAATAGAAAATGTCTTCATGAAAAGGACACTGAATGTAAGGAGATAGTTCTTCGTTCTTCCTGGACATCTGCTGGACTCCGGCCCAGGATAGTGTTCCCATCATTCGCACTGTATTCATGTCCCCACAGTTCTGGAATTAAATCCCTTTCACACTGAACTAATAGGTCTTTTGTATTCAGATTGCCCTGTTTTGACTGCTATAGACTGAAGATGTTTAAATCTCAATACTAGGAAGAAGTGAAACACAAGTGTTTGCTTACTGACCTGGGCTGTGCTGAGCCAAGAGCATTTGCTGAACTAGTGTGAACTGACCACTGCCAACATGAACAGCCCAACCCACATTTAAATAGCATGAAACTTTAAGTATATCAGGCAAGAGCCCCAGGGATTTGGAGCTCCCCCCTCTCCGAGAGATCGCACACTCTAGACTGCGTACAAGCAGTACCACTACTGGCTGCATCTGCCAGCATCAGGACTCTGCAAAACACTCAGCAATACCAGCAATACTCAGCTTAAGAAAGGCTGAATGTTGCATAAAGGTATTTCTTGGACAGTAGCTCAAATGCAGATTTACACCCAGATTACAGCAATTTGCTCCTGTGAAGCAAGAAGCTCTTCTCCATAGTTGTATTTCCCCTCTAGGGCAGAGAGTAGCAGAGAACTGCCTAAACCAAAGCTGTTTCCTACTGTTAGAACATCACACTGCAGTCAGAAAAGAAGCTTCCTGCCAATTCCTGAACAGAGCCCTTGTATATTGTACATTTATTTTCAAAGCTGACATGAAGGAGCCTAGGAATACCCAAACCTTTTAGTGGGAGGAGAAGACGAGAGGCATGGACGTTGCAGATCTTGTCAAGCAGAGCCAGGCACTAAAAATTCCTGCATATCTGCAGAGCACCGTTGATCTCAGGAACACAGCAGTGGCACAAAACAAACAAAGCCTCAGAAACTAGCGAGCAGCAATAGATGTTGGGCTGTTCTGCAGCCCTGCAACAACCCAGCAAGCTCAGTTCCAACTGTATCTGCATTGCAAGTAGTAAAGGCAGCTCTGATGTCCCATGCTAATCAAATGACTCCTCATTGCTCTAAAATACCCTATATTCAGTGGAGTAGCTCAGCCCACAAGAGAGGAAGGATACCCTCTACCCATCCACCAGTTAAGGCCGCTTTGGTATGCAAAATCCCTCTGTTTCCCAGCTACCTTTGAGCCTTGATGTACAGAATTCTCCCTTTACAATGCAAGAATTTAGGACATGACTAAAGGATTGTTGCTAATCCTAGAGTGTTAGGCAGAATCAACAACCCTATGAATTATATGGAGTGAGAAGACGCTCCTGGTCCTAGAAAGCTTGGTCCCTGTCCTTCGGTATGGTAGGCCACAGTTGGCGGGGAGTGCAGAGAGCAGCAGCTTCGTGCTGAGCACTGCTCTGGGGGCAGGAGCACACAGCACAGTGGAGAAGGAACGTCATGACCCTTTTCCAGCCAAGACTGTCTTATGGCTCTGCTTTAGGGCTCTGAGTCACCACAGGTACAAGCTGATAGCCGAGTTGTGAAATGCAGCAATACTGGAGCAAATTCCTGGCCCTTTCAACTGTCCCTGCAACTGGGGAGGGATCTCCAGGACAGGCATGAGGCAGACAGCTGGGAGTGTTAAATCCACTAGTGACTGTGACGCAGACCCCTTCATTACAGGGTTTGTTAGAGCAAACAAGGCCTCGGAGTACTGGGAGAAACAGGAGAGCGTTTGATACAAAGATACTCCCAATTGGCCTGCTTATTTTTATTTCTTGTGTGGACTCGGCAAACTTTTCTGCAGAGGAGCACTCTGCACAGGAGCACCTGCATAGATTACTGCTAATACGAACTTGTTGCAATAGGTAACACTAAGCTCCATGCTGAGGGGTGCAGGAAGGACATGGGTAGTTGCCTTGGACCAAAATGTCATCTCTCTCACCACATAGCAGATACCAGCGAGCACAGAAAAAAACCTGCTGTCTCATTTTCTTCTATAAGACCAAATGTCATTCCCTTATCTCATCTGTACCTACAGATGCAGCACCAACAGTTCTCCTCAACATAAATAAACAATGCCTTAAGTACAGCACCTTTTGCACTTTATCTACCTTTTTTTCCCCCGCGCCCCCAAGAACTGACCATGTACTCAGCCCTGTACTTCCCAGAGAAATCTTTGTCTCTATGCTTCACTTCAGTGAAGTCTTTCAAGCAAACCACTGTTTAAGAACCGGTCCTGGCAGTATCAAGACTGTACTGCCTGCCAAAAATCCGTCCAAATCAGATGCTTAACTCATCACCCTGAACCCTCATATATTTGGTTCTTTGCAACCACCAAAAAGCGTTTCTGAAACTCTGAGCCTGGCAAATGAGAGGATGCCAGAAAGCCACTATTGCTTGTAGAAGCAGAAGGCCAAACAACTCAAAATTTTGCAAACTGTCTGCATTGTATCCAAATCTGAAGATAACGTGAGGGGAAGGCAGGGATTACTCATTTTCAGAATTCTTCGTTTCTTTGGCTGCCTCCACTAAATGACTTCTCATTTTCACTGTTTTATTCCCCTGCCTTCTTCGCTTGAGACTTCAGACATACTTTAAATTCAGCTCATAGGCTGCAAGGAGGTCACTCCACATAGGCTTCCAAAACCCACCTCTTCCCAGCAAGGCTCCCATCTTGCCATCTTTATCCTGCAGCACTGCACAGCAGTGGTCCAGGGCTGCAGAAGTCTCATGCGCATTTGGCCAGCCTTCTCTGGCAGTTTCTCAGCTTTGGGGGTTACAGCCTGAGGCGCATTACGAAAGGCAGCCCAGCAAGGTCATGGGGTGTTGCAAACTTTGCTACAGCATCTTCCTCCTTTCCTTCCCAACACACTGTTCTTGTCAAGGTCAAGGATTTTTTGGCAGTACTCAAAACACACAAGTTACAGGCTCTTGTCATGAGTCAAGATTTAAAGCATCTCTCCATTTAAAAAAAGCAGAAGGAGAAGAGCAAGGCAGAGGGGAAGGTACTTTTGCCCGAGATTTGGTTTTGAAAGGGGATTGACAGCCTATGCATGTGCTTTACCCTCTAATCTGAAAGCTCCTCAGGACAGGACCCTTAGAAGCATTTTATACCAACATAACACCCCAGAGCCAAAGAGCCAGCGGCTCCCCGCATCCATTCCAGTCTGCTCAGCTTCTCCTAAATCAACACTGCCAGAAGGCAAGACAGCACTATAACAAATTAGCACCGCTCACAATTTGTTGAAGTTGCTGCTCCATTGTTTGTTTATTTAAATCACGCGTGTGCACACACACACACAAACCTCCCAAGCTTGCTCTCTGCTGCCATCACCCAAACTCCAGATTTGTAGTCTCAGAGAGAGAGGCGAGCAAAGGCGGTGGATTAAACCCATGCAGAGCAACAGTCACTGCACTGGGACGCTGCTTGGGTTTTGCACTTTCACTACAGGCAGAACAAAAGAATGGCCACACTGTTCCAGCCTGGAAGATCAAGGTGTTAAAATTCTTATTTCGGCACTTGACTAGGAAAGTGTTGTTAAAGAAAAAGAAAGAGCCACAGGCTTGAAAGGAGCCAGCACCAATAAAACTCTTAGTGCTAATACTATTTATGAACATCCAAGGGATAATCTGCACCCCTTATCAGCCCACAAGATTATAAGATCTTTAAAATAGGAAACATGTCTTACTTCATAAAGCACTGTATAAGTTTACAAAGGACAATATTAGTGGCAATAAATAATTGTCAAAGTCGAGCAAAGAGGGTGTCTGTAAAAGCTGAAACAGTACCACCCTTCCCATTTCATTCTGAGCTCTGGGGAGTAATACTGTAGGTTGACTGGTTGTTCTGAATGGGTTTACTCTTATGCACCAATCTGTTTTTACTCTAAGAGATTATTTGGGAAATGTGCTATGCTTTTATTTACACTGGAGAAATTAATGTTTTATCATGAGGTGATCACAACAAGGGTGATTTTAAAGAGCTGTAGTAGATTCTTATCCTTCCGCCAAATAGAGTCTAATTTGCCAGCATGCATCAGTGTGCCAGCAATGATTCCTTTACACAGCATTTCTATCCGTAGGCACTTACTGCGCACAGAGCACCCTGCTATCTGAGCAGTTGCTCAGCGGTTGCATCATGTAGCCTGTAGAGACAGCTTCTCTTTCATTTCTTTCGGTTTATATGACATTAAGCTCTGTGTTGCTGCAGGCATAGTTTAAAGGACAGTAAACTCAGCATCATCACCTCAAACCCTTATATGCTTTCATTTAGGTTTTGTTTTGTTTTGTTTTAGAGAAATTTTTCTGATTTATGAATGCTCTAAGTGTTTGCGTCTTCTGGCTGCTGTACCATGTGCTGAGAGATAGCTGCATCACCCAAAGCATCTCTACTAGCCTGGGTTGAGCACGGTTTTGGTTGCTAGAGAGGTGAACTCTAGATACCACAGTTACCTCCACCAGCCTAACATCAATTAAAGAAATTACTAGATTTTTATACTCAGATTGAGACCTTTGCATGGAATTCTGTGGGTGCCAAAAGAATTACAGTTTTATTCTTCAGATAATACATGGTTTATCAAATGTTTTAAATACTCAAGTATTTCAAAAGCTACTCGCTTTACATTTGTCACTGAAGGAAATTGCTAAGCAATTTGTGTATTTATTTCCCATCAGAAAAAAGCCTCAAAGAGCACAGCAGAATGGATCACCCTCCTCCTTTCGGCACTATTAAAACCACCTCATTGGTAATTATTCTCCTCAGGATGGGTGTGAGGGAGTGAAAAGCTGGAGCAGATTCTATTTATAGAAGATAACCTTGGGAAAAACAGGAGGTACCAGAGAAACAGGCATGAGGGGTGAAGTTGTGACAGTACTGAAACTAGCAGGTGTACCAGGTGTCTGTGCCAGAGAGCTCTGGGAACACAAATGTGGCCGCGCCTCCTGCAAGATTTAGGCTTGGCTGGCAAGTTTCATAGACACTCAGATGAGAATTCACAGAGACAATTCACGTATTTAAAAGCTTGAGCAAGAGTTAAAAAAAACCAACAAAAACCAACCCACACTAAAAGGCTATTTTAAAAGTTTGCTGGATCGCTTCCCTTAGAGCTCTCCCCTCTCAGCAAGGAAAGTGGTTGAAGAAGAAAACAAAACACCAACCAGAACCAAAACAGAAAAACCAAAACAGCCCGAGAGACTGAAACCTCCGTTACACAGATGAAACAACTCAGCAGTTTTATAGCTACATAAATAGGATCAGAATCTGGCCAAAGGAGTGATACATGTACAAACTACTGCTAACAGCCGCAGCAAACATTGATACTACTCCTTGGACTGGAAGGTAAAAAATAAAATTCTTACATCATTACCACTTCCAGCAGAGCCCACTCATGTAACAGCATCAGTAGACTCCCAGAGGATGCAAAAAGTATGTTTAGTGAGGATACGTGTGGACTAAAACCTCTCTGTCTTGGCATTGTGCATTCCCAAACACCTGTATCTAGCTGTTTTCAGTCCCTGGCCTTCGGCTCCACGTTCTTCAGCCACACGCAGTTCTGTCGTGGAGAAGGGCTGAATAAATTGTGGCGTTGTTATGCCACAGCGCAGGTGCTCCAGAACACGCACGTCCTGAGGCTCATGAACTTGAGGAGAGATATGCCTCATCAGCCATAGCGATGTTCTGATGCCATCCAGCTTTCTCTGACCTATCAAGTCAGTCCATCTAGGGTTAATGTGCTTCCTTCTCCAGGCATTTTTCTTGGCAGGCACCACCTCACTCAAATAATATGTTTTAACAGCAGGAAAACTACCCCAAAATCCAAGCTCAAACAACAGTCAGCTCCTGTAAAGAACCTGAAAAAGTGGCATCATTCTTATCGTAAGGTATCCTCCATCATGGATGCTAACATGGCTTTCACACACGTTTCTCTGCTACCTCTGTGTAAGAAGCCTGATGATAATCCTAAATCCCCAGAGCCTTCCACAACCAGTCATTGCACACACAGACCCATTCCAGACAATTAAAGTCTTATAACAGGGTACATAATGTAAAAGCCCATTTAATCTTGTACAGGCAAGAAATAGCAGGGACTTGCCTGTAGAAAAATTAAAAGTATATAGTAATTCATCAAATTGATTTAATACAGCCAGCTGCATGTGAGAATGCTAGCCCAGGCAGAAATAGTCCCAATAGTATGCATTTGCTTACAAGTAAGCAAGGTGCTTTGGCACAGCTACTACATCCTTCGAAAAAGTTGGTTTTGACATGTTGGGAAAGGAATTGGATCTTCCAGCTGCTCTCTAAGCAGGAGGCAATTCAGCAAATGCACCCAAGACCTGCAGCAGACACCACTCTAAAATTTGTCTTCATTATGTTCTAATTTTCACATAACTTTCTATTATTTGCAACAGCCGGGAAAGAAGTACTGATTAAATTTTTCATGTTTCTAAAAACAGACGAAAGGTCAGGAAAGCACTGTTACGCATAATTTGTTCTTTCTCTAGCAGTAGCCATTGAGAGTGCTGGGCCATGGTTTACGGTTCACATTTTCCCTGTTATTCTTGAGCCACCAAATCAAATAGACATGTCAAGTTTGGTAGCTTTCAAAACAAAAGGTGTACTGGAAGGGTGATTATTCTGTTTTGTAGTTTGTGTTTTTTGGTGGTTTTTTTTTTTTTTAAAGACACTTATTCATAACAAAGAGTGAAATTGCTGAGAAAATCAATTCTGCTTTGCCACTTTGCAAATATTACTTCTTCCCCCAGGAAGAGACTGGGTCCCTGAGATCTGCAAAACTTCAGATAGGACAAAAAACTGTGCTGAAATTTACTGAGGTGCCCAAAAATGACCAATGAGTTTGGGTCTTTCGACAGGATGAATGGCACAGTAGAAATTCTTAGTCATGCTAACTTTCTTCATATGTATTTTTTAATTATTATCTGTGTAAAACCTTCATTATAAAAGACAAAAGTATGGTTATTAGAAGACATGTAAAGCACACCAGAACTTCAGAGGGGAGCCCCAACTCTGTCTGCCTTTCATGTGAAAGAACGGATGATTATTACAATCCACTTTTTTCTTTAACTTAATTTTTATTTTTCTGGGAAGTGTGAAAAAGCTTTTTTGTTCATTTGGTTTCTAGTTTATCATATTATTTAAAGGACTTAACAGGGAATCTAAAAATCCGCATAATAAGTGTTTGTTTCCAGGGGGAGGGGGGCGGGATTAGAAAGAGAAAAGCCTCATAAAAACAACCCCAGCCCCTCCAAACACAGGTTTTTTCCTCTGCTGCACACACTCACTAATGACCTTTTGCCTCCCCATGAGAGAAACAGATCCAAAAGCTCTGGCATAAAAGGCCTGGAAGACACTGCACTAAGTTGGACACATGGTGGAGTGATGCTGGGAAGCAAAGCAGCAGCTGCAATTATATGGGAATAACAACAACATTCACAGAAGTTCCCTTTGGATACATGTCAGCATGTGGGAATGATGGATTAAGATTGAGTATTTGCATTTCCCAGTCAGATGCCAAGATATCAAAGCTGGCACGCTAAGGTGTTCTGGCCTTCCTTGAAGGGAGTCTCCAGCCATCAACACTGCATGTGTACAGAGCTCTTCTGCTTGCAAGTATTTCTCTCTCTTTCTCTCTCTCTCTAATAGTGCGTGCATTTTTAATTTTTTTAAATATGTGATCTAGGTTAGTGCTCATAAAAATTAAGGATTAACAGCTACGGCGTAGCACAGGCAGCTGGGCAAGCTCTGCTGACGGATCCCTGCCAACACAATCAACCCCCAATTAATCCTGCACTGTGCTTCCACCCACACACAGCAAGCAGGTAGTGCCACGGTGCCAACTTCTTCAGTCAACATGTAGAAGCAAAGAAGTGCCATGTTATTACCTCTTCTTCTAAAGGCCACTTTTTATTGATCTTTGCATACAATAGGCCCATAGACGTGTGAACAATTAAAAGTGCAGAACTGAATCCTCTGTCAGACATGGTTTTTAAAATAAGATGTAGCACTTCTGCATCATTGCCCTCTACAACAGACTTCAGTGCTTTCGTGTTTCTGCCTTTTTTTTTTTTTAAAGCCAGCATTAACATTGCCAGGGGTACATTGTCTTCCCAGCTGGAAGAAAAAAAAAAAAACAAAAAAAACCCCAAACAACAAACCAAACTAAACAAGAAACAAAAACAAAACAAAACAAAAAAAAACCGCAGAGAAATAGATCCATCATTACAGATGATGAGGCATCATGATCTGTTTTAACCCGTCCAAGTCAGGGCCACCAATGAAGAGACTAGGTCTTGCCCTCTTCCTGCATCAGCCCTGGTGTGGCTCAGCCTTAAAGCCTCATGGTCTTCAGGGGTAATGCAGCAGAGCAGGCAGGAAAGCACAGCGAAGGACCGGGAACACTCAGCAGCAACGCTCTCTGCGAAGCCAAATCCCATGTGTCAGAGGTCACAGTAGTAACTGAGGATTGTGCTTCAAACTCCTAAATATCCTCCAGTACCCAGGAAGGGCTGCTGGCAATAGGTGAAAGATGGTAGTGAGACAGAGGAATAATGAAGAAAAGAAAGTTCTTGCAAATTATTGCTGGCACTGCGTGGTGCGTGTGCAATGAGAAGATGGAGCAGAGCAGCACTTGGACCAGGAGGAGCTTCTCTCCCATAGAGGGAGGGACAGAGGGCAATACTCCTCCTGCCTTTGGGCCTGAAATCCTCCTCTCCGACACCCCAGTTTGCGTAGTCACAAGAGAGATCAATGCCTAACTACACAAGATGCTGCCACTTGCAATGATCTTCATTTCTGGATGCTTAATAGTTGTTGACTTCCTCCCTTGGAATTTTGTAACAAACCAGCAAGAATGAAAGTTCAGAGGTCCTCCTGAAAGTCCCCAAAACACATCAGAAACTGGAATCTGCTGCAGGGCTGCAGTACATTGTCTTAGTAGATTCAGTCAGTAACGAGGTCTTCTAAAACTAAGCGTAGTAAGTGTTTCTGCCTGGACTTGCCAGAAGACCTTAACGAAAATACAACTCCAGGAAAATTAGGGTGGACTGTAGTGACTGCCTCCCCCTCAGGGTTGTTTTTTTTTTTTTCTTCAATCCTGATGAAATTCATTACAGTTGCATTTAAACTGAGGTTGTGATTTAAATTTTCCAAAGCAGGCAGGGCAGGTTTGAAAGCCTGATATATCAGAGTTTATGTGCTTCCTGAAGAACGAGGGTGGTTGCAGAGCCTTCCCCAGGGGGTGCCTGGTTGGTCCCTCACCCCCTTGCCATGTTTGCTGTCACACAGGCCACTGGATTCCTGGCAGGTCGAGCAGGCTTGCGCCTTACAGCCGAGCAGCCTCCCATTCACACATGCCAGTACTTTCCTTGAAGGTATTTACAGTTAGCTTTTTAGTGCTACTTTAAGTTCAAAGGGGCTAGTAAAGCCCCATTAAGCCATTTACATCAAACTGGTTAGTTAATTATCCTGTTGCAGGCTTTAAATTAGCAATTTATAACCCCTTCCCTAGAGATGCCAGTATTTGGAAACAACTCGGCAGGGACATTTTGCAGGGTGCAGTTATGGAACAACCCCCCCCCCCCCCCCAAATCCAACCACCCCCCTAGAAAACCCTGCAGAATAAATCTTCTCAGTTTTAGGTTGGGAATCGATTAACGCTGGGCGAAGCCAGTAGGGGCAGGGGTGGGAGAGCACCCACCATTACCAGCTAGCAAGGGCACTGAACCGTGTCTGCCTTACGCTGTACCTGTGCGGCAAAACGCAGTGACGTGCAGATACACAAAGCGAGCCTGGGAGGCACCACAGCTAGATGAGGGTGATGTGTCCCTCACAATGAGATATTCTGCTTCTTAGTGTCATAATCAAAGGTAGTTTCGCATTCATACGTACCAAAATGTGTCTGCCCACAAATTTGAGGCTTTGGGGCTGGTCAAGCTGTGAATGCTAGCACAGGGACTCAAGAGCACTGCGGGTTTTGGTGGGCGCCTCTGCTCACCCAAGGAGGCTCTTGCCACCCTGCAGCCATCTTTCAGGTTAGGGTTAACAAGACTCAGATTTATAACCCTTTGCCAAAAGGGTCAGTGACCTGCTCACAGTGAGCCTACCCGGTGAGACAGGTGAGGTTGGAGCCGAGGAGTCTCCATGCCCAGATCCTCTCCCCTACCAGCAGCATTTCATTTCTGAAAAGGAGAATCTGTTGTCCCCTCAGGGTCGTCTTATTCTGGTCCACCCCATCAGAATTCAGAGCTGCTATAGAAGGGAATAATAACCACTTTCCCCCCCTAAATACCCAACTGCCCAAACTGACCAGGTCCTAGAGTAAAACATGCCTCTCACCCCTCTCTTCCTTATTTCCACCAGCCATTATTAGTTCTACAGATAGTTGGCATACTGTATATTTATTGTCAAATTCTATTTAAAATAAAGATGGGAGGGAAAGACTGTCCAGTTCTTACTATTTTCACACAACAATCTATCGGGTACGGGAGAAATCTTGGCCCCAGTCCTGGTAGCCGTCCCAAACCAATAAGCACTTAAAACCTCACCAAGGGCAGGAATCCATGGAAAGATGGGGCATATGGAGTGAGACCAAGGCAAACTAGGAAATTCCACATTAACATAAAAAAAGGCACATAAAAAAGGAGTTTGAGAGAAAATTTCCATTCTACTTGAAAGACAAGACAGACGGAATCAAGCCATATGACAGACTGACATTTTTTTCCCTCCATCTTAATATATCCCCATTTCAATGGCAAAAAAATTTATCTTCTGCCAAACAAGTGTCAGATTACCTTAAAACAGAGATAAAAATCTTAGCAAGTTAATTTCTTTATACTATGCAACCACAAGATTTTGCATTTGTTTGCTTTTTCTTCCATATGGAAAGTAGCCATTTCACAACAATTTTTGGGATGGGGGGCAGATGGGAAAGAGAGGGAAATCCACTCAGAGATTTCAAACTAAAGGGACAAAATATTTTTGTACAAAATTTGGTAAGATGATACCACTTTTATGTAATTCACTGCCCCAAATTGCAAGACAGGGACCTTATAATAAAAGTACAGGTAAACACAACATAAAATCTAAACTATCTAAAGGACTGAAAAACCCAGCCCCGCACATAGATGACATTCTCCGAATTCTCTGCCCTTTCTTGGGAGCAGTTACACCCAAACCATCACTCAGCCCAGAAGCTGTTCTCTCCTGCTAATCACTTTGGAATCACACACTAAGGTAAAAAAAGTTCAAATGCAAACGCTAGCCTGGCCTTTGAAACAGCCCGGTGCTAGCAGGCCACAGGATTGCATAATATTAGGAAATTATAAAATAATGTGAATCCAGGGAGAAAGAAGAAAGCAAAGCCCTCCTGTGGATGAAATGGGAGTCTTTCCTGCTCCACAAAAACCTCCCATTTCCGAGGCATGCAGTACCCGGGGCTGTGCCCAGAACAGGTGTGTCTCCTTAAATACCTCGCATGTCACACTTGCGCCGCACGGACACAGTCCTGCGGGATTATATTAGTACCAGCGCAGGCCAGCTGTAGCTACCCCCAGCGGTATCCTGTAACTCCCTGGACGGGGGGAGCTGCTCTCCGCAGCGTGCGGAGCCCCTTGCCACATGGCTTTCTGGAGACAGACAGCCACCCTGCCACTGCAGGCTCCGAGCATTTGTGCTCCGGGGGCCGACTGAAGCCAGCACCGAGCAAAAGACTCCTCCAAGAGCAGGAACCAGGCGCTGCCAAGAGAAAGTGAATGAAGGGCTCCAATATTCCTTTCTTTCCCCCCTCTGCACTTACTACCAGCAAATTCTCAACTGATTTATGCCAAATAGACACTCTGAAGATCTCCTTTAAATAAAAAGAGATGCACAGCTAACAGAGCAAAGTCCACTCAGCCGTTCCCAAGCAGAAAACGCTGACAGGGCACAAGGCAGATATGGCTAGTGCAGGATGAAGGAAGGACAAAGGAGAGTGAGCCTCATACATCCCTAAGTCAGCGCAGGGAGAGAGACCCCTTGGCAATTTCAACCTAATTCTTCCCTAAGCCTTGGAGGATACTACCTGCTGGCCTAAGCAGCTGAAAGAGACAAGAAATTTTTTAGGGCAGCAAATGCATTAACGGCATTTTCTGTGTCATATCTTCATGAGTGGCACAAATAATAAAAAGATAAGAGCTACTTGCTTGAGGTACACAAATAATAAAAAGAGAAGAGCTACTTGCTTGAGGTATAGTTCTGCATCACAACAGAAAGGTGCTCTTCAGCATGAATAAGAACTGCCCCCATGCCACCCATCTCATGAAAAGCATCCTGTAGAACTTAACACGGAGCTGGAGCACCGACAGATGTGAGAAGCTGCCGACCAGCATGCATTGCCTCAGAGGTGGAAGACCACAGGGCCCTGTAGGATCCTCCCTTCTTATTCCTCCTTAACAGCACAAGTGCTCTCATTTTCCAGTGATCAGCCCTTCCATTCGGGCAACAGCTTTTAGGAGAGATTGTTCACGAGCAAGAATGCACGCACCGATCTTGATGAAAAGCCTGATTTATGAGGAATCCGCCACATCCATAAGTTATTCCGCTGGTTAATTAATTCAGATTTCCAGGTTTGAGCACATACCAGGTTTGTCTGCTCATCCCTCTGGCAGACGGCCCCAGGCATCATGAGCAGCACTCAGGGATGAAGGCAGTGCCAAGCTGAACTTCTTCTGAAGCGGCACAGTTAGAACTTTTTCAGTCCACCTCTGCTGTATAGCCCCTTGAGGGCTGGGTGATGCAGTGAGTTCAATGAACCCAACTCATCGGTCCCATGCAGGTCGAAAGCAAAGCTAAATTCTCACACTTTACATCCCAGTCATCTCTTCATCTCACTGGCCATCTCTGTTCAAATGAATCCAGAATAGGGCCATTCCTTGATACTTCATTCTCAAAAAAATGACAGGACCGCAAAATCCATCTACCCCTAGAAACATGTACGCTTCTTACTACTGGTATTTCTCGTTTTCAAGAGGTCGCAGGTCCATAGCCATAAAAATCAGCATTAACTGCCAGGTGAACTCTCACTCTTTAACCAACTGGGTCTGTTGATTATCGGGCAAACATCTGTTGCAGATGCCACCCTATGTTCTCAGACACCAGGAGTTTAAATGTTAAGCAGTTTCCCATACCCAAGATTTAGCATCTCTATGTTTTCTTTATTCTTTGCCAGCCACAGTGTTAGTGACTTCCTGGCCAGTTAGCCGTCAGCCTGGTAAGAGCACTTAACGTTACACATTTGTCATGAGATCGTAGAATATACACTGTCATGTCTTTCGTGAGCAACTTGAAACCAAATCACAAGAGCAGATCTGTGTCCCCAACAGACAAATGGAGGCCCAGCTGTATTTCATAACTGTGAATGTGCACTTCCAGAAACCTTCATACCAAGTAATGCATCTAATGCAGAAACAATTGTTTAAGAAGCCATTAAAGAAAACCCCCACATTCAGTGTAGGAGTTCAATCATTCACTTCATTTTTCCACAAACAAAATTTTCAGACTTTGGGAAAACGAGGTCTTCTTACGAGCAACCTCTGCGTATACGCAGATGGAGCGGTGTGTTCCCATAGGGAGATAATGGCATGTGCATTTTCTTTGAAGACTCGGAAAGTCTGAATTTCTTGTCCATGAGCCTCTGTACAGGCCTCCATCCGAATGCTCAACTCCCATTTAATGCAGCAGAGGTTCTTCCAACCTACAGCTATTTTGTGACATGCCTGTCTTGGGACATAGAATCCTAGACAGCATCCCCTTAAACCAAATGCATTTGTTATATAATTGAAGTTTTGTGGGGGAAAATGGCAAAAATCCTACTGTTATTAAGAAGAAAATTAGTGATCTAGTGCATAGCAATGATTAACCAGCTAGCTGTCCTTTTTTATTGAGGAACCAGACTCATAACTAAGGTGTTTTTTTCTTAAGATAATAATATATAACAAATTATTGGAGAGTTTTGCACAATTTTAACCAGTAGAATTTCAGAGTTCAAATGAATTACAAGCTATTTCACTGTTGGACTGTATGCCTCTAAGGTCGTAATTAATTTTAGTTTTTGGACGTTACAATACCAAACATGTGACCAGGAGTAAAATAAGAAAGAACTCTTCAAGGTTCTCTTTCAGCTTGTATCAAACATACAGAAGACAGGAAAATAGGAAGCCAGGTGCACTTATCTTCAGAGGCACCTCACACACCTTGAAAAGTATGTAAAACATGACAAATTCATAATTCACTTGCCCATTTCAATTTTGGGGGAGGGTATTGGAGGTGAGAGACAGAGGACAGGGAGGAAAAAAAAAGCAAGTGTTACGTTAGTGACTTCATATATGAACACACAGAGGGAGTTTCCCTTGTCTGTGTATCACATCATAGAAAATACCATACCAAAAAAGCCATGGCAATGCCATGCCACCAGCTAAATGTGCTTTTACTTATTTATTTATTCTAATAGCAACGGTAGAGGAAGGGTGGATTTGAATGAAAGTAATTTAAAGCTACCAATTTTAATCTTGTTTTACATAAAGGATGATCAGTGGCTGCTAACTACTAAGCCATATTGATTTGCAACTAAATATAGTCTGCTCTGAATTTGGTGTTATTTTTTGCTAAACAGAGAGCTGCACTATCCCCAGTTGAAACATTTATTCTATTTTACAGGTATTTATCCAGCTGACATTTTTCCTCCTTTTATTATTTTAATAAACAGCCAATTAGTTTCATTAGACATTTTATTTTTCTCGTTTGAATTTGCTGCCTGAAAATCTAAAAAGTAACCATCCATCGAGAATTTTCTGATTGCATTTTTCTTATCAAGCATACTAGACATTTAAGTCCAACACGTTTAACATTTAAAACAAACCCTGTATTAAAGAGAATGTTGTATTAAAGAGAATGCTGTAGCTCACTGACGGTTTAAAACTGAATTCTTCTTGCCTTGTCCTTAAAAATCTAGAGCTATCAGATATTTCCCTCAAGCTACCAGGTATTTGCCTCCTATTCTATCTCTTATTCACCAGCTTCGAAAAGGGAAACAAGCATCCTAAGATTCTTAAGCTTTCATTGTTTCTCAACCAAAATCCCTTACTGCATTAAATAAACTAAAAAAAAAAAAAAAAAAAAAAAATTGCTGCAAAAGCAGCCTCAAGGTCTCCCTGCAAAAGCAACTACATCTGTCAAAAGCCCAGTACTTTCTTACAAACTCATGCTCCTCATACTTAGGGACAGACTTTCTGCAGTTCAGCGTTCTGTCTTTCCTTAAACCTTTGGCAGAAGACGAGTATTGCCAGAATAAAGACGGAGCCAATCTCACTAAGAGCCATGAAAATTGTTTAAGGCAGCTATTGTAACTTCAAGCAAGTAATTTTTCCTACTTATTAAGAAGATTGTTCAGTTCAGTAGCTTTTAGCCACTACATCTACGATGCACTTGACTTTTGCTCAATATCCCACAAATTCCTAACATAAAGACTACTAAAACACAAACTGAAGTAAACAATGATGGGGAAAGAGAAACACTTGCACGCCATGAAAGCAAAAGGTACCTATCAATTTCCTGCAGTACGCATTGTGCTTCCCCTGGTGTGGCACACGTACTGAGAGGCTGTGATTCTGTCTGTCCACGTTTTGTTTAGCAATTTATGCTAGAGAGAAATCTTTTTCCCCAAAAAAATCTCAATACACATGCCAAATGTAAAAAGATAAAGCTTAATTTGCTATCAGGAAGATGGCAGAGGAACAGGAGACAGACCTTCACCTGGATCAGCCACATTGTTATGTGAAAAGCGCAGAAGAAACAGGTATTCATGAAACACTCTCATGCTACTTACAAATTCGTGTGTGTCTTCACAATCCATGACATTTCGCAGACCATTTCTGCACTAAGTTCCTTATTTGTTTATTCCTTCCTAAGGTAGCACTTCCATTTATAAAATTCACACCTTCATCGCTAGCATAGACCTGCCTGCCTGTCAAGCTTAGGAAACCTGAAATGAAGTCTTTCCTTTCGCCTGCTGCGGCTCAGACCTGGGCAACCCGCTACTGCTTCTGCAGCCCCCGCAGAAGGTCCGTGTTATTTCTTGAAAGCAAACACTTCATTAAGTGATGAGACACAGCTATGAGCTCGCATGCTGCCTTCTTGCAATAATGTGTGTACACTTACATGAAAGAGTAAAAAGCAATAAAAAGTCAATACATTTACTGTGGCTGCATGAAGGTCAAAGCAAAATGAACCATTTGTTCTTAAAGTCAGGAGACGCTCATCCTGTGAGGAGGTCTGCCTAACAGTTTTCAGTACGTAAAACAAATGCAAATTTCACCTGATTATCCAATGGTTGCTAGCAGGCTAACGGTGACTCATATTGCCACCGACAGAACACACCTCAGTTACATTTAGAGCAAGACCTGTTGCGCTTCAGCCAATCTAACCGCAGTCTTAACCTGCAGGGGTGCACCATGCATGTAGCTACTGGTTTCTAAATGGTGGAGGATCCTCTTCAAGCTCAGCCATGACTGCTGGTTAACCATCCAGTAATCCGTCTGACGTGATTACAACGGGAGAAGTAGTAGTAGTGTATGAGACGCAGCGTCCTGGTCCTACGTCGTGCTGGACAACTTTCATATGTGTAACTTGGACATTGAGAGAATCTCCCTGGATAATTTACCAGTATTGGTGGATTTCAAGTTGTGGATAGATAGCAAACATGCAGAACGAATTGCTGCATTCTTACAGGTTTTTAAAAAAAGAAAGTCTGGATGCATTGAAGGGATAAAGCCAATAAAACCTTTTTGCTCCTTGCTATAAACGTCAGATGTTTTGCTGGTGTGAGGGGAGAAGCAAGTAGGGGAAGTACAACTACACCTCCCTCTTTTAAAAGGAAGATGACTTGGTACATCAGAAATAGCCTAATAATAACACTACTTCCCTTACCTAATAAAGTTCCTTGCCCAGTATTAGGACAGTAATCTTTCAGTAGCGTTTCAGCCACGTCAAAAGGCAATTTGAAAAAATAATGTAGGGTCTTGATGTTTAAACAAGCTTTTCCAGCAATTACTTGCTAATAGCGTCCAGAGGCTCCAAGTAAGAAGCATGACCCATCATCCCAAGCAATTTATAGTAGCAATACGTAGAGCGAGGCAGAGGATTTGAAGGGAGGGAAAACACTGGGCGCAGGGAGAGGGAAAAGAGTTAAAAACCACAAGTAAGATTGCTAAGTATATCCAACATCTGAAAACTGGAATAAAAGCCAATGCCATGCAACCAAAGCTCTCTGGAATACAAACTTTTAAAAAAAAAAAAGAAAAAGAAAAAAGTCATTACATCCTTGTTTGCCCAATCAGATCAGACCCCACAGCTTCCCTGCAGCCTGTGCTTTAGAGAGCTCCAGCCTTTTGCTACCCCTTTGGCAGCCTTGTGCCCTGGCGTACTGAGGTGTGCCGTGCAGTGACAGCTGACAGGCACAAGCTCATTTGCCCCAGGGCTGCCTGGCACATGAACTCAGAAGGGCTCTGAGCCGGAAATCTCCCAAGCGAAGAAGGAAACTCTCACTATTTTGCCTAGAAAACCCTCTTGTAGCCTTCCTCCAGGGAGCAGAGCCACGTTGTTTGTAAGGTGCGTTATTCGCACTTGTGCTGCAGCCCATGCTCCTCCTCAGGGCAGGGGAATGCCACGCTGCAGCGAGCGAGCTCCCAGGTTCACGTGGAAGCATTCCAAGCTACTCAGCTTCTGACAGCTCTCCAACTGCTCTTCCACACTGTATTGCTTTATGTTACATTGCTTTCCCTGCCAGGAGGCACTGCTGTATTACAATACAATTGTCTAGCAAAACGTAAAACTGATTTTTTCACCTCCCAAATACCAACTGACTGTTGCAGTCACAACTATAAGCCCCGCTCTGTAGTAGACTTTCCTGCTTTTGTGGATATACAAGAGATTTTAGTATCTTGCCTCCTTTTCAGCCTCCTTCCCAAAGCTCTTCCCTCCCTCTCATCCTCTCCAGTCCTTTCCGTGGAGGGCAGCCACCCTCAGCTTCCAGCCCAAGGTGTCACTACTACTCAAATTAAAATGCCTAAGCCAGCTTGTTAGGTGCATTATCAGGCAACCTGACTGACTGCGGCCAAACACAGAAAGTGAGAAAAATAACTAGAAACATTGTAGTGACTCACAGCTTCATTAACAATCTCAGCTTTTTGTTAAGTCAGAATTTTAACAAAGAAAGAGGCATTTTATAACACATTTTTAAGGTATTAGGAGGCATTTGGCTTCTAATTCTCTTGATTTCAGTGTGCTTTACATTACTTGTGGGCTGCAAGGCAAAACTAGTTCCCTGCGCTGTAGCTAATTTCCTTTCTTTTTGAACTATAAAAATAGCTGTATTATAAAAACAAAGGTCTAGCTCTCTGTCTGTTCTTCAGGAGTAGCCAGAATACGGAGGAAAAGCAGTGAAATAGAGTACAGTCTCACAGTCTTTTCCTTTCTTATACTCTTTGCAATTGTTAAAGATCTCCTGATCCAGAGGTTGCAACCAGGCCATCATTTTTAACAAGAACTTATCTGTCCTTCATCGATTTTTCAATCTGTTTAGACTTCTGCTATCCATAACACCATTCAGCAATGAATTTCACATGGTAAGTGCTGCTCGACAGAGTGCCTCCTCTCTGCCTGCTTTGAGTCAATTTAGTTAACACAGGAACCATGAAGAATCACTCCCTACTCTGCTTCCACACCCCATTCATGACAGTACAAAACACCTGCAATTTTTGTGATAGTCATCTCTTCTCCACAGCAAAGAGAGCAATCATGTTGACTGAGACCCATCTTTGGTGGTCTTCTCTGGACCTTCCCTAGTCCTCCACTACCTTCAAAAGGTGGTAATCAGAACTGCACAGTGGTTAAGATACTGGCGCACCATGAATTTACATAGCAGCATACTGATGGTTTCTATTCGGTTTACCAGCTTGGGTAAACATCCAGAGAGTTTGCTGGTTCTTCAGGGAGCGTAGTGTTTCTTCCCAGTTGGCCATTAGTCTCTCTGCAAGAACTTTTTGGGGACTCACTTCAGATAGTGCTCTTAAGTAGTCTGCTGAGGCAACAGGTGAAATTTTTCCTCTCCCAACAACTGCTGCCACAGATCTCTCAATTTTTTTGACCCAATTCAAGGCAGTCAAACTCTCACATTTCAAATCCCTGCCATTTCCACTCCCCCCTCCAAAGACTTCCCAAGAGCACGGCAGCTGGCAGCCGCTCAAAGCTGACGGACACTTCCTTTCACCCGTACACCCAGTGAGAAGTCCCACAAACCAGAGAAGCAGAAAGTACATGATTCTCCCCAGCAAGACAGGAGAAGCATTATTGCATTAAAATCTATACCAACCAACCCAGAAAACTTTCTTAAGCCTACCCTGGCGAATATCCCAGTCTTAAGAAATTTCCTAGACGTCCCCATGTGAGTGACTGTCCTGAAGGATCAGTCAGGCTCAGCACCGTGGTACACAATTCACTGCCTCATGAGCCCCTGCTAGTCCCAAGAGACACGCTTCACCAAATAGAGCTGCTCCATATAATTGCTTGGCTTGTCTCCCCTCTCTTAGCTGAGCTACCGTGGTTCCAAAAGCCCTTAAAATAAATGACAGGTATGCTTGCAGATTAAAATCCATCTACCTGGGTAATGCGATGTGCATCACTTGTCCAGCACTGCCAGTCACAGTGCTCAGCTGCAGCTTCTCGATGCTTTTTAGCAGCCACTCAAATACTGCCGAATTAGCAAACGGTGGGAGAAACAGAAGTTTGATTGACCCCAATTTCAGAATTTCTGGGAAGCAGCTGTAACGCACCATAAGAAAGATAACACGAAAAAAAGTTATGAGCTGAAACACTATCTCGGCACACCTGACCAGAAAACTGAGCAGGCAATTTGGGCACAGGCTCCTGTGAACATGCAGTTAACAAAAGTAGCTGAAGAGAGTTTACCAAAGTAATAGCACAGACACATTTCACTTCCATAGTTACAAGCCTCTGAATTTGAATGAGCAAACTATAGAAATAACAACCTTTGAACGTCAACAAAACTCTACTACTACCCATGAGCGTAAGATGGCATGCAAAAGCTGGGCGAATAATGTAAGCCGGTTGAAAACCTAAAGCATATTGAAATCTAAACCTTCCTTCTGGATATCTCATTTTCTGAACATTTTTGCATACAGTGCCTGCAAAAATAACACTGGGTGTGTTAAGTACTGAGGAGAAGAGTCCCTTTCCTTCTGTTTCCTAAGGAAAATAACGCGGGATAGAACATCACTTTTACTCAATAGGATGAGAAATTCCACGAAATCCCTTGCTGGAGCTCTGACATAAAGGCAATTCAGAAAGTCAGCCAGAGACTTGTCCGCATCCATCGCCATTGCTTTCCAAGACTAGAATGAGAAAAAGTCGCGTTTAAATTCTGCACTCAGCCTCAAACATTAGTCACCTCAATTCTCTCTTTTGAAATATACACGCACTACGTACACACACACCACGTATTTATACACACACACACATAAATCACTTCTGGTGTTTCTTCTGAAATACCTAGTCTGACTCTTCTTGAAGTGCTGCATCTAACAGATGGCTTCCGCAGTTATTTTACCCCCTGTATTGTAAAATCCTGCCCTCCAACGAGAGATCAGAACCAGCTAGGAGCTTGAATACAGAAAACACAACAGTCTGCTCACGATGAGCAGAAGAATTATCATTGTAACGCAGTTTACAAAAAGCATCTTAAACACTATTACAAGAAGGTGGCAGCCTGTACAGAGCTACGCCGGTCAGGAAAAAAGTTTGAGTCCCAGGGCTAGTTACGTGCTGCTCTTGGGGCAGGTGTGCGCACACAGGTAAGGAAGCAGTTAGTATCTCTGCCACGCACTGGACTCCTGTCCAGGCCTTGTGCTACAAAAAGTCAACATGTACTGTTTGCTCACATCCCCTTTCTTTGGTAACCAATTGAGAACATGTTACTTAGCTTTAGCATGAGCCAAGAAAACGCATTTCTTCGTAGTCTAAAAACATCTAGTTCCAACTCAACTGGTTTCAGAGAAGATTTAGCCAAGAAGAATGAGAATGCCCTCCTCCAGATAGATGTTCTGGGCTCTTGTGGGCATAACTCTCCCAGCAGGACTTGACAATTGATAATGTTACTGTAGAAAATGCATTTAAGCCCAGTTCTGTTAATATGGTCCTCTCCCAGTTGAGACCAGAGGATCTTTGTACACGTGGTATCCTCGGCATTTATCCTGCCGTCGTTCCAGAAGCAGAACTATTACTGCTGAGGAAAAGTTACCCAAAGTAAGGGAATGGGCTCTTCTTCTAAGCCACATAAAGAGGACAATGGGTGAATTTACTTTGCAATTTGAGAAGAGTACTTCTTATCATCTGGGACATTTGCATAAAACAGCTTCCTCAGCTTTTGGTTTAATGAATAAAGGAATCAAATCTTCCAGTGCATATTCCAAGTAACCACAAAGATTTGCCACGTGAAACAGCTATACCTGGCGCTCTCTCCATACCCGCCACCTACAATAAACATTTCTCAAGTGATCATCTGGGAGAGCTGAACGTGGGCAGAGCTCAATGCCTAGACAAGTTGACTCTTCAAGGAGAAATTCGGACAACACGGCGCTGAAAGTCTTGGAGATACTTTACAGTCACTTCACTATGTTCATTTTTTCCTCACACCAATGTTCTTAAGATTTTGCTAGCAAGCTGGTAATTTTTCTGCTGTATCAAATTTCTTGATACCTACCTTGGGAGAAAATTGAGTTAATACAATAACATTTGCATGGCACATTTCTTCGTGCTGTGCAAAAAGTCAAGTGAAGAAACTTGCCCCAAAGTCACAATGGCAGCTGCAGAGCTGAGGGGGGATCCCCATCTTCACGCCCGTAACTCCTTGTCATTTTGCAACTAAAGAAAAGCACAGCCAACAGATGAATGACAAACCTGCACAGCAATCTGGCTTCAACTGCTTGACCTAAAGCTACTCCTTACAGTCAGTGGCAGAATCACGTCCATCTCCTCTGGGGTCAAGCCGAGAGCCACCCAGCATCATACCCTGGTGACAGCTACAACCCATGATCTATCCACGGCGTTAGGCAGAAAGTGGTATCCAAGGTACCTATCGTGGCAACATCTAAATGCAAGTATCAGAGCCCTTTACAGACAAAAAGGTCTTTGCCCCAGGCTGTTTAAAATTTGCATGTTCCTGTGTAGCACCGAAGATAGCAGCAATGGTGATTCATTAAGATAATGATTTAAGTAGGAGGCTTAAGAAAGTCAGGGTGGATTAACATCCAAAGGGCTGCAGTTGAAGCTTCTCCACGCCAGGATGGCACCTCCCCTGCCTCCAAAAATCTGGAGAACTATGAATTAACCACAACTATTACCACAACTACAATGCATTAAAGCCCAAGAGCACCATCTCTACTCCAGCCCATCCTTCTTGGCAAGGTTGAGCACAAAATGTTATGCTGCGGGAAAATTTTCATGGCATTATAAATTATCGGCTATCCCTTTATTTGATTAGTTTGTTAGCGTAGGTTCTCCTCAAAAAAAGATTGTGCATATTTATTTTCAACTAATTTTCTGTCCACCTTAGAAACAATACAAGTTTTCCTGCAACCAATTGTCTTTTCCCACTATTGAATAATCGGATGGGTTTGATAAATTGATTGCTTCCCACGTAATAATGTAAATATACATATTGAAAAAAAAGCACACAAGTCCTTTCCACACCCCAAGATTTAATCAAATTGTAATTAGTTACAAGTCGAAACATGCATTCTGTCCATAACACAGGGTTAATGCTCAGACAGTAACAGGCAGCTCATACTTCATCCCTGCTGAAAAAAAGAGGCCTTTGTATCGCGATTTTGATATAATACTCCGGCTGCCTGCACACCTCTAGAAGGCAACAGTTCTGCTATGCCTCTGCTCACTCATGACAGTTGCAGTAGGGCACCCCGGCGTATATCGCCCCACTGACCACTGGCTGCACTTGGTCTGAACACGCTCTAGGCACCCTGTCCCATGGTGACTCAGTACAGAATAGCCTCCCGGAATGCAATGACAGAAAGGAAGGGTTTGTCTTGAAAAGGCATTATTCCAGAACAGCTATTCCTTCATAACTATTCCCAATCGCCTCTTTGTTAGGATGATGAAGTTAATTGGGAATAGCTCTTCCACTCAGATCTGTAACTTACCTTGGTCTGAATCAATGGCCCTGTTCAGATGAGCCCTTAGCACAGTGTCATACAATCATAGCAATAGCTTCATCAATAAAAACAGACGCATAGTTGCAATGAAAGTAGAGCTGCTGCATGGACACATCTCAGCCGAGTTTGTTGTAAGCTGGGCAGATAACAGGATCAAGAAATACGCAAAAAAAACCCCAAACTCGTTCCTATAATGTTAGATGTTCTGAGTACTGCATGTGACATTTTGTACTTCACAAGTCTCTGGATCTGCTTTGTTCAAACTTGGTTTATTCCTTAGATATATGGAGACCTTAACAGCAGGGAAATTTTGAGTTCTGTAGCTTCTTTGTTTATTAAGTTCTTAGCTTGCAAGATTTCTCATCCAAAAAGGGCTGAGAAAGTACCTGGCACATCTTGGATTCTTATTGAATACATTATATAAATCAAACGTTTTATGATAAAATTCCACTCCCCCACACCAAACAGATGTAGGTGCAAGTCAAAGAGCCTTGAAAAATTGCACTAAAATTGATTTTGCTCCAGTTTTCCCCAAAGGAAAAAAAACTGTGTGGGGGTTGAGATGAAAACATGGAAAGTTTCAGCTATCATGAACAACTGAAAAGAGAAATGGAGGAAAGACAGAAGCCAAAACTGAACTTCACATTCAGAGTGCATCATTTATATTCTCTACAGTGTTCTAGATTATGGGCGTTCCTGGACTTGCACATACAGTGGAAGTCTTTTCCTTGGGCTCATCGCACTTCTAGAGAAAAATGCCAGGCAGCTTAATGCTGGAGCCTCCTCGCCTGCTCAGGGGAAACCACAGAGCAGAGGGAAGGTTCTTTGCTTCATTTCAGATTCCGAGAGGCTAGAAAAGATAGGACCCAACATAGCTGAGGACGTCTGTCACAAAAGTGGGGGGAAAAGTTACTTACAGACACTTATCAAGTCCCGCAGCACAAAAATCTGAGAAAAATCTTGAACACCTACAACTTAAAACTATATACAAAGCCATCTCGTTTTGCATGTATTAGAGGGAGGGAACAGAAACAAACCATAGTTTAAGGTTGCTTCTAGGCTGTTAGAATATGGCTTGATCTGCTATACCCGACTCTTAAACATCATCATCTGCATGGTTTTCCACAGCTGAGGTCTGTGCCCAGGCAGCTGGGTTCTGGTGAGGGGCACAGGGCAGAGAGTTTCAGTGGACAGTTCGGTCATTTCCAAGGACGGTACTGGCATCTCAGAGGAGCTCTCTGACAAAGACAGCACAGAACTCAGTATATTGGGGCAGCATTCAATGGCCAGACCCACAAGACCATTTCTTGTGTCCTTGCAATTCCTTATTCACACCACACCTCCCACGTTCACACTGACAAAGCTGGTTCATCCCGTACACGGAGTGAATCAGGGATCCTGTGTCAGAAACAGCAGGTGATCCAGCTTGCCATTACCTGATCGCAGTATCTGTGTAACTATCGGTCTTCCTTTGCATATATAGCAATCTTAGTCCACGTATGTAATATTTTATAAGCAACTTCTTTGGGTTCTTTCCACCATAGGAGAGAAAGTTAAGAGAGACAAGACAGAAAGGGGAAAGGGCAATTATAAATATATGCAAGTCAAATAAGGCAAGAAAAATAAAAAAGAAACAAACCACTTCCAGTCTCTCTCTCCAACAAATTCCACACTCTCGTGGTCTCTGGCACCACTTCACAGTAACCCCAGAAGATGTTCACCTGCTCCCACAGCACTAAGAAACAAACAGTGAAACAGGAACAAAGAAGCTCCCACCTAGGCTGACCAGCGTAATGCCCTGACAGTGCATCACGGAGGGAAAACCTTATCATTAAAGCAGAAGAAAAACAAACGAATGCACACACACACAGAGCTCTACTGCTGTGCGCTATTAGCATCTTCCCCATTTTCTATACGCATCTAATATCAGGAGATTTATATTCAGGCCAAAAGCTCATGCTGGCAGGAGAGGAAAGTACTTCGGAGAAGAGAGGGGAAGGAAAAAAAAAAAAGCCTACAGTTTCTTGGCTTGTGATCAGCAGGCTGGATGCATTCTGTGGAACTAGGCCAAAGTGTTAGTTATTATATTCAAGAGAACATCTGAATCCCAGCTCAAGGGAGCAGAGTTTGCGGCTCTCATTTATGCTGTATATCAATTGAATATCAAACCACATTTTCCGCCTTCTGAATAATAAAGCTTAATAGTTTGGGACTCCCATATGGTCTATTGTTAAAATATTTCCAAACACTGGCTGCTGTTTTATTTCTGAAGGAAAGATTCTCTTTCGTCTTCAAGCTTTACTTATTTAAAAGATGCTTGTAGCAAAAACTAAATATATTCATCTTTTAAATATTTCCAGAGTTTTAAGAAGGGATGAAAAATGAGGGGATAAGGAAAAGCGAATAAATTTTGAAATTGGCTTTTTTTAATGTCACATGCAAATGTTTGTTCCAGGCAGAAGCAGCTGGTGCCACCAGGCTCTGCTGTTCAGAACAGGGGGTGCAGAAGCTTTCAGAAACCATGAGCTGCCCTAACAAAGGAGGACCACACAGACTCAAACCATTCACAAAAGGACCCAGGCCGATTATTTGACTATTACTTACAAGGAAGCTTGGCCAGTAACATAGGCAATAAATACTGGAGAAACCTGTTCTGCGCATAACACAGGTTTGTCTTTTCACAAGTCCTGCTCTCTAATTAGCTACTCATTCCTGGAGGGCATTGCTGATGGATGGAGTGTATCAATTTGGTATATTTAAAAAAAAAAAAAGTTAAGAAACCTGTTAAATAATAAAAGCATCAGCATAATAAACAGTCACTAGCGCTCCTTCACAGTAAAACCAGAAAAGAGTATTCCTGTTCTTTCTACATTGAGACAAAGAGTTAGCGGCAGAGAGATTCTCTGCCTTCCTAGCGCTGCAGCGCCCTGCTCAAAGCCCGAGCAGGAACTGAGAAATGCTCCTCTTTTGGTCCTGCGTTCACCCCCGTCTGACCAGCACAGAAGGACCCAGCTGCTCAGCGAGCAGAAGTGAAACACACCGCGCTGCCCGGTTGTGCGCTGGTGTGAACGTCACCCGGCTCTTGCCCTCCCCATGAAGTGCTGCAGGCTCTGACAGCAGCCGGCTGCGGCACCAGCTCGGTCCCCTGGTCACGCAGAAAGCGGGAGGTGCTGAGCGAGACGCAGCCACCAGCACAACACGGCACAGAAACGTAGCAGTTCCTACGGCCCAGGGAGCTGAGCAGAAGCTTCTGCTCTCTCCTCACTCTTCTGCTCTAGCCCTCATTGCTGCTTCCGATTCCCTCTCCTACCTCCCTCCTCCTGCCTGGGCGATCCCCTCCCCTCCATCACCCATCTGCCCCACCATGGCCTGCTCTGCCCCAGCGTATAGGTTTTCAGAGTCAGCTCTCCTAACCCTGAAACTGGTTGCTCAAACTCATCAGATGCCTTCTCCCCAGAAAGGAAGAAATTCCAGTATTTCAACATTCGCTTTCATCCCAATTCAGGGAGAAAAAACTGAAATTGCAGACTCTTTGTAGAACGGAAGTTCACAAGTTTAAAAAAAAAAAGAAAAGAGAACCCTATTTGTGAACACCAGTGCATTGTGTGTCATTTGAAATGGAATATTTTTACCTTACTGAAACCAAAGTTGGTTCATTTTGGTTTGGTGACCTGACCCGACAAATTTTGTTCTGAGTCAGTACAGTATTGAACTGACTTTATTCCCACAATGCTGCACTGCCGCAGACCCTGCAGTCTGGCAGCTTGATAACCCTGGTCTCGCTTCTGGGTCAGGCTCCTGGCTGGAAGGCAGTTCCCACAGCACGCACCGAGGCGTCCCGTGGCACCGCACGGTCTCCAGGAGAGCTGTAGGGTCATATGGGAAGGCCAAGGCCCTTGGGGTCCAGCAGAAGAGGACGGGTACATCAGCCAACAGCTCTCTGAGCACCAAGGACTGCCCGGAACCCAAGACAATGTTTTGAAGCAATTCTGAGTGAAGCCTTTCAGACCAGTTAAAGAAAAGCAAAACAAAGAGGTACTCTCATTCAGATAATGTAGATGGGTTAATGTAATATTTCTGGTAAAAAGCTAGTTTATTAATTTTACAAGTGATCAGAAATCTAGAATTGGGCTTTTCTAGAAAAAAAAAAAAGTCTCTATTTTAAAGAAACTGTATTCTTCCCTGAAAAAGCCACTCCAAAAAAAAAACCTCAAATCAGTCTCTTAACTGACCACAGCGGCATTCTTACAAACTATCTTAAAAATAACACAGTGAACAAAGCTCACTCTTACAGAAAGTTCCCCAGCAGGGAACATGTAGCAATATTGTCACCCCTCTGCCTCCCACATAGCTGCTGCTGTGACCCAAGGACTGTAGAATTAAGGTCATCAGCCAAGTATAAGGACTAGTTTAGAGTCTGAAAGTACTGAACGAGGGGTTTTGCAACAGATGTCTGAATGGTCCGTCCCGCGCTGCTTCTGGCCAAGGCACCAACACAGCTTTTATGACAGTTGGGTAGAAGCAAGTGCTGGTGGAGCAGGTGAAGGCTCCACGTTCTGCCCCAAACATTAGGGATGCCACCAAATCATGCTGAGGAAACAGCTCTTAAAACAAGTAGAGAGGACGCAGTGGGAGGATTAGCGTGCATTCGCAGAAAGCTATTTTAGCAGTTTTCCTGTAGGCTCTATAATGCTTCTCTGGTAACGTGTATTCTTACCCGTAGGTCTGTGTATGTGAGAGAAGGTGGAGAGCGTGTGCCTGTATGGTTTTGATTTACTTCAGAAAAAAAGAAAAAGGAGAAACACTTAGGCTGTAGTTTCAGTGTTGGAAACTGCAATAAACCTCTCTTTTTAAACCCCATAACCTTGTGACTGTTTTATAGTTATAAGGAATCATAACCAGAGAAAGATTTAGCCTAACAGTGATCTGCCCTGAAAAACATTAATCTGTCACGTCTAATAGAGGGGGAATAAGGAGACGAACCTTTCCTCTCAAGTAATTCAAACAGATGGCGCATGGCTTTGGTGGGAACTTAACTGTAAGTTGCCCCTGTAACAAGGGTAAATTTGGCAATGCTGCACACCCAAAGACGCTGTTTACGAGTCAGTGTGAAAAATACCTCTGCATGATTTCCTTGTGTTTTAAAACCTGAATTCTCTATGATCATATCTCACCACTTTTGTGGTTGACACATCCAACCAGCTTTTCACCCGCTTTTTCACCCCCCTTATGCCAGTAAGATTCATTCTTTTTGTTTGCTATTTTTTCCTCTTCTCAAAGTAATTCTTTACTTTTGAAGGATCAGCAGAAGATAATCAAGTGCGTCATGCCAACATGTTAAAGCACAGGTTTCTATCAGTATTTCAAATACAGCTTTGTTTGTCTGGGCTCCTAGTAGCTTCTTTCTTACCCCGAAAAGCAGACAGAAGTCTTCAGGTTAGTTTCTCTTTTCTTTCCTTCTCCTTGCCTTATATGGGAAATAAACGGTTTATTTTCTTTCCTTTCCTTCTCTCTTCTTCGTCTAAACCTCAATCCTCAACTTCTAGTTTTATCATGCAAGTTCTCTCCCTCCTTCTATTATCCACTGTGTTTCTCCAGACACACAGTAAAAAGCATTTCTGTATCGCCTTGCTCTGGATTCCTTCCTCTCCTCCAGAGAAGCAACAAATGGCTCCTGGGACACTTTGCTCCGTTTCTTCTCTTGGAAGAAAGCCAAAGCTTGCTCAACTCTCTTTTTCTCAGGTCTGCCATTCAGCCCACTAACCTATCCCCATCTTCCACCCACACTGAACAAGCCGTAAGGCTTCCAAACTTGTCTGAAGAGCTTAATCCTAAATTCAGCTTGATGTCCTATAAGAGACCAGACATGAAACCAATACCAATGCTTAAGAGTTCTCATGATATCCCAAAGCAGGTGAAGACCATTATTGTCGGATTCCTAGCGTGCATCAAGGCCGACAGGGAGCACTGAAAGATACGGTGCAGCAAGAGACCAAATTCACATGCAGTGGGAGTCCCAGCAGAGTACACTGAATTCAGAGGAGCAGTAAACTTAGACACTGGTTTTCCAGACCGGTCAGGGGAGGACTGGTATTAGAAGACCCGAGGGTAACCCCCAGATTACCCTTCAACACGCTCACAGGGAGCAAATGTCACTTTGCATGGTGAAGCACGCCAGCCAGGGAGCATGCTTTATGTTTCATGTTAATGAGTATTAGCATGGAACCTCACTTCCTTCCCCTCCCTGCTTTTGATATAATTAAGGACTAGAATGAGCATTTTGTTTCAGTCTACAACAGCAACAGACTGCAGCACAGCGGAATAACAGGGAAGGGAGAGAATGACAAAAAAAAATACCCAGGTGGCAGACACTTACTGCTCTGACCACTGCACGAAATGAAGGCTCGAGTGCACATTTTTGCCTGATTGCATAGCTGTCTCTGCTACCCATCTAATCTGCTTAGAAAACTGGTTTTGAAGGATATGCTTCAGACATACCACTCGCATGGGGGGGCGGTGGGGGGAGTGATGAGGGGGGAAAAAAGTGCTGCAGCTGCAAAAGATAAAATAGAGACAACTAATTTTCTCAGAGGTTGCAACACAACCTCTCCCCCTCCTCCACATGCAGTTACTGCACTGGCAGGATGAGCTGGAGATTCTCCAGCGTAAGCAAGAAGGCACAATGAGGTGTGCAGGCCCTTCTCCACCCCGATACCCACAGCCCTTGGGGGTACCACAGAGAGCAAAGGCTGACAGCCCAGCCGCTCGAAGGGCGGTGGTGACATTCCTCCGCCTGCTCATTTCAGTTGCATTACCACTTTTCAGAGGGGGACGTGAGAAACGCACATTGTTAGATGTCATGCGAAGACAATAATGAGCGTAAGGGAGTCGCAGACTCCTGCTGTACCAATTGGTGGCTGGTTTCTGAACTCTCATTGTGTGATCCGATTTCTCCTGTCATCCAAGCCATTTTGCAAACTCCAAGCATACGTTCATTTAAGCCATGTGTCCCGAAATCTAAACAGCTGAAGGTGATGGGAGGGGTAGGGAGAGAGGAGAACCTCTGGATTTCTGGTGACAGTGGCTAAAATACGCATTTGCACAAGGAAGTCTCACTTTAGACAGTCACTTAGCAAAACAACTACAGCTGCTGACAGGCCAGAGGTACAGTTTCAAGTGACCATCAGACATAAAATAGGCCAAATAAATTACTGCAGTCTAAAGGGAGTAGGTGGGTGTGCTCCCACAAATGTAACAGAGATAACAAATGGATTACCAATGGGTGCCCCGACGTCAAGATTCCGAGTCCTCATTTCAGTTACGCCGTGGCAGGGACATTACCTAAGTTCTAGCACAAGTCAAACGGAAATCAGAGTCTGACCCAGGACGTCAGGGCGGCAGCTGCTTTAGTTTTTTCATGCCTACAATTTCAACCCAGTTTGCTTTGTTTCAGGAGTCTAAGCTGCCTTTGGCAGAGGGGCTAGCAGCCTCTGCCAGCTGCCACGTGATCTGCAGGAATGTTTTCTAAATGGAAGTGGGGTTTTATTGAGGTGGTGATGGGGGAGAAGAGGTGGGGGTTGTTTGTGATGAAGGCAGACAGCACAAGAAGTATATTGGCATTTTTTTGTCCCTACCCTCAAAGGTGTATTTTCCTTTATTTCCATTCCCTGCCCACATGTACACTTACCCTCTCCTCTGTGCTCTCCTACACATAGACCCATCTCTTCTTTGAAATTATCAAGAATGCCAGTTCTGGTCTTTGTGGGGTCTTTGAGGAGACATTGCGCGAGTGCTTATTCCCCGACCGAAGTAAAACGCAAGGGTTTTTTACACGTATGTAAATAATTTTTAAGCTTTCCAAATATTAATTGCTTACGGAAATTAAACATCTGCTAACAATAAACTCCCCATACAAATGAGAAGACAGTTTCAGTCTGACTAAAATGCTTTCCCTTGCTAATTTCTAGGAATACTATTTTCTTGTCTTTTACAATGGCAATTTCATTAATTCTCCAATTATCAAAATATTTCAGTCCTTTCTCTTTCATGACAAAGGAGAAGGTCCAATTCCCATCTCCAACTGAACCTTCAGGGTCCTGCAAGACCAAGTGAGAAACTGGCAGTTATGACCAGCCACAAGAAGTCCTTGGGCACAGACCGACTATGTGGGCTGCAGAGTCCACCTACAGACCTTCTCTCCCCCATGAGTCTGCCGAATTTTCACAAGTGTTATATTACAGAATACATCCGACTGTGGCAACTAGGTACTGCAAATGCAAAGAGGAGCTGAAATGCTGATAACGTGAGAATGCTTAGAATAACTTGATGCCACGGGGAGACAAGGGGGCCACCGGCTGCATCTGCGTCACACAGGAGGTCAGTCGGTTGGGTAAAAGCCCCCATATGGCTGCTTGGGAGCACAGAGCTAAAAGGGCTTTCACTGCCTGGAGAACTGCGGATCTCCTCCAGCTTCTCATCTCATTCTGTGCAACTTGGTGCAGAAACATAATGAAAAAATTCCAAAACCCCACAGTATTTTATTATATAGGAAAAGCAACTAGTCCTTTGCATGAGTATGTTTTCTGCACTCAGCAATCTTAAAGCATATAGCTACAGTATTTGCCCTCTACCCACTTAAGGGCTGAAAGGCCAGGCCTAGCTCACTCTAGGTCAAATAGCAAGTTCAGCAGCAAAAGATGACCAGGACTTGGTTACATCCAAATCCCATTCAACCCTTCCACGCATTAGACTGAAGAGATGCTAAACACCCTCATGCCATCAAGAATGACTAACGCCCTCCCAGGTCATCCCGCGATAGAGAACTGTGAACTCGCATATCTCCTTCCTCTGCCTCCCACTCCAGTGTTGTTCCAAAGCCCACTTGATGACATTTTCCTAATCAGCAATTAAACGGTTAATGCTTACATTACAGCAGATGGAACAGGAGTTGCTGCAGGGAAGGTATGCGGAGGGAAGCAGTAGAAGAGACAGCAAGGAGGAAAACGAAGGCAGAGAAACAATCCTGAAGGAAAGCAGTTTTCCCACTAAAAGGGGTGATTAGTTGACTAAACAACATAACCCTTAAGACTTTGTCTAGACTAGGATAAAATGCTATATTGTTGAAGGCGTTTGAGAGGCATAGCGTAGGTAAGGCTTGTGGCCTTTGAGCATGTGGTAGCCAAGGTAGAGACTAATTAGGACATGTTTGCTAACGTGTCTTAATGTTCTACTTTCAAATCGTTGCCCAAGAACTCAAAGCTATGCAAAGCAAAGGTCTCTGATGGTTATAAAAGCAAAGCTACAACACAGTGCAAAGAAATCAGAATGTCGAGGAATCGCTGGAGTCTCACATCCAGCATTTTTCATGCGCTCATTCAATGCCTATGAACGTTTGCATCTTAAAATATTCACCAGCATTTTGCTGGACAACCTGCTATGACATTTTTCTTCTAAAAATCTAATCAAAGCTCCAGATGCCAATAGGCAAAGAGACTACAGGCTAACAGCCTACACTCTTGTGAAACTTTTCCTTTTGCTCCTGTGTTTGCTCAGGGAGATTTGAGAAGGAGGGGGTATGGGGAAAAGCCAAGAGGACGAAGAAAAGTGTGCCCAAGGCCGTAGCAACACCATCATTTTGATAATCCATTACCAGATTTGTAATTAAAATCAAGTCCCACCTCACTAGGCAGCCAGATGCATCCACAGAGAACTTGTTCACAGAGTTGTTACAATAAATACCAGGAGAATTACGAATGTTGTAGCTTCTTCTTAACCCTTCCAGCAGTGTTTCAGAGAACTACCTGTCAATTTGGAAGACTGATCGTTTTGCTCTCAGCTTGTTGCAGGCTCTAGGTGTGCCCCTAACCAAATAGGCTTACCACTTAAAAGCTTAATTGCACCTGTGGCTTAAACCTTATCCCAGACAGCACTTGGGAGCATTTGGATTTGGGCATTTCAGGTGTGGGACTGGGGCCTGCACTCACAAAGAGAGCTCGGCGAGTCAGAGTAGGAGCCCCTGGTAAAGCAGACTCTCTACGCCAGGGAGCAAGGGATGAGGACGAAAGAAGTGCTTTTTCCATTTTGATCACATTTATCTGTATTTACATTTCCACAGTCAGGTTTGAGTAATGTCCACCTCCTTGTTTGTGACTAAGGGCAGGTTTCACAGTCTCAGATTTCTTTTCCACAACAAAAAGATCAAAGTTTGAGCCACTTGTGCAACTTAGGTGTTTACAGTGAACTGGTCTAATCGCATGGCAAGCCCTCCCTCCCGTTATCAGTCTCACACTGAGCGAACCTCCTTCATTCCATGTGCACCAGGAAGGGCCGAGAAGAAAGAGCCCACGTCTGGTATGGATTAGAACCCACCATCCCTTCTGTCTGCTCTTACGCAGAAACTAAAATACAGCATGCTAGGGAAGGGTTTGACATGTTCAAGCCAAGATTCATGCAGGCTCTTTTCTGCAGGGCTGACAAGCTGTTTCCAGGTTGTATTTTTAAAGAGGCTTTCTAAAGAGCAAGTAAAGGCTGTGTGAAGAACCACAATGAAAGAGTAGGTTCCCTTCACTCATCTTCTCAGTACTGCCTAGGTAGTACGGGCTCATGGTGCATCTTATTGCCGAGGGAAATCTGTGCTGTCTTTCCAAAAGGTACTGGTGAAGGAAAGATAAAGAAATATGGCGTAATAGGAGTCCACGCCTGCAAGCTTCCACATTCCTAATCCCATTCTGTCTCATGCAAGGACACACAAACTTTCTCGGTCTCAGTTCTGTAAGCTATGAAGTGGAGCTAAATTTTAGGGTTTTGTGAAATTGTTTTAATTAATAATTGCAAAGGGCGCATCTTCAGATGGAAGGTATCATATAAATATTAATGAGCTCTGACTACTGGCAGTACGTGTGTCTCTAAGGAATCATAAGCACCATGGATGGATCAAAGAGGGCATGTACCTCTAAGAGACAGAGTGGTGGGAGTTGGCTCTGTGTTTAACTATATTTTAAAGTAGATTCTCAAGACTGTTGTGGATATTCCCTATCAAGTTACAGCAGCTTTCAATTAAAACTACGCTTTTTCCTTAGGCAAAATTCCACAGTGTACCTTTTAATATTAGCCGGGCACATTTTCACACATGTAGATCTTTCTTCTACATACATGCATTACTAGATCTTCATAAACAGGGGCCAAACCAGCTGGGAAATAAGGATTTTCACTTCGTTCTCATCTAAATAAATGCCCCTTACCTAGTTACATTACCAAACAGCTTCCTGCTGTACTGGTGATGGCGTGGCAAGAAGTGGGACGAGGGCACAGCAGCTGTTTGCTTCGCCGTGGTCATAGGGCAGATGAGCCTGGCAGCACTTCAGACACGGAGCCATCCTTTGTCCTTTGAATGAATGCGGCAGAAAACGCCACTTCCGTTTTCCCGAGCAGCCGTCTCCCGAGCAAGAGCAGCACAAAGCCTGGCCACGGAGAGGCCCGCGAGAGGCCGGGGGCCCCGCGGGCCGTGAGCGGGTATCCAGGGCAGGGCAGGGGGCAGCTCCACGGCCCCCGCAGCCCCCACCCCTCGGGAACGCGGGAGCGCTCCCAAAGAGGTGCTCACATTTTTTTCTCTGAGGGCCCAGCAAACCTGTGCTGCTTTGTTGTTGGGGGTGGTGTTGCTTTGTTAGGTGTTTTTAAAAAACATTAGAAGACGACAGGGGTCATGGACCAAAGGTTTTTTCTTTCCTTGAGGAAAACTCAGTCTCATCAGCTGCCTTCTTGCCTCTCTCAAGCTGTAATACCCCATGGACAGCTTTCTGCCCGTTCCTCGGTGCTTCGTGAGCCAGACGCGGGCCAGCCAGGGGGACCCCGGTGACCCAGCTCCTTCCTGGGGCTGCGTCGCGTTTCCTCAGCAGAGCCAGACTGACGGCCCTCTGTCCCGCTCACCTCAGGCACGGCTCCAGAAGCTCTGCTTTCTGCAGCTGCTGCCAAGGCAGCGCTGTAGCTGCCTCCGGCTTTGTCTGCACTGGGGCAACTGGGACTGATCGCTTAGCGCTGGCAGCAAGAGCAAAAATCCAATGGTGTAGGCATACTCAGTGCGGCCGCAATGGCGTCTCTGAGCTGCTCGGAGGGAGTACAGCAAAGAGATGGCATTGAGAATCCTTACCACTTCTTTGTCAAAAGAGGAAGACATTTGGAAGACCTTGATAGCTAGGAAAAAAAATAATTTCCTCCTGGGGTGCCAATAAGAGAAGGGATGTTCACAACATATGGTGAGTGGTGGCCAAAACAATGGTCTAATAGCTTGGATCTACTTGCTGTGTTCAGCGTTAAAAGCTTAAGACAGAAAACATGGCTTTGTTTTGATACTAAATAACATAAATCTGGCCACAGTGGCAACAATTTTTAGGCAAGGAACCATGAACCCAAACTAGAGGGATGGGAGGTTAATTTCTTCCCCCGGCCACACCAGGGAATTTTACACCTCTCTCTGAATAATGTTTTTATAGCAAACCCAGGCATCAGTCCTAGCAAATACCTCTCTGTAAACTCTAGCCCAAAAGAATCACTTTGGAAAAGGTCATACCACCTCCTGTTCCCAGAATTAAGTTAATTAGCACTTCTCCCTCTCTGTATAAGGTCAGGGATCCTCCCACAAAGGAGGTACACAACCAGATTGTTAAAAGATGTATGTATGCCCTCTTAAGCAAACAGGCTTCTTTGTAGTATCACTAAGATTCCCTCTGGTCATCCCTGTAGAAGAACTCTCCATTGGAAGGGAAGCAGACGGGGAGATTAGCATAACCACTGCTTTGCCAGGTACAAGGCGACAGTACAGGTCAACAGGCGTGCTGGTATTTCAGTACCAGGTAGCGATCTCTCTCCATCTGGATGATTTTTATCAGGTTCAGCGTCAGTCTTTCATGCAGAATGAAATATTTGTACTATGGAAATGTTTTCGTATTGAATTTGAAAGATTTGCAGTGCTTTTTCCCCTCTGACACGCTTTGTTTCTTCTTATTCCATCCAGGCGTTTGTGCTACATGTATTATTGAAGTATTTCACTTCCCCTCCATGTGACCAGCTGCGCGCATTGAGAGAAAGTAAATCCAGGTAAGACCTGCTATCAGTTACATCTAGGTGCAACTGAAGTTTGATCAGCAATGAAAGTCAACGTGCGGTTCTGTATTTTCTGTCCGCAAAAAAGTTACGCGGTTCACTTACTCAAAGAAGGAAGAAACAGCCTAGCCCATACAGGTCTTGGGCACAGAAACAGGTTGCCTGACACAGTACTTACTACTGGTTTACAACAGTAGTTTAAAAACAGAAACCCAAACCCAAGTGTTTAATTACAGACACGTCCATCCTAATCTAACTCTAACATAGCATAAACTCTGTCGGATGCTAAACCCTACTTCTTAAGCTAGGAGCCGTTCTGACAGCCAGCCGTGACGGCGTGCTCTGCGCACAGCCCTGAACCTGCTGAGCAAGAAAGGATTACACGGAGGAGGACAGGCTCCGGCTCCCCAGGCAGAACACTGCTTTGCAGGCCCATAAAAAAGGGTCCAGAGACTCTTTGTGTCAACTCCCTAAACCACAAACCACAGCTAGCCCTCCCTCTGAAGCACTTGCATGCTGCTCCTTGCAAAGCTGGAGCGAGATATTTTGGCATCCAGATCGCCGCCTTCAGGGGCCCACCCACCCCTTTTGGTCTCTCTCCATGCCTTATCACAGACTTGCAGACCCTCTCCCTGGGCAGCAGCAGAAACCGGGGCACATTTGCCTCCGGGTTCAGCACCCTCCTGTTTTACCGTCACCCTGTTCTTCTGACCCAGGGCGCAGTTTACCCACCCTTGCTGGATTACACTGATACCAAGAGTGGGGTAATATGTAGAGAATCACACGTAAGAAATGCGAAACGGGCAACTCTGGCATTTGAAACAGAACGGGAATTCAGGATGCACTTGGCGTTTCAGTTTTAAACTTTAAAATAAACAAGGCAAAACTGAACTGTAGTAAAGGAATGGCTTATGGGCAGCTCAGACTTGTCCTAGACTTTCAAGCCAGTCATTTCCCAGAAATACTCATAATTTTAAACATAAGAAAGGGGGAGAAGAGACAAAACAAACTGAGTCAACTGCTTACTGCCTTTCTGATTCAGAGTCCTCAGCAGATGCAAGACAGAAAATTATTCTAGGAAAAAGTTCCTTTTTATGTATCTGGGACAGCCCCCAAAATTTTTACCAGAGGGGAAGAAGAGGACAAGAACTAAACTGCGAACTTGTCCGCACCCTAGCAGGAATTCACCCATTTTTCACCTCCCACAGGTATCATTAGCATGCTACTGAGAGCAGAAAAAAACGTAGCAAAGATCAAACACAAGCTAGTAACAAAGCTCTTCCTCTTGTGATCCTGTGATGGGCCAGAATTTCTGGCTGCAGCTAGTCCTTTACTGGAAGGCTGGGTTAGTTCAGAGTCCCTTTTAAAAGAAGTGCCACACTCCGAACGTGCTACAGCTGCGACACAGAGCGTGCAGAAGGCAGGAAGTCTGACGTTCACACCAACCTCAGCCCCTTCACTCACACCTCTTTTCAAATAGCTTTAGCACATGGAGCCCACATTTTCACATTCTCAGAACTAGCTTTATCTATCACACTGCAAGTTTAAGAGAATTTTTTGAAATTGTACAAGTCCCTCTTTCTACATTCAAAGACTCCCTCTGCTGAGAGTAATTTTTAAATTGTTTTTATGAACTGTTCTCCTCCGAGTTTCGCAATAAATTGCTGCGCTCCCTTTTAAAACAATCTATATAATTTTTAAAAACTAAAATACAGATTGAAACACCATACCAACTGTTGTCACAGTCCAGAAATGTCCGGATTTTCAAACTTAAATCCACCCCTGTATGAAAGGGCCACACACATGTAGGTGTCAATCAGAGTCGGTGGCAAAACAGAGGGACCCAGGCTGAGATTTCAGAATGGCACAGACTTTCCTGGACAGAAAGAAAATGCCAGTCCTCACCCATCTGGAATAATTTCTGCATTTTTCAATGCAGACTTTTGAAATTTGACCTCAAGAAGCCAGGTGCTTGATTTCTGCATCTCCTGCTTTCCAGTGTTTGGTGATACAAGCAGGAAGAGAGGGAAACAAATAAAAATGTATAATTTATAAGGCTACACCATAATTATACCTCATGTTATCATTGCGACTGTTTTTGCAGGCAACTCAAGAAGTCTGTTCTGTGCCCAGAAATTCTGTAGCTGATCCTGTGCGTTTTTATTCCATTCTTTTAAAGAAACATTATCTCCAATTCCCTCCTCTCAGCACCAGGTTTAAAATAAAATAACATTCAAAGTATTTGTGGGAAATGGCAAACAAATGGTAGTAAAGCCTGGAGATTGCATGGCAGCAGAAAGCCACATGCAGAAATTAGCTATGGCAAGTAGCTGAGTGAGGACAACAAAACCCAGCATTGTCCAGCGTTTGGACGCTCATTTGAAGACTGATGACTGAGTGGAAAGAGCCAACGCCACATGATACTGCAAGGTCTCAAGTACTATTTCGAATGAGGAAAACTAGTATCTCCTGTACCTGTTCCAAAACACACAGTAATACATACTCTCTGTTCCTACTAAGTCTGCTGGCTGCTCAAAAAGTAGCATCTATCTTGGAGAAGATCTTGCATTTTCTACTGGTCTCTGAAAAAGGATCCCAAACAAGTGGCAGAGACACACCGTTTGGGAAGCCCTTGCACATTTATCTTTACTGATAAGCCTGCAATCTTTGCTGCGAGCACATCAGCATGTGTCTGCAGCAAAACCTTATTCCACTCAATGCCTGCCTTGGAACAGGCTTCCTCAGAACTGGTCCACGTGTTTTAACCCCTCAGCAGCCAATCTAAAGAGGCCTTGGTGTAGAAGACTTATTTTTCCTACTCAAAGACACATCATGTTTTCATACATCTTTAAAAAACAAGCAAGCAAGCAAGCCAGCCCTGCTTTAGACAGCAGCAGTGCAGATTATGTACCTAAACGGATACGTCAGGGGATTTTACCCTAAGAGAGCTCCATCTCTCCAAGCAGCCTCTAGTTCTGTGCAGATCAAAAGTATTGTCCATTTAAAATAAAGGGATACAGCTACCTAAATTGCAGATTGAACGCATGAAAATTCATTAAGAGGACTTGTTGAAATTATTGGAGACTGTCAGCAGGATCTATTTGGATTCCTGGAACTGGAGAATCAACCATAATTCCAAGATATCTGATCTTTTTTCTAGTAGGTTGACTAAACCTGCTCATGCAGCTTTGTTAATACTTGCATTCTCAGTTCACGCACACATATGCATGCCAAGGGCAAATATCCAGAAAGTCACTAGGGATCTCCCAAAGCTGACATGCCAAGAGCTTGGACAGCCTGAAAATTACAAACAAGTGGCTTTTCTCTGACAGCACGTTCCACTTGCTCTTTCCCCATCTGCTTCCTACACCCCTGAGTCAACCTTCACCAGGCAAGTTTCAGTTAAGCCTGTGCTTTGCCAGAGGTGTTTTTAAATTATGTTTTTTAAAGTTTATTTATAGTACACATGCACAGTGCATGACGCTTTCAGGGCTTCTGAAGACTTCAGCATGTCAGACATGACTTTGCCAGGTGGAAGGAACATGAATGCCTCAACTGATCCACAGAAAACCCACCTCCCCTCTGTTTGCCTACCTCTGTACTCCAACTCAAAGTTGGAGCTTTCACTCCATAATTTTTGCTCGGTTATCTCCTACCCATTATTTATAACATGATCAAGGTACTGGAAATTCCAACTGAAAAATTTTAGAGGACGCCAACTGAACCTCCCCAACTGACTTTTTGGCAAAACCAGCAGCCCATGAGACAACACAACGATTCTATGAATAATTTCCCATTAGGACAAGAGTCAGAAATTGAGTCTAATAAACAGAACTGGGTGAAACTTGCAGTCAAAGTTCGCGTGGTCCAGCACTCCTTGCATGTGGCACGCAGCAAGTTTCATTAGGCCGTGTTTGTCCTAAATGGTTATATTTGACCCATGTGACCAGTTTCTCCTTTCAGAAGGAAAGTGTAACATGACCGTAAGATCATTTCCAAGCAGAAAAGCGTGTATTTCCAGAAGCAAATCTCTGAGCTTAAGTTCCAACCCAAAAGATAGTTGTGCTAATGGTTTGGCTTTTCTGTCTACATGCAACACAAGTCGGGTTTTATTGCGTAAAACTTTGCTATTGTAGAGAGATTCCACGTCCTGCATCCTGCTCCACATCTGGCCTGGGCAGTGAACGTCCACTGGACAGGCCTTTCAAATCAAAGGGTATGTTCAGGGCTGGATTTAGGATGCGTTTTGACTTCCCTCGTTCTGAAATGATGTAAGTTGCTGAAATACTGTTTTCTCAGCTGCACAGCAAATAAAAACAAAGCAAGTACTCAAAGTAGTGGCTCAGAAACCTCAATATTAGAAGGTGGCACAGAGGCGTTCTGGGAGGAGAAGAAAAGGATGTGGTAGACAATTTGCTAATGCCCAGAAACTCTCTGAAAAAGCTAGCTGCATGCCAGAATGCCTCAGGACAGGGCTGAGTCCATTGCTCTTCCACAAGAGCAGCTTTTTCTAAATGAAGAGGTCTTTACACGCAGGACTTGGGAAACTTGATTCAGATTAACTGAAGTTGTGAATTTAAAGTGAATTAGCTAAACCACATTATATTTCTGTACAGACACACTCATTCAGTATTAAAAGGGACTTTAATTTGGTTTATCTCATTTTACTGAATTAAGAGCATTTTAATTTGAAGAGTGCCCATGCAGGGATTAGTGAGTTGAACGACGGATGAAGTTACATGCTATGCTGGAGCTGAATGTGGCATAGTGTCCCCACTTCCATGCTAAAGAATGTTCATTTCCCCACTTAAAAATAAGCTAACTAAAATTAGAAATTAAATTTTTCTAAGTATCCATGCCTGCAAATCTCAAGCTGCATTTAAAAAACCCTACCCCTGGCTCTGCATTTGCCTTTTCTTTCAACCTACCGGAGCATATGTGTTGTTTAAGAATGAAAATATCAGAACGAAAAAGGACATTGATATCATAAAAAATGGGAAAAGACAACAGCACATAAGAAGCATTCATGGCATTACTTCACATACAGAAAAGACAGACACCAGACCCCAGCGACATCTGCACAACAGTCCGCTTATGGACCTGCATCTAGATTTGGCCTCCACCGTTTCCATGAGCTACTAGTCTCACCACCCACCAGAGAGGACAGTTCTCAAGTTTTAGAAGCGAGATGGTTGTGCTGTTTGTAAGCAGCTGGGTGTGTTTCCAGCTCACCTAAGCAGTACAGACCTCTTAGGGCTTCATCAAGGGCCATACAGCACCACAATTCAGCTAGTTGCACAGACAACGTTTTTTCATCAAAAGGGCTCAGCAAAAGTAATTTCACAGAGGAGAAATGGCAAGTAATGGTAAACTTCTAGCTGCTGTTCAGGAAAAGAGACTTAACCTCTTTGCTTCGGTTTACCTAGGGTTGCTGGGAAAAACTTGCTGCAAATCAGAACCATAGACTATAGAAGTCCAGTGAGCACAAGGGAGACCGACCAACTGATTGAAGTGAGAGTGGTCTAGTAACTGTGGTTACTAAATAGACTGAACCCAAAAGATCTTTCCCCACGGAATACATGCTACTTTCCATGCCACTGCTTTTTGAGTAGGAGAGGAAGGAAAAAAAGGACAAAGAATTTTTATTATTGATACTAAGTAACAACACTCTGACTCCATTGCAATCTTCCACAAGAAGGAAAACCAACTTCTCAAGCAAGTCAAGATTGTTAAACAGGAGACAGATGAAAGCATTGCCTCAGAACGCAAGGAAATCCCAGGCTGGCTGGCTGGGAAAGAATTAGCAATACATAATTAAAAAAGCACTCTCGCCTTCCTTGTCCCCAAGGTGAACACAGGTCCTGCATAATATCGACTTCTACATCAGCACCAGAGAATGAAGCTATCGCTTCAGGTCTGTCTTATTTCCAGCCAGGCCTCTCTCCCTCTTGTTTTCAGTTGCTGGAGGCTATTTCACAGCAGTTACCAGCGCTGTTCCTATGCAGCAGGACATGCTGTTCCTACGTGCAGCTTGTGATGAAAGATTTAGCCACTGGAGAACACCAGGAGGGAAGGAACTAGATAGTAGTTCTTGACTCGCAATAGAGTTTCAGTGGTCCGTTACTGGTGGCCTTGATTGAGCACCAATGGAGCCAACCCTTCTGCTCTTGTGTTTAGAAGGGAGGAGTAGGGAAGAGCTCAGATCATACTTTACTGAACAGATTAAATCCTGTCATTTGGTAATATCGCCTGAACACAGTCTTCCAGGATCCTCTCCAGCAAGAGCTACTGGAAGACCAGGAACGTCTAGTATATTCATCAGGCCTAACACACAAGTAAGACTTGAGACGCCGCACAAAGCCGTATACAGCGTAGAAAGACTTCTGTACAGGTAGAGGTAGAAGGGACCAAGAGCAGAGGATAGAGGCATGCAAAACGGAGCACTACAGAAAAAGCACACAGGCAAACACAATTCATGCCTTTAGCACAAGAGGCAGGGGCTGCTGACAACAGGCAATCGAGAAAAGCCAGCAGACAATCAAAACTAGCAAATAAAATAGAGAGATGTGAATGACAGCTGCCCAGAGCGATCGCTGGTCTACAGGCAACGGTACCAGTGACACACGACGGAGCAATATCACACCTTGCTATCCCTGTGCCTCCAAAAGTTCGAGCCTGGGGACCACTCAAACACAGCGTGCAGTGGTGCAGCTGACCTGTGGGTCCCCAATTCAAAGAGGCAGCGAGTCGGCAAGTGCAAGTATGTTGTATGTGATGGAGAATGCCCAGCTACACCGAACACTCCTGTAAAGGCTAGAAACTCTCTTGCCTTAGGGCATAAGCCAACCACTAACTTCCTCTATAGGCAAGTTATTCCATAGTTGTTTGTTTTAAGGAGTTCTTGCACCTTTCCCTCAAGCATCCGGTGTTTGCCTCTCTTGGAGAAAGGATGCCAGACTAGACAGACAGATCATGGCTTCTTTCTGGTACGGCAATTACTGCATTCCACCCTGGAAGGGGGAGAACACACCGGGGAAAGCAAGGAATGTTAGATGGCAAGTTCCCATAACACATGGCCTTCTGTCTATATCTGGCCCTGCACAGTCATGCCAGCAGCACGCCAGGAACACACAGCAGCACAACGTGGCCCTGTGCATTCTCAGAGGGTCCTGTGTTCCACTGCAGAATTTGGGAACGAAGCTGAGCAGGGCTCTACTCTCACCCTGCAAGTCCTCACGCGTTCAAGAAACGAGATGTTCCCATGCAAGTAAATGTGTTACAAAACCAGGGGACAGAGCAGAATGGTGGTCAGCAGCTCAATTTAATACAAAATGCAATATTAAAAAAAATCCAAACAGATCTCAATAGGTCCCTCAGCATCAGGCTAAATCAGTCATTGTCCTATAGGACCTGTGCCTCCAAGAGCTAAAAGAAACCAAAACACATCAAAGTTTACCTAAAAAACCAATTCTCTGCAACCTTTCAGTAAGTCAACCCACTTCCAGCAGGATAGTAAATACCGGTATCAGCCTATGAACTAGGGGCTTGGGATAGCGTTTATACTTGAAATGGGCATTCGGCAAGGCCTCTTTCCTCCTTCTCTGGAGCCAAACAGCTCCCAAGCTCCCCAAGACAGCTCTAATCTGGGGAAACTTAGACCTGCCTTTCTACCTGAGAATTCTTCTCTCTGTTGACTTTGGCTTTGTGCCAGTTTAGCCTTCAATGCCAAGTCTCCCAATCTGTGTGTCAGCAGAAATTGCTAGTAGATATCCATCCAGATTAGCCACTCAGACACCATTGTGACCTGCTTCATGGACACCCTTCTTGGAAGCAGCTGCCACTGCTGCATTTATCCACTGGAGCCCTCGTTTCCTTACGGCCCATCTGCTGCAGGGGAGGCAGAGCCACGCAGACAAGACACAAATGACTGACAGGGAAGACCCTGCCACACCAAACGATAAAAGCCAGGAAATCCAAAGCCTACACCTACCTCGTGTGTTTGTGCTGGTTTCTAAAAGCAGCAGAATAATGTGGATAAGCAAACACAGATACAGTTGAATGACTTCTCTAAGTTTAGACAAGCAGTATCCAAATAACGCTGTTTTAACTTATTACTGTAAAAAATACAAGAATTGATTTGTTGGCTTTGTACGGTAGAGGTCTGCATCAATGGACCAAGACACTAATTCTATTACCTTATCAAATCAGTGTATAATAATAGAACTTTTCCATGCATTGATGGAAGTAGGCTTAGCTTTGCATCGGAAAATAAACCGTGAAAGACAGTCAATGAGAGAGTATAGAGCAGGAACTCCCTGTGACTGGGTACACAGTTGTTATTTTCTTTCCTTTTCAAAATATTACTAAGTATTATCCTCAAGGTATTGCATGACAAGAAATTTCCTCTGATAATCTTTTATTGCTTGTTATTTAATCTCCCTCTATCTTTCTGAGAGGTAGTCAGTATAATTCTCCAAAAGACTTAAGTAAAAGGGAAAGAACTACTGGTGCATATGCAGATCCGTTAATTGTAAGCCTACAATAAAGCTTTTTCCATCAAGGTACAAGCAAAATGACTTGCTGACATTAACTGGCAAGTATTTTGCATTCGTATGGTATCTTTCATCTACAGACTTCAAAGCATCTGACAGGAGGCAGGCAAGCGTTTCTTCATCCATCCAAGGAAGAGACTGAAGCACAAAGTGGCAAGGTGTCCCAGAGAAGGTAAAACCATTAGCAGAAATCTAAATTAACTGATTCTCAGTCCTTAAAAATGAACTAATTTGCTGCCGGTGCAAATTACATGTGCACCAGAGAGCAGAACCACCGCTCATCCACACCCCTCTGAGACTTGCTAGGGATTCTTTAAGAATTTAAATTTCATTCATGAGAAACTAAACAAACATAGAACACAAGAATACTCTTCTACACACAGGGAAATGATGTGGATCTGAAACCAATCCAAATCTTAAGTTCTGTAGTGCTCTGAGGAGGAGCGCTCCTTGAGCGAACCTGCAGAAGCACAGGTCTTCATTCATGAGGAGCGGAAGGGAAATCCTGCTACATAATCTAGCAAGTGTTTAAATAAACCTGTTCAGACGAAGATCTCTCCTCTCCATAGAAAAACTAGGACTGTAAGGAAGGTTATGGAAATAATTTTTAAAATTCCATCTTAAAGAGAGTAAGCCTTGTTTCCAGTCTTCACCTTGTTCTTACAGCTGAAGACATGCTGACTGCCTAGAGCACTCAAATGGTCAGCAGAAACTCCTTTTAAACATAAATAGGGGAAGAAGATGCCTTCACAATTCTGTTTTAAAAGAAACATATGGATTCCTGTAAGTTTGAAAACAACAAACAAAAAATGATGCTGAGGCAATCTCTGGAGCAAACAGTCTTTCAGCATTAGTCAAAAAGACTGCAATAGAAACATCTGAAAGTGCACTCTCTAGTTATGAGATATCTCACGGCCTGTGGAGGCGGATAATATTAGAGGCCACTAACTCCTAAAGTTTATTTTTCTTAAAGTTTTCACTTCAAATAAAGCTTTGTTTTAAAATGTATGGGGCCAACTGTTAGAGCATTGAAGTCCTGGTTATTAGCCAGCTAGAGCCCATGAATTATGTTTAGTGAGAAGTTTATTGGCTCAGTAAACACCGTTCCAGTTCCCCTCACCCCTGAACTGTGGAGGCCAAACCAAGAGATATTCAATGCCATGTTACCACCAGCACCAGAGCAACCATTATCTGATTACAGGCATTTTATTTTTTATAAGGAATTTGCTATTGCATCATTTAATACACGGAAGTCTTTAAATTTACCAAGGCAACACACAAAGAGTAAGTAACTGTTTGGTCCTGTTTACCATCTTCTTGAGCAGGAATATTTGTTTCCATCTCGGAGCTTTCTGAGTCCAAGCACTACAGAAATGCAGTCCCTCAAACTCTGAGTAAGGCAAGCTAACGAGATTAGAGTGGGCAACCACAGAGCTTTCTGATAAAACCACCCTATGGAGCCAGGGCAGAGTACAGGGCAGTAAGAAGTTGCATTCGTTTCCTCTTACTGCCACTTTGTCTTAAGGAGACTCATAAAAATGGAGTCCGTTCTGTGTTCCGAGAGTAGGTGGCCAGAGCTCAGACTAAGTCTGGTTGGATTTGGATGCTGTTCTTTTAAAGTTACACAGTCAAGAGCAACTCACACCATTATGACCTAATGGGAGAGCCGGATACAGCTCGGACACGGTCCGGGTAAGATGCACGTGCCCAAAACGGCGCAGAATGACGTGGCACTAGCACTGCCCAGCCTCACGCCGCCTGTGCACAGCGCCAGGAACCCAGAGAGCGAAAGAGAAGGTGGGCATCTCCAGAACTAGCAAGACTGATGTGTAGCTGTGCAAATCCAGAAGCGACTTCTGCCTGTGTGTCTGGTTTTGGCCTGTGCACAAAGGTGTTTCATCTGTTACCTCTCACTGCCATGAGCTAAAGCCTCACATACAGAGTGAGGCAATGATCAGTCAGTGGGCAGTAACTTGTTTGTGTGCTTCTTGTTCCAATTCTCTGCAAGAGCTAAAATACACCAGAAGACCATACAGGAACTGTGTCAGTGCTCGAGGCAAGGAAAGTCAATTTAGTTGGAAGAGTAAGGATGCAAAAAAGAGTGCTATAATAACAGTAGTCTGTTCTGGTAGCAAAGTAAACTGGAACTGAAGGAATTTAGGTTCTCCTCCTAGTTCTCTCCATCTGTCACACCGCCTTGGCTGAATAATGCTTCTCTTCGTGTCTCTGCTTCCTTTCTCACCTTTTGCCTGTGCTGTCCATTTAGATGGTGACATTCCTCAGGGAAGAGATTGTGCTTGTCCAGAACGCAGTGACAGCCTTAGGGCTCTGCAGTCCCTAAGCCAAACAATGCTTTTGTATAAGGACTTTGCTATAGACCAATTTACATAACATCAACTATGAAATCTCTTATTCTCATGTAAATGCTTCTTCTGATTCCTGAGAATCACAATGCCAGAATCTGGCCATACAACAAGGAAGAACCTTGGCAGTACGGATCCTTAATGTCCAGTCTATCCCACAAGGACGTGCCAAGGCCATATCATCACACCCATAACAAAGCACCTCTAGGGAGCAAGCACAGTTAAAATCTTTCCACCCCAGTAGTGGTGAAAGACAAGATACCCTTTTCTTTAAACTTAACCCTCTCCCTTCCAAAGAATGCCTGGAATTTCTACTATTTCCCAGCAGAGACTGGAAGGCAAAGACTTGGCATGGGGCAAGCCAGATAAGAGCAGTTGCCTTCTCTAGGTTTTGTTAACTCCGCATAATTGCTTAGGGCATGTGATGGTTAGAGAGAGAGACACACACACGTCTGTCAGAGACAGACTACAAATCACTAGCATAATTCCAAGCAAACAAAATCTAGTTTACAATGTGGCTGCGGTATATAAAACACCTCTGTAAAACTACAGTATAATTCAACTGCTGCAGGTTTAATTTACAAAGTAATGATATAGTTTTCCCTCTCAAAGACTGCTATTTAGGGTCACTAAGACGTTGAATAAAGTCTTTGCTGTCTTCTGGGACACATGGCGAAGGCTGATTGTTGTTGAAAGCCTCTCTAAGCAAGCTACATTTAAATACCATGTTTTGCAAAAGGGCCCATATTATCTTGCATGCGAATTCCAGTTCCTTTACCAGTTTAAAATCTGGGTCAGAGCAATTTGCTTACATTTGGAGTCCTTTTCCAAAATTAATGGTATGTGGGATTTAGAGTTGTAGATATAAGACAACCAGATAAACTGCTATTATCTGCTCTGCATCATGCACGTACCATCTACGGTTTTCCTGCTAAGCTTTGTTCACATCTACGACCCACTTCTTCAGCAGTTGCACATTCAGCATACTAATGATATTATTCTTGGCCATCCTGTTAAACTCACAGTGTAAGTTAAATGCACAGTAGGGGGCCCTGCTGGATTCTCAACAGTTTTTAGATGGCTACAGATTATAGCTGGCCAAGGGTGGAAGTTTTGATAAGCAGTCATGAAGCTGAGAGCTCTTCTATTCAAATAGGATGTTGACTAGTGCTGACTCCCTCTCTGCCACTTCTCTGGCGATAACTAGATTACCCGAATGTACTGCACTTCGGGCTACATCAGACCACCGCTTGGAAGCTCCAGTTAGTGCTCCATACAGCTGCCAAATTGCTGAGCTAAATTTCACACAGGGATCACACAGAACAACTGTGACGGCTAATGTCCTGTTTGTTTCACATTGCCATTCAAGGGGGTACTTTTGGATTACTAATACCTTGTATGACTTGGGTGCTGGCTATTTGAGAGATTATTTATTTCATTGTGTCCTGACGGGCGGTTGTTAGCCGGAAGCCAAGCCCTCTGCACACATGTTTAAGTCTCTCTGATCTGGAAATTTGGGTGGCATAATATCTGCTCAGGAGTCCCACCCAGAGCTAGGATCCTGCCCACATTTATTTTGGTGCTTCTTGAAAGAAGACAGACAGAAAGGAAGGAAAAAAGAAAGAAGCCCAAAACCACAACACAAGTTTGCAAGTTAAACTTACTGACAGAACTGACCTGCGAAGTGCAAAACAATAACAGAGAATTATGACATTCAGAGTTTCCCATAATATTCCTCCAGGTATGGAATATTGTATTTTCTTAATGCAAGCCACTTTGGAGTGACAGTCAACGAAAGAACATTAAGTACAATAAAAATATTGGGTTTAGGATAAAAATGTGGTTCCCACCTATGGGCTTGTAAAGGAAAACTCGGCAGAGTCTTACACTTCTCACAGGTAAATTCTGAATTTTCATCCCCTTGTTCATGAGCCAGGCAGAATAAAAATATCCACCTACACTAAACCAAAGGGAGCCACTCGTAACCCAGACACAACCACAACAGACATTCTCGACAGTCCTTGGCTTAATAGAACACTGCTTTGTGGTTATACCCACCACTAGGATTTCAGCTTGCAAGTTCCAGCACGTTTAATTTATTCCAGGTCATACATCAAATATAATATTAAAATTTAAGATGGCATTTGAGATTGAGACTTTCTTTTGCAGTGTGAGTAGAAAGAACACGGTTGGGACTGCGGGCACATGAGCATATTAATACATAAACACAAACTCGTAGCCATCACTCAACAAAAACAACCGGTCTTTAAGAGGGGAAAAAAAGTTGTAAAAAGAATCAATTCCATTAAATAGCTCTATAAATCAATTCCACCAAAAATCAATGGGAAACTACATCCACAAGGTGCCAAGTAACTCCCACACATCAGGTGCAAGTGTCCGTGCCGGTGGCCATGCAGCAGCTCTGCCTGCCGGGTATTCAGACAGCCAAGGGCTGGGGCAAGAACCCCTTCGGTGCCCACGCTGCCCTCCAGCTCCCTCCTACAGTGCTTTCTGCCCGCTCGCTCAGGGCAAGCTGCATGCTGAGGCCTCCAGGGAAAGCAGAAACATCACTCCCTTCCAAAGCTTGCGTATCTGCACGGTGGAGCCAAAACCAGGAGCAGACTCCGGCTGCTCCTCACACGGGCCGCGCAGACCCTTGCCTCCAGGCAGTCCCTCTTAAAAGACAGCGGAGGAAAACTTGCGTAACTTGTGTGAGCCAGGCATCCCACATGCCCACGTCTGAAATGAAGCATGACTTTGGGATTTTCTGGCAGGCTTTGTGCCACATCAGGTGTCCTTCCCCTCCCAAAGGGGAGCTGACTTATGCACAGAAACAGAGAAGGTGGTAGAGGAACATTCGGGATGTGGGGCCCAGCAGCCACCAGCATGCAGTAAGTCACATACTGTTTAAACTAATTACCTGTTTGGGCACAAGTTCACGAGTTCCACATTGTGTCAGTCTTGACTGTTCAGTGACTCCCCAGTGACAGTGCCAGGCCACTGTCCTCTTACTTTCAAAGTGCAGCTCAGTTGCATTTTCACATTTATAGGCTGTGGATGCCCCTTCGATGACTGGATAAACCCTTGGGGCTTTCATTTTGTGCTGGCAGCTCTCAGATGACTTTAGAAACAAATCCCCTGGGGCTTTTGTTCTTTGTGGCAGAGGAGAGAGAGGGCACAGAAGATTCTGGCTTTGTTAAAACCTGCAGAAAAATTCATGTCCTGTGTCTTCCCCTTCATGTGCTCCACATGTGCTGTCGTGTCTCTGGGCCTATTATAGACACACACTATTTAAGAAATTCAGACACAGCATTTTTGCAACAGAAAAACTTTATGAGTTGGCCTCTGCTATTCAGCACTAAGTACCAAACCCCATTTTTTCCTATTGTAACTGAACGCCAAGTGTAACTGAATTCAGTTATTCCACACAGGAACACTCATGTCTGGTATTATTCACATATATTTAAATTAGAGAAAGAGTGCATATGTGTGTGTGTATAATAAATAATGATCGATTTAATGACAAGGCTCAAGACCTTCTCAATTCCATGGCAGGGAATGAGACTATATACTGCTTCCCTCCAAGGCTCTGTGACCCAACTGCAGGAAGAATTTGATCTGCAAATTGCATCTTAGCTGCTGGGCCTGATCTTAGCGATGAGCACCTTCAACCTACTGATTTCAACAGGATTTGAGAGCATTTGATAGCAAACCTTCCACCAGTCACAAGTTTTCCCTAGACATAGGGGCATGCAGTTCTGCAAAGCAAGACTTTGACATAGGCTGGAGGTTTGAGGTTAAGAACAAGTGGGAATTGTACAACCAGAGGCTTCAATCTAACCACTGGTATCTAGCAAGACAAAGCAGCAACACATTCAAGCTTGTCTCTTTTGGAATATTCCTTAGAACTTTATCATATGACTCTTCTGCTCCAGAAGAATTAACCAAACATTAAGAAGTATACTAAGGGAAGCAGAAGAACATTGTCAGTAGAACAGCCAGAAGATTTTCCTGCAAGTCACAGTAGATGTTCCTCTTTTTCCCTGTCCCTAAAAGCAGCCACAATGATACTTTCTTATTTACTGGGATATCAGTTCATACAAGTCAGGGGAAAAACAGATTTGTGCCAAGTGATCTTCAACTATTGTAATAGGAAGGACGTTTGCAGAGAGTTTTGAAACACAGATCTTACTCTAAAAAGAGTCTTCATGCACAAACAAATGCTACACCAACACTTGCATGGAAGTAACCCTATTCGGTGACTCTCTGAAGTTCCTGAGTAGCTTGAAGTGAAGAAATTACTCTTACATTGGTGCAGGACAGCCCAAAACATGGTGCGAAGTTTGTGCAGAAGGAGACAGAGAAAACAGATAGGAATAAGTACAGCCCAGAGAATGAAGAGACTACAGCGATAGGGTAGATATGTAGAAATGGTTGGAAAAGGCAAGTATGTGCACAACGGAGGATTCTGGAGGAAGCAGAACCCAACAGCTTAGATAACCAAAGCATAAATAAGCAGACACTACGGACCAAGAGTTGAAGCCAGCACAGGGATCTGAAGTGTCAGTTTGCATTTAAAGACTATTGTGGTTAAAACCATACACCAATAATAGACAAATGAGATTAACTGAAAAATTAGTCTGTGGAAATAGACTCAGAGAGAGGATTGCAAGGATTTTTTTTTTTTTTTAAATCCTGCTCCTAAACTCTTCTATACTCAAGAAAAAAAATGTTAAATCCCATTTCGTGACACTATAGGACTAAAAACTTAACACCATATTTCATAGTGGTTAACATGAAACAGGATTACTGTGTTGACTTGTTCTTAAAGAGCAAATACATTCTAAAAACTAGATTGAGAATGAGGTATTTTTCTTTCTGCCAAATCCTCTGACAAGTAGGAGGAGGAGGGAGAAAACGTATTTTTCTTTAAGACTTCTGGGGATGAACAGAATTAAAAAGTCTGTTGCCCTCAGCAGAACTGATGTACTCTTCCAGTTGGACCTTTTTTGTTCAGTCATTCACTGTAGAGGCTGACTTCATATGAATAATCGTGCTTTTCTTTCCTTCCGTGCTTTTCAGATGAAGCGCTTACACTCTTTTCAACGAAAGCAAAAGAAACGCTTTGTTTATCCCTTAAGATAAGACCAGACCCATAAGACCCCTAAGACCAGAAAGGTCCTATGAAGAAGATCCGATGACCCATGAGAAGGAATAACTTCTTAATCTCAGCCAACGAACTGCCTCCTAAGAAAAAGAAAGATGGAATGCCCTACCCACGCAGACATCCCAACCAGAGCCTTCTCTGGCACGGTGGTGCCACAGTCTGTCTGGGACTTCACCGTGTTACAGCCTTTTGCACGGAGAGCACCGCGGCAGTGAGCACCTGACACACATCCAGCGAGACTCGTAATGCCTTGCCTGTTTTCTCTTGAGCCTCTGAACTGCGACCTCAAAGCAAATGAATCTGAGAAGAAAATACATTAATCAGGCATTCACTCAGCCAGGCTCAGGATTTTAAAACCAGGGATCTGAATCAGCTCTATCACCTCCCACTTCTTTCCTGACACAATTAGTCAGCATCTGCCCCAGCAGCCAACCCACTGCCTCTCAGAGCGGGGACAAGCAGCTGCAACTCCCTTGCCCGCTGCCTGCCTCCTAACGGGCTGCAGAACGCGGGGAATGGCTTACGGAACTCTGCCCAGCGAAGGTCAGCATCCCTCCCCTGCGCTCAGAGGAATGAGAGGAGCTGGGAACAGCTACCGCTCACAGCCTCTTCGATTCCGCGCTGCAGCCCAAGCACAGGTTCAGACGTGTCCCAGACACACCTCTCCCCACCTTGGACCAAGGCCGTGCCAGCTCCACACACCTGTTGGAGGCTTCCCCACATTTTGAGGGAATCCCCAGAAGGGGATTTGCAGGTGCTCCGCTCCCTTCAAAGAGTTCAGGCAACAGATCAGCCTGGGAAATTGGACCCGTAGGATTGGATGTGGTCCTCTGAACTTTTCCAAGGTGTTCTGAGCCCACCAGGCTGGCAGGACTGAACTTCATAGCTAAGCATTTTGAAAAAAGCATGTGCTTTTACATTCCGGTTGAATTTTTGCTAGGGAAACTTTGCAAAGGCATCACTAGCGTATCCACAGGAGTTTTGCAATTCTAGGTTACAGGTGATTACAGCAAATAAACAAGCACGCAAGTCGGGGTCGGAAGTGGGCTTTTACTTAAGGCCTGACTCACCAGGCACTTGAAAAATAAATAAAACCCCCGAGCAGTTCTGCTTTACCCAACAGCCACAAGGCCCCAGCCCCACTCCTCAGGCTGGATTGTGAAAGCTCTTACCCCAGCAGTCACACCGAGTTCAAGCAAAGCGCCTGAGTAAGCGTTTGCAGAATCTGACCCCCCCCAGTCGGTTCTCTACACTGCACCTATTTGTGCCTTGCATTGCAAGCTCCTTAGCCAGGGACATGGTCTGGAAGTATATTGTCAGCTGCAATGTGCTTTATCTCTATGTATGGCATTAAATCTAATTTTTTGTGCCAAGTGCAGCATTACCCTTACAATGACACCTATTAGAGACAGTTTCCTCTGAAGACTGTGATCTGACCAACAACCAGTTAGCGCTGTTCATTTTTTTCTTTTATTGCAAAACCACCGTGTTCATAGTGCCTCTCCACTTTAATTTCAAGCTTTTTGTTAAAAAATAGTAAGACAGGCACTGAATTACAGAAACCCAACATCCTGGCATTACACTGACTTCTCTTGAGATGCTGCCATCCTTTCTTCCCTGAAGATTTAAAAAACTGGGAACCGAAAACAAAATTAAAGCAACAAACTTGACTGATTGGTCTCCAGCAATGTGTAAGCTGAGCGGAGGCAGATTTGCTTTCCCTGTGCCAGTGCGAGCGTTCCTGATGGGCACCCAGCCCCTTCCCCCTCCCGAGGCACAGAAGAGGGAGGGGTGGGACTGCAACATGGCACAGCACGGAGCAGTTCTTACGGAAAAAAAACCTGCAGGTTCCCCTGAAATGCCGCGTCCCGCATGCCACAAAGGACAGCTGCTACCTTCTCACTTACAAAAACGTGACCCCGGCCGGTCAACGGACACAGCTAATGCTGTCAGATGCCCTCCCACTCACCACTTTTGATGGTCAAAGCCATTGTAACAAAGCAGCTTCTCCCCCATCTCAAAAGGGGACGTGCTTTGCTTTTGCTCCAAGAAGGCTTGGGGGGCTGTGGGGGTGTGCTTTGGGGTTGTTTTTTTGCTTTTTGGTGGGTGTGCAACCCACAGTGTTTTATACAAACACAGAGGTAGCATGGGTCCATGAGTAACCGCAGAGGAAGCAAGCACAAATAGGCAAATATTCTGAGTAATGGCAGAGTGAATAATGCACATGGAAACTTGCCTGGACTCACCAGGACTCCTTTCCCCCTTTCTTGTCCAACCAGTTCACGGATGGGGAACATCCCAAGCCTCTGGCATTCGGTATTAGCTGCTCTGGGTATTAGGTAGAAAACTACTGATAAGTCTTTTGAAACGGTACAGCTGGCGTCATGTAGTCCACGTCCCATTTCATATGAACCTCTCAAAATTTGGAAGGGAGAGGGAGATTTTGTTTATTTATTACAAGTGAAAGAGAGAAACTGGGATGCTTAATCAGTCATTTGCATCTGCTGGGAGTTGAAGCTGGTCTGTTTGGCCATGGCCATGGGTTCTGTTTGTTAGGGAAGAACCCTTGTGCAGCTTTCAGAAAATCATAGAAACATCTCAAAAAAGGCTATATGAAGATGCCAGAGACACAGCTGTAAGTCACAGATTACTAATTATTAAAGCATTTTGAGATCCTTGGGTGGAAAGGATCTCTTTGCTGGATAGGCAAATATTTTAATTCCGTACTCCAATGATCATTGTTCCAGCAGGACCCTTAAAATATATGTTGCTTGCATGACTGTCCTCTGTAGTTACATCTCCATGCAGCTTTAAATAACAGCATGATTTCCAGCACTACAGCACTACCCAATGTACTGGTTTTCTCTGCATTTGATTCCACTTAGAAGACACTGAATTATTAGTACAGCGTTCAGTTTGAAATCTTTTTGCACCATTAACAGAGTGAAGTATTAGACAATAGTGGCTACTACTGTTATTTATTGTTCATTAAATGCTAATGGAAATTCAGCCCATCTTCAAAATGTCATGCCCTTACACACGTAGAGATAGAGAGGTACAAGCAGATTACAGGATTCTTCCAGCATCAAACAACAAATTGGTGGCAAACAAATTCTCATACTCAACTCTTTGTTCTAGCCACCAAAATAGAGACTGTCATTAGGATAATGGCTTATAGTCCTCTCCACACTCAGGTCACTTTTTCCCTCACTCGGGAGCTAAGGAATATCACTACAGCAATTAAACCCATCAGTTAGGAGTAGCAACCCGAAACTGGGAGACCCAGCACAACTGGGATAAGCCAGCTGACTACAACTGCTAAAAAGAGGTCCACGCTTGGGGAAATACTCGAGACATTCCTTCTCCAGAGGTGCCACCCATAACAACAGACCAGCGGTCTCAAACACCTCTGCATCTCGGATGGGTATGCAGAACCGCATACATTAAACTACTTTTCTTGGAGTTCAGTTACAAATGCTGCCAGCTTGTAAACAGCAGAGTCAGTTTTGCTGCCAACACGGTTTTTACCTGGAGCAAACGGAAGTGCTTTTCCAAGAATTTCCAAGACTGTTGTGTCATGCGCTACGCTGGCACCGCACCACGCAGCCCAGGGAGGAAAGGGCAAAAAATACAAGCTGCTGCTCTGCGCATCCTGAAAGGGATTATTTAAAGGCATTTATTTATTCCCGGGAAGAGACTGGCAGTGCAAAACAGACCTTCCAAAAAACGCCAGTGTTCACTGCAGGGGAATATAGTCTTGTTAATATTTTCAGTGCTGTAGCAAAAAGTGAATAATTTTTATAGCTGGCATGTTTCAATTTTTGTTACAATTTTGAAAGCTTTGTTTGATAAAGTACAGTAGAGACCAAGAAACGTAACATTTCTGAAGGAGTGGAGAGCAATCTTCTCTAGTCTTCCTCCCCCGCCGTGGGTTTTGCATAACGCTATAGCGTTAGTCCTTTGGCAACTTTACCATTTTGAAGCTTTACTAGAATTATGTGTCTGATGACAGCATTTACAGGCCCCTGTTAAGGTCAGGGTCCCATTGAGCAAACATTTAAATATGATGAGCATTTATAAGATAAATACACAAGATAAACCAAGGACATTGTATTCTCCACACATTAAAGATGAAGAAAACTTAAGTTGCTTAACTTCCTTCATGACCCTAGCATGGAAAACTTAAATCAGCAACAGCAACTGAACCCGGACTTCCCTAGACGGCGAGCTCATCCAGAAGAACTGAATGCATGCATACACTCGACCACTGCACCAGTTCATAAGAGTAAGCACTTCCAACCGAGTTTTCTGGGTAAAACTTTTTGAGTTTTAAGCTGCGTTACTTTTAAAACACGCTCAGCCAAACATCCGTCTGCTGGCATCTGAAGAATTACAAGACAACTCTCACTCTCATGCCAGAATTTCCTTTACTGAGCATGTTGGTACTACAGTTCTGGCTATGTACACTTCATAGATATGCACGCACATTTATTGATTTTAGTGGACTCCCTGCCATCTACAACTTTGGTAGACCTTTTTCCTGCCTAGGAGGACACCCACATTTTTCTTTGCAGACTGGGCATAATCGTGTCACTAATATCACATTATCAAAGAGCATCTGAACAGCCTAGAAAATGAACAAAGAGCCTTTTTCAAGGACTCAGGATGTGCAAAAAGTTCCACACGAGGACCATTCTGAACACTTTATGGGGGTAAACAGAAACTAGGAATAACAAAGCACCTCACCCTTCCTGGTGTAGGGGAAACAACATTAAATAAAACCAGCACAACTTCAAGTCTCACTATACACTGGCATAATTGCGAAGCCTCTTTTAAATAGGTCTTTTTTTAAAAAAAAAAATCAGTCTTCAATTGTATGTGTTTGCTAGTGAAGTCCCTAAACAGAGAAAGCCTCTACTTTATTGTTTCATCCAGTCCTGGGCAGTTAACTAACATTCTGCATCAGGAGCCTCTTGTAAAGGGACAGAGAGGATGTTTTTTTCAGTTTTAGTTCGATAACTAGTTCTTTCAGACTGGAGAAAGCAATTCAGATTTGGAGAGAAGCGGAAGGGCAGGAAAGCTTACTTCCCTCCAAATTAAACCTAGGTGTTAAAGACTAATATCTACCAGTTCTGAACTCATAAAAGAGCAGCGTAACTAGAAAATAATCTATTCTCTTTCGCCCAAAGAACATTTCCTTTGCTTTGCATTTAAAATGGAGCTGAATAAGATTCACAGAGTAAGTCACACTGGAAGGGACCTCAGGAGGCCATCAGAAAGTATTTTGATAAGAAAATATTTTCCAAATATTTTTATTTAACACTTCAAAATACTCAGGTTTAGCATTTCATTGAATTTAAGTTTATTTAAGAAGCTGTCTGATACATTTCTCAGAAACAGTAACATAGCAAATTAATTTTGTTTCTGATTTGCATGTTAAATCATAGCTTGAATGTGTTAAACCCTGTCCGCCTGCCTAAGAGAAAATAATACCAAACCTACTTTAAAGTTATTTTTAGTTGCACATCAGCATGTTCTAATAGGTACAAACCAGTGAGATCCAGTCTTTCCACTGGAGAGTTACTACCACACAGACAAACAAGCAAGCTTTAAAATAAGGTTTCTTGTCGGCTGATTTCAATTCTCAGTTAAAATTGGCAATGCAAATTACTCTGTTCTGCTCTTTATCGGACAAGAGAAAAGATTTCCAAACTGTCAAACTGGCTGGTGGCATCTTGACAGCAGACGGAATCGCAGTAAGTGGAGTCCTACATGGCAGCGTCTTTATGGGACTCCTGGAAAACTGAATCCGCACGCTGAATGGCCCTTTATACAACGGGAAACGAGCACACATTTGGGGGAAGGAATCTGCTGTACACCCCTGTCATCGTAAACCCGTCCAGGAATGAATGGGACCAGCCCAGCACGAGGAGCGGAGCAAGGTTGTTTACCACATGAGGCTGCCCCCCCGGCCAGTCAGGCGTGTATCTCTCTTAAAACTCATGGCAAAAGACTGATTTGAAGACGATTTTATCTTGCGTAGTGTTTGGTTCAGTGGGGGGAGGGAGTGGATAGGGCAGACTGATGTATTATTGAAAGCAACCCCCTCTTCCTTGGCCCAAGAGACAGAAGGACGGCGAATGCCTCAGGCCAGCGTACTGACGTGGAACGCCCTCCGCCTCCCCCCCAGAACCCGGGCCAGGACAACATCGCAAGTTCTCCATCCAGTAGCTAAAGCTGGAAGAACAAGAGGGAGTTGGTTCCTTGTTCCTGCATCCATCTCTCAGAACATTTAGCAACAGAAGCAAGAAAACGCCCTGTTTTCAGGGCCATTTTTACTGGGACAACAGCCCCTGATGACAGTTTTGAGCAGGAGGCTCCCTGCACTTCTCTAAACTCTTCAGCAGACTATGACCCTTCCTCTCCCGGCTTAGCTGTCAGTGTGTCAAAGCGTGTCTTCGGACACTTTCTGGAGGAGAACTGGGCGGTTTTGTCTTTTCTACATGAGCAAGAGAGCCAGCGCTGAAGGAAGTTTCCCACAACAGGTCCATTTCCAAACACCTGCTGGAGGTTTTCAGTTTAAAAGATCTCTCTTCAGCCCCTCTAAATCTGCATCGTGCACATCAGAATATGTGATACAGTACACATGTAATCCTGGATAAACTAGATTCCCCACCCCTTTCCATTAAGTAAAATCAGTAACTACAATCCCTGTTTGGGATTTGTGATTACAAGGATCACCCTCCGCCCTGCCCCGGTCAAACAATACGGGCTCTAGGACAGCATGAGAGCCATCACGTCAATAATGCAAAACCCTGTTGCTTCCACTCCAGAACAGCTGACCTGAAGTGCACGCTAGGCTGTGCTTATTAACAAAATGAGAAACCTGATATATAGAAAGAAAACACTATGTGAGGATTAATCCTGGATTGCAGTTTGTGGCCAGCGCTGGGCTGTCATCCAAACAGAGATGAAAAAGAACAAAATTTCTCCCACCTGTCACTTACAGCAGGTACAGCTCTTGCAGTGCCGTCGTCTCCTCCTTGCAATCCCTTTTATATCAGCTTAAAATTCAGGACTGACCTCACTGTTTCATTTCTTCCTTGTTTTGTGGGAACCAGCACCAGAGGGTGAATTTTCTTTCCAGGAATTACAAACAAGAATCGTGAGTAACTTACAAGTTTGGACAGCTAGCTTGTAATACGTGTGCACTTCAAGGAACGAAACCCAGCTTAAAATTGGCGTCCTGTTGGAACCTGGAGATGCTAACTGAACAAAAAAATACAACTCTCAGGAGCACTTTTTTTTTAATGTTGCTTCATCTGCTTTTGAGAGGGGTAAGCACACCGTCACAGCTGATTAAAAAACCCTCAACAAACCGATGCAGTTGCTTTGCCAATGAGCTACAGCACAGCAGACTGAACTCTGCATTGCAATGTATTGTCCGTGCTTTCGATACTACAGCAAGATAAAAACCAATTTAAGCAGCCCTACTGGTTTAATCGCTGGTGTTCAATCCACGCCAGGCCAAAGGAGAAGTCATCTTTATTTTTTAAAAGATATTCTCCTGCTTATGGCTGGGTCGACACTCTGATGTTGCAGTCCCACAGCTGAGCCCTGTTAATTTTTCTCCCAGCCCAGCAGGGCAGGCATGTCCGCTGATGCTGAAACGGTCCCCCTTCCCATGGAGCTTTGCCTGTCACAACACAGCCAATGGCACGGCTATGTCGCAGATGCGATTTCTGCCTTCTCCCATTCCGAGACCACATCTGCTGCTGCACTGAAATGCCACTTCTGGCAACGTTCTTCCCCGGATGCTGTCAGAAACTGCAGTTTTGTTCATACACTTTATCAGTCAAATTTGCTTAGGAGATGGGAAACTTGGTGTTCTGTAGAGAAGACGTGACAAGCCCGTCATACCACCTTCTGCCTATCAAGCTCCAGTACGTTCACCAGACTGGACAAGAGGGTAAAACGCTGCAGTCAGCACAAACAGGAGTTCTGATATGAAGGCAAAAGCACCTCCATTTTCAAACATTATCCTATTTCCCTACAGCTACCATCAAAGAAGGTGGCAGGAGCTCAAAGAACAGCCACATACTATTTTCTGTACAAGGTCAAAGGAATGCACAACATACAGTTTATGTCTGACAGTTCTTCATTACTGCGGGCTGTAAAGATGCTAGAAAATGAGAACTTCCATTGCAAGGTCTGCTGTTCACAACTTCAGATTTCATGCTGTGACCACCAATTTTGGGATGTGGTGGCTGTTTCAGGGAGTTTCAATCCATTACACTGCCAAAGGGATTAGCATTAGGTTGTGTTCTAGTTGCTTTAAATGACTAATCAACACAAATGGAACACGTACCCTCCTGGAATAAGGCCTCCAACCTCCTCTTTCTCTCCTTCTCTCTCCCCCACCCCTTGTCACACATTGGCTTCTGCCAAACAATTCCGCACTGACACCACAGCGTATCATGTGAGAGCAAGTGCTTCAAGCATCTTGCGATACTTATTACTATCTACACATGCATAAGTCATTCTGCCCAGCAACGTATGTGAATACTAACGTGAGCTATTTCTTTATGCATTAAAGATTTAGAGCTCTCCCAGATCCGTCCTTGGAAGAGGCTTTTCCCCCAAACACTGAAAAATCATCCCTTTTATGTATATGCATCTCGTCTGCATTTCACGAAGATTAGGAAGCATGACATAAGAAAAACCTGCTATATCCACGGATTCTCCCCTTCCTCCTGCTTACACCCCTGCGGCCACACGAGTCTGCCATGATCAGGCAATGGATTTTAGCCGCAAAAGAACAAGGCACATATGCGGGGTTTCCTTACCCATGTTAGAATGGAAAGTAACAAATGTAAGAGGTTGCTTATTCTTAATCCTGATCTCCTCCAGAGCTAAAATGATATGTCAGTAGCAGGTGGCAAGTTTGAAGACCCCTCCTGTTTTTTTTTTATTTAAAATAAATATAACAGAGGGCACGCAGATTTGACCTAACGGGTCAACCACCAAAAGTTAAACTGATTTAAATAATTAGACCTAGAATGTGAGGCACCACTGCAAACAATTGCTCCTAATGCTTTTAGGATTAGATTGCTAATGAAAAGGAGCAAAAAGAAGGCCACTTGCAGTTGTGGAAACAAATCAATTTTCTTTCCACGTGCCATTTTCTCCATGTAGATTTGCTGTGAAATCCTAAGGAGTCATTTACACCTTTCTCTCCAGAGCTGCTGTAGTAGATACAATAGTTCTAAGTCGTAAAAAATAGTAATAAGTCATCTTGAAATACTTCTTGTTTATACACTGTATTTATCAAGCACAGCAAACATCTGCTCATAGTTCTGACATTTTCCAATGAAAGTGACTATTGCATATTGTTTCCCCCTTTAATTTGTGGAAAAACATGGGAGCCATTCAAATATAAACAGCATTCCGCAACAAATTTAAACCAGTTTTGGTCAAAGGACAGTTTATTAGCAGAATGTAATTTTGATGCTCTTCCTAACTGGTTTCTGTCTGCTCTCTCGGATTTATTCTAGCAGCTGAGTAGCATCCAGGGTGATTTCGGTAACACCGGCTTTCACATCGAACTCACCCATTCGGCTGAAGGCGGCCCCCCGCCCGCAGCCCGCACCGGCCCGGCTTCGCGGAGGCGGAAAGTTGGGAGCCGCGGGCGGCCGGCGCGGACACGCGGGCGCGGGGCCGGGCGGAGCGCGGCTGGCGGCCGCGATAACGGGGGCGGGGGGGGGACGCCGGGAGCCCCGGGCCGGGCCGGGCCGGCTGAAGTCAATAATTGACTTCTCCCGCGGCTCCCGCCCCGTACAAAAGGGGCCGGGAGCGGGCAGGGCGCTGCGGGCACGGCACCGCACCGCGCGGGGGGCCGCGCACACCGCCCACCCCCCCCTCCCCCGCCGGCTCGGCTTTTAAATGCAACCAGATAAACAAAAAAGCCCGGCTGCCCCCGCCGCCCGGCCGGCACCGGCACCGTCGCGCCTGGGGACGAGGAGCCCGGCCCGGCTCGGCGGCGCCGCTCGCCCGGCACCGGGAGCCGCGGGCGGCGATCAGCCCCGCCGGCTCCCGGCGCTGCAGCGGTGCGCGGCTCGGCGGCAGCGCTGCCAGCCGGCACGGACAATCGCGTTATTTCTTTTTTCGGCGGGTGGACAGCTCTGCGCCGGGCGGCGCGGCCGGGGAGCGCGCATTTCCTGCGGGGGCACAAAGCCGGGCGGGCAGGGTCCGGCGAGCCCCCGGCCGCGGGAGGGGGCGCGATCCTGCGCTCCTTCCATCGCATCCCAGACCGTGCCGTAACAAAAGCCAGAGCCCCGCGGCGACGGGCAGGGCGAGCGGAGCCGGCGGGTCCTTCCCTCCGCCATCCCGAACGGCCGAGGGGGGCGGCGGGGAACGGGGCGGCGGGGGAGGCCCGGGGCAAAAGTTCACCGCGGTCCCCGTAGGGCAGGGGGTGCCCGGTGGGGCAGGGGCCGGCGCTGGGGCGGGGGGATGCCGGCCTGGCTCGTCGCCTTGCAGCCCCGCGGATGGACTGCGGGGGGCAAGGAGGCGATGCACGTCCCGGGAGCCCCTTCCCTGCCCGCTCCTCCACAATGCGGCCGGATCCCCTGCACGAACACGCCCCCCCGGCACCCCGAGGCTCGGCTCCCTCCTTTCGGGGGAGAAAAAAGAAATATAAAAAAAATTCGTCTGACTTGCAGGGGCGAGCGGGGACGGGGAGAAGGCTGCTGCGCCGGGTCTGCCCGCCCGCCCCGCCGGTCGCCACCACGCCGCCGGCCCCGGCGGCAGCAGCTGCGGCCCCCGGCCCGACCCCGCCGCCGCCGGGAACGGGCACGCACAGCCCCGGCGCACACAAACGGCACGGGAGGAGGGGGAAAGTTTCCAGCCGCTTCAACCAAATAGCCAACGTCTGCAATCCCCAGGCAGGCACGGTGGCGAATGCACCCTGTGCACGCCCCGGCCCCGAAGGCAAGGGGGCAGCGCGCCGGGCGAGCGAGGGGAGGGGGCCCGGGGCACGGAGAGAGGGGGGCAAGAGGGAAAGGAAAACGATCCCTGTTTTTTTCAATGGAACCGCCGCCGGTGCCGGGCACGGCTGCCCAGGGCAGGGAACAAGGGGACACCCCCGCCCCCCCGGCGGCTCTGCCGAGCGGACCCGCACCGAGGGGCAGATGACCGGGGCTGCGCATAAAGAGCGGGGCAGCGGGGTGGGCTCCCGGCAGCGCCCGGCCGCCCCGCGGGACCCGCGCCCCCGCCCGCGCCGCGTTACCTTCTTAGTGCATCTGGAGCAGCAGCTTTTCTTCCCCTTCCCCTCTCCTCCTCCTCCTCTCCCTCTCCTGTCCTCTCGGTTTATACCAGCCTGTTCCTCATCTCACAGCCTTCCTCCCAGCGCCATCTTGCAAGCTTGTGACGTTGGGAGCCGCTCACCCCTGACCCACATTTGAATAGAAGCCAAAATGAAAAAAAGAAGAGGCGAGAGAGGGAGAGAGGAGAGAAAGAGGGGGAAGAAGAAGAAGAAAGAGCGGAACAAGGAGAGGCAGGCGAAGCCGCAGCTAAGCAAGTGCTGTGCCAGTGTGGAACAGCATCGGCTCCCGCTCCCTTGCCAGCTAGTTTAGTAATAAGCAATTTCCTGCTTTTGCAATAAATGTTGCCGCGGCGGGGCTGGGAGAGGGACGGGGAGCTGGGTAATTCCCACCGAGGGACCAGGGCTTCCCCCACCCCCAGCCGCCCCCCCTCCCCTCCCACCCACACCCCGAAACCCAGCCCGGAGCCCGACCACCGCCTCCGGCCACCCCGGCGCTGCTGCTCCCCCCCGGGGTGGGCAAGGAAAAGGGCGTTCGTGAGGATTGTTTCTCCCATCGCTGGTGAGGTCTCAAGCGTGTGCTGAGGGAAATTATATAGATTATAGCTCGTACGCGTATTGGAATCCGAAATGAGCTTTATACACAAATTAAGAAAACATCCTCGTGTATAATGCAATTTGCATATTAGCTTGTTATCACTCCTGTCTGTTTTTTAAAGACAGACACCGCATTTTGCACCATCAAAGGCAGATGGAGACATGGCCTTTGTAGAAATCTGAAGTTTAGTTTTGTGCATTTATTATTTTTTTTTTAGTTATTTACCTACTGGAAGTATACCGAGGGGAAAAGTTATTTGTGTTTTGCATCCCGGGTCCTGCAAAGACTTTCATGCATGCTTAACTTTAAGCACATCAGTAATCACACTGAGCAAGCAGGGGCTATTCAGATTCTTACACTAAGCATGTGCACAGTCTGCAAGCTCAAGCTATTATTTTGTGAAATGTTACGTGGACTGATATCATCTTAATTTTGCTGACCATTGCCACAAAGCACAACTGTGCAGAAATCTGAATTATACCTTTGTAGCACTTTCTCCCTTCGGTAGCTAATTAATCTGTAATAACAGGAGCAATGCATATAAACATTTTTATTGTAATCGTGCAGGGGAGTTCTTCCACTATCCCAAGTAGGAATCACTGTATTAGCTGCAAGTGTGAGATGACATTTTCTTTTCTTCTATGCTCTCAAAGACACCCATAACCAAAACTCTCTGTAGCCCGAGCGAGGCGATTCATTAGTGAAGCTGAGTCTACCATTTAACCCATCTCTACGAATTCCCGAACAGCCTCAACACCAGCGACTCTCTCAGCAGCTTCCTGTGCAGGTCCCTGCCGTTCGCATGCGCTTCAGCTGGAGCCCAGCTGCAGCCTAAGCCCTTCTTCCCTGATAATAAAGGTATTTTCTAGTTGCTCATCCAGAGTTCAAAGTTTCTGCAGGAGATGGTTTCTTCAGCCCTACCAAAGTGGCTTGAGGAGCAAATAAAGATAAGACAAATCACAACAGCCATATCAGAAAGGTCTGGACTGGTGGTTTGTTCACAGTACACCCAGTAAAGAGCAGAACACTTCAGCAGTGGTGAGAACAGCAAACCTGACTGTCAGCACAAGACCCAGTGAAGTAGATAAGGATCAATTCAAGACTCTTCCCCCACCGGGAAGGTTAATTTAAGATTGGTGGTGCTGCTCTTAGCTGTATTTTAAAACTAAGTGGCCTTGCAAATCGCCAGGGAGGTGTAGGTAGCCATTTGCTTCATGCTGTGCCAGAGGAATTGGTAGGCAAATACACAGAAATTCTTGTGCTATGTTATCTAAACAGGGGAAAAATGCATCCTGGAGTTATTTCAGGGAGGTTTAGACATTTGGGTTTAGAAAGACCCGCTTTCGTGAATCGCCGTGTGGCATCTCAAGACCTCAACAATGCCACCGTCTGCCCTCAATCTTCCTTCCTTCCGCTGGAGCTTACCGCCCCAGAAGCGGTCGGAAGAACCGTCTGTCTGCCCCTGCCAGTTCACAGACAAGCATCTTCCTTCAAACCCGCTTTTCCTCAGACATTTGACCAAAGGTGCCAGGCTTCGCACAGGAATGGCTTGAAGCACGAGCATTTCAGTCTGTCTGCCAACTTTGCTAGGCAGAGTGAAGGGAGTGAAGGAGGTTGGGAAGACGGGGAGAAACATCCCAAAAGGCCACCACAAGATTTAGTCTGCAAAAAGCTTTACTTATATTTGAATCTTCTCCAGGTTTGGGGACAATCAGTTCCGAGCATCCCTAAGGAAATGGAGAGAGAGACACATTCTCAGTGGAGACAAAAAAAGATAGAAATTAGGTGTCTGGCACCTAGAAATGATATGGTAGGATGTAACACTGCATGCAGCTTCATATATACATGATAATTATAAGGTTGAAAGAGAATTAATGAGAAAGCTAGACCTGGTGCTGTCACTACAACCATGGACATCTGTGGAGAATCTGATGAGCCAAGAAGAAGTATGACCACACCTACCTGGGAAACATCTACAGGCATGCAAGGCAGATACCACGATACCCATAATGTCTCCAAGCAACCACAACCGGGGAACTTGCCATCCAAACAGAGGGTACACCCTCAAGTTCCAAGAAATCACACCCACTGTGGTCACGTCTGTCACTGGGTGAAACGTGTCCGTGTACGAGAAAAGCAAATGCATTTCTGAGGTACAGAGCACAGCGTTCTCAGGTGAAAGGCTGGACTGGAAGGGTGATGGTGGCACTCTCCTTACAAAAGCTGTGGCACAATGAGCATATTCTGAGGGATGGTTTGGGCTAGTGGATGCTTTGAAGAAAGAGGCTCTTCTATTTCCAGCCAGATACTTGTGGTTAAGTTTGTTTTCTAGTTTTGTTTGACTGTGGGGTTTTAAAGATTTATTTTGAAAAGCGCACATGCAGGACAGCAGACGTGGATTGTGCTGGGTGCTTTGCAGACACAAATGAAAGCTTCAACTTCATCCTCAGTGTGGTGATGAATACGTTGAATACAACCCATCCAAGGTAGCTGTGACAAACAGATTTTTGTCCCAACAGTACACAAACAATTCAGAACAGAATTCAAACAACAAGCAGATTTGATACCATCCTTGTATAATAACCCTTAGTATCTGTTCACCGATAGCTCTGTAATGTTGCTTTCAGGCAGTAAAGTTTAATTAATTGTATCCCCCTGAAATTAAAGATATTGTTTGCCAAATACTTAGACTCACATCAAGTCAGTGGCTGAAACCCACTGGAATTTCAGGGCTTCAGTTTGTTTTCAGTCATTTTCGGTGGGTTCAGAAGCAGCTCCAGTCCTTTGTAGTGGTGCTAATGGTAAGGTTATACTCATCGTAAAGCAGGAAGAGCACATGGGTAGAATTGTTATAGTGGCAAACCAGTGCTGCGGGTGAGCAATGAAGTAATCTGAGCAAAGAAAATGCCATTGCAGAAAGTAAATAGAGTAACGACCAAAGGGTGGCCATGTGCCCTTGCAGCTCTTCAGTGCCACCTGCCTTCAGGCCCGGCGCTAGCGGGTGTCCAGTGCCACCTAGCAGGCAAACCAGTTGTTTACAGTAGTAAACTGATGGATAAAGCTGGGCGGAAAAGTTGAAGCGAGAAGCAAAAACCTGTCATTCGAGCAACCAAGCCAAACATACAGGGCCGAGAACGCCAGTGTAGGGCGTATGTCTGAACGCAAAGTGAATGCGAGGGCTAGCCAGCCTGCTTCTCCAGAATCAATACGGGTTTAGCCCTGAGAACACGGGCAGTTCCTCAACAGAGGTCTGCAGCCATCGCCCCTCCGGTGGGGTAGTCCTGTCAGTGCCACGAAAAATGCTGAGGACCAGAACATCAGACTGGAGCCGAAACGGGCACCCTCTGAGGCATTGCAGCGACCCAGGGAAATCGTGCCTGAGTGGTGGCACAACAGCCGACGATAGCTCAGGAAATTAAAGAGTTATTTTACTGTCCCCTTGATAGACGTATCCCTCTACAGTCAGACATATGCGTCTGGAAGGTCTTTTCCAACAGACTTGGAAGTGTTCATGGAGGAGACACCAATTTTATGCTGAGATGGGTTTTGAAAATCCTTTCTCTCTCAGCTGCAAATGCTCGATGTAGGAATATAGTGTTCTTGGTAAAGCTCCTTTGTAATTCTCTGGATTAGTTGGTTTCCCCACTGCTGTCTCTGGTCTTTTGCCTGCAGTTGGTGGATGGACACAGAGAGTGTTACGTTTTGACCTTTGTATAACGATACTTTAATTTCTCATATGCATTCCTATTTTTGCTAATTCAAAAGAGCTTCTACAAATAATTTTTCCACAGCTTAAAAGGAAAATACAGTCTTTTAGGAAACTCATATGTAATCTAGGAAAATCAGAAACTGTAAATGTAATCTGAATTTTTAGTATCAAAAATAGCCACAAGGGCCACCAGTTCGAAGCTAGTTTTATGCTGCAGCTGGTCACAGACTCACTCAGCTCTTCCTTGGTTTGCGTTGTAAGGGTTCTGTGCAAAATCATGGGCTCAGAAACCCAATTCAAGACAAACCCCAAACCAGCAGAAGGTAGCAGTTTGAAAAATCAGGCTAGTCGTTTAGTGCTTGTACAAGGTACTGTTTTGTACGCTTCTGCTTCCGTTATATTCTTAGTGATAGAAAGTTTTAATTTCCTTGGAAGAGAAGAAACATACAATATTTTTATTGCTACAAGCTGAAGCTTTTTGCTAGGCATTCTGGCACACGCAGGGCTGATGCAAGGGGTTTTGTGACTCTCATCAGATAAAAACATTGCTTCCATTATAACAAGATCTTTGATTTCTGTTGGCCTGTGAATTTCATTGCTAATATGTTCGCTCTGTACCTATCTACAAAACATCTGTGTTTAACTATGTCTGCCCTGTTAGTTAATATAGTCTGTGCAATGGCATAATTTCACTGGACTATGGGAGAGCAATAAAAAGTAAGGAAAACAACTGATGAACAAAACCACTACCTATGTGTGTTAATAATAAAATGAAATTTGCTGGAAATAACTATGAAATAGATGTCAGAAGGAAATTAAAACAAAAGGGAAACATTTCTTCAGCCATGTAAATAAACAGGGAACAAGAAGAGAACTGGTGCTACTAGGAACAAGTACCAGACTGATGGCAAGAATTTGAAATAAATTGTTGAGTTGAAGGTTGTTCTTGCATTATTTGAAAATAGTAGATGTAATACTTTTATTTTTAAAATCATTTAGAAGTTATCTAAGTAGCCACCGAGCTCATTGACTTTGAGACCATTTCAGGCTTTCAGAAGAGTTTTAAATAAAAATACAATTAACGCCAAAAAAAAGAGAGAGAGCGAAAAAGAAGATAAATGTGATAAAATGCATCCGTAATACTGATTTTGATGAGTATCCCAAGCTATTTCTTTGCTGAGATGACTGATTTTCTAAGCAAGGGGAAATGTAGTAGATCTAATCTATATGGATTTTAGTCAAGCATTTGATATGATGCCACGTGGGAAGTTATTAATTAAGATGGAGAAGATGAGGATTAGTACAAGAACAGTAAAATGCGTAAGGAATTGTCTGAAGGAGAGGTGCCAATAGATTACTATTGGGATAGAGAGATTACTGGTGAATCAAGACTGAACGTGTTTCATATTCGCTATAATGATCTATTGTCACTTAAGCTGGGGTCTGCTAAAAAAAATTCTGATGAAACAATCAAGAGGCACTGTCATGAACAGGATCCGAGTATCACGGCTGGCAAGCTGGAAGACAGTGAAAGCGATGAGCAATGGAAGTGGGATTTGATTCCATGCAAAAGCCGCATACATTTGGGATGTGCTTCACCATTAGCTGTGGAAAATGAGATGTTTTCTTCAAGCTGATCATCAGGGCTTCTTCTGCAGGCAATGGAAACAGGAAGGTACCTCCGTAATGGACATCTATCCTGCCTCTTTTGGATTCTTAATTTAGGATAAGAGGAACTGCTCTGTGGATGCGTGTGTCTCTCTATTAACTATACAGAACCCTGTGCAGAAGGATGAAGAAAAAGAAATTCTCTTGACGGACGAAAACTGACTACAACAACAACAAACCTCCCAAACCTGGATGCACTAGTCTGTCAGTGAATGGCTGTGAACCGTCAAAACAAGAGGCAGTAACAGGAATGACAAACGTGATCCTCAACGAGGTTGTTCCAGTAACACGAGGAACGCCCTGCTGGACTCTCGTGCCTGCGTTGTGCAGGGTCTCGTCACAGCTATTAGGAGGGGTATTAGTCTACCAGGATGCCCAGGGCAGTCGTAAGAGACACTGGCTTTCCAAAAAGAGCAGAGAGATGAAAACTCCAACTGCTTTAGAGACAAATGCTGACCCATGGCTATGAGATGGACGATATGTCGCTGGTAGTGGCTGGGAATTTCTGAGGTTCCAGGATCTCTGCCAGTCTTACGTTTCCTAATGTTACAGATAGAAAAGTGTTAATCACCAGCAGCATGTGTATACGTTGACTAGGTTTTTTGGGTTCTGTTTTTATTTTTTTGGTTGCATGTAAGTACATACGTGTGTGTACACAAACACAAACACACACATCCATCCATCCATAAATGCACTTTTAAGTGAAGTTTTGCTTCTATTGCTTATTGGGTAGCATAGAGATACTGAGCTCTATTGGGTACTGTCTGTAACAGCACAGAGAGCCAGCCAGGATTCGTTAAAATGCTACATTTCTGGGAATTTGTGGTGTTGACTTTCAAGTTATAGGAAACATAAAAGTCTCCTCTTCCCCTCAGATTAGGTAAAAATAATATGAAAAAGCCCAGCAAATTCAGCTGCGCATAAAATCCTTTTGCTGCCTTTGTGTATGCATACTTTGAGTGGCGGTGTGTACAGTATGCATAAGTAATTAATGTTGCAAGCTGAAAGAATGAATTATTGTCAGATGGAGGTAAAGCACACAATATGGCGAAGTAAGCAGTTCCAATAATAGCTGTGCTTATAGAAGCAGAATGTAATAGAGGGCAAACTCTACAGGTTGCCAGATCGGTGTCGATGTGGAGCTTTGCTGCCAGTTGGTGACCGGGGGACAGCAGAAGGATTGGTTTTAGCTGAATGCTTTTAAGCTTACGTGTTTACCACACGTAATGAGATTGCTTCTCAGGCAGTGGCACCGAGGCAAAGGGCATAGGCAACTTTAGCTTGATTTAGTTGGTGGAGGTCTAACTAAAAGCCACCTTTTGTGCCCTCCCCCGCTTGGCATTTTCTCAGTGAGTTACACGTAGGTGAATGGGAGCCGTGCACTGGCATCGCTGGGACGTGCCTTTCCAGCTGGGAACTTCGCTGAAAAGAATGGAACTGTGGCAGAGCAACTGGGCTACGCAAACTGCCCAAAGCTGTCACTGCCCTGGGTGCAGTACAGACCGAGGGAGTACTACAGGTTTGGTCAGGTTACAGCAGTGGTTTTAATTGACGTGTCAGAGAAGGTAATCACAAGATACAAGGACAATAAAAAGGCTCATTTCCATACGGAGTGGACACCAGAATATTGGGGTGTGTTGTAGCCTAGTTGAAAACTGCCCTTTAAAGCCAATGGCCGTGCAAATATCAGGTTTTATACCGTGTAAGAGAAAGAAAGTGCAGTTCCCATGATTACGTGCACCTACATAGGTGTCTCTTAACTGAGTATCAGTGGCCCCAGAATCAGTGTCATGCCCGGGGGCACGGGCACAGCATGCACGCACAGACCGGGGGCACAGTGCCGCCGGGGTTTCTGCCTGCCTCTTCCCAAACAAGCAGGTTCATCCTCAAACTGCCCAGGATACAAAGCAGATAAAGACTGGCATGGAAGCGCCCAGGGGCAGCTCGGCAGTCCTCTGCAGTTGCTGGTATCAAAGGTCACTGAATGCTAAAAAATAAATATGTTCCAGTGCCAGCAGGGCACTGGTGATCAAAGATAAATGTTTCTCTACCGCCAGAGAGAGACATTTTCTTGTGTGGTACCAACATGGACTGTATTTACCGTGATTTTTCAAGTCCTAGGGAAAATATATGGGTGTGAAACATGTTTTGCTTTAAGCTGTCAGGGGATCTGCCGCAAATGCCAGCCTCTCTCGCTCCAGCATACGCTATGCTGTTTTCATGGAAAGTGGGTTTTGTGTGCACCTGAGCTGCAAAGAAAAGAGGTTCACTGGGTTCTGATACTTTTCATTCTTTTTATTTTTCAAAAATGATGTTGTTTTTTCCTGTCCTAAAAGTGCCTTTCTGTTTGAGTCTGACTTCACTGGTGCTGGTGTAAACGCAAAATGACTACACCGGAGCCACTGGCATGACCTGGGCGAAGGGAGAGGAGACTCCAGCCCAGCGCCTGACGTTGTTAAACAGGGTTATAAACACCACTGGTCAGTTCATATTCATCTTCCGTGACTCATGCCAATGACAATGGGAAGCCTGCCTAGTCATTTCATGCCATGCAATGCAAGGTGACTATAGTTCAGAAGACAAAGAACAAGAAATTGGGATTTTTTTCAGGAGCAGACAGAGGACTAGTTATGAGTGTTTGGGGCGATTTAGTTTCATTGTTTTCTCTGTCAGCACCAAGGGCCGAGTGGTGCTTTCTTGCAGATTTCTAGATGTAGTACCAGTTTAGGGGTTATCCATGGCAATGTAGACCCTCTGCTTCTCCTGCCTCTTTTTTATATTTGCATTCTTCTTTTCCTTTTGTTTCTCTGGAGGCACAACATCTCTGGCAATGTCCTCACACTGTTATATCTTAAGGACGATGCACGTAAAAAGCAACATATTAGAAACCCAGATGCTGGTCCCTGGTGCTCTTCTATTGCCCCTGGGCCAGAGCAGGGGCATTTATGGCAGCTTTTAGGCTGCTTTGAGCAATGATGGGTGTCAGGGTAGTGCAGGGACAGGGAACTACAGATGTCATTGAACACCAAAGACACCACAGTGGCCACCCGGTACCACACAGGTAGCGTTCGCAGGCTAAGGAGGTCCATAGCAGGACTCTGGGCCACATCGCAGCAAAATATTTCCAACCTTTGCTTCACTTCTGATGAGAAATTTGATGTTCTAAATTGTGATGTTAGCCCTATTCCTTGGTGTAACATTTGCAAACAGTGACGTGTTGCCAGGTAATAGTCTACTTATCCAAAATGTCTACTAAAGGTAGAACTTGATAATATTTATCATCAACAATATTTGCTGAGAAATACCTTTAGCTTGCCAGCAAAAATGCAGCTTTTAGGAGATTACATTTTTCAGTTGCTTTACAAACACTAGAGAAGGATACAGAGCAGTAAATTTTACACTCGTAATTGTGCAAATAGAGAAATGAATCTTTCTATCTTTCAAGTGCTCAGGCAAGCAAGGTCCAAAGGAAAATTCTGTAGTAGTGAAGGACCAGAAGTATGTGGTTGTGAGAGGTGAACGTCATCGCTGCCCTTTTCATCCAGCACAACAGATAACGCTGCATCTGCTCTGCCAGAGGCGGGAGGCAAAGGATGGCTCCTGAAGAAAATCGTCGCACCTTCTTCCCATCGAGCAGCTCGGCAGTGCTTGCTCGGAGGTGCTGGATGGGGGGAGCTGGATACACAGAAGGAAGGGGAGCTGGAGTGGAAGAGCCGGGCACTTCTGCAAGCTCTCCTCGTTCTCCCGGAATCTTTAACAGCACATCTAAAAATGCTCGGGATTTGCTTTAGGAATTGAGAACTTGCCCAGAGGCTGAGAAACAAGATGACGTGCCTTGGGCTGCAGGAGTCCGTGTCAGAAACTGGTTAGAGCACAAGCTTTTCTGCATCCCACTCCTCTGCTTAGATGAGCAACCCACGCCTCTGTAAATCACCCAGGAGGGACTCGTGTTACTGGGCTGTACGTGCATGCGGTAAATCGCAGAGGCTGCAGGGGGTGAGACCCATCCGCCTGCCGGCCGCCGCGGGCACGGAGGCAGTGCTGACTCTGGCGGTGGTGGCTGAGTTGCCACCGTGCCCTTACTGTATTTTTAAATAGGGCACAGAGTCTCCTGGTGCAAAAAAAGCATTGCTTCTTCCTCATCTGTTCTTAAACGTGCATTCCAGCTATCATTCGATCTGTGATGAAACACTTGTCTTAGGATAAGATCACTGAGGAAGCTGTGGCAAGACAACCCTGACAATTTCTGGATGCTGCAGATCTTCTTGGCACTTATCTCTTTGATTACGGTCCTGAATATGCAATAGAAACTACATTTTCCCACTCCTCTATAGTTCCTGCAGTTTCCTTGGTGAGTGTTCCCAGCCCCTGAAACTCCTGTCTCCTTCATTATCAAACTTATTCCGAAGTGCTGCTGACTGCTCTGTTCTTTATCTTCCCCGTCCCAGTCTCTTTGCAGGGCCACAGTGGTCTGTATCCAGAAACAGCTTATTGTTGCCATATAAGACACTGCAAAACTTTTTGATGCCCTCGGTTCTCTACAGGGCAGTCAGGTGAGACGTGACTTGTGGTGGCTTCAGTAAGGGGTGAGACCCCATTTCTGGCAGTAATGCTGTTTGTGTGAATCATGTCAATCTATTTCCTGAGTGAAGCATCTCACAAGAAATTGATCCCACTGCCTTCCACTTGGCTTGGAACAGAGAATATTGGCTTTGTTCTCTGTAACCACGACCGCTTTGAGACTTGCCTAACTGAGACGCTGTATCTCCTCTTCTGTGAGGATTTCGGCAAAAGAGATCAACAGAGGCAATCTTGAATTAAAACGGGCGTATTGTTGTCTCTCCACTTTGGAAATTACTTTGCCCAAAAGGGCCAAGACTTGTTGGCTCTCAGAACGTGAAACCGTGAGCAGTGGGAGAGGTCTCGGGGGGAGAGCCAGGCATTTGCTTGTTTTGTTACTGTGATCGTGTGCCTGGATTTTTATGAGTTGTGATGTCTTTCCTGGCTCTCCGTAGAACTAAGTGTGAATGGTAGGGACAAGAATGCTTCTGGGGCAGTGGAGAGCCACGTTTATGGCCGTCTTAAAATTATAATAAACGTAAATAATCTATTACTTTTATTTTTCTGCTAAAAAAGCAAGAATGGGATAAAATATTAAAGCAGAAAAAGTTGGGTTTTTTAAGATGGGCTGAAAACCTGTTAAAAATGTGTGGATGTATATTGTTGCTGCTGCTTTTGCTGCTTTAAACAAGAGGCTATATTTTATTCTTAATTAAGAATTAAAGGGTTTCTATGCATGTGTCTACAGTGGAGACCCCCGCGTGGTTCCGAGATGAGGGTAAACTGGAGGCGTTTTTCAGCTAGTCAGATTGAAATGACTTCCCACTTGAAGAGCATCTGCAACAGTGTAAGGCGCGGAAGCAATTTTTCTTTTGTAAGAAGATGAAAAAGAAATAAAAAAGGAGTCAAAGAGTAAGCAGGCTGAATGGGCCATTAGCACCAAACTCTAAAGATGTAGAAGTCAAATGGGATAGAAAGGCCCCATAAATTTTTACAACTCCTTGGAGAAAAACACTGTGATTATTAAAACATGAAACCTTGCTTTCCTAAAATGCTTAAAAGATTAATATAGAAATGTCATACTGTGGCTGCTGGAGGGATTATCCTTAATGGGAATGTTAGAAGTTATTTTAATGTAAAGCAAACATAGCCACCGAAGAAAGATCAAAAGTGGAACAAATTCAAGGCTCTTAGTTTCAGGAAAATGAAGTTTGTCAAGAAACTATTTCTACTCTGCTAATTAGAATGAGCAAATTCTCCATAAATACTGTACATATATGACATAGAAAGTGATGACCTCATCTAATTAGTCATTACCTAATCCAATCATTAGCACAAGAGCAAGGCTTAGGTCTCTTTTTTGAAAAATTTTGTTTGCTTTTTGGCTTGAGAAAAAGTATATTTTTGCTATTGCACATTTTTGTGAGGTCATGTGCGTTTGTCCAAATAGTTCTGACGATAATCCACCATCCACGGGCAGGGGAAGGTCGGTCACATGGGGCAGCGGCAAACGCTCCCAGAGCTTGTGGTCTTTTCCATGCAAGAGCAAATTCCCTGACTTTTTGTTTTCTTTTCAATCTAGCATTGTTACTTTTTTAAATGTAAGCTGACCACAGAGCGACGTGCTGCTTCGGTCTCTATGTAAGCCTTTGAAGTCTGAATAAAATCTTCAGTGTTGCTGATTTAGAGCAAAAATGTAGCATTTTCTTTGCTGTTCGGGGCAGCGCTTGGTTTGCTGTGAGTCCTTGTTTGGCGGGTGCCGCAGTCAGACACCGGATTCCGTCAGAGCCCCAGTTCGCAGCTCGGCACCGCCAGCTCCAGAAGCAGTAATTGGTTTACAAATTGTACTGCTGTCAACTTGTTTTCTCCGCCAACATGAGGCACAAAACCACACTACGCCATGTAGCGGTCCTCACACATTGCTGTCCTTGTTTCCCGATGAAAGGGGTGGACTTACAGAACACAGGTTCTTTTAACATTTATTTCTAAAAAGATCCATCATGCCAGTACTCAGCCTGAGTCTCCTGGTTTTGCTAAAAAACTTTCCCAGAAAGTAAGAAAGTGCTAAATCGTTCTACCCAGTGAGAAAATTCACTTATTCAAATGTTTAGTGTCATACATGACAGCAAGATATTACTGGGTAATGAGAATACTTTTCTTTAAAATAATTGCAAATATTTATAGGCAAGTTTTGTCCAGCTGTCCGAATCTGCTGCCTCTGTCCCTTGTCTTATCCTGGACACAGCAATAAACTTAACTGAAATTAATGTCATTTCCTACCTGCTTGCAGCCCTGCGAGTAGTCAGCTCTCCGTTTTTGGTTCAGACAAGGCACCATCACCATGTAGTTACCAGTCACCAGACATTTTGCTTCAAGCTGGAATCCATTATTTAAGAGCTCCGCAAGCAAACGCCCGTCCTGACGACAAGGTAGAGCGGTGCCTGAGATGTGCAGCACAACGCGCCGGGGACTCGGCCCAGTGGAAGGAAGGTCTTAGTTGAAATAGAGGAATTTAGTTAGTTGCCAGGATTATTAAGATTTAATCTTTATTCCTTGGGTCTGTAAAAAAATTTAAATTTACCAAACTCCAGGCAGTTTTTTTGGAAGAATCTAAAACATATCCCAGAACATAAACTGCAGACCTGGCGAACTGAGGGTATTTAAAGGATAAAATACTTCATTTATAGCAGAAAACAAATCCACATTAGATTATGCTCCAGAACTGTACCTGGCAATCCTTGTTAGCAGTATGTTACTTTCTTACAATTCTTTCTAAAATACAAGAGAATGCCAGTTGGTATCTAGCAACTTTTCTCTGTGTTGTTCTGGGAGAAGCACCGTTGAGATAAAACGCAAGTGCCATAGTTTCCTGACGTACACTTACTCTAAGATGCCAGACACATTAGTGCGTTCTTCACCAGTCTGGTGTCACAATGCCGAAACCAATGCCGTCCGGTTTTTTGTTATGAGCCATGGGCTACAAAGCAAATCAGAGCAATGAAGTGGCTGTGACAAAGCAGTCAGGCAAGCGTGTGCCACCCCTGAATCAGGCAGAGGGCTGCAGTTCTTGCTTCCCTGCTGTCCCTTTAATTTGCAGTAGTATAGAATAACACAAGAAAAAGAATGTGCATGCTCTACTCCCTCATTAAAATATGATTATTTGATTATGGTATCAAATGCAGGCTAAGAGCCATTGCACAGAAGCTCAGAATTCACAGCCTTGTCCTGCAGAGCTTGTATTCCTTCTTACACCTGTGCTCAGCCCAGAATCCATCGCTACTGTAGCAGGTTGAGCAGAGAACGTGATTTACAGGGTTGTAGGGTCGTACCTGTAAACATCCTCCTTCCCCTTCCCCACTTGCATTCAGTGCTCATCACTCATTAATTTCCTGCCTTCTCTCATCCCCATGCTGTATTTCCAAAGGAACTCATTTTCATAACTGACGTGCTGGCTGGTCACTAGGTCGACGGAGCTGAAAACAGAAATTTTCTAGTTACAAGGTGCCGAATGCAGAGTGACAATGCAAGTGTCCAGGGCTGCTCCACAACGAGCTTCAGGCTGACAGAGAGGGCAAGCGTGTGGGGGACAGGACGGTTCAGGTTCTGTGCTCAGAAAGAATCATAATGCTGTTGAAATAAATCCTAGGAGTGGAGCTCTGCGAGTGGCAGCCACGGAGCCTGTGTGTCACCCTTCTTACCTGCTTAATCCTCGTTCAACCTGCTGACGCTGACAGAAAGACGAGGTACCATCTGTGCTTGTATTTTGTTTGAACATAAACTCGGTGGTTTTCATGTCATTTCACATAGCGACTCAAAATCTGTGGGATGAAAATGTCCAGTCGCTAGCGGACCGAACGTTGCAGGGTCCAGTGCGTACCCTGGATGCCAGCCCAGTGCTTTGCCGGCGGGTACCTCGCTCCGTTTCTGCGCCACCGCCACATCCCGGCAGCGACCCTTCCTGAAACTGGAGCGAGACGGGCTGGTCTGTCTGTTCTATTTCTTGATGTTGCTCTGGCAAATTAGCTGTCACCCTAACGATGTTAATACTCCTCATTTTTCTCTAGTGTCTTCTGATTTTCTTAGACCTGAGCATGACACCCAAGACCTCTGCGTGCAGATGCCAATTGACATCAGAAGAGAGACTTCACTGCATCTGTCCGGTGCCCAGAAGCTCAAGGACTAGGACACAGGAGCAAGATAGGATGGTTGAACAGGATGGAGTACCTGCTCGACCAGAGCTGCTAGCCCAGAGACTCAGAAAACTGTTTTTCATATTTTAATAACAGTAGCAGACAATTGCAGTGTTTTCTAAATCTTTTTACACCACCTTGAAAAAGTAACCCAAAAAGCAGTTGTATGACACGGGTGATGTGATGTTGAGGCAAAGGTCAGCCCCTCGCTGCACAGACCCCTCACAGAACAGCGGGTCTCAGGAAGGGTGGCAACACGCGGCACATTTGCCTTCACAGCAGCTTCCAGGTACTCGGTGCCCCTCACTCGGCCTTTCGCGGCACCGCGGTGCTGCCGCCTGACGCAGCCCAGCAGGTCTCACTGAGACAGCCTGGGGTGAGGTGCTGTGACCGCCTGGGAAAGCAGACACAACATATACCCGAAAGTATCTTAAAACTGAAATAGCGTAAAGCAATTGAGCTTGTGCAGCATTTTCCATATAGGTAGATACACTTTAGAGTGTGCAAAAATAAGGGACTGTCTCTTCCCTGCAGGTCAGTGGCGCGTGTTTCTGTTTGCCCCTGCAGGCAGAGAGGGATCAGAGTCACCCATTCAGAGGAGAGATGGTATGAAAATAACAACGAAGTAAAGAACTGGGCCCCGAAATTCCCACTTTGGTTTGTACATGGTGCAGATCTTGGCCACACATATCCTCTGCTTACACCAGTTTTGCACTTGGAAAAAATTACTTCTCCATAAAAGAGTTTCATTCTGCAAGTACAGGCAAGTAAGTGGCAGCGTGTCGGTGTGAGAGGGAGAGGGATGCAGCAGGTTTCCTTGGGACACCGTTTTGGTTTTGGTGTGACAGCAGCAACGAAATGGGGGCCACTTGGACAGGGCTCCACCGACCCATCAGACTGGATCTGAAAAAGTATTTTACAGACCAGACTGGGTCTGAAGAAATATTTTAAGGTGCCGTTTCCCAGCAATCATGCACACCCCAAATCCCACCTGCTGGAACTGAACCGCGTGGAGCAGCCATTGCTGCTTCAGAAACATGCACAGCTGTGCTCTGGCTGCTCGACCTGCAAAAACCAGCACGGGGTGTACTTTAAGTGTGGGAAGAGGGTTTATTCCACCAGCAGGTTCCTGCAGGATTTGTGCATGGCACACGGTTAGCGTCTGGCAATTAGAGCATGCGCTAGAGAGTGCATGCAGTGAAATGCATCTTATAAACATCCCTTATGTTAAAGATATAACACAATGTGTTTGGATGCAAGTCTGGGCACAGTTCTGTGTAAGATCTTGTTTACCCTTTTAGCATGAGTGTTCTTGCGAACGGCTTTTTTCTCACATATGACTAGTTTTCAGTTTTACACTGGGGGGAGTGAGTGTAAGGTGGGTTTCTGAAAAGAAGGAGGTGAATCAGTGACCTCATAGTATGCTGTAACTGCCAAGGACCCTGTGGAGAATACAAACACAATTAGCCAGATGAAGTGAGATATAATAGAATAAGCTGCATGTAGATATACAGCAAGGGAGCTAGCAAGCTGTAAAATAGGGACTTGGGAAAAGCTATCAAAAGGGAGAGAATTCTTCCTTTTCTCGCTCACACCTTTTCATCAAGAAGTGGATGGGCACGGGAAGGAGGCAGGACAGCACAGCGCAGAGGTGAGCCTGAAAGGTGATGGCACCGCAGCAGCAGCAGAGCAGCATCACAGCAGCATCACAGCACCGCAGCAGCAGAGCAGCATCGCAGCACCGCAGCATCACAGCAGCATCACAGCACCGCAGCAGCAGAGCAGCATCACAGCAGCAGAGCAGTGTCGCAGCACCGCAGCATCACAGCAGCATCACAGCACCGCAGCAGCAGAGCAGCATCACAGCAGCATCGCAGCACCGCAGCAGCAGAGCCGGATCGCAGCAGCATCGCAGCACCACAGCATCACAGCACCAGAGCAGTATCACAGCAGCATCACAGCACTGCAGCAGCAGAGCAGTGTCGCAGCAGCATCACAGCACCACAGCAGCATCACAGCAGCATCACAGCACCACAGCAGCAGAGCAGCATCACAGCACCGCAGCATCACAGCATCACAGCAGCATCACAGCACCGCGACAGCACCGCAGCAGCACCGCAGCAGTCTCCTGACATCTTGTGGCTCCGCTGCAGAGCACAGCGATCCCTCCCCGCAGCCCGCGGTGTCAGCGGGACTGACCTTGGCATTAACCGCAGGGGCTGCAGAGCCTGGTGTACAGCCACCTTCCTCTCACAAAAGCAAGGCCACTTCTTTTTCCCTCCTGTGCCAGAATGAATGTGCTTGGGTGAGCCTGTGTTTCCACAAGCACTTGTGTATGAGGTTTACTCTGATTTACACCAAAGAGGCACCTAAATCTGCGTTGAATATAGATGAATTCTGCCCAAACTGGATCCCAGATTCTGCATCTGTCATCCTCCCTTTAACTGGGGGAACAAAACCCAGATCCAAATATCCTACGTTTGCTATAATCCCCCCCAGTCCCACCAGCTCACTGATGCTCAGATTGGGGTCTGCTGATCGGGATTGGCCATTTCTTTTGGTTGCAGTGGCCCAGCTTCGATGCTAATCATGCATGATCTCTAGAGGAAAGGACAAAAATTTTAAGTATTTAATAAGGTGTATTTATTTTTAAACACTGATTTCATTTTTAATAATCATGGCTATTAAGAATGGTAAATTTATACACATACAGAAATCCAAGCAATGCAGTCCTAACCGCTGTCATCTAAAAGTGTTTGAAATATTTGTGGAAGAGTCTTGTCTCCTTTAAGTAGCTGAGACTGACTCTGGTATTTGCCTCAGTTACTCAGTTTCAGAATTGGGAAAATGATGAACTACACTGAATTTTGTAAGCAGAGAAACCAAGTCATTTTCCTGCTGTTGGGTCCTGTTGAATCTCCCCCGCGCAGCTCCTCACTCCAGGCTCCTGCTCTGGGCTGAGTTTGCAGTAGGAGGGCAGAGGACAGTCAGGGCTGGAGCCGGAGCCTTCAAACGCCGTGGCTGGGGCTGGCGAGAGCTCAGGCTGAAGTTCTAGAGGTGCTGAGTGATGAGGAAAGAGGAAATGAGCCGCTTGTCCGTTATTTTTTGCAAGTGTATTTCACACATGATGTTCCACAGATTGGCAAAATATGGTGCCAAGGAAAAGACACGCAGCCAGCAGTGACCATTCGTCCGCTGGCAGCCGTGGACCTCCACACCCGGCTCCTTCCCTCTTCGGGAAGAGTGGTTCAAAGGGAGAGGAAATGAGGTGGAAAAGGGGGAGAGGGGGCTCACTGACCGATGGGGAGCGGTTCCCTGAGGGGAAAGCTGCGGCCAGCGTTCGGGCTAGAGAGAGATTATCACTGTTTAAGCTTAGCAGGAAATACATGGAGAAAGTCATATGATCAGTTTGTAAGAGTTCATCACATTCCCATTTTCCTCCCGTTCTTTCACAGCCTGGAAGTTCACCTCTGAGGAGACTGTGCTGCAGGGATGGCAGCGGAAGGAGGCGGAGCAGAGCGGCTGGGAAGCCCTTTGGGGAGCTGAAATTTCGTTTTTCTTCATGTCTGTGGGAATCCCAGCAGATCTGCATGGCAGGGAGGTGGGCAAACTGCTTCGGTTACCGCTGGGCTCTTCTGCTTCCCCGTTCGGGTGCTCGCATCGCCAACAAGGGCTGCTATGGGAAATTCAAAGTATAAAACAATCCAGCTGGGCAGTTTTGGTTTGAAAAAGTATGGAATGGATGAAGTGGCACTAACACATGAGAGGTTTCTCACAGTCCTCACTATTTTTCAATGCACTTAAAGCTTGTAATTTAAGAAACATGCAAAGGAGCAAACTTTCACACACTTCATACGATGTCTTTGAATTTGTCATGGTCTTGGCTGAAAATAGAAGTGGAGCTAATGGATAGATGCTGTATTCTGTGATGAAACTTGCAATAAGGTTTTATGAGATAAATTGGCCCCGACTGCGTTACCAAAATGACGGTTGTGGCTGCTGCAGCAGTGACTGCAGCACAGAGGTACCATTTCCAGTTCAGCTCTGTCAGTCCCTTTGTTAAAGTCTGCTGCAAGTAGACAATTGACTGTTTGTGGCTTGTGGCTACTCTCTCAAGAGAAGTTATAAACTGAAAGTGATACCAAGTGTTATACAAGGGGGAAACAAGGCACAAAACGGAAGGCATTAAAAACCTAAAAAATCCCCTTTTAAATGCATGTAATTATATATAAATGTGTGTGTAAACACACCCATCCACATGCAGAACCACACATATGCGCAAAATGTTTCATTTAACAAAAGAAATGATGTTTTTTAAAACACATAATCAATATTTTGTTGTTGCTGCAAACCAAAGTCATCTGTTTATCTTGAATGCTAACGAGGGTGAAGGCAGCTGCAATTTGAGCTTCTCTGCACCGGCAGCTGGTAGCGTACAGCCAGCAAACGGGGAGGGGGCGGTGAATCATCCCCACTGGTTGGTCTTAGAAGTGGTTGCTGTGCAGGATGGCTTTGGAATCACAAGGGTTATGATTCACATAGATATTTTCTTAAGACGGACCGGTGGCTGGAAGCTCAGCATCAGGTAACCTCCAGCACCGCACACTGACTGAGGGCACCTGCACGGAAACAAACGCATCCCTCACCTTTTCCGTGCTTCCCGTTTGTTTCTCTCAGTTGTCTGTGAGTCACTGTCAAGATGCTGTAAGTGGTATTCACTTACAAACACCAGGAGCGCATCATTGTTAGAAACTGGAAATATCAAGCAGGTCAGGTCCAACTCATAGCTCCAGGTGTCTTTAGCAGGCGCCCTGCGCTCGATGTGTACGTGGAAGAGAGGACGTTACCTTGCTTCGGCAGCTGCGCGTGGACTGGCACGATGGCATGTAAAGGGCTCATTCGAATGGGTAACAAGGAAGAGAAGGGAGAGGGGAACGTGATTTATATCCATTTCATTATTTCCAGCGAGGAAATGCTGCATATAAGCTGGCTACGGCTGGATTTCTGGAGTGATCCCAAACCCCAGTGCCTGCAGCTGCAGGACTGCTGCCTGCGATACCTGTGTGCGAGCCCTCACACGTCGGTGCGCTTCCAGAGTGACGTGCGGCCCGTTTGTCACCACCTCCACTTGGCTGCGATTTCTGTATTCGTCCCTTCTCTGCACCCAGATTTGGTGATTTCCAAGCCACAAGGTAAAAGCTGTACGGCTCTTAACCAGCCATGTGGAAGAGCAATGTTGAATATATACGCATGCGGCGTGCCTGGAAGCATTGCCATATTTTTCTCTGAAGAATTTGTTTAGGTTACATAAAAGAAACAGGCAGGAACCCGTGGGCTTTCATTTGGTGGTTCTCCCTCTGTTCTGCTTGGCTTCTCAGCTTTCAATAGAGCCCAAGGTCAGGCCGTTATTTGTTGCTAGGCCAAAGTGGCAACCTCCCACCCTAACAATGCTGCGATCTTCATATCATCTGAGCTACAGGGGCCGCGTTGTGATGCTTTGGCAGGGTTGCTAGGGAGGTTGCTAGGTTAGATTGATGTCACTATGTGGGTTATAAATTGCCTTTACCCTGCTGGCCCTAACTTGGCCCCTAACACAATGATCTAGTAGATGGCATCGAAGTGTTCAAATGATACAGAGGAGCAGCATCTTCGCACCCTGAACTTGGCAGCGAACGCACGCCGTAGCCATTCAGCAAAGGAACGCACTCGTAACCTAGAGAAGAAAATAAACAATTGCATAAAATGCATTCTCTTGTGTCCAGAAATTAACAAAACTGATGAAAAACACCTAGTTTCTGACCCACATGCATGCACTAAGACCAAGGCTTTCCCTTAACAGAGACTGCGTGTCCTCTATGTACCCGCTGCTGAGAAAAGGAAGTTTTCTAAAAGAAAAGTGAGAGCTGAGGAAACAAGGTAGGTCAACTGAGCGTTTCCCAGCTTTGAGTACTGCGTGTCACAGTCTCACCGCTACTGAAATATACCGCCAAGGCCTTTATTATCACACCCGTTTATTCTAGCACAAAAGTGCCATTCCGCATAGTCAAATTATTTGCATGTTTCTGGTTTGCGATCCCAGGGGACATTTTAATCTTGCCTGTTGCATAAAATAATAATGGCTGAAGAATCTTTTTAATTGATTTTTCAATATATTCATATTTCAAAATTTAGAAATTCTGTCTTGTACAGAATGCTACGGCGTGTGTGCATGTGCGCACGCATGTGTGCATTTAATTTCTTTTGAAAGGAATAAATAAAAACAGATAAACACGCATGCCCTTCAGAGGTGTTCTGGTTTAACAAGTAAATACAGCATTAGACAGGCTTCTCCTTATGCATGATGTCTTGATATGCAGGGCTTTAGCTGCACACCTCTCATTAGCGCTAATGAAATTTATGTGGCTAAATCCCCGTGCATTGTGTTGAATGAACACCTTAGTATATTTGTAATTATTTTTTAAAGACTGCCTTCATTTTAAGGCAGACCAGAACACAGCTCCTACAGTGCCGTGTGAATCCATTGGGTGTATACATATTTATAAATGTTTTTAAAATGCATATTATATTTCGCCCACAGAGCGTAACATCTCTGCTGGCTGGAAACATGTATTAAAGGAGGTAACAAAAATCCAGAGGAAATGTCTTTGAAAAAATAGTTAATACACATGGGCTACAGCTGCCTTTTAAAGATTAATTTCTTGGCCATTTACAATGTGGTTTTTATTATCAAAAGCCAATGGACCATATTACAGAAAATCTTGCTTTGTAAATTCCTTCTGCGCTTCTTGGGCCTGATTCTGTTACACAGAATTCAGGGCTTTTCTTTGCAGATTCGCACTATTGTGTGCTCAAAACTGGGCCCGGGTTGTCCCAGGGTGACCACTTCTCCTCCTCAGCTGTCGCGGGAGCTGCACAAGCAGCGCTCCCTGCGCACGCACGAGTACAACTAAAGGAAGGTAAAAGATGGAGGCGGGAGTCCTCGTTCAAAATGTGGTTTGCAATGCATAATTTTGCAAAGGTAAGCCGTACGCATGGGTGTAGGTATTTGCATGCATTAAATATGTGGAAGAGTTTACAGAGCTGGAATCATATTTTTAAAAATGTGGTCTTATTGAAGCTGCACTAGTTCTGACTGGATTATTTATAATTCCTTTCAGTAGTCGTTTTCCTGTAGCACTTGAAAATGAACTAAAGACTGTCTTGATGACACTTACAGCTGTCCTGTATCCCATTTTTCCCCCTCCTGGCCTTTCCCTTTCTTTTTTCCTCAAGACATACAGGGTTCAGCCTAGTGCCGTGTACCCCTCGGTTTCAATACGGGACCGGACAAAACACAAGCGCACACCCCGCTGCCCGCGCAGCAAATCCTGGCCTGTTTCTGTCTGTAAGCAGCAGAACTTCCGATAGGCAGAGGGTTTGGGGAGCCCCCGCGTGAGCTCTCCGGGCTTCCCCAGGGCAAAACCCAGACATTTCAGGCTCCTCTCAAACCCCTCAAGGGTGGGGGTGGAAGTCGGGGGGAGGCTGGAGCTGGTGCCTGTCAAACCTGCCAAGCAGCAGCCCAGGGAACACGAAGAAACTGCAGGCTCGGAGCTGTATTAAAAGCAATAAATTGCTGTTACTCCTCATGGAACCACGAGGGGATGGAGAATCTGCTGGGGTGGATCCCAGCCATGGGAAGTGCCTCTCCTGGCGCAGCCCTGTCCTCTGCGACCTTGGGCAAATCATTTAACCTCTCTCCGTATCGCTCTTCTGTTTCTGAAATGAAAATAAATGACAGTAACGCGCCAGAAAAGCTAAATGCTCTGGTGATTATGAGGGGCTCAGATGAGGATGAAGGTGAGATAAATATTTTAGACAGATAAAAATAATCCTTCCCCCAATCTTGTGAAACTTTCATATATTAAACTCAGCTTCTTGGTACGAGAAACAGGATGTATCCCTCAATAAACAGGATGGCTTGCATTGTAATTATTGCAGTATAAGTAGATGAGTTTTTTTCAGGGGACTTCTGTGGTTATTCCCGCGTTAGCACCCGGAGTGGTGTGTCCATGTGTGCCGCACTGGAGTGCAGGATGCCCCAAGGTGACATGTCAGCAGAGGACTCACATTCCGACTGGAGCCATTGGTTTAGGTCTTTGTCTGTATGAACAGAGAAATGTTCGTTTCTTGGAAAGTGTTAAAATCTAATACGTAAATGTTGATTTTTTTTAATGTGCTCCTGGGGCTTTTTCATCTATGCCAGAATTAAGTGCAAAGGGAATTTTTACAGCCGACTTGTAAATTCCTGACAAGAGGAGTTTATAATAGAAGTGTTGACATAACCTTAACTACAGTGACAACTGAAGCTGGTTTGTTAGGAAAGCAGCAAATAATTTTCTTGCAGGAAGGCAGGAGTTGGGCAAAGAAGGTGAGGCAGCTAAATTTTTTTCCCTGAGAATCCCCGGAGGCTATTGTGTGAGACAGCACGTGAAATGAAGCTGAAGCAAATCACATAGCAGGCAGAAGAAGAAAAGCTCTGGAATTTGCTCATTTTCATGAAGGAGAAGGTGCAGTTATCCTCTTATAATTTTTTTTACAAGCTGCATGTCTCCCCTCAGAAGTAATCACAAGGGTCTGACAGCAAGTCAGTGCTCGCTTTCGGCCTTACAGCTGGCTCTTACTTCGTTCTTTGTCCCTGAAAACCTAAAGCAGTCAGGAGCGAACTCTGGTGCCTCAACTCCACGCCCTCAACAGGAGAAGGAACCAGCACTTTTTTTGCAGTCCGTCTGTGTCTCTTACAGGCAATAATTTTTTTAAAAGTCACTAGATCAGATTTATTTCTTTGAGTAACCCGCAAGAATTCAAAGCCTGAGAACGTAAAACACCCAGCAATAGTGGAGAAGCCTTTGCGCAGCGAGGCTGAGCCACAGTCTGAGCTACTGGCCCAACAGACATCGCTGTCACTTCAACAAGAACCAAATCTATTGATAGAAAGAAGTGGTTTTAACTGAAATCGGAAGCCAAAGGAGTGTATGTAGAGCTGATTTTTCATACCTTTCTTTCCCCCAGGTTTGTTCCCTACCTGTCACTTCTCTTTCATGGGCGAGGGGAAGGGAAGTTTTTCAGCTCTTCTTGCAGCCACGGGATCACCAAGGGGGAATGGAGACGGCAGCTGCGGCCCCATCCCGCAGCACGGCCCCATCCCGCAGCACGGCCCCACACGGGCGCCAGGACGCCCCTGCTCAGGCTGGGCTCCAGGGGAACTGCCGTCCCGCACCCCCTCCCCTCTGCCGGCTCCGGCTCCCCGGACCTTTGGCATGAACTTCTAGATGGCACCCTATTTCCCAAAACGTTTAACAAAGTCTTTCTTACGTGTCTGTTGCGGTGTTTGCGTGCAGGCAGACAGTTGGCCCGTTGGCAGGCAGCGGGAAGATTTATTGTGAGGGGCATGCGGCGGAGCCAGGGGTGCGGCGCCCGACGTCCCCCTGCCCCAGCAGGTTTGGCACAACCCCGAAGCAACTGTCCTGGGGAGGCGGAAGGTCCAGGGGCTGAGTATTCAGCATAAATAAAATACAGTGTTGAACGCGGAGGAGAGGACAGCTCTGACATGGGGAAGCCAGAACTAAATCCCCTCAGTACCTCCTCATTATTTAGGGGCAGCCGTGGCCCACGGAGCTTGCAATCAAAGTGCACAAGCGATCGATGGGGGACAGCGAGAGTGACTGAGCAGCACTGCTGAATGCTTTCTGCGAGCGCTGATGGGCTTTTAAACCTCCTTCGCACGGTTGTGGTGTGAGTGGGAGGACAGAATGGGCTGGTCTGGCAGGACGGCGGAGCGGGGAAGACCAACCAGTAAGTCACCAGTTTGCACAGAAATGTAAAGGAAAGCAAAGGCTCATTTGGCTTCCCCGTTCCCATTAAATCAAGACTTTTTACCCTTCCCTATATTCTTTCTTTTTAATAAATATTGAAATACAGTCCCTGGCTCTCAGGTCCTGCCAGCAAACCTGGGAGAAGTAATGCAGCGGGAGCCACGGCCACGAGCTGGAGGATGTGGCAAACTGTCACTTTTTCCCCTGGCAAACCAAACACACACCGGGGGAGCAGCGTGCCAGTGAATGTCGCTGCCTTTTTCCCAGAAAGCTCATCTTCTGTCACGATTTCCTCTCTCGCGGAATGCCCCTGCCTGAGCGGAAAGCCAGCAGGACGGTCTGAACTGCAAAGCGCCAGAGCGAGATCCCAGCCCGGCTTCTCCCCGGCTGCCCAGGACACCTTCTCCTGGCGCTTGCGGAGGAGTTCCCAGGGGAGCTGGGAACCACGGCTGCCTTAGCGGCACTGGAGCTGCTGCACAGCTCCGTCAGCCCACTGCCGCACGCCGAGGCCACCGCAGGCTGGAGTGCCTTTGTGCTCTGCGCACCATTATGCTCTTCGCAGGGCTGTTAATGGAGATGGCATTTGGCTGCGTGCTCTTATCTCGCTGTGCTTCAAAATGGAGTAACGCCGCCTCGCTCAGATTCAAGGCTAAGGGATGCGTCTCAGTGGTATTTATATACATTTAGCCTCAGGTCCCTGCCTCTCACAGGATATGCCATGTAGAGTAGATTTATGCCAAAAATGAAATGACACAAGGAGCAGAGGCCACTGGAGATAAGTAGGTATTAGGACTGTGTTTTCCATCTCGTGTTCCTAAACAAGGATGCTGACACAAAGCATTGTCAGCAACAAATTGGCAACCTCCAGCACTGCTGTGTTTTGATCTGTGCTTATGGGGCTATTGGGACTGGCTTCTCCAAATAGTCTTTTAAATTTTGAGAGGGTCTGCCTTTACAGACAGCTGCTGGGTTTTGAAGCAGTTGTCTCGGGATACGGAGCTGATAGCCAGCATTGTTACTCAGAAGTATTTTCCTTTTTCTATTTCCTTTTAAGCTTCTTTGTTTACATTTCTCTAAAACTGACTTCCACACCAAGCTGCCGTGGCAGCAGCGTGCGAGGAAGGCAAAGGCTTAGGGCAGCTCCAGGTTTGCCAGCGGCTGCCAAGGCACCCCCTTGCTAGAGGTTTTCAGGAACAGGTTCAGACTCAAAATTCATTCACTGAGGAAAATGCAGATACATTTGAGTCTAACTCAGAGCAGGATGGGCCACCACACGTCCTCTTCCAGGTCTTTGTTATGAGGCGTAGGGACTTCTTATGGCAAAAGCTTTCATGTTCTGTCCAGACATTCACGTTCATGAAACATGTGGGAACTTAATAACTTTGAAGAAGCGTTCGTTGAAACTGGCCATCCAGTTCAAACGTTACTGGGACAGGGATCAGGCAGACAGCACGACTGCATCACCCTCCTTTTCTTTGGAAGCCAAATACCGAGGGGTCATTGCAGGTTTGATTAAAAGAAGGAAGGAAACTCTGCAGTCTCGTGGCTGAGAGGGTGTCATGTGCCCTGGCATGTTATACCTGCTGGTGGCAGGGAGGAGGGAGTCTGAATGTTCTGGACATTTCCTGGTAATTCTCTGTTAAATTCTGCCATGAGCCTTCTCACAAACTTCAGTTTATGCTCCAGTTTACAGTAAGGCCAGCACAGCCCCGGTCCCCTTCTTCAGTCTGTTCTCTCTTCCCATAAGCCAGACCTGTCTCCGGTTCCTCTCCCCACCTCCACACACGTGTTCACTCCTGTGACCCCCGGAGCCGTTGGGGAGGACATGATGGGAACACTGACCTGGAGAACGGAGCTGCGGGGGCCCGAGAAGGCGTGCGGGTGATGCTGTGGGTACGTGAAGGGATGGAAGTAAGAAAGAGGTGGGAAGGAGGAAGGCGGGTGAAGGGATGTTAAAGAAAATCACAAAAGCAATTGTTTGTGGATTTGACATTTGATCGGAAGGATCAGGCACCACATCTGTAGAGAACATAGCTGGGTGGGGTAGATGTGACAGCTGAGCGGGTCCGTCGGAGGCCGCACTCTTTGGTTGCACAGTGGAAAACAAGAAGTCTGATTTCTGCTTAGACCCGATCACTGATCCCTGGTTTGATTCTTGGTGAGCTGCTTCAGCTTCCCTACGGCACCACTGCCTCGTGTAGCATGAAGACAGTGCAACTACATGGAGAGGAATGGGAGCACGGACTTTTCCAGACCGATGACAAGTCATAGAACCGTAAGGCTGGCAGAGACCTTGAGAGGTTGCCTAGTCTGGCAGTCATCAATTTTTTTAAATCAAAGGACTGCCCTGGAATTTTTTAAAAATCCTGTTCCATTGCACAGTGCCAGCACAACGGTTTGAATCTAACAGTAACCAAAAACTGTTTTATTCTTTAAATTGGAGAAAAGCCCATGCTGAGCAAAAGCATTCAAAATAATTAAAGCCAGATCTACTTATGCTGTAAAATAGGCATAAGTCCCTTTGTTCTGATTAGTTTTATCCTGACATCACTTGTTTTCATAGATGCTTATAAACATTTCCTTTGCCAGTTAGTCCCACTCTGTTGAAACATAGCGGAATCAACGTGTGAAGCAGAATCGCCACATGCCGTGTGTCTCCCGGGCTGCAGGAGCCGTGCTGCAGCGGGGTCATCTCCCAGCGGCAATACCAACGCCATCCTGATTCCAAACGTTGCTTCCTTTATTAATCACCCAAAATATCATGATGTTAGCATCATTTTTTGTTCCGTTTATTTGGAAGGTCATGCAAAGTTCATCCATCTAACCAACACTGCAGTGCAAATAACAATAGCAATTATTGCTCCGTACTTAAAATCATACTGTTATTGGGAGGAGCAGTCGGAAAGAAGTTCTTCTAAGTGAGGCATATAATTACAGAAGAAAATACCAATCGGAGATTGGTAATCTTTTCATAATTAGCTCCTATGTGCCTGAGCAGAGGATTGCGTTCATCTCCCTGCCTTTGGCTCAATGTGTTGAAATGTGCAGTAACACACGGCCACAGCTGCTCCGCAGGCAGCAGAATGCGAATGCAGCTGCGTAATGATGCTGCTATGTGGTCATCTTCTTCACATTAACCGATTCATATCCTGTACATCCAGGAAGCGCCGAGCATTTTATTAGAGCTGATGAATGTATATTGACCACTCAGCCACAGTCTCTTCACAAATGCATGCGTTACTGTGCCTTCACTCTGCTTAAGAGAACCGAGGAAGGCCAAGGGGTAAATAGACGGTATCTCCTGCACATAGGCAGTTTGTGCCACCCTGGATTCTGGTAAAAGATCCGTCTTTAAAACAGTAAATAACTACAGCTTTCTTTTGAATAGAAAAAGACTGGATCCTCCTGTGGAAAAAAAATTAAAAGTTTTATGAATATCAGTTTGTCAAGTGAGCAAGTACTTAATCAAGTTACCAAGTGGTTGTTAATGTTCAGGATTCTAATCTATATTTTAGTCCCACCAAAACTTGAATTTGGTAGTCTGGGAATGACCAAGAGAAGACTGAAAAAAGTGTCAGATAGTTCTGACTTATAGAACGTAAAAATAAACCTGAGTTGTTACTTCGTTTTTATCCTGAGCTTCCCTGATGTACCTCTGTTTACCATACCTGATAGGGCCACACTTCTTGCAAAATGTGACTCCTCGGTATGTTCAATTTGTGACGTGAAGGGAGAGGATTCTCTATAGCTGTTTATATTACAAAGGTGATAAGGTACTCTGCCTCTGGAAACAAATAGAAAAAAGTCCTTGTGCTTTCAGCTTTGCAGGATTGAGTCTTACTGACAAGTAGGATACTGCCGTACCTGGAATAACTCCAGTGATTTAAGTCTGTTACAGCAAAAGGGGAGGATGAGTTTTAAATGGCAGGTGACATTCCTATGATTCATAAATTCACATTTTATCAAGGATTAATAGAAGCTGAGAGGAGTTACTGAAATAATGGTACACGTTTATGGATATGCTCTATTTGCACGTTTCCCCCCTGTTTCCCCATCGAGCAGTGGAAGGCACATCTTCATTGTGGAAACCGCTCGTGCGTTTACCTGGGCTTATCCCCATGTAAAGTACAAGATCCAAAGCCCTGAAGAAGGTGATGGATTGTGAATTGTCTCCCATTTCTGTGCTGTACATGGAAGTTGGGGTGAGTTTCCTCCTCCACAGATCAGTTGCCAGGGAGAAGAGCGGGCTGGAAGGAGAAGTCATGAGTTAGTGGGAAGCTGAGCGATCCTTGTATCCCACATGCCAAAATTCTGAACCTCATCAGGTTGCGCAGGAAAATCAGTTTCTGACTATACTTCTATAATGACTATTTTTTTCTCCTTGAAATGTACATCTGATCCCCCCACCCTCCCCTCTAATTGTATATTGCAAAGAGAGGAAAGCAATAATGTTTTGTCCATACAGACCAGCCACCAATTCCTTCTTGAAAGCTCCAGTTAAGGATGAAGTAGCCTGAGTGCTTCTTAAATCCACTGCCCTAGGTCAAAAAAGATTTACACAAAGATTCATGGATATAATTTATCTGGAAAAAAATATTAAAAGCCTAAACACATCAAACATGCATGTAAGCAAAGCTTCCCTTTGTGTGCTGTCAGAGGGTTTATCCCCCCAACACACGCACACATGCACACGCACCCCCCCGCTGCAAGAGATCCATTTTATAGATTCAAGGACAGCTCTCTCCAAGAGAAGAAGAGACGTTGCCAAGATACCAGATGCGGTTCCATTCAAGACCACTCATAGGAGCAATTCAAGATGAAATCAAATTAGATGTGTTGGTTATACACAGCGCAGCCTGCTCAGGATACTAAATGACAGAGTTTGCCAATAATTAAGTGAAATCTCAGAGATGATGAGTCCCCAGAGCTCTCTAGGTTATGTCGGTCTAATTCTAAGTGTCATCGTTATAGCAGCAGAGCAAAATACTCTGCATAGGCCACAGAGCTGGAATTTTTACTGTGGATATTAGCTTTCCATAGCCAGTGCTACAGGGCAGTGCTGAGCTTCATTACATGTCTTCTGCTATTACACTTGCTTAACCTTTCCCTGTTATAAAGCTCCTGAAACCTGACTCCCACTTAATAATTGATAGTTAGCACTTACTATCCATAGCAGTATTCACATTCAAAGCACTTCACAAAGAGCTTATTAATTTCTTTGAGCCCCCTTCCCCTTGGGGTGTCCAGCACAATTGCCCTAATTTTGCAGAGAAGGAAACTGAGGCAGAAAGGTTGTGACTTAGCCAGGAGCTGCAGGACAGTGTTACAGCTGTCACTAGTGCTCCAGTGTCTCTTTATGGGGGAGACGAACTTCTCTGGTGGTAGGAAGCAGATTGTTCTGACATTCGACGTGGGGACGGAGTTGCCAGGAGCCTCCTCCCGCCCCGCAGAAGCAGCGCAGGGAGATGCTGAGCCCTCCCGTTCCCGCAGGTGGCCAGCAGCCGCCCGGTGCTGCAGCCCGAGCCCGCTGGGGTCTGCCCGCGGGGGTCTGGCAGGGGTCCGGCGCTGGGAGCCGACTGGAAGTGCCCTGAACAGCTGAAAAATGTGCTGCCGCCTCCTGTGTTCTCCTGCAACTTGGGCTTCCCTGGCGGCCTTACTGGAGACCGTCAGGACAGACCGACTCAACACTGCTCGTGTCTTTGCCTAACTTCCCTCCTTACAGGTGGGGCGAGCAGATCTGCCCGGGGAGCGCAGTGGATCCACTTTGCATGAGACAGGCCCGGATCAGACCCAAACGTTTCCTAAACGTGCCCCCGAGGAGGCCACCGTACACAGCAGGACTGAGCCCTGATGCAATCAGGTTTCCAGGAGTTCCAGTGTTTTAATGGTGCCCAGGCCATTATTGCCCCTTGCTGTCCTCCCAGAAAACGAAACGCCACAGCCATGTTCAGAGAGGTAACGACTGCTTCCAGCTTTGCAAGCATTCATTTCAGATCACTTGGAGTTGAAAGTGTTGCACAGAATTTTTGATTTTGGGAGATCACTGTCTGAACAGAAACCCTCCTGAAATGCAGGGCCTGATTTTAAAAAGACATAACCTAAATATTAAAAATAAAGAAGTTAACGGAGGGCAGATATTAAATAAAGTCAGTCCGAAGCTAAGACTTCCAGAAAGGCCTTTCTCAAAGTTTAACACATTTATGTGCGAAGAGAGGGAAAGTCTTGGAGCCTGTGGCACCGACGTTGCTGTCACCCCCAGCAGCGCACAGGAAGGCGACATCTGTGCTCTGTCAGCCCCGGGCTGTAGCACCCAGGGTGGCAAGGGCAGGACCAAGTCCTGATTCAGCAGCTGGCCGCGGTTGCAGACACTTGTCCCATCTCCAGCCGAGCGGCGTCTGCAGCCCTGGCCGCCCTCCCGCTGGCGTGGGGCTGGTGCTCGAGAGGGTCTGCAGAGCTCGGCCGCCATCAGCAACCGAGAGCGACTGTGCGGAGGGATGGGTCTGTGCGCCATGGAGAACAGCATCTTCAAGATAACTGGGAGGAGGTTATAAAATTTATAGAAGGTTCTGATAAAGATCTTGGATAGATATGTTCATATTGCTAAAAGTTTCAAACCGAAGGGGCTTTTAATTAAAGACTGGGGCACTCAGAGCTGTCTTACCAAAGAGGTAATAAAATTATTGACTAAATCACTAAAAAAGGCAACTGAAGCAAGGAGTTTAAATGATTTCCAGAGACTGTTCTCCAAGTGAAGGTTATAGTGAGAGAGCCAGCAGTGCAATTAAACCAAATGAGGTCAAGCATGTTGGGCCTTAAGGCCTCTGCCTGCTCCTCAGATTTCTTTTGTTCTTATAATTCAATTATAAAGACCCCCCCTCAAGAATCATTTAACTGTCTCGTAAACCAGTTTGTAAACTTTTTTATTTTTCTGTAAATTGTCTCCTAAAAGTGGCTTTCAGCGTTTCAGGCAGTGTGGAGCGTACGTGAGCTTCCCGGTGCCTTTTGTTCCCATCTGTGCGTGGCGTGCGCATGGCTGCTGTCAGGGGCCAGAGCGCTGCCGGAGCATCCTCACCCCGCACGAAACACCGTGCCTGGGGGCGGCAGCTGGTAAAAGCTGTGACGGAGAGCTGGAACAACTGTGACCGTTCCGTCTCTCGCTCTCCTTGCTCCCAAGTTGCCTTGGTCCCGTTTCTATGTGAGGCAGAAAGAGGGAAACTTGTGTGTGTGCCTAATTTCCTGCCCACGAGGTCATGTATCCCAACCCTCAGCATCATAAACGAGCAGGAAAGTCTGCTGGCCAGCAGATGCTTATGTAGATCCCTTTATACATAATTACACACTTTTATGGTATAGGAATTCCCCCCCACACATTTTTTTTAAAGAAATATATTTGTAAAACATGATGAGGCAGAACTTAGGGAGCTTCCAAACACAAAACGTTGGCAGACGGCAGTCCTGCTGTTCACAATGTCCACTGACCGCGAGGCAAACCCCCATAATTTGGAGAAGTTGGGAGACTGGGTCGCATGGTGCAATTTTTGCTGTGTAAAGAGGCAAAAACCAGTTATTTACTCCTTTCAAGAAAGAGAACATTTGAAGATTGAAACCATTCCTGATTCACAGTGGCGTTTAAGTACCTATGGGAAGAGGATAGAAGTCCAGAAGGGATTAAAAAAATTTCTAAGCAGTTTAAGCAGAAAACTCCTGTTCGGATCATGACTTTAGAGGCTTAAATGACTCAAGGGTCTTGGATTTCTGTCTGCATCAGGAGGGGCCTTGACACCCTTGTAAATCAGCGCGAAGGTGGCTGTCTTCAAATGAGCCAGGCACGAGAGTCTAAGCCTCATACCTGGAAATGTTCCCTTTCAAAAATGGAGACCCACAAGTGGCAGCGTCCTTTCTGTCCCAGGGAGTTCCAAGTGACAGATCTCTGCTCAGAGATGAATCAAATGCTGGAAGCAAGCGTTGTAGCAGGAAGAGAAATTTTTCTTCTTCTCTATTTCTATTTAATTACAGCTAAGACAATTTGGTTGAGACGTTGGGAGCAGGATTGATCCTCTGCCGTCTCGGGAGGAAAAGGGAAAGCTCTCTCCTTCCCTGGAGACAGCAATACTCACCCTGCGGTAGCAGCGCTGACACGATCGCGGCTGTTGGAGATGCATCAGAACTCACTCTGCCGCGGATCCCTCTCACAAGGTTAACGTCGTCTTTCTCAGTTCGTTAAAATCTTGTGCCTCCTTCCCCAAAGGGAAGAAATGTCAATACCTGAAAGAGGAAGATAAGTTAATGCAACATTCAGGTTGCAGAGCCAGAGATTTTGGAAACGCTGAGGTAAGATGCCTGTATCAGCGCTAACTCAGCCACATCGCGCACAGACAGTATAGCAGCCTTGTTTCACTGGTCACATGCACAGATTAGTGTAATTACCTCTATTAAAATATATCCCACAGTGTTGCCTGTTGCTAATCGGTCACGTTCTAGGTGTGGTCGATGACTGTACCATGGTGGCACGTATAAGGAGTCATGTAGCAGAACGCCCAGGACTGCCGTTCTCTCCGGCCATGGGACCTATAGATTTACTCGTATGCGTCCAGACTAGCTGCGAGCCCAGTGGCACTTGCTGAATGGCAAAGGAGATTTTAGCTGAGAAGGTGCTTTTATTACTGTAAAAAATTAATGCAAAATGTCAACTATTTCACACCCAAGCCAATACTGGCAAAAAGCCAGAAATATTCTGGTTTCGCTTGGGGTGTGAATATTGTAATTCAAAAGCTTTTATTTCAAAGGAAAGAGACAGTGTGTTGCAATAGACTTTGTAGTGATAAATATCAGCTGTGCCACTTCTCTCCCAAAAGGCGTTTCCCACAGTTCTATCGTAATATACAGTTCAAAAGGCCATACTGAGATTTATAGAGCCATATATTCAAAAAATGGCATATGAGTCGCTTTGCTCAGCTAAAGTGGATTTGACTTGCAGCCTTCACAGTTCTGCACGGCTGAAAAAGCAGCCACAGGCCCAGGTGCCAGCAGGGCCGAGTGATTACTGAGCACGTGGCAGTCGGGTCACTCAAATTTGCACAAGCAGTTAATCTAGCAAGTCCTCAGTTGTGCGACTAGATATTCTGGAAGCTTTCAAAAGTACTTGGCCAGGAGATCTGGTCACGCTGGAGTAAAAGAACAGAAATTCATTTAAATCAGGGAGTCAGAGCTGACGACAGCAGTGAATTTGGCCCTCTCCATGCATTTACTGTTATTATAAACTGCTCTTACATGGTCCAAAGAGCATCTCTCTTTCTTCTATTCTATTCTATTCTATTCTATTCTATTCTATTCTATTCTATTCTATTCTATTCTATTCTATTCCGTTCTATTCCGTTCTATTTTAAATCTTACTCCATATAAATCCTCACCCAAGTTCTAACCCATTTGTACAGCAATAGCTTTTGCTCGTGATGTACACTGAATGCCCCAAAATGCTTTCTCTGAAGACAGTAGGAAAATTTCCACTGATTTTATTCGGGACACTGTTGTGGCCTTAATGAAGGGAATTCATACCAAAAGATTCATTCTATAATAACCTTAACAGGTGTGTTTGTGTTTGAAGCCTCTGGATGAAGCACCATCTGTAAAGCACGTCCTGATGCCCTTGCCCAGTTTACGCTCACTCTTTTGGAGATCAGTGGAAGCTTCAACGGAGTATGAACTGGACAAGGACGGCTGGAGTTGGCGTTATGTTGCATTGTTCTAATATACCTGCTCTGCGTTTGAAAATGCAAACCTCGCATTTTCTTGCAAATAAAAAAAAGTTTTCACAACTTTAAAAGCATATGGATATTTTAAAAATATTTCATTAAAATCCATTACTGACCTGAAAGTTATTCTTATTCCTGCATAGTTTAAATCTTTGGTAATGGGGTTTTCTCCTACCAGCAACACCTACTTACAGTGTTACTTTTTACAGGGTTCTGCAAAAATGGAGAAAATTCATATATATAAGAGACATTGATCCATTAGCTCATATCTTCTATTGTTTAAAGATTTACCCTTACAGATAAATGTGGTATCTGTCTGCATCATTTACAGGCTTCCCAGCCAATTTTAACTGCGCGCCCTGAAGGACCTTGAGGTGCAGGAATTTGGGAGCCATGTGGAAATGTTAATTTGTTAAATGGATTGGAATTACTGGCAGTAAGTTTCAATAGCAAATGTGTGAATTCAAGCATCTGTAAACAAAACCATGCACCTAGATTTTCAGTCTGTAGATTTTCAGACATTGGACAACGCGTAGAAGAGCAACAGAAGTTTTGTTATTGAAGAGCTTCTCAAGAATTTCATACATAGAAGACGAGATATAAAACAGGACTGCATAACATCTGATCCATGAGCTTGTGTAGCCTGCCCAGAACTTTCTTTGACCCACCATAATGCTCTAGTAAACAGACTTTCTGGACTGCCTTCTTACACCCACTGTAGTACAGAGCTGGAGTGATGCTGAGCCTGCTTGGGATCAGGACACATGGAGATTTGCTAACTCTCAGCCATGTAATTAACTTAAAAATCAAGAATTAATTTTCCTCTTTGTTACTTGTGGCAATATTTCAGTTCTCCATGAGATCAATGCACAGGAATGTAGTGGATAAGTGGCTGGATGGCATGAAGGGTTGTCATCTCTCACAGAGCACATGTGTCGGCAGAAAGCACAGATGGAAATAGAGAGTGACCATGCTGCTCCGCTTAGCACTCGTGGGACTCGAGCCCCATGGCTGGATCTGGGTCCGGACCCTGCAGTTCGAGACGAGCAGGACTGGAGAGAGAGGCGGCAGGGGAGAGAAAGAGGGAGAGCTAAAGCGATTCAAGATTTAGCAAACATGACCTGGGAGGCAAAGTTGAAAGAACTGTCTTCGTTAAATTTAGAAAAGTAACGAGGGAAGCTACAAGTCTCCAAAAATGTAAATGGTGGGTTTATTTTGTATTTAAAATAAGTCCCTCCTTAGGTTCACTAACACAGAATAAGAGGCAGTTGGCTAATTTACAGCACGGGGTATTAGGTTAAATAGCAGGGCCGCATTTCTGAGCGCGTGGATAGCACACCGAGCAGTGGAGCAGATTGTCGAGGAGGATGTGGAATCCCAGAGAGGGAAGAGTTTTAGACTAAACCAAATGGTCATTTCCCAGGTCTCAGCTAACTGTTATTTTTATTATCCTGTTTCCCCCACTGTCTTTCTCTGTCTGTTTGTAAAAGTAGGTGGGATATGAAAAAACGCCTTCTTGTGTCCCAAGCATCACCACTGATGATAGTTTACAGAGAGCTCAGGTCATCGATATCTTGAGGACCCACACAGCCCTACATTTTCAGAAGTCTTTGAAAAATGCCCAGAGAGAAGTACTTGTGATTCACAGGATGGGATATGTGGAAGAATCAACAGAGGTCTGCAGAAAATTTGCTGATTGTTTGGTACTAAAATAGTTATTTAAATCATACTGTTGGGAAGACTTAAGTTTCATGACCAAATCTTGGCCCCCTAAAATTAAAGGAAAAACTTGGTGAGACTAAGATTTGAATACATATAGCTGCCATTGCTTTTCCACTCAAGAAAGAAGAGAAAAAGCAAAAGTAAATAAACAAACCCAAACTGCTGCCTTGAGCCTGAATTTGGATATAGTCCTTCCTATGATTTGCAGAAGATAAACATGATCTCCTATTTCTGTATATAACTTTGCCTCATGAAACTGATAAGGTCTTGGTGGCTTATTAATGGGCATCCTGAAAGTGGCCTCAGCCTGCGTGGACTGCTCCAAAACAACTAGAAATAGGTTAATCAGATATCCCCAATTGATCTAGAATGAGAACAAATGGCATCAGACACAACAAATATAAATGCCAGTCAGAGTTTCAATATTGAAAATACTTTGGAAATTCAGAGTTTCTGAAGGTAGTTATGATCCACCGCAAATTTAAGTATTTGATGTCAAGAAATAACAAATTAATTGCGTGGGGTTTTTAAAGTTGTTTCACATCATTATAGAATTCCTGTAGAGAGATGTGGGGGATAATAGATAAGTCAGCACACAGAATCACAGAATCACAGACTGGTTGGAGTCGGAAGGGACCTCTGGAGATCATCCTGACCAACCCCCTGCCAGAGCAGGGTCACCCAGAGCAGGTTGCACAAGAACACGTCCAGGCGGGTTTTGAATGTCTCCAGAGATGGAGACTCCACCACCTCTCTGGGCAGCCTGTGCCAGGGCTCTGCCACCCTCAAAGTAAAGAAGTTCCTTCTCATGTTTAGGTGGAACTTCCTATGCTCAAGTTTGTGCCCATTGCCCCCTGTCCTGACGCTAGGCACCACTGAAGAGCTCGGCCCCATCCTCTTGCCCCCCGCCCCTTGGATATTGCTGAGCATTGATGAGGTCCCCTCTCAGCCTTTTCTTCTCCAGGCGGAACAGCCCCGGGGCTCTCAGCCTTTCCTCAGCACAGAGATGCTCCAGGCCCCTGATCCCTGTCCTTCTGGAACCGGGGAGCCCAGAACTGGACACAGCGCTCCAGGTGTGGCCTCCCCAGGGCAGAGCAGAGGGGGAGGATGACCTCCCTTGACCTGCTGGCCACACTCTTCTTGATGCCCCCCAGGAGACCATTGGCCGCCTTGGACACAGGGGCACATTGTTGGCTCATGGGCAACTTGTTGTCCACCAGGACTCCCGGGTCCTTCCCCGCAGAACTGCTTTCCAGCAGGCCGGCCCCCAACCTGTACCAGTGTGTGGGGTTATTCCTCCCTCGGTACAGGACCCTACACTTGCCTTTGTTGACCTTCATTAGGTTCCTCTCTGCCCAACTCTCCATCCTGTCCGCAGCACAGTAAAAACAATTCCAAAGTGTCCAAATTCCAGAGAGAAATGTTTCACATTAGTTTCTCTTTGGTAAACAAATAGTAACACTCTGAATCTACCAGGAATAATGCAGTTAAACTAACTTTTACTTTTTGGCTCTTGGGATTATTAATTTGGTTCTCTGGATTATTTTCAGTTCACATGTGTAGGGCTTGATATCCAGAAAAGCTGAGCATCACCAGCAGAGAGCGGGATGTGAAGCACTTCACAGTTTTCATCTTTCTTTATTTTTAGATGTCACCGTCTTTCCATTTCACTTAAGATGGCATCCAGCAGAATTCCTATTCTTTTAGGGGCTTTGAAAACTTGCTGATGCTCCAGCGTCCTGTTTTCTAACATTATAAATGAAGCCTGTCACAAAAACTCCAAAGCAATGAGACAGTTGATGTTTGAAATTGCGCTTAGAAAAAGACGTTTTAGAGCCACGTGTCACCCTCAAAACCACAGTGAGCAATGCTTTGTCTGCAGTTGGCAGAAAAATGAGATTATTTTAACTGACTGTCAGTCTTATGCCATTCCACCTCTGGATGCAGTCACGTATCTATTGGCTTGGCTGATCTGTTCTGGTTATGCCCTATCAGAATCATAAACATACCGTATCTACAACACATGCATGCCACCGCTTGAAAACATACACACTGATGTCAGAAATAATGTATAAAATGGTTATTGCCATAAAATTGAGCTTATTTCCACTCCTCAATAGCAAACATTGTCATAGAAAGTACTTTCAAAAAGTAACCTATCAATCGGCTCTACTTTCACAGTGACTCTGAACACCTGAAGTCAGTAATTGAAGTAAAAATGAAATTTCTTACGAAATTTACCTTACAAATGAAGTTTAGCATTTTTATTCAGAGTATCTTTGATTGCCAGAGCTATCTTTATTAAAAGCCGTTCAGACAAACACCAAAACCCTAACATTTCAGGATAAATCATATTGGGCACAGATGAGTAACGCACGAGGATTAAACCAAACTTGCCACTGTTCCAAGCTCTGAGGATGAATCCTGGTCTGACTGAACTTGCACGTAACAGGCCCCTAGATTTCAATGAGATAATAATTTGATCCATGCGATTGCTTCTGTCTCTTTCTTTGATATTACTGTAATTGCCTCTTCTTTTTTAATCCAAAACAACTGAGATAGATAGAAGGAAAAGCCACAGATGTTTTTATACAAAAAGGGCAATACATAATGTTAAAAAAATGTTTCATCAAAGGTGCAACCATTTAAAATGCAAAACAGACACTAGAGAGGTGACAAATTCAAGTTCTTAGTGGTTTTATTTAAGATCTTTCAAGTATTCATTTGCCAGGAATACTTGTTTAAAATTTTTAATGTATTCAGTTAGTTATATCCAGTTCTCTTTTATGTCCACTTCTCGCGAATCACTTGACAGATGGACTTCTACAAGCACATCCCTTTGGGGAAAATAAATTTTAAGTCATAATAAGAACATAAGACCTGCCATACTGGATCAGAGCAAAGGTCTATCTACTCCATACCCTAGTTCTGGCAGTAGCCAAGAGCAGTATATTATATTTTAATGGTAACGGCTTTGATCTTTCAGTGAGTATTAAGTTGGTGACTACACAGAAAACGAAAAGAAATCCCAAGAGCAGAGTATTCCAAAACTCAGAAGAAACACCAAGTGAGACCATTTCTCCTGGCGCCTCCAACCCAGCCCACGGTCCGTGTCTCACAAGAAACGGGTATCGGGCTGATCAGCAAAGGCATTGCCCTCACAGGGAGCACTGCCGCTGCTGAAACGTCAAGGTAGCATTGCGTACCAACGGCGCTTATTTGGTTGGTTCTCTTGCCCAGGCAGACACAACTGCTCTGGGGCACTACGGCCAGCTTTCCTGTTGCAAAATGTATGTATGTAATTAAGCTCTAGAAACGCGAATGAAAGACGGTGGGAAAAGAAGTGTCTGGAGAGGGGAGGAATGCGGAGCGGCCTCCCGGAGGTGTGCTAGCAGTGCTACCAAAAGGGATAGCTCGCGTTCAGGAATTTGGGCTTGCACACAGTACACGGGCAGCATCTAAAACCTGCTCTAGCTCTCGTTTCCCGAGTGAGTTCCATGGAGACTGTAGTTAAAAGTTCTCAGGGTTTAGCTCATCTTTTTAATTGCTGCTGCCCCAATTAAATTGCATCTGTGATAACAACAGCCCTCCTGGAGACCCAACAGGAACTTGAACACATTGTGAGTAAATTAAGTAATTGTGTGAATTATAAAGTTTACATCTACTGATTATTGCATAAAAACCTACAGACAGAACACGGACTTTTTGTAACCTTCCTGCTTTAGGAAATCTTACAAAAAAAGATGTTTAGTCTGCCAAAAATCTACAAGGATCACTGATAATTTGTTGATCAGCATTAGGTTCATTAAATCTATGCACTTCATTATCTGATTAATTCAGAGGCAGGTTTGTAATCAGTGATGAAATGTTTAAGATTCTTCTGCTCTGGCCTCCACAACCTCCTGCAGCTCATTAGAAAAGCTAATCAGATTGAATTTTCCACCATGCTGTTTATTGTAACCCTAATGGAAGACAATCACTTTAAAATTACACACTTGGCAGGTAATTTCTAAAAGCCATAAACCATGGAAGCTCTGTTTTCCCTGGGCTCTTTGTCTTTCTTTACTAGGGTAAGGTAAGCAACGGTGATTCCTGTTAGAATTTGGAGGGCTGTTTTACAATACAGAATGTGATGTAAATGCTGCTGGAAAAGTGTTTTTGTCTTTACCATGTTTTTTGTCACCTGGGAGCCCTTTCAGAGATCATCAGTAATGTGTGATGAGTTTGTTTTAAAAATCAGATGGGTTTCCTAATTTGAATTTGATTATTCAAAGCATTAAGATTTTTCTTCATGTGCTCTTATCTTGGGATAAATAGCATTAGTAAAAAAACTTAGAGGACAGCTTTTGGGGCCTCATGTTTCACAGATCAGTTATAAACCCTGTTGTGCCGGAGCTTTCTGACCTAAGTTGCTAGTACGATCTGAAGGAAAATGATGACAACATTTAGTGACAAAGAACCAGAAATGAAGGTGACCTAAAATAGAGAGCATTCTGAAGTTTTTAATAATTGAATTTGTGTGAATTGTGAGAAGAAACGACAACAGAAGCTGATAGTCGTCTCTTGCGCTAGCAATACTCTTGCCACTTCTCTGTTTTTCTGAAAGGCGGCTGAATCGGGGAGTGCAGCAGGGGCAGCCAACAACTGAATGTGAAGCACTGTTATTCCACCCATTTTAGAAAAGATCCTTTTGGTAAAGTGAGTGTGAAGAACCATGGAATGGGAGCTGGGTCCAAGGTGGCCGAGCAATTCCTCTGGCCCACTCTACTGCTTTCTCCGTTATGTGGACAAAAGTCCGCTTGTGGTTCAGCTGTCATATCTGTTAATATCTTCTCTTTATACACGAAAGGATGGGCTTCTGTGACCGGACAGGCAGCCATGGAGGCGTGGGCTGAAGGCGTTTATCCCCTACCACGTAACCAGAGGTGAACCCATTATATAGTGGAAGATGCCAGCATTTTGGCTGACAACGTGTTTTTGGTCACACGGTGGAGGAATAAGTGATGTGAGGAAAGATTTTCTTTAGTGATTTATCATAAGAATATCGCAATCTGGACCTTCCCTGCTAAAAGATGTTCATCACATCTCTACCTGCAAGCAATAAGGAGTGAAAACTTACCCATAGAACACCATGAAGAAGGCACACAGCTAGCACTGATTAATCCTTTTGTCAGCCAGGATGCTCTAAATGTGCCCGCCCAAGGGCTGGATCCTGCTTTTGGGATCTGTTGTCCTGTCACAGGCCTGACTCTGTGAATAAGCAGCAAGTTGTGAATGACAGCCCTAAGCCAGGGGTAAAGGTCACAGCGAAATATATCCCCTTCAAGTGCATGGCACTCCTGCTCTTTGTTGGCTGGAATAATATTAGGGGGTTTGAAATGCTGAAATCTAATAAAACTAGACTTGGCTTAATGTGATGTTATTCCACAGTCTGCTCCGTCAGGCGTGTGCAGGGGTAACTGAGCTGAGCCCAGAGGAGTGTTGCCGGCCGTGCTTGGGAAGGGCACCTGCCTGTGCATGGCCAGCCGTGCCAGCTTCGCTCTAAAACAGCGTCTCCCGGAGACAGGCCAGCACGAGCGTTACAGCTCTGTTTTAAGGGTTCCCTCGTGGACCCCCCTGTGGAGTGCCCTGTGTGTGTCCGGAGGAGCCGCTCCTCCACCAGCCACCTTGCACACCTGCATGCCCAACCGGGCTGAGCTTTGCCCGTGCTCGGAAGCCCACGGCCCGAACAGGGAGGGCACAGGACAAGGCAAAGCCTCGGCTTAGGAGTCTGGACCGTTTTCTCTGGTTTTATGCAGGAAGCGTGGCTCCTGAGAGATGTTGCCTTTCTTCAAAGTTGACTTCTTAAAAACTACATTCAGCGTTCTGGTTGATACTATTACCCCTCAATATTTCAAATAAAAATCTGGGTGTGAATGAAATGCACCTTTAATGTAAAGTTGGGGGTTTATGGGACTATTTAAACATAGAAATTAGACATGACAATAGTAATGTCATCTAATGCCATCTTCCCATGAACACGCAGTTGCTTTTGTAGTATTTTGAGTCCTTTTGGCTAGTCTGGCTTTGTGCATTTTGAGGAAATTTCAGTTGCTTTAATTAAAAGCAACACCTCCTGGGCTGTAAGACCTGCCACTTGTCCTTTCAACACCCTTGAAGTCCATTGCTAAATTATATCATTTTTGGCCTTCATCTGCCTAAACTTTCAGTGAATTTGCAGGTCACATGTGGACGGTGATATGCAAGAGAATTGTACTTTGTGGTATTTGTGATGCCACAGGGAAATCCAGTGTTACATCTATTACTACGTTACTTTCTGTTCTAGCCTTGCTCAGCGCCGTTCCGTGTGGTCTCCGACTAACGAGGCAGGATGCGCCCTCCGCAGTGCAGACAGCCCACTTCGAGCTGGTACCCACAGAGCAGAGCCCAGCGCCCGTCCCACTGGCTGCGAGCTGCCATCTGACCGGTTTGCGGCTGACGATCCGGCAGGTTATGGCTGACCAGGCTTTGGGCAGCCGTACGATGCCCTCCCTCCTTCCCCGTGGGTGCTGCGGAACACGCCAAATGACACAGGAGCCACCTCCAAGCTGTCCCTGATACTGCCCCCCCCCTTTTCTTCACCCCAAATTCACCAAGCGCACCTTCAGGACCCTTGCTAGCTCTGGGACACTAGATTATTCCTTTATCTGTTGCTTCCCAAGCCTAGCTGTACAGCTCGGGAAGCAGCCTTTTAATAGTTCCCTCAACCCTTTCTGTATCCCTTGAGTTCATGCTGTCCTGGTTTGAGGTAAAACAGAACCAACTTTCTGTTCAGTAATTTTATTTCTTAGCTAGGCCTCTTCTAACTCTCTGACACTAACAGCATGTTGTGTCTGAAATGGTTTGTTCAGAGCGATAAGGCAGTTTGTGCCAAGGAATGGTACGCAGAGAGGCTCTTATACTTATTGCTATAACAGCCAAGGTCAGCTCATTTCGTTATTTGCCCTGTTGGACAGTCAGAAGCGGAAAAGCACAGAGGGGTCCCACCTGTGGGGAGGAGCGGACAGGAGAGGTGACCCAAAATTGACCAACAGGGGTATTCCATCCCATCTGCCCTGTGCTCAGTGTGAAAGCTGAGGGATCAAAGCGTCAGCCTCTTCCTTCGATGGCCGACGTCCAAGGAGGACCCTGCCTGTTCATCTGCCTTTGATCCTGATCCGTGTGTTCCTGACTCCAGCTCTGGAACCCGGTTCCCACCCGTCCAGCCTGGGACTTCCCCAGTGCCTGTCTGTGACGTCATCCTGGGAGCTTAATACGGTTTTGTATATACTGTATCTATTTCATTATTTTCCTTTTTATCTTATTATTAATATCTCATTAAAGTAGTTTAGTTTCTTCTAAACTCGTAAATCTCTTTATCGCTCCCCCTCCTCTCTGTGTACGAGGGGCTGGGGGGGAGCATCTGTCGCCAGCCATTGGCCGATTTGGCCAAAACCACGACACATGCCATCTTTAGTAACGTTTATTGTGGTAAAAGATTATCTCTACACACCTTTTTATCAATTAGGGCAGTGAGATTTTAACTTTTTTCAGTCACAATGACACATACTTTTATAGTAGCAGGGGGAAGTATCAAAATATTTTAAGAATTGGAAACAATCTCTCTAGAGTTTTTTTTGCTGTAAAAAGAGCTTCACTTTTGCTTTTAAGTGCCTGGAGTCTTGTAATCCGGTCCTTTCCGTTATGTTCAAGTTTAGGTATTTCTTTGTAATGTTGCAAGCATTAAAAAAAAAAAAGCACTGAAACAAACAAAAATGAACATTTTAAGTACAGTAACATTTCTGTAATGAAGTATTCCTAAATAGACTTGTCTGAGGAATGAACCCTAGAAAGTCAAGTTCGGCTCAAAACTAAGGCTTGCTTTTAAACAAGCTTTTCCAAAGCGGAGGCAGAGATAAAGCTGTGCATCAGCTACAGTAGAGATCTGACTACCGTTCATCATTGCAGCTGTGAGAAATGCAAAAATTCAGGTGCCACCCGGACGGAGCGCGGGCGCGCTGGCGGGCGGCGTTTCTGCAGCCGCTCGGACGGAGCCACCCGGAGCCGCTGCCCGCGGGGCCGCTGCCGGGCCGGGCTCGTTCCGCGGGCTCTGCTGCCATCTCATGGGTTTAGCCAAATTTCTGCAGTCAGCCACTAAATTGCGTTCAACAGCGTTTCCTCTCCTTTCTTTCCTTTTCTACCCGCCCCCCCCCGCCCCATTAAAGGGGTCTAGGAAATTAATGAACGCTAGAAAGAAACACTGTTTCTTCTGATGGCAGAGCAGATCATTTACGTTAGGACAGGGGGTTATGGACTACTTCTAAGACACCGAGCAATAACTAAGAAAAGTATCTTATAAATTGCTTTATTCTAATAAAGGCTTGCTTAAAACAAACTATCTCCAACATCCGTGTCTCCAAAAACTAAACAAATTTGTATCTTAAGACAAACAACAGGATACGTACAGAAACCAACAATGCTTTAAAAACCAGTAAACCTTACACTGGTCTAAACAAATAATCATCTTAAAGAATTATATTTAAATTGAAATATTTGAATATTTACTTATTTAAAAATACTTCGCATATAACTTAGCAGCGAGCCACCCTTTACAGCATTTATAGTCAGAGCCAGTCACACTAGAAATAAAGCAATTATTTATATATGAAAAAAGGCTAAAGTTAACAAGTAAAACAGTGTAACACTTCAAGCGAACAAATCTATACATGGAAAATTATTTAATCAGTTACAGGAAAACAAAAAGTGCTCAAAAGGTGACTGATTCTGGATGTAATTCAGTGTAGGGAGACTTCCGCATATGGGTGGAACTGCTGCAAAATGGCATTCTTAGTGCTAGATGAGCAGAATCCTTTATTTTAAAAATCTGTGCTTTTTCTTGAGTGGATGTAGTCCTTATAGTGTGTAGAGTTGTTCTTCTGCTGAGACATGAATTAAATGTTTTTGGTGGTCACTCCTCTGTGCAGTATCAATTAAGACATACATATGTATGGTACAAATGTCTGTATTTAGATCTAGAGACAGAAAAGAATTCGTACATTAATCCTACACTTTAGAAGTCAACGAAAAAGCTACTTAATTCAATGAAGAAAATGGTGCTCTCTGGTTTTCTAAATACAGATATACACCATACGCACATCTAATGGGGGAAGAGACGTTTGTGCGTTAACAATGAAAGTCAAAGAAAGTTTAGTGTGGTGGGGTGGTTTTTTCATTAAATAATACAAATTTCCTAAGTTTTGTACAGATAAAATTCATTTTATTGAGAACAACTATGTGAGGTTTTCTTCTCTTGTTTGAAAAAAGGAGTGTCTTCCATGATATTAAACTCTCAGATAAACCCCCAGGGCACTTCCAGTGTTGGAGATGCAACTTCTGTCCCTCCTTGTCCACTGATTTACGCAGCAGTTGTGTTCCTTGGGAAGATCCCCTGGCACTGACTGTCCCTGACTGCCAGCTGATAAGCAAAACACCCACCAGTGGGCCAGGCGGCGCTTGAACATCAAGGTAGTTGTGTGGATAAAATAGCAAATCTCACTGTTCCTGAATTTTGCTCCAGCTTCTCTTGGTTAATGTGCTGTTTCATGTCTTTAGGCCACGCTTTCACTTTTGCTTCTTGCTGAGCGCTGGGTTGCAAGCTCTGGGAAGTGGACGGGTAGACTTCTGCCTTTGCCACATCACAGTCCCTTTCATTACGGTACACAGCGTGCAAACAGCTGCTGCTTGGCATCCAGGTGACCTCTGCTGAAATAGGGATGATGCTACTAAGCTTTCAGACATTCTGGTGCTGTTTGGAAGTCTACCCACTAGGACAGTATGCTGCCTCTTATCTGAGTTTCCTTTTTCTATTATGCTTCAAACTATAATTACATAGGTCTGATTTTTTTATTATTATTTTTTTAAATCCAAGTTTTCAATCACTGCTTGAGTCTCTGAGCTAAGTCTCACATTCTGGCTATACAAACTACATTTAGTATCTACTTAAATGTTATAGTTCTGTGCCTCCTCCCACACAGCTAGCAGACGCAGAGGCTCCTGGCCAATAATAATACTTCTTGCAAATTGTTTGATTAGAGTGAGATTTCTCAGATAAGGTACTGCTGCATGATTAAGAGGAATACCTGTCTCCTAGTCTATCAGCCAACACGATGACACAGATTCCTTTGTCAAGACCATTCCTTTTTTTTTTTTTTTTAATGATGACGCTTCTGCTGCAAAATCTCACTTCGTGATTTGCATTCTCCAGATCACTTGTCTCTGGAGGCTCGGTTGCCATCACGTTATCCTTTGAAACTTCTGTCACATTAGAGGAGACCTGTGCTCCTCTGCCACCAGTCGGCTCTCCACCAAAGAAACCATCCTCATGCGTGCCTCAAAAGATATAAACTCTATTCTCCAGTAGTTAGAGGAAGCTCTACTTCAGGTGCTTATTAGGACCATCAAAAGGGTCGTAGCTATGTCAAGCTAATACTCTAAATTTTGCAGGTTGTTGTCTTGGAGACTCTAGGATTAAGGAAGTCCATTACTGACTTCTGTCTCTTTCAGTGTCCCCATCTGAAAGAAGGCAAGACCTGATCTCCTCGAAAGCGGTCTCTTGTAATTGCTTGGATCTTTCTTCCAGTGCCTTGGTAGTGGAAGCGGTTCAGTGTTCTTCTGCTTGAGCTGCTTTGCCTCCTGCCGCGCCGCCAGAGAGCTTCCCTTCCTCTGAAGGACATTGCACAGGCCCTGAGGGGCACCCTGGGGGTGGCTGTCCCTGCCGCCCCCTGCCTGCTCTCTCCACGGACACCCGGGCAGGGAGCCTGAGCGCTGCAGCACCATCTCCTCACCCACAGGGTCTGACAGAAACTTCCTGCTGTTCCCTTCCTCCTGGAGGTGAGCACCTTTTAAACCCTTGTGGATTTTCCACCACTTTCAGGAGCCGGGGAAAGGCAACATTTTCTGTAGCACTGACTGGGAAGACTGAGGCACGATCTCTCTGCTGGCCAGATAATTTATTTTTTTCTTTCCTTTGCTCATTAAACTGCCTATATCTTGACCCCCGAGCTTTCTCGCTTTCCCTCTTCCTCTCTACCCCCATCCCACCAGTGCGGCCGGGCGGGCGCCTCACTGCTGGCACCCTTGGTGACACCCCCAGGACCGGGGGGGACGCAGTGGCTTCTGAGGCATCCGCGGGTGGTGCGGGGCAGTTGGTGGTCTCTGTGCGCCTGGGTGGTGTCCAGCCCAGCGTTGATGAACTGCTGGATTTGCTGCTCTTTCAATCCAGATAGTGTACTACCGATGAGTATTTGTTACTGTGCTGTTATTTAGAGATAAGCAATTTATCTGTAAAGCTGTTTGTCTGGTGTTTGTTCCCGCATCCCGAGCTGTAACTCAGCAGGGACACCTAAACCGCTGGTGTCAGGACAGCCCCCGGCCCCAGCGAGGGCAGGGGACCTGCCTGGCCTCAGCACTCAGAGAGAGCACCGAGGTATCTGCCGTCCGTGCAATTAAATGGTCTTCTGAGAAACGGCACGCCTTATTTATCAGCTGTCCTGTCTCCTGGGTTATTCTGCGAGGGATGCACCACTGGCTTCTCCGGTTTTTTCAGTGAGAGACATTATTTTTTTTTAATGTGGTATTCAGAGTTTCTGGCACCGTGGGACCCTCCCTCCGGTTCAGGCTGACAGAAGCTGATGCAGCATGGACAGAAAACTCACGTACTCGCAGCATAAGTTCATAGTACAGTTACTGCAATACTTCGTACGTTCCCCTCGCCATCTGCACATGCGTTTCCAGCAGCACACTTAAACAGCTGCTGTTGAAACACAGTGTGTTTTGGCAATGATTTTATTAAAGCTATTTTTAAATGTTTTTCTACCGAAATGTTGTCCGCACAGCTATGCAATTATGAGAGACGGTGTTCCAAACTGTTCTGTGGGATGCTGGGCCCAGGTCCGAGCTGAGCTCTCTCCCGCTGAGCCGCTCTCCATATCGCGCCCGTGGGTGCGGCGCTGAGCAGTGCCTGGGCGAGGGATCGCCCTTCCCTTCATGCTGATGGGCTTCACTGCAGGGCAGCTAAAAACATCGCGACATGCGTGACTTTTCTATGTAAGCAAATTCCTACATAGTCTGTTAGGTGCTATGTGATCACAGATGGAGGGGGAAGCAAGTCACAAAGTTAAGAATGAAAGAAATGAGCATACTTTATTAAAGTATGTGATACAGAAAATGCAGGAGGAAGAAAATGACTTTATCCTTCTATACTGGATACTTACCTGGTAGAACAAATGTCAGATAACAATCATCACACATAATTAATTCATTTAAAATGTTTATCGTTAGAGATCTAAGAAACTGAAGGAACAAGAAAACCTATATATAAACTTTAATATGGCAATTTTACAGGAATATAGGATGGAGGATTGTCAACAAAATTAAATTAAGCATGTCTTTTTTTTTTTTTTTTTTAACCCATTTTGGCTTTAACAATTCCAATGGAGAGGCAGGCATATAATGATTTAAGGCACTAATTATTCTTATAATTTTTTATCTTAGTTGCTCCTGGAGATGAGCTTTGCCCTTGTGGATCACAGGTAGATCCCTTTGATGTGTTTTGAAAGAATTAGGGTCCATTTGAAATTTGAATTCTGTCTATATTCTGCAAATCAGCATATCCAAGGAATCTTGAATGTAAGGAGCGTCCTGTTGGACCAGAACAGAGGTCCATCTAGCCTACTACTCTCTCGCTGTCCATGGCAGTAGAGGATGCTTTATTTAGGGACCAGCAAGCAGGCTCAGCGTCTGTTCATCTCATACACCCAAGCATTCGTAATTATGACTAGGCATCAGTTAGAGATGTTAGATGATGATTCCGTGCCTACTGCCTTTTTTTATCTGTTTGTAGACTTGTTACCCAGTTTGACTAGTTTGTTTTTGAACCTACTGACTATTGCCTTTACTACAGCTGTGGTAGGGAGCTACAGACATTACTTACCTGCTGTGAAAAAAGGTGCTGTCTTTTGGCTGTTAGTAATGCCCGATTAGTCTCATTGTGTGCACTTCGCTCTAGTATTGTAAGATCTGATAAATAACAACCTTGTATTCACCTTAGCCACTGCCTTTACAATTGAGGCTTACAAAATCATATCTTTTCTCAGCCTTCTCCTCTGCAGAGGGAAGAGCCCCAGCCATTTTAGCCTCTCTTAATAAGGCACTGTTCCTCCCTCTTGATCACTGGGCCTGCCCTTCCCTTTACCTTCCCTAATTCTGTTGTATTCTTCTTGAGGTCTGTAGACCTGTACCTGGTTATAAATGCAGAACCATTGGCAAAACTCAGTATAAATAATGGCCTGTCTCTTGCTGCCAACAAGAAAGTAAGAGGTATAATTGATGAAATTCTGTCTGATAGGAAATGCCTGCTACTTCTTCAAGACTGTACAACTGAATGTCACGCCTGCCGGTAACCAGTATCCAGGCAAGACCCAGCCATGATTGTGGTTGCACAGCCCTTGTTCATAAACAAGATATGCATTGGTGCTGGCATCATAGGATCTGCTCTGGATCCCACCTGAAATAAGACACTGAAAGGATCCGGGATACTGGCGGCAGATAGTAAAACGTGCCTACTTCTGTGTAAACTTCTCAAACACCCTGCTGTAATAAAGGATTTCAAAATTAAGAGGCAATTTGTGAGGGCAGCTATGCTCAGCAATGATTTCTTAAGAACTGGCTGGGCTATTGTTAGTTATAGTGTGGGTGGTATTTTTTCTTGTCAAAGGAAATGCGGATTATCTTATAATTATCCCAGATACTTCTGACACTCTCTTACAAGCTATAAATTCATGGACTAAAACTACAGATAGTAAATTCAGAATTCTCTGTGGTGCTTCGAGTGTTGTCTCTTGTGTGTGGTAGCTATGTATCTCAGTGCAGGCATAGGTGAGGGCCTGAATAACTGTATTTTGAAGGACAAAAATGGTTAGATAATACTCAAAGACATATGGTGGTCTTGGAAAATTATGCGGTCAAATAAAGAGGAGATAAAGATACGAATAGAGTTTTGGTAAATAAAGAAATCAAGCTATTATCTGAAGCAGCTTGTTTTCCATATTTGTAGGCATCTGGAAAATAAGTTATAAGAACTGTTCTTCCAAGTTACCATGGTATCAGATTTAGGTATTTCTAAATTTCAGAAGCACATAATCTAAAGTAGCCCTTATCTCAGATGTCAGCATTTTTAAATCTTTACCACCAGCATCCCATTGCAGCAGCACACGGCGAATCCTCAGAGTCTCTGCAGCTTCTGTTTCCACATAACGCGTACCTGCCTGGCACTGTGGAACTTCTCCAGCCGGTCGGCACACATGCTTGCCCCGCATCTCCGCTGCTTCACCAGCATGGTCTGCCTCTTTCATCCTGTTTCCTCTGACTCCGTTTTCCTTGAGCACAATGGATGCAATAATCATTAGATATTTAATAGAATAAATAATAATATAATAAGAATAAATAATAGAATAATATTAAACATCTTTGAAGATCATAATGTAATTATTTACAAACTACTTAAAAATACCCATATGAAGTAGGTGATTATTAAGTTGGTTCCTGTAGGTGCTGTATAGCTTACTTCATTAACAAATGTTAATTGAATTTTGGAGCAATAAGCACTATATTAATGCAAAATATTATCAAATAGTTGTTCAGGGGATAAATTTAAGATAGCATATTAGAATCCTGTGCTTCATAATTAACAACTTTTGTTGAGTTTTTATCAGGTTTTGAAAGCCTCTTGTAATAACTGCATTTCCTCTTTCAGGTTGTCTGGGTCTGTAAAGCTTATTTTGGAGCTTAGAACTTTTTCAGGTGACAACACTGGATTTCCCATAGAACAAGTGTTGGATCAAGTGAGGACATCAACTGACACGAGGGAGGGAGAAAGGGGAAATAAGGCCACGCATCGGCCGTGCGGATCCTGGAGCGATTCCTGAGTACACTCCTTCAATTAATGCTTTAGAGAACCGGTCAGGCGCCTGGATACAGATGTCTGGTGGCATTTCAGATGTTGTATAGTATAGTAACCTATGTCCCGTGCCACATCCCAAGCCTGTGTCTTGGGTACACCAGGGCACCCGGAATGGCGCTGGGCACCTGTGCTTCGACACCTGAACGGCTCCGATGATGGCTGCTAGAGGCCAGCTGGGGAAGATCAGAGCTGGAGCGCAGTTACCAGCAGAGCTCCTTTAAAGAGCTAAAAAGCACATGGCAAATTACAGTCTTGATTAATGCTGACAGCGACATTATCTCCTCTTCCACAGCTTTCTGTTCTCTGGCGATGGCGGCGGGCAGGAGGCCCGGGCCCATGGGCCTGGTTCACGGCGAGCAGACACCTCTCTGGGATCATGCTACCCTCTCGGGCTGTTTTGGGAAAAGAAGAAACAAATGTTGTGACGGGCTCTAAACTCAATGGGGGCTTATGTGATCCAACCTGTAACCGCAGGCTGTTGCCTCTTTCCCCGCAGGGAAGATGATACTGAATTTGGGGTGATGCACAGTAAATAAAATAATCCACACCAGCATTTTAAACCATTGGCCGACGATTAAAGAACACGCTCGGACAAAGGCAGGGCCGAGTGCTGGAGGAAGGCGAGCCCCGGCCCTCAGCGAGCGGGAGCCCGGGAGCGCTCTGCTCCGGGCGGCGTCTGCGCTGCAGGGCGGCCCTGAGGGGCCCGGCGGGACGCGGGGGGCCGGGCCGGGCCGATCACATCACCTTCCCCTCCGCTCAGCCCAGCTCGCCTCAGCCCGTCCCGCCCCCACCCGCCGCCCCAGGAAGCGCAGGGCTTTAGCGCCCTGCCCGCCGCCGCCATGCATTGTGGGGCGGCAGCAGCAGAGCCAAGATGGCGGCCAGCAGGAGGCTGATGAAGGTAACAGGCAGCGCCGCGCCGGGAAAGGCCGGCGGGCGGGCGGCGCTGGGCACCCTCCTCCCGCCCTGGGTCCCTCTGGGGGCAGGGGGTCGCCTCTCCGGCCGCGGCCCCGTGGAGCGGCCTCCTCCTCTCCCCTCGGTGGCTCCCCGGGCTGGAGCGACCGGAACGGCAGCAACCGGCACTTAGGCCGCGGCCGTGAGGGGCCTCGCTGCCTTCCCCGCCGCCGCCCGCGGCCCCGGCGGTGCTCCGCGGCCCTCAGCCGCCGCCCGGGGCTGGGCGGGGGCGCTCGGCCGTCGCCGCGGGCCGCCCCGTCCCCTGCCGTCCCCCTCCCTCGGGGGGCTCCTGCGGTGACTAAGCAAAGAGGAAGGGCCGGGGGGGAGGAGGCGCCGCTGCCGGGACGCCGGGGCCCCCGCCCGGGGCCGGGGCAGTCCCCAGGGTGCCGTGAGGGGCCGCCCGGCCACCGGCCGTGCCGCAGCCGCGGTCCTCGGGCCTGCCGGCGGGGGTCGGGAAGCGGCCTCGGCCCTGCGGGGCTCGCGCCCCCGGTGAGGAGCCGGCCTGGGGCGAACCCGTCTCGGTTTCGTTGTCTCGCAGAGGATCCTCTTCCGCGTATGAGTAAGACGTTTATCGCGCCGAAATGTGGACCTGGGTTCAGGAGTTTCCCCATTCACCGCAGACGGGGCGATGTTTTTGTCTTTGCTGTTTGCTCGGGAGCGCAGATGGTGCTTGTGGACGCAAACCCGGCCTCGGTGGGGCTCTGACCAAGAGCTCCGACGGTTTATTGTAAAATACTGCTCGGGACTATGTTTCTCGTCGTTTTGCTTGAGGAGTAGGATACTTAAGAAGAAAATGATAACCATTACCCCCAAAGCATACGAGTTCATTTTACTTATTGTATATAATTGCTAATTAACATTACAAACTGTGTGCAGTGGGGTTTGTCTAGGACATGCATGCATAGTGGCATAAAATTTAGTCATCTGTAAAATGCTATGGCAATACCCTATGGTATTTGCATGCAGAGTGCCTGTAACGTAAATCAATGAACTTTACAGGCGTGTCCTGTAAAATGTAGGGGAAAGACCCTGTAACTGTGAGGCCATGTTGTGACCCCATTACAAACCTATTCCTGTGGGGTGCACTAGGATTTCACAGGTATGTGGGCGATTCTGTTAAACTTAGTCTTTTAATATCGGATTTGCAGCTGGCTTCAAGGATGTGGACCCCTAATAGGGCTGGGATCTCACTAGGATGTGTAGACAGCAAGTTTTGAAGTTGTATTTCCTTAATTGTGCAGATACATAATTAACCATTATAAGTTGTTCATTTCTGAAGAAACCAATAGCTCAGCAGTGCTTTCGTAAGGCTGGTTTTGTTGTTTTAATTAAAAACTAAATGGTAAATACATTGTGTGCAGAGTCATTCGTATATATAAAATCAGTAGGCGTATACCTTTAATTGTCCCGATGAGATGGCATTCATTTTTTAATTTAATTTTTGATAGCTGTTATGTTTTGCTGCAGCTTTAGTGTCATAATCAATATGTCTGTTGCTTTATACCCAAATAAGGTTCCTCTTAGTTTCAGATAGTAAACAACAATTTAATGTTATCTTTTTGTAAGGCAGCTTTTCTGCCTGTTCTGCAGAAATCCATTAGTTGTTCAAAAGCACATCACTACTATCCTGGTAGGAAAAAAATATTTCTAATAACTTTTTCTTTTTACATTTAAAATGGAATGTAAAAATCTGAATGGCAAGAAAAATTGTTCTAATAGCTGCAGTGCCTCTTGCGTTTCAGCTCCCTGCCCCCACCAGTTCCACTACATGTTTACATTAGTACTTTAATCTTTCACCAAAATGCTGTGAAAATGTTACTTGCCAACATGACCTCCTCCTTTTCTAGAAATACAGTGTGGCAGTTGCTTTTGAAAGGGAGTGGTGTAGGGAGGAAGGAGGCATTGATAACTTCCCTCTTACATTTTTGCTTTCGTTTTTGTTGCCTGATGGTTGTGGGTTGTGCGTGTTTTATGCCAGTTCAAGAGCTGTGAGATGCTATATCACACAACTTGTACAGGCTATTAAATAAGCACCTGCCTTCATGCCTTTTGCAGAGTCGAGTCAGCCCAAGTGGCTTTGGGCTTTGCCATTCATGTCAGTAGCAGCAAAGTAGAGCTCTCGTACAGGTGATGTAATCTGGGTTGCAGCAGCATGATGTTTTGAAGGTCCAGACTCGCATGTGTACCAACCAAATATTGTTCCATGCTCACAGGTCCGCTTTAGAGTCTTTCACTGTTGAAGTTTTGCAATATAGAAGAGTCTGTGGTGCATCTTTCTTGGGGTTGTAGAATGATGAGTGATTATTACCAAAGGAAATAGAGTTTTTCAGTGTGTCCTTTATAACTAAAGGAAATAGAGTTTTCAGTTATGTTTAAAATAATTTAGGATAAGCATTAACTGTAGTTTCTTTGAGCTAAATATCAAGTTTGTCTTTGGTAAGTGAGAATAAACTTTGAACCTTTTATAGGTCACATAAAATAAAGCAGTTCTCATTTCCTTAAGGTCTTGCCAACATTCTGAAGTACTGCATTTTTTCTGAACGCGTGTCATACATCATAGTTATTCGTATTAATCACAGTGGCTCAGAGAGACTGGATGTAGTAGGTTCATAATAACACACTGTCTGCCCGTAGAAAACTGGGAGTAGGAGTATAGTTTTCATCTTCCAGGTGGAAACGGATGTCCTTTTCAGATTGTGGAAGCCATTTGTATCTTCAGTTTGCAAACCTCCTTGTGAAAGAATTATTACAAATTTTGCCCTTGCACTTGTACAGCTCAATTTTAAACATGAAGTCAAATTATAAGAATAATAAGATTGTCCTGTGATCTTAGGCTCTGCTTGAGCACATAATGTTTCCTAGGCCAAAGACCTTATTTATGGCCTATTTTTGCAGAGCTTTATACCATCAAATAGTCCAACTGAAATTTTCCCTACTGACTTACAAAAAATCAGTGGAGGCGTGCCCTTTCCAGGAGCACACCTAGGTTAGCAAAAACATGAAGTAAACATAGGTAATGAATAATACTCCAGCAACACCTGAGGTGGAGTTTTGATCCATGAGCCACCATTACACCTCTTCAAAGAGCCACAATTGTCAGATCTTGGCTCCTCATGAAATGTGAGAGGTGGGAATAAAGCAATCTTTATCAGGGATATGTTGTTGTGGACAATCTGTCAGGGTAAAAACGGTCAAATACGGGGTAATCATTTTAGGAAAGGATCTAAGGCTTCTCTTTTAAGGGAGCTACTTTGCTTACTGACTCTTTCTCATAGAAAGCAGATTGTCTCCAAAGGTGTACAACTGGGAACATAGATCTGCCAGAGACATGACAGAGATTTCAATGAAATCTTTTCCCAGTTGCCATCCACTAATGTAAAAGGAGCCATTTTCCAGGCGGCTGCATGGCACAGCCCTGTGTGGAGAGGCAGTGGGCAGTGGTGAAGGGAAGGCTGCTTGGGTGCTGGGCGGTCACACTCCTTCCTTGTGGTTTAGTAATGCGGGACCGAGCTGCGGTGGCGGGTTTGGGGGGCATTTGGGGGGGCCATCCTGGCCCCACGCAGAGCTGCTCCCTCTGCCCCGTGCTGCCTGATGGGCGGCTGCAAGGATGCACTTCTGTGTCCTGGTTAAATGTATCATTAGCATTAAAAATAGATTTAAAGAGTAAATAACACTCCGCGTATGAAATCAGGTACATAGGCGATTATTTTAATCCTACTGTTTTTACTCTGCTTCCATAATTACACAGTCAAACATTTATGCAACGGTTGAACTCCATGATAAAATACAAACACGAGGCCACAGCCAGGTACCTGCTGCAGGTGGTCTGCTGTCAGTGTGCGGTGGTCTTGCAAACACCATAGCCCTTGCAAATAAAGGGGCTTTAAATGCCTTTGATACTTGAAAAGCAGGTCTAAATTGATCCAAACACTGGTTCTCAGTGACAAAGGAAATGGGGTTTTGAGCAATGTGTGATTGTCCTTATGCAGAAGTGAGAATACTGATTCATTTTCCCTTTTTGAAACTGAGAATTGGCGAAAGGATTTTTAATCAAATGAAAATACTTTGCCAAAAAGTAGTATTACTCAGTAACTAAGACGTGTGAGAATACAGGGTTGCAACATTGCAGAGGAAACTTAATAACAGTTATTATAAGAATGGATTTTTTCTTTTAGTAGGTTTTGTGGGGGTTTTTTTGTAAAATTATATTTTATTTTAAGGGTTGGTAACACTTCTCTGTACTGTATGAGATTCAGAAAGTAAAACTGGTCAGTTCCTTATAGTGTTTAACTTTGTCACATGTTCAGAGAATGTTTTTATAAACACGTAAATTGTAAACGGTAGAGAATTGTGGTTTGGAGTTCTTTCAGTAGACTTTTGTTTTTGTTTGTGCATTTAATAGCGTTTTGGCCTTGATGCAGAACTTACTGAAGGCAGTATGAGCTCTTACACTTATTCCCATATTCTTGCATTGCACCCTTACAGGTGTTTGTCTTCACTGCATTTTCCTATCTGGCTTGTTTTTTTAGGGAAGTCCCAAAACTTGAAAGATGTATGGGCAAAACAGTTGCAGGGTTTGTAAGAGACTTAACTACATTTTAAGCTGATGCTACTTTCCTTTTTAACTTCAAGCATTTAATTTTTGCTTTGAACAGCACAAATGATTATACGATATTGAAAATCAGAATTTTAAATCCTTAATGACTATATATAGTGGTAGTATGTACTTTTATGACTACCTTCAGCATTATAGCTGAAGATCAGATACCACCTCTGAAACAATGTTTTCTCCATTTCATGTGCTGTGTCTAACGCTTTCTCTGAACATACCCCCATGACACGGACCACGTCTCAAGAGAGCCTGGTGAAATAAGGCATTTCTATTTTACAGATGGGGAAACCAATGCAGCAAGGCCACGTGCAAAGCTGATAACAGGGTGGGGAAGGAAGACTGATGGAAATTCTTGCTGCAGTCTTCTAACCTTTAGTTACACTCTGCCTGTGCTCCTGTAATTATGTTACTTGACAAAATTAAGGGGTGGAGGACAAGAAAAGGAATTAATCTATTTACTGTCTGCCTAGACTCTTAAGTATTATTTTGAAGTAAATATCTGGACTATATCCTTTTGCCTCATAAAGTAATTTTTGTCCCTTTGGAGTTGCTCAAGCAGATGTTAAATGCGGTATTGACTTTTAATCTGTCCTGTTTGAAAGTATTTAGTAGCTCATTCGCTATTTTAACAGTACATTTATACTGCAGTTGTGTCTACCTCTGTAGCTCCGAGGCAGTTAGATCTTCATTGTGGGTTCTGGCAGGTGCCAGGAAAAAAAAAACAAAACAGCCCCCCGCCCCCTTAAATTGTGAATGCTGAATCTCTTACCGCTCCTGACGTGACACACTAAAAGCCTGACTTGTGAGTATAGTATTACATTGTATTTGTGGGGATAGTAGTATGAAAAAAAGCTATTTGTAAATATGTCGAACATGGAATTGATTCATTTGGAAGGGCATATGAAGTCTTAAACACTTCTAGTATAAGAAAAGTAATTTCTCTTAGAAATTGGAATCTGTCTGAAGTGTGTAGTTCAGACAGGTCCTCTGCTAAGGTACGCTTGATTCTCCGTGACCTTTGCAGCCGTGCCTGTGTGTGAGGAAAATAATTGCCTGGTTTATCCCCATCTGTTTGCTTCTTCAGTTGTCGGTTACTACAGCAGGACGCAAGGCAGCAGAAGGAGAAGCACAGGATCTAGTCCTGATGCACTGCAGTAGTTTACCACTTTTTTGATTTTGATGGTGAATTGCCGCAAAGGCTTTGCGTACCAGTTTAAAGAGGAAGATGTCCTGCATCATTTTCTGTGAGTTCTTTAGTGTCTTCTAGGCTGTTAAATTCCCTCTCTTGTATGGTGGACTTGAGGGGAAAATCGGGAGCAATTTGCACATTTGTTTTAGACTTTTCTTTGCTTTCATACAAGGTTTTACAATTTTGTAATCATCTCTGTACTGGATTCTTGCATTTCTTAATTCAGCATCCAGTTTTTTAACCTGACTCTAACTATAAAGTGTAGGTGTTTAATTTTCCAGTAATGTGAAGCCATGCTTTTCTAATTTGTTTTATTAGCTTAATAACATACCTGAATTATAGAGTCATAGTCCTCCCTTTTTCTGTGTCTGGGCAGTTGTTCTCTGGGCCAGAAGCAGCGTAATGCTATCATTGCAACCTGTGATAAAAGCTTCCACCTGGAAGCTGTGCTCCTGCTGGGACGTTATGGGGGAGACTTCTGTTGTATGTATGTTTTTAATATGATAAGTAGAAAATTGTCTAAACCTGTTTTCCTTTCCTTGTTTTAGAGTGAAGGCGCTTGTGTTTATTCATGCTTAAGTACCTACTGGTTAACTGGCTTATTCTCTCCTGACGCTGGGTGCGCTCTGTCTGGTGTGGGATAGGATTGATCCCTGTGCCCGTGAGTGGTGGTTTGCCAGGACTGTGGGCTCGGGACGCTGCTCCGAGCGAGCGGCTGTGCCAGGCTGCTGTGGCCAGGCTCCCCAGCCCTGCCATGCGTGGGGCACTGAGCTGGCAGCCAGGGACTGAGGGGTTTGCAGTTTCAGTGGTCATAAAGGATCTCTTATAGCTGCGATAATAAAGGTTATTTTCTTTGGAATATTTTGGTTTGCTCTGTATCCCTATAAATGTGCTTCATGGGATTACTTTTGTGTGGGTTTTGTATGTTTTCCTGCTTTAACAAAATAAGATAATCCTCTTACCCATTTAAAAAGAAGAAAAAAAAAAAAAGCCCAAACTGTCTGCGATATTGCATAAATCTCACAGCAGTGGAATTTGTGGATTTATCCAAAGGTCTAGTCTAAATAGTTGGCTTTAGGGTCGTGAAGATTGTGTTGGGCGTCAATTCAATATCCAAGACTCCAAGGTTAAATTTCCGTATTCTGAATATGCTGTTGCTTTCATAGGAGCAGTGGGTGGGAATGTAAATGTTCATCTTCTGATGTGTGGCTGCCGTGATTTTTGTTTCATGTTCATTTGGAAATCTGCTTTTTCCTTTGGGTTTGCATTTTATCATGATGCTAAGTTTATGCAAGAGATTACTGCCTATGTTAAATCTCTGCCAGTCAGATGCAGAAAGGGTTGATCTAAGATGAACATAGAGCTATTTTGGGGGGGGGAGGGGGAACACACAAAACCAAAAACGAAACACATGGATAGCACAACGCTTGTACCAGGAAAACTGATCTTTTTTTGTTTTTCAGCGTATAGTGCTTTTGCTTTGTAGTTGGTGTTTTTATCATAATAATATGCAGTCTAGCTTTGCAAATAGGCTAGCACCCAGTGAAGACCCGTGTGCTGGCAGAGTGCACCACTGTTGCTGTATAAGCAACATTTCCCCTAACCTATGTAGACACGCAGGCATACGCTTCAGTTTTGAAAGCGCTGGGAAAGTTTTGTATTTCACTGTGGATGACTTTTGAACTTGAATTCAGTTAAATTCTCTTTAAAGATAAAACTGCTGAATTCAACAGCAAAGGGCTATAATTGTTGGGGGGAGGGGGAGAAGTGGAACCTTGAGGTGTTTCTTTTTAGGCCTAATTAAATACTCCAGGAAACAGTTTCTACACTAGGGCTTATACACCATTTTAAATCTAAAAAGGCCCAAATACCTGTTCTGGTGATAGCTGGATCACTAACTGATCAAAAATGAATGGTGATTGACTGGTGTAGAAAGGTACCTTGTTCAAGAGTTATACGGCTATAAAGAGAGGTATCTTAAAATATACTGTTAACTTTGAGCTACAAAACCGAGATAAAGTTGTGTCTTCAAGTAATTGGTATAAACAAGGCTAGTTTGGCTTAGATTGGTATTTTTCTGAGTTAGCATCAATTTAAGTTGGTCATGCAGGAATTTGTTTTCAGTTGAAATAATTGACCTGTTCAATGACTTTATCTCTGTCTAAAACTATTATGAGATGGTTCTTCCAAATCGCTATTTTCCTTCAGACAAGTTCTAAGATGCACTTTATTTCTGTGCTTCACAGAGTTTTCAGTCACCTGTTACCAAAGGCACTGATTTGCATTTGAGATATAAAAACATTTTTAACCGCACTTTTTCAATACTTCTACTTTATTGTGTCTGTAATGATGTTAATAACAAGGCATTTTTGTATTTTCCTGACATATAAAAAATAAGGGTTTTTTTAATACCTTGTCTCAGAGAATTTTCCTTCTCACAGGTGCAAAATTTTCTTTTATTATTTGTGTGGATTGCCACTGCTAAAACCTCAAGCTTCTTTAACGTAAAGAAAGCCTCTAAGTTGACCTCTAAGTATTTTGAAAAATAAATATGAGCATCTTCCTTAATGCTGCTATTAACTTACACTTTGCTTGCTTTTCAGGAGCTTGAAGAAATCCGCAAATGTGGAATGAAAAACTTCCGTAATATCCAGGTTGATGAAGCTAATTTATTGACCTGGCAAGGGCTTATTGTTCCTGTGAGTATAGACTACTCCTTATTCTGATGAGCTTTAAAATAAAACGAGGATCATTTCTATCTCATAAATCCACAACTTAGTCGTGCTGCTGGTGACCATTAGATAATTTTTGCACCCTGACAAGAATCTTCTTTATTACTATAAAACCTGACTTTCAGAGTTGTGAGTTTGTGCAGAAGCTAGTTGTTTGTAACTATATCGTAAGTTCATATAGATTATACTGCAGCATAATGGGTAGTGAAGTGTGGTCCTGGATTTAGTTCTTGTCTGTCTTCAGACATCTTGTGTGATCTTGGGAAAATAGTGTAATCTTCCTGTCTCATAGAATCATCATAGAATCTGCTAGGTTGGTGACCTTTAAAGGTCATCTAGTCCAACCCCCCTGCAGTAAGCAGGGACGTTTTCAACTAGATCTCGTTTTATCTGAGTGTCTTTTGTGTTTTCTTTTATCAAAGTCTGATAATGTTTGTCGATGTTTCTTATAACTAGTCTGAAGAAAAATCCATACGTAATTGACCGGTGTTCTAGACTGTTGTGATCGATACCTGCCTGGATGCTTCATAACCGTGGGCCCGGTCCAATGCCTGGCTGCAGCTGGCGAGGGCTGTGGGCTCCGCGGTGGCACTGGGTTACTTGGCAGGGGTGTCGGAAGGGGAAGCAAATGAAGTTTGTAGTTTGTTACTTTAAGCTTAAAGTATAAAATCTACATCATCACAGGAAAAAAAAACAGAGGTATGGAATACTTCGTTTACTCCTTAATAGATCTTATTTTTTTAATTGACTAGATTTATTTCTAGCATAAAATTAAGTATTGGAAAAAGTTTGCAAGGAAAATGTTTGGATTTTCAGAAATGAGCTCTCTAAAAGAAACTTCTGGCATTAATTAATGCCAAAATAAAACTCCCAAGCTTCAATTTTTTAAAAGCACTACAGTCTTTTAAGAGAATGTTTAATAGAAGTAGATAACCACTGTATTAGTCAAACAGGGAGGGATTTGTTATGAAAGGGAAAGCAGGAAATGGAGTGTCTTGAATTCCTTGGTTGAAGTCACTTGGATTTTCACCTCCTTTATTTTCCACTGCTGTGACCTGCGCTCCCTTCATTACATGAGCTTCTTTTAAGCCTGCAGCAGTAGAGGCTGTGCCACTAGGGCATCAGTTCTGCTTGTCCTTGGGTGCTACCTAGAAGGTCCCCTGACCAGCGTAAATCTGTCCTTTTATCCTACAACTTTGAAACATCTCTTCAGCAGTGCCTCCGCTGTGGGAGCAGGAGGCCATTCCCAAATTCAGATCCCACAGGCTGAGATCATGGCTAGGCCTTTGCATTTTAGATACTGTACAATACATTTAGTTTACTGTTTACTGATATTCCTGCAAGTAATTCCTCTGAGTGGTTAAGGCTGCTTTTGCAAATAAAGCAAGCAGGATTTGACGTTAAAATTTGACAAAGCTGAGAAACAATACGCTTTCAGTGTTTCAGTCACTCTGATCTTTGTGGTTTGTGTGTAACAGTTTATTGCTTTGATAATACTTTGAAGCAGTATACAGTTGGTAAATACGACTAATAAAGCAAAACACCAAAATACTTGTTTATTCCTGTTAAAATTAGCAACATATTGCGTTCAGTATCTATTTTTAAGAGTTTCTGTTCAACAGAGTATGAGCTTAATGTTTGTTTTGCAAAGGTTCACAACATCACAAGTGTTTAAACATTGATGCAGTGAACTGTGCTTTATACCTGCCTTTTGGGTTATAATATGCCCGGTTACAAGGGAAATAGCCTTAAATTCACTGGTGGTATAGTTAAGAGGGAATTTTGTTATGAAATTATACTTCCTATGGTAATTAATAGTGTTGTGTTGTTCAAAGAGTAGTATAATTTATTATTTTGAGGATACTCTGTAGAAGATGCTATAGTCTGAGCATAATGTTTTTAGCTGTTGCAGTGCCGGAGATGACGGCTTAAAAATGTGATATACAAGCTGGTTGCAAGTTTAATGTTTTTGCTGAGTTTTTGCTTTTGAAGTTTTACACGTCATTTCCATTCTAGAAAGCGTCCTTGCTTAGGGTTTAAAGCCATATTAATTGTACTTTAGTAGGACTAACCAGGTACTTATTATTAAACTCTACAACGAGGCATTATTTTGGTCAGCATCTTAATAAAGGTGTAAAAGATACAAAGGTTAATATTTTTAGCAGTTTTCATACAGAATTACTGTGAAAGATACTGCTTTAAGAGGTTTTGTTGTATGTAACATATTTTGTTCTTTGGAACAATTGTCAGTTTTTAAGGGTGTTTGCTCAATTGAGAAGCAAATTGAAGACTGCTTGTCGACTTCTTTTCTCCTGTTCTAAATTGTAGAATAAGGTAGTTTATGTACTGTGTGTTGAAAAGGTACAGTATTTGTTTGATTTCAACATCAAAATGAGACTATCTACCCCAGGCTCCTTGTTTCTGTAAGAGGTAACGTTGGTGAACAATTAATTTCATTTCACTTAATCAAAACCGCTTGCTTTGGACAAACTTGCAGAGCTTTTGAATGAGAGTTGTATTTGTTGCTTGTGTTTCAGTATTTATCATTCTGCTTCTCTCCCTTGCCAGTGTAAAAAAAAATATAACAAATGATTGGAAACTAATTGCTTGAATATTCTGTGGTTTATCTATTTAAAACATGAGCAACCCTTTACATACATTTTTCGTTCAATTTGTTGGTGAAATATAGTGAGGAACTGTTCTGACTGAGAGTCAAACAGAAAATGGACATTTTTAAGCCAGGTCAATTCCCGTATCAGTTCACTGAACATCCTCACAAATTACAGCAGGTGATGGAGGCAAGAACAAGTGAGCCATGGGGGGAGAGGGCACTAACGGCTTAAGGTGTCACCGCCACCGAAAGTTATTTGTTAAACTTCCAAAGCTTTTAGGATTGCTTGGATAAAAACTGATTTTAAAGCCACTGTAGTTACCTTTTCCCTTGACTGCAGAAACTGTGCTGTATTTCTTAGAAACACATAACCAGACTTCTCCATATGGATGAAACTAAAATTAAATGTTTTCCGTCAAATAATATTTTAATAGAACGCTCCCCACCCCCAAATATCGGGAAACCTTTTTTAACTTCTGGAGTGGATTTGATTGCAGGGAATGGTCTGGTTGCTAATGAAGAATGTGTGTGATTATACTTTACACCAACTGGAAACTCTCATCCTTTGATTCTTGTTCCCAGAGTGTTTGGAAAGGTTTCATGCCATAGTTACTGTTTTCAGTGCAGAATGGTATTTTCTTAAGCTTTAAATGTAACAATGGTTTATTTTTCTTCTGCTTTTCTTCTGCAGTTAGTATTTGAAGCAGTATCAATAGTCTATCGGGTTTTCTAAATGAGATTCTGGGCGTTGTTTTTTCTGTTTCAGCATGAAGAACTACTTTACTTACTTCACGGTTCTCATTATGCTCCTTCAGAAATGATCTGATAAGAGTGGGTGCTAAAACTGCATACAAATTCAGAATGTTCTCATCAGATGCAGTGGATATCTATCTTTAGTACCAATGAATGCTCAGAAGATTTTTGTGTAGTCAGCACAAAAATGTTTTTGGAACGTATAGGGAAATCTGACAAATGAAATTGCTTTGCTGCTTATACCACCATGTTGTGAGGCATGTAAAATGACTGGGTTTAGAGAAACCAATTTTCCTTGTCAGGCTTCCTGTTTGTATCTCAGAAAGGGTTTACAATGTTTTTTGAAATACAAAGTTGAGAATAAAACTACTTACTAGATAGGACCTTGAGTCTGGAGTAAATGGGATTGGATGCTTTCTTACCAGTAGATGTGCCAGCCAACTGCAGAACAACGATAATCTGCTTTTTCCAGGGTGACTACAAATGTTGTAGGTAGAGGTTGTGTTGCCTCTCTCTTACCAAATATGTTTTGATGTTTCCTGATGCATAGACATGGCAGTATGTGTCGTAAAAAAGTGCCTTTAAAAGAGGTCATTTTGATAGATCAAAGTCTGGAGCGTGCTTTTTCTTAATTGCCTCCATTAGAATATGCCAGGTTCTTGACATTCTTCCTTCTTGTTGCAGGACAATCCTCCATACGATAAAGGAGCCTTCAGAATCGAAATCAACTTCCCAGCAGAATATCCATTCAAACCTCCTAAGATTACATTTAAAACAAAGATCTATCACCCTAACATCGATGAAAAGGGGCAGGTTTGTCTGCCAGTAATTAGTGCTGAAAACTGGAAGCCAGCAACCAAAACTGACCAAGGTAGGACTCCGTGTGGAGAAAGAACTTGGTGCCAAGAAACTTCGTATTGTGTTTAAATTTAAAGCTAATAGCATTTCAGCTGGACATTGCTCTTACGGTATACTTGTTGTGAGGTTTGTGTCGTGAATCATGTGTTGTGAGCACAGTGTGCAACTCTTTTGGAATCTCATTTTGTTAATGGAATGTCAGGTAGTGACACTGATGTGTGGCATTTCCACCTCCAGGAAACCACAAAACTCTTTGTGATTGAAGAGTTTGTTTAAGGTAGTGTCCTCGGCATACTTAAAAATTCCGGTGGTAGTTTGTGTGGGGGTTATTTTGTGCTTCTTTTTAAACGGCGACTTTATAATCCAGAGATGTTCAGTACGTTCCTGGCTGTTCGAAAGAAAGGGTCTAAAACCTCAAGGCTTTGTATATTTTATAATCTCTGCCATGTGGTTCAGTGATTTGAACATACAGTTTGAAGTATCTAGGGAGTCATAAACAAAACCTGAAATCATAACACAAAGTAACTCTCAGTTCTTAAAAGATTACTACTGTGATGCTTGGTGTGTAGAGTGTCTTTGGATAAGAATTTAAATATTTTAAGGAAAAACAGTTTCATCAGGTTCTGTGGCAGGCTGAGTGTGTAATCTGAGTAGGTTTTTTCTGTTGTTGCTTCCATTAGTTGTTGGGGCGAGAATTTCATGTTTTCTGGCAGGTAGTGATTAGTTTCATATTAAGCACTTATTGTACATATAGAAAAAGCAAACATCCTTACAAAAACTACGTAATTGTTAATAATATTAATTCAAATGAGTAGCAGTTCAGTCCAGTGCAAGAGCTTCAGTGACACTAAAGCGTCTTGCTCTGTAGGAGAAAGTATTTCATTCTTCCAGACTCCTCTTTAAGGTTGTTTTCACTTGGACTGTGTTCCTCACCATAAACAACGCTGTACTTCAGATTTCTTTTTTCTGTGTGCTTCTGTATGCTAATAAAACTACTTAGAGTTTGCATGATCTTGCCCCAAAGACAAAATAGGAAAATTCCTGTAGTTCTTTCTGAAAAGATCAAGCAGTTGAATGTTGGGGAGAGCAGAGATGGCAGTAAAAACAACCTGTTAAACGGAAATAGGTCAGTGAAGTTCTTGTGATCTGTCATTGTTTTATCCCAAATTATACAGGACAGAGAACCTTGAGAGACATGAAATGGAAGCAGTGTGTAGAAGGTTTCTGTTAGCACCTTAGCTGTTGTCCTCATCTTCTGAGCCTTCTCTAGTTAAGTAAAGGAACAATATGTCTTTACCTAGCTTGGAATGTAAGTTGGTGTTAGTTGGAACTATTAAAGCAACCATTTGCGTGCAGCAAATAGTGTCTCCCTGAGAAGTGGCGATTCCCTTTTCATCTGAGAGAGTGAATAAAAATTTTGCTAAAATCAGAATTTGGAGCAAATCCTGGGTAACAAAATATTGTAAAATTCTCAATTTCTGCTGTTTTGTGGTCTATCATTTGTTTTCTAACTCTTTCTTCAAGAAACCGTTTTAGTGTCAACATCTGTTGTTACTACATCAGTGTATGAACATGCAACAATGCTATTGCAGCCCTGCTTCGGTGTCTGTTCCTTTTCCTCCAGAACTCTTCTGCACTGAAAAGTGAACTTCAGTCTGTTTGCTGCTTGGGTCTTTCTCAAGGAAATAATGCAACGTTATTAGTACCGCATCAGAGCGATTGGTTTTGGTCAGGTGTCAAGAAAGTGGAGAGCTAGGTTCATCATAAATCATTAACTCACCTTTCGTGTACTAAAGGTGCATCTTACTGGTGTACTTTTCATTAACTTATGCTTAATATTAAAACAGACTGCTGTGACAGTATAGTTTTAAAATGCTGTGGATATTGAGGCAACTCCTGTTATGGCAATCCTAGTTTTTTCTGGCTTGTGTGTTAAATAACTTTAATAATGCTTTCTCTGCAGTGTTTTAGTGTGTTTTACTGAGTGAAGAGGGTTTGTCACGTGGTATTGATGCTAGTTTGATAAGTAGTCATTAATATGATGACAGTTGTCATAAGTCCAGGACTGGTGAGTCAGGTAAGCTAATATCAGTTCTACATTCCTTAAATAGTTTGTTTGCAGTTTAAACTGATTTGTGGTAAGAAACGTTCCTGTTTAGCAATGTAGCTCAGTCTCTGGATTTTGAGTATTTGTTTTGAGATATATCCCCCATCCCTGTCAGGTCAGGGCGGAAAAGAGTATGAGCATGAAAAGACTGATGCTCTGAAAGAAGCCACTCTGGTATGCTAGCATCAGCTGGATTGAGAAGTGTTGTAAGAACTTCCATTGCAAAACTGGGGAGAATCCAGCTAAACTGCAAAGTAGCAGCGTCGGAGCAAAGGATCGACTCCGCTTTTTCACACAACACGTCACTGGGTTGAGGAGCTTCCTGCTGCTGGATGCTGCAGGGGCCGGCAGCCCTGCGAGTCCGCCATGAACTTCACAGAGTTCTGTTATACTTGCTTTAAAAACTCTCGGAGTGCTGCTTTGTATTACTCTGGGTAGCCCAAACTTACCTCAAATGGGATATTATTAATATTGGCATACAGCAAAATGCTTTTTCTGTGTGCCCGCGTTCTGCAGACCTGCCTAATTACGCATACACCTTTAGTGCATGGACAGGAGAACTCCCGATGGTTGTGACCTGTCTAGCGTTAAATGGTTGTGAGAATGTATACGAGGAGAGTGTGGCAATAAATGTCATTGTCGTGGGTGAGGTTCACTGCGTAAATGTCGCGTACAGTTCCAGTTATTTTAAGAATGACATTTCCTTTGAAAGTGATAGGGGAACGTTGATGAAATGGCCGTAAACAGCGGGGTGAAAAGCATCTTGCCATTCTTACCCACTTGTTCGCCCCGTCTGTATCTACTAGTGGGTGTATTTGGCAGTTTAGAATAAAGGAAGAGTTGTCTGCTGCTTACAGGGGAGGTAAGAGTCACAGAAAAATAAAGCTGAAGCAAAAGGGTTTCCAAAACCAGGCCCAGCTACAACTGCAGCATTGTGACAGGTGCGAGGAAACAACGCTTCATGATGGAAATTCCATCTTTACCCAGTCCCTGTTGGATGAACCTCTCCATGAAAGTTCGTTTCTTTCTTAGCTGTAGGAGAGTATTTCAGATAGGATGCCAGTTACATGGAAAATAATTTGTAGTGCATTTTGGTCTCTATTCAAGTTGATTTTGTTTACAAATACGATTTTCTGGTGTTCATTCATGGTCATTGAACTAAAACTTGGCATATTGCTATAGCTTATTCACGCTCTGCTTTTGAAAAGACACTAGATTTATGGGGATGTATTTAAATGCAGTTAAAGCTCTTTTCTTACTGGGGAATTTTGCTTACGCTTTGATTTTTAAAAGTTAACCATCTTAGTCTCTGACGGTATTTATACTTCTTTTGACAGTAATCCAGTCCCTCATAGCACTGGTGAATGATCCACAGCCCGAGCATCCCCTCCGGGCTGACCTAGCTGAAGAATACTCTAAGGACCGTAAAAAATTCTGTAAGAACGCTGAAGAGTTTACAAAGAAATATGGTGAAAAGCGACCAGTGGACTAAAATCTGACACAATTGATGTCAGCAACGTATGACAGAAGATCGGAGCAGTGCATTTGAGACACCCCGTAAAGCAGGACTCTATGGAAAATTGACAAGTGCCACCTTTTGGTGTTAACTTGTGGCTGTTACTAACTTTCTACAGTTTTCTTAATCAAAAGTGGGCTAGGTAACCTGTAAAGAAAGGATTAAAATTTAAGATGTTCTAGTTCTGCTTTCTTTGTTTAAAAATCACTGCTTCAATATACTTTAAAGTATGCTGTTTTCTTTTTCTTGTCAGAAATTATCAAAAATATCTTAGACTTATATTCTGCCCTTAAATTTAAAAGGTTGTGGCTGTCATTTCTTATTTTTTCCTCGCAGTTCCCACTATTTTAAGATCATTTAATTCTTCATTGAATTTTATCCACCTCCCCAAACCGATGTCTTGGGAAAAATATCCCAGTTCTGGCAGAAAATGATTGAGTGTTTGGCAGTTTTGTTTACTTTTCTTCTTAAATGTTGCACTGTGCTTTGTGGGACTCTTGCAAGTTCCCCTTAACTTCAGTTTGTAACATAATAACCAACAAACAAACAAACCCCACAAAAAAACAATCAGAAATAATGTCCAGGTCTTATGTAAATCTGGCTGATGTTACCACAAAATGTTTATTAAACGGGGAAACCCAAGTTTTTGTGTGCGTCATTGAGTTAAAGTATGGCTTATGTCCTGCTTCTGGAAAACTTTTGAAAAAAATTCTGTAGCCAACGAGTAGTGGAGTGGGATTACAAACTTCTGTCACTTCTATTCCTAACACCTGTGCAGAGGAGCCAGGGGAGTGTGCACAGAACAACATTGCAACCAGTTTAGAAGAGTTTCGGAAATTGGGGACCAAGAGGTACCAAAGTGATAAAAAGGTTTTCGAGTTAAAAATCGATATTTTGGAAACGTTAATTTTGAATTCAAGTACTAAATCTGACAGCACTGCTAGTCATCCTAGAACGTTTTTTCATCCAAAGGCATATGAAACATCTGTGTTCTATGGGGTGGCACTCGTGCCACTTCCCTGCCCAGTTGCTGTACAGTTCTTACCGAAAATGGTATAAAAGGATTAAGCAATAACCTGTAACAGAGTCTGCTTCGCTACTGCTGGTCCTGTGTTTTACAGCCGCGCCGGCTGGAAGATGTAATGAGCACTTCTGTCCTCCTCACTTCTCCAGGCAGAGCTGTTTCCCCGTGGCTCCAGGGCAACCCACGCCTGCTGAGGGAAGCCCTTTGCTGAGAATTGAGCATCCTGTAACGTGTCTCCTGCTTTTCTCCTGCCTGCCTGTCTTTTTTTCCCCCCACTCTGAAGTGCGATGGTAGCTCCACAGTCAAACTGCCATTCAGTCAAACTGCCGCCTCCTCCCCGCCTGTCCAGCCTGGGTATGCTTTTGAGCAAACAGATCTATCTCCAGAAATCCGCAGCTACCTGGGAGCACATATCGTTTTGATGTGCAGGAAGTTGAGTTAGGAAATCCCTCATCCCCAGGTGGTTACCTGTACTCCTAAATTCAGTTTTAATACAGCCTCTGCCTTTGCAACCTTTCAGAACTAGTGTGTCAAGCGGTAGCTCTCTTTTGGTTTTAATGTCTTGTATATTTGCTATTTCTTCATTCATCCCTCTAATCCGGCTTTCATTTCTGATTTAGTGTAAACAATGACAGCCCAGTACCTCACCTCTGTTGAAAGTAATTTTTTTTATAAGTTAGGGAGCTAAGAAATTTTGTTTTAAGTGTTCTTAGACAGATTCTTTGGCAGGTAAATAAAGTTAAACCACATTCACCTTATTTACGGAAACTTGCATTTCCTAAGTGTTTTCAGGCTTGTGAGAGCACTATCTATTACCAAATTTTCACAACTTTGTGTCTTCATTTGCAGAAAGTTGGTACTGATTTTGTTTCATTCACGCTCACTCAGATTCATAATAAACTAATGCCAAATTATCTGTCAAACTGAAGTGTGTGTAACTTCTGCATCACATGAGTCACTGTACCTTTTGATCATGTCTGTTGGCACGGAAACTTGCCGTTCTCTAAATTTTCATTTAAAACAAAACTGTAGCACTAGTTTGCTGCCCTTGTTCCTACTAAACAGTATACTTTCTGGTTGTAAGCCTCTCAGGTCAAAGACTGCGTTTATCTGAATCGGATGCTGTGGGAAGGGAACTGAAGGGCTGTGTAATTCAAGGAACTCCAGTCGATGCACGCAGGCTCCAGCGGCGCTGTACCAGCCATTCCCATTCCATCTGCAAAGGTCACGCAGAAGACAGATATTGCTATCAGTTCTCCTTGTGTGTTCTTCATAGTTCAGTTTCTAAACTACGAGATGTGTAACCTAAGTGATGGCGTTTGTCTGCAGGCAGCCCTCTGAAAAAAGCTAGAGATCAAATACTGTACTGTATGGTTGAAGTCTGAGGAGAAGGAAAAAAAATCAAATACGAAGTCCTATGTTAACTCAGGAAATCCAGCTCTTGTTCTCTCTGGTTCCCTAAGCCATGCTGAATTCTAAGCGTGCAGTTTAATATCCAAAATAAAAACAACCTACGGGTGAAACTACACCCAGGAGTACTGGTATAGGCTTTCTGCAATTCCATCCTGCTACCCTAATAAAAATTGCTCTCAAAGGCTTTGTGGCATGGTTTTATTTTCAGAGAGATTTGGGGTTTAGACTTTTCTTTTTTCTAAGTCTCCTGGTGCAATGACATTTGTAGGTAGTGGTCTGAATGTGTTAATTTGAACTCGTTGTCTTTAAAGCTTTCATAGAACCGCTGAGAAACTTCCTTCCTCATTTCCAGGCGTTTTATGCAATTGGAAGGTTCCTAATTTAGAAGTCTTTCGGTAGTTCTTTATTTCTCCGTTTAAAATTCCCTTGAATTTAAAAGAAAATTTGTGCTTTAATGCTGTTCGTTTAAAAATATGGAATTTGCAGAAATTTTTGTTGTTGTTGTTCGCAATACAGAACTGAGTGAGGTGAGGCTGCCGTTGTGTCGGCAGCGTTCAGCCAGCCAAAGAGCGCACAACAGTCAACAGGCGTGTAACGGGCTGAGGAGCGTCATCGGAGCAAATCCACGGGTGAGAACATGGAGCAATTTAAACGTTCAAAATGAGGTTAAAAAGTATCCGTCCAAACACAGTCCCGTTACCTGAGAAACTGAGATCTGCCTTCAAGAGCCAGCGTCGCGCTCGCTGTCCCTGCTCCTGCGTGGGAGGCCGTCGGTCAGTAGGTGGCACTCGCAGCTCTCGCTGCGCCCCGCAGCCCCGGCGCCCCCCGCAGCCCCGGCGCCCCCCGCAGCCCCGGCCGCCTCCCGCAGCCCCGGCGCCCCCCGCAGCCCCGGCCGCCTCCCGCAGCCCCGGCGCCCCCCGCAGCCCCGGCGCCCCCCGCAGCCCCGGCCGCCTCCCGCAGCCCCGGCGCCCCCCGCAGCCCCGCGCTCCCGGGGGTTCGTTCCTCTCCGCTACCACCCGGCGGGAGCTCTGCTGCCACGCTCCGATGGGACAAGCTTCAGAAGCCGCGTCATTCCAAAAGGTAGCCCTTGCTCTCGCCTGCGTGGGGGAGCACTTGCCCAGCACGGTGGAGGGGGTTTTTAAAAACAAACTTGTCATTTATCAAATTAATTCTGTGACAGTGATTTAGGAAAGAACCTGGAAAAACATCTTCTAGAGCATCTTTGATGTTTTTCATATTTGTACAGAACAAAAGCTTCCTGAGATGTTTTATAGGGAGGGTCGGACGGCTCCCATTAACGCCAGGCAGAGACGTCCTTTGGGCACGCCGCAGTAGCAGCCGGTGGGTGCACGGGTTTGGTGTGCTCTCCAGCTGTAACTGAAACCAAAAGCCTCCTGAAGCATTAGAATAGAAAAACACCTGAGTTTATTTTTCATTTAAAAGACTGATGATCATATTTAAATTTGTAATATTAAAAAAATTGGTTAACCAAAAAGTATTACATTAAATAGATTACTTTGGCGCAGAAAACGAGCATAAACAATCTAAAATATTTTTTCCATGTGAACATTATATGTGAGTGACAGGGCTGCAGTTAAGAGCACAGTGAAACATATCAGTGTTAGTAGGGCTTGTTGAAGTTTGAATGCTCTGATGGCAGGAATAAAACTGGAGAAATACAAGAACCTTCTCCACTTGAAAACTTGCTCATGGTTGGTACACGGCCATCCCACACGTTGGGTGTGAGCGGCAGCGGGCAGCGCAGGAACAGTTGCTGGTGAGCTCTCATATGCAGCAGTTACTGAAATAGCAGATGGGTCAACAGTTGCTGCTCTTTCAAAGTCATCCAGAAAAAAAAATAAAAGCAGCCTCTCTGAAAGGGCTGTGGCTGATGTTACTTTCCTGCGGTGGCTTAATGCCAAGAGGCAACGTAAATAGGAAGAGCCGTAATTAGTGCTGGCTGAGGCTGGACGTGGGGTATGGCTGCAGACACCACCAGGCTCAACCTGTCACCCGACTGCTCTGGCCAGAGGAAGGCTCTGCAGCACCAGCGGAGGGGGGGGACCCGGTGCTTTAAGGAAGCCAAATGCTGAAGGCTGCCAGGCCTCCCGCGGGCACCCCGCACAGAGCGGTTGCTCCCAAGCAGCACTTGCTCCCCAGCATGTTTCTTTTTTTTTTGCAGTTAAGTCCCAAAAGAGAAATGATGAGAAGCCTCGGGGTGGGGGTGCACCTGGTCTTTCAGCCAAGCCTGTCTTTGTGCTGCTCCCCACCAGGACGGCAGGAGCTGAGGCCTGGAGGAGGCTGGCCCCGGCTGCCGTGTCGCGCTGGACTGGGGAGCGAGCAGGTACTGCAGAAGAGGTTTGTCACCTTCAGAGCAGAGCCTGTGGCCCAAAAACTGCCGGTCGGGCTCTGGGGTTCTGCCTGCAGCTGCCCTTCCGTGAGCAGCCTCATGCTGTTCCCGGGGCCTGACGGCGTTCCAGCAGGTATTGTGCTGGTAACAGTGGTCTGGCTTCTCGGGGTGCTAGCAACTGCCTGCCTTCAGAGTATGACTAAACGTGTGTGTCTGTGTGTGCGCGTGCTCGTTTACTTAAAGATCTTTGAATGAACAAAGCTGAACGTTACGCGTTTTGTAATGGCTCTGAAGCTCTGGCTTAATTAGCGTCTGGAGTTCATGGAGGCGCTCCCAGGACTGTGAGAAATCATCTGGTCCTTCCCCACAGCCGCCGGCGGGTGGGACACTGGGGTACCCCGGGTGCACCATCAGCTCGATTGTCACTGTCCTGCTCTGTGGCGGCGGGAGTGCGGGCGAGGGCGCCTTGGACGTGAACTCCGCGATGGCAGTATCGATGGCGCTCCAGATGTTACCGACAGACATGTTCTTGCCCATGGTACTCAAACCTATGTAAATGTCTGGCCACCTGTAGCCAGGGGAGGAAACACCAATATTAATGCTAACGAGGTAGTTATAAAAGCATCTGTTACATCCAGTGGATTAGGAATCAAAATTTACCTAAAACTTAAGATAGAAAAGGGGGAGAGGGATTTTAAGACTTAACAAAAGTAAGACCAAAGCTACAAGCCAGTAATGCTTTTTCTTTCCTTATTGAAACCAGGATACTGCTTAAAGCAGCGGTTCTGTAGTCTGACAGAAAGTCCCAGCAAAGCCCCGGTACCAGGACTGCTGCATTTCTGTGTACGGAGTCAGGCACAAGGTTGTTTGGCATCTGTGCACTTACAGGTGCGTTTTATCGGCACAAAAGGGAAGAGCAGAGCTAAACTGAGAAATGCCACGTTACCAAAATATTGCCAGGCCATTGCTAGGCTGGTGCTATGCCAATTAAAACCTGAATAATAACCATCTCTAGATGATAACCCTCAGCTAAGTGGAAACAAAAAAAGTACCTAAAGTAAAATGGAAACCACCCTGCTAACAAATGATTCTGCTAGAGTATATCAGAGCTCCATAATAAAAGACAAAACACTGGACAAAATGTTACTGGTAAAGATAGAGCTGAGAGAACACCAGCTGGAGCCTGTTTCTGTGGAGCTTCAACACAATTCTGTGTTTGAGTCTGGCTGCAAACCTCAGTTCTAGCTTGGCACGTACAAGCCCAGGAGGGTTGTACTAGTGTCTGAGGGCAGAATGATTAAGTTTGGGGAAGAAAGCAAGGCTGGAGTCTTTACCTGCATGACCAAGGAAGAGCCCAGCTGAACACTCAGCTCTGAAAGGCGGCTCCTTGGAGGCCCATCGACACCACCCCTGCCCCTTCGGCAGCATGGAGACCCTGGAGCGCGCGGGGCCTTTAAGCCATAAAACACTATCTGATTATCTGATTTAAGATTTTAAGAAAATTGTGTTATTGGGGGAAGGGCTGAGCTTTTCGGGTTTGGTCCTGAGATGCAGGACACTGACCAGACCGTGTGCTTGGAGCTGTGATCACCTTCTTGCCTCCCCTTAACAACAAAAGCTTGTTAGCGCCAGGGAGGCACAGACTAATTAGGTCTCTTTCCTGCTACTTAAAACCCTTTCTCCACCATTCCAGGGAGATGAAAAGTTATTTCCTGAGAACTTGCCCTAACTCTTGCTTCTAAAATTCCAGTGGTGATACAGCACTTGAGCCTCCTCCTGTCCCACGTGCCAGGCTAATGCTGCTTCACTAGAAAGGCTGGGAAACACACCCTGAAAAGAACAATCCCTTTCGGGTGGGAGGTGAGTCCTCTCTGTTCAAACGAAACCTCTTACTAAGCCCCTGCTCCCGAGCCGCCGTGTAACCCCCAAGTGGAAAGAGAAAGGTGGCGTTCCATTCTGAAAGATGCTGTAAGGAACTGATAAGATCCTAAAGCCTTACTACAAAAAGGATGAGTGATGCCTGACTTACCTTATTCCATGCCTTGTAAACACATCCACTGTGTTAAAAGAATCTTCTTCTACTCCCAGATAAAAGTCCATCAGGGATGGTGGAATCCAGTCACAGTTATGAAGGCCTGGTTCTATTGGGACACGCGTGTACTTAATCCCGTATTCCTCTAAGACCTCTGCAAATACGTGCCTCACCTCTGTAAGTAAAAACAGAGACACTTCAGTCGGGAATCAGAAATCCAGCTCATCCTCTCCCCTGAAAGCTCTTAGCACAGGGGGGGCTTTCCCTGTTTAGGAAGATAAAATTCCATTTGGCTGCTCTTCTGCTGAAATGGTTTTCTTCATCTGGGCGGGAGTCCCCTTCCGTAGGAACGTTACTCGCCCAGCGCCTGCGAGAGGTGCCTTGTCTCCCCTTCCGCGCTGAGCGCTGAGTCCCGTAGCCCCTTCCAAGTTAGTGGCTCTGGTCCTAGAGCGCACCAGAGGTGACTGCGCTGTCAGGAACAAGTTCTTCATCAAGGCCCTGCGCAGCCAGATTTGTTGTGAGGGTAAATTGCCAAGAGTGGTGTCACCCAGAGGCAGCCGAGTGCTGGAGTGGGGAAATCTGGATTTTTTTGCTCACTGTTTTCCATCTCTGTACCACAATGACCTTATTTGCAAACATACAGGGACAAGGACACTTGCCCGCCTCTGTAAAGTGTGCTGAGACCTGCAGACAGAGATTGGTGTGGAAACACCACTGACAGGATAGAGTTCGTCTGGCACCTGAAAGAGCTGCCAGCTTTCCCAAACTCGGGCATTCCAGTTTAAACGGGCCAGTCTGCTGCTGGCCCTGGTCTGCCTCCTTCGATGCAGTCGGGAGCGTGGAATTCGGATGCTGAGGTGAATTACCAGCCCTTGGAGGAAAAGGTGCAGCCTGGGCCGTTCGTGCTGTCAATTGGCTTGTGCCGCTGTGGGAAGACGCAGCTCCCCAGGCAGCCGGCGTGGGCCTGGGCAGGACCGTCTCCCCGGGGCCCAGGTGGGAGCAGTCAAACTGCGATTACAGAGCAAAGCGTCTTACGGTGAGGCGTACTGCCCCCACAGGGAGCCTCAGCGCTGGGAAGAGGACGCCCCTCTTACCTGGGAGGACGTGAACGTGCTGGTGCCCGTCCATGTGAGGAGGTAGGTGACCTGTCAGCTCGCGGAACAGCTCCACCTGGGCCTTTAGCTCCTGCTTCACCTGCACAGCAGAGAGGGGTCAGAGCAGGGCCCGGCGGCGGGCTGAGGAGGGCGCAGGGGGCTGTGGAGACCTGGCTGGCCAGCACGGGGGACCTGGCCCTGGACGCACAAGGCGCTGTGATCGTGCAGCGACGTGCAGGGCTGCGGTGTTGCCCAGAACCTTCCCAAGGCACGAGTCTCATTATGCTACTGTTACGGTGGTTACGTGGATGGTGCTGATGCTGGGATTTCCTAAAATACATGGGATATTTGAACACCTGTTTCCCTTTAAACTGAAGGGGAAGATGGGTGCTCCTATCCCCTAGGCAGAACACATTCATCCTTGTTCACGGGGCAAAACCAGCCATCTCCCTAGGGAACAACAGCCTCTCACAAGGTGATGAAAAGGCTCATTGGCACTTCTCTGGCATTTTGCCTTTACTGATCCCTAGGTTCTTTGTAAATATCTGTTCCAGTGCCTCTTCTGCCCCTTCAGATAAGTAGCTAACGGGACATGAGTGTGTGCAGGCACTGAAGCAGGGAGGAATGGGTTCTCAAAGGCTGCAGAGCCTTTGGCAGAATTAGGCCCGGGACCCAGCTCCAGCGGCCCAGGCAACACAGCGGAGCTTCGCCTCTGAGCTTACGCACAGCTGGGACCCGGGAAAGATCTTCAGCTGTTAATTGCAGGCTGATCTGTATCAGGAAAGCAAGTTGCCTGGTTGTACATGGCTTTCTCCTACCTCTGACATATTCAGGAGACCTTTTGATAGAGCTGTCCTGAATCCCATTTTCCCATGGAAGAACCCATCTTGGTTGAGCAGAGAAGAGTTTGTCTTGAGCACCTCGCACACAGGAGAGCCCTCGGAGAGGTTGGCGTGCAGGCCTATTGGGATGGCGTATCTGTAACAGGAAGGAAATATCCGTAAGCTTTGCACCTCTGTCTCCCTTACTGTGGCCAAAGGGGGAGATTTCAGTGAAAGATCTAAGCTGATCTACAACATGGTGGTGTCCTCACTGGAGTACATCTTCATATCTCTGCTCTTCTAGAAAGTAAAGCACAACAACAGAAACCGGAGCAGAATATCTGCAGGCAGTAATCCCGTGCAGTCTGCCGAGGGCCTGTCGGGGACTCCCCCAACTCTGTTTTCACCCCGACTCCTGTGGAAAGAGCAGCCAAGAGATGTCTCAGACTAAATGCTGTAACTGCACTAAACGTTCTACCGGCACGCTGCTACTAACTGCCCTGCAGTCACTAGTGACTGTCAGAGAAGTCTGGACCTTGCAACCCTTTTCTAAAGCACTTCATTAGCCCTCACTAGGTATTCCCTTGACCTGTTTACCCTATTAAAGATGCTACATTTATGAGACGTTTGAGTTTTACCTGACAACTTCTAGAGCTGCCCTTAAGCAGAATCCAGTCATATAGAACCAGCGCCCAAGGCAGCTGGTACGGCAACAGCATAGGCTGCAAGTGTAAATGCTGTCTGAGTTTAAGGGATTCCTGGTCCAAGAGGCTGCCGCTGAAATTGCCCGCGGTGGCTGGGTTTCTGTCCGCTGGTGCAGACAAGCACTCGCTGAGTGGTGTGAGCTGTGCGAAGGAGCATCTCTCTGGCACAGGGGAAGGATTGCTGCAGGGATGTCAGCAGCGTAAGTGTAAAGCCTTGCTAAGGAATCTCACGGGTCCAATTTGTTAACTAGTTGCCCTCTGCAACATTAAAAAGACCCAACAAAACCGAAACTCTGGAGCTGGTGTGTCTGCAGAGCCCCTCCCGGCCACAGGGCTTTGCAGAGCGCTGGTGTTTCCTGCTCGGTCTGTGCTGTGGGTTCCCTTACAATAAACACAGGAGCTGCGAGTGCTCAGACTTGTGCCGAGTTTCATCAGCACTTCTGGAAGTCCTCAGAATCAGTAGCCAAAATGATGCTTTGAAACTTTTTCCGAGACAACCCCTGGCCTCTGGCTGACCCAGTAAGCAAACGACAGAACTGCAGAGTTCCTTCTGTGCTGCCCCGTCTGACTCACGGCGCGGTTCATTTCAAGGCACGCAGTCTGTGATGCTTTAAATCCATCCTGGAACTTCCACGTGGAGCTGCCAAAACTGGGCATGGTCTGTCACTGTTACAGCGCTTGTACCACCAAGAGGAAAACAAAAACAATCTCCCTTTAGGCAAAGCGTGCAAAAAACCAGATCTTGCCCTTCTGTCTGCTGCCCTGGAGCTGACTAGTGACGCACCACGTTACTGGGGACAGAAGGGCTGTGGGTGGATTGGACCAAGTCAGGGCCATTTAGTGCCTTCGGATCCAAAGGCTTTGGCCCTTGCGGGACTGAAATGCTTTTTTCCTGGCTCCTCCGTGTCTTGTGCTTGTGGAGAGAGAGGTCCTTTCTGGCTTTTCCGATTTGGTGGTTCCTCTGCAGCAGGGCCTGACTGTGTAATTGATGATAAATGTTCATCTGGTTTTCGTACAAGGGACCTGAGCGCTTGACGTGCACACTAACTCCTTGCCAATAGAAGAACTGGAAGATGCCGTCGCTGGGGGCGGGGGCCCTTAGGCAGACACTGATGGCAGGACAGGAGGGCTTTCCCTCCATCCTGTGACCTGCATGAGCCCAAGAGCACAGGGGGAGCCTGTGGTTTTGTTTTGGGTGGTTGGTTTGGGTTTTTTTTCAGAAATCCACCTCAGATTCTTTATCACGTCCCTGGAAAGCTGGGACTGCATCAGCTGACGGCATTATTTGTACCACAGCCACTGCCGTCTGCAAGAAAAAGGATTCATGTGTTACCATGAATCAGCAGATGAAGACTTTTTTTGTTGAACACGCTCCTCCTCATGTGTTGTGGGAGGGCAAGAAATGAACAGCTGAGCCTCTAGTGTTGTCTCCCAGGAGCATCGAATGAACTACCTCCAATTGTGCAGTGCCTCAAATGCTGCAAGGGAAGCTGTTTCCAGGAAAAGACAATTCCCCCGACAGGTGCGGGACACCGAGGAGCCAAACGCCGCGCTGCGTAACCCTAGAGCCGCCCCTCCGCCGGGCTGAAGCCAGCCCCAGGGCTGGGGAACGTGCGGAATGTGGAAGTGCAGAGAGAGCTGCCCTTGTTCTCACTGCAACGGGAGACTCCGACTGTAACATTAGAGCATCTTTCAGAGCTTTGGCTAACACCAGCTGAATATCTTAATAGTTTTCTCTTAGCGTTGGTCCTGGCTGGTTTGACAGACTGTCCATGCTGAGGCATCTCAAGAGGAACCGTTAACGTTTAACAACTCTGGGATACAGGGACTGAAACCAAAACTCAAAATGCAGCATGTGAGAAGCTTATTCAGAAATACTCGTCTGTGGGAGACGCACAGAAGCAGGCACGCTGGGGAAGCCGTAAAGACACGGGAAGGAGGGCAATGCAGCAGGCACAGCAGTTCTGCTGCTGACATTTTCCTGCACCTGAACGTGGGTTTCCTCTGCAGGCAGCGAGCCAGATGATGCTCCTGTTCAGCACCAAACGTCCTGCTGCCCGGCCTTCATTCCTAACAGCCCTGACACTGCGTGAGCATCTGAAGTCCTACGTGCAGGAGATTAAAACAGGAGCAAAACTTAAAGTATTATAGTAATTGGCTGGGCTGTACCTTGGGAGACAGGGCTCCAGTCATGCTCGGTCCCGACCACAGGCTGGGGCTTTAAGGCTGAACCAACAGGCTTTTTCCCCACTGACTACTGCACACACTGGACTAACTCGTGCTCCTGAGGGCCTTTCGCTACTGAGATGTGGCTTCTGTGACCAAAGAGCAAAGCCAAGGCATGCTGTGTTGTAAAAAAGGCAGGGAGAAAAGTTATGGGAATATCCTGGACGGGCTGCTTTTTCAGAGGGCAGATGATTGCTTCTGCTGCACAAACATACTTTATAGTTGCCCACATCGTTTCAAAGACTGTAAAGTTTCTGCTATTTTATTGGCCGACACATGGAGGCAGAGGCCAGCAGCTCAAGCAGCTGGTACAGCACGGGATGCCACGCTGGGAGCGGAGCTCAGCTGCTGGGGGCTTGGCCTCGTCCCACCCTTCGAGATGGGGCAGGCCGGGCCCTGCCGGTCAACGCAAACTGCTCCTTGCTCCACCCGAGGCTCAAAGCAAAAGGACTGGCATCGAGCTTCAAGCAACGGTTTAGTTTCCGCAATAAAAGCGCTGCAGTAACAGCTGCCATTGCCAACGCAAAATGATGCTGAGGAATCTGCCCAGTCTCTCTCAACTCAGTTTTGGTGGTTGTTTTAAGGAGCAATGACCCTTCCACAGTCTGAGGCCCATGTCTAGGTGTTTGCAAGTCTGTCCCAAAGCCACTGCCCTGGAGAATGCACAGCCACGAAGCAGGATTTAACTAACTCCTGAAAAAGCCAAAGGACAGTGTCCACAAGCGTGTGCTCTTACAGCATGAGGAGCATTAGAGGGGGCTGTCCATGAGCTCGTTGAGAAGAGGTTGGGGCCAGTAGCTTCTGCAGCCACCAGGGTTAGCGAGCTGTTTCCACGGAGAAGGTTGGCTGTTCAAACCAGGCTTCTTGGTGGTTCTTGGCTCAACATGCTGGGGGGGGATGGGGGAGAAGAAGTTGACGTGCCCAGCCCAGTTATCAAATAGAGGAAACACAATCAGCTAAACTGCTTCCTTCTCAAGTGGTCGCTTGTTTTGCGACACACACGTCTCTGCTGAGGCAATGGGCTTCGTGCAGCTGCAATCCCGGATCAATACCCTGAGCAGCGGAGGGCCCCTGGAGGCTGTCACTAGACCGAGCCACTCTTCAAAGTGCCCACCAGCTTTGCACGTTTCTGAGCCGGTGGATGAGTGTCGGTGCCCCGGGCCCTGCCTGGCGGTGCCCGCAGTGTGCGCAGCCCCCCGCTCCTGGGAGCGGCGGCTGTGGGAATCCGTGGCTCCCCGAGCCCAGTCCCAGTTGTCCTGCTGCGGGCTCTGCGCTGGCATGATACGGCACTTCCCCTTTTCCTTGGTGGGTAAACAGATCCCACCTTCAGCATCCTGTCTGTATCCTTATCTGGAAAATCACTGTTCATCAGATTTCAGCCCAAGTGTGACGCAATTAAGAACCTCATGTAAATATCTGCAGCTAGACATCCTGCTTCGGTGACCCTCCGAGTGTCTGGAGCCTGACAAAGGCAGGCTGCGCTTTGTGAGAAAAAGCACACCTCCTAGTTTCTCCATGTTGGCATTTGCATACCTGTTCCCCCCCCGCTTTCAGCCTTTAGGAAACTGTAAGATCTAACTGTCTTTCATCAAATAGCGTCTTGTCTTGCTCCATTACTGCTAAGGACTTACTTCTGCTGGAAGAAACACTCCAAAGCCTCTGCAGTGTTAAGAACTGGTATCGTAACATAGCTTAGGGATGTTACTCTCTTTTTAATTACATGTTTGTATCAACTGAAGCTCCTGTGCCCGTGACCTTACATCAGCAAAAGGTGCCGGTGCCAGTGAAGTTAATATGATCTGGAATTCCAGTTTTAAGGCCTCGGCTTGGCCCCCCCTAATCCAGACACCGCTCAGCAGTGGAACCGTCTGCTGTGATTAACAGTCAGATAAAAGGGTGATGAGAAAGCACAAGAGACTTCTAGATTAGTCAGATGTTGACTGGGAGGGTCAGAATTAAGTCACAATTTACACATACATTTTGCAATTAGTGTTGATGGGAAAGGAAGTGAAAACATAGACAGCAATTAAATGTGGCTTTGTTAGATTCTTGTGTTAAACGTACCCAGATGTTGTAGAGGCTTCAGCTTTGTGTAGCTGATGTTCAGCATTCAAACAGCAAAAAAAAAACCAGGAAGATTGAGGTTGCGTTCTAAAATATGGCACTCTTCATCAAGTATTTGGGTATGATCATCTGCAAAAGGGTCCTAATACAGTCAGTCACAACTGAGCTGGTTGATAAAAGGGGCAAAAAACATGTCAGCAGACAGTCTTAGGTCTCTCTATTCCTGCTCTCTCCGTATTTCTAAGGAAAAATGAACGGACCTGTTCATTTCAGGTAACAAAATAACCCTTCCAGTCTCTGGGAAAGGCTCTGGAATAATCACCAGGAAGACTGGCTGACTTCAGGGTGGGGCTTGATAAGTAGAAAATTGAGATTATATTATATGGATAACAAGAAAATCGCCATCAGTCTACGCCCCGTAAAGAGAAAAATGCCGAGTTATTGAACAACCCCCCAGTGGAAGTCTGTTCCCCGCCTGCTGTTCCGCTGGGTACGGCTCCAGCGGGCGCTGTCAATGGGTTTGTTGTTCGGCGGTCATCAGGCCTCCGCTGAAACTCCACTTTTGCCTGAAGCGAGTGGGTCCTTCTTTTAGCCCCGTTGTGACAGTGAATGAGAAAGGCCCAAGATCCAGGAGCTAGATGTTAGGGAAGGTGTAGTATTTACTGCTCAGTTCAGCTGTTTTGCCATCAGTTTGTGTTAGAGCTGGTACAAAGATCTGCTGACAGCCATCACATTTCTGCCAAGGCTTCTAATCAAAACGCAGGACAACAGATGGTATGCCCAGAGGCATACAGAATTATTGGGAAAATGAAGGGGAAAATGAAATTCCAGAGGAACTGTGTTCCTTTCTGAAGCACGAGTCCTAACATTGCAGGGCAGCACGAGATGCCTAAGAAGGACTATCCTGCAGGAAAAGTTATCTGGTTACTAATTAGCTTTGCCCGTGTCCAGTTAACTGAGAACCAGGTGAGGAGAGGGAGCTCAAGACCTGCAACGATGAGCAACCATGTCATAGACAGTTAATCGGGAAACACCCAGGTCATCTGCACGGAAACGGCCTGGCACCCCGACAGTCGTGGCACCGTGCCTGCAAAACACCAGCTCCCACAGCACTGGAGTGACCGCAGGAAAGTGCTGCCAGCCTCTTCTCAGCGGGTGAGTGATCCAGTCTCCCTGCTTACACCGCTGGTCACAGCTGAAATGCCTGCGACGGAGTTCAGCATATGTGTGTCCATGTGCGTGTGTGTATATATATAGTGCTTGCTTAGTTGGGTGTCTGTGGGGGAAGACAAACATGGGGAGAAAAAACAGGGCAGACTTTCCTCCCATAAACCACAAAATGTTGTGACGCCTCAATATTCACAGCAGAGGGAAGGAGGAGTAACAGTGGCAAGGCAGCCAAGCAAGCGATACTGTCACATTTTTGCACCACAAGGTGAAGAGGATTCAGTGACATTTCTAGTGAGTCTGACCTATTAAAGACATCTGCGTCTAAAAAGAGTTTGCTTGAACCTTTGCAATAGAGGAGCAAATATCTTAGGGGTGACACAAGAGGGTTTTTTACATGCACAGGTGCCAATTAAGTGCATGCGTACTCGCAGCACCTGAAGTGGGGCTTGCATTGGAACACGACCAGCGCTTTCCCGGGCCCTGCAAATGCTTCCCCCCTGCCTGGGTAGGGCTGAACACAGCCGCAGAGTCACACAAATGAGGAACTGCAGAACCTGGGCTCTTGATCTTCAGTGCTGACAGATGTTCCCAAAGTCGCCCTGCTCGTATTCTCAGAAATGGATTTAAATCCATTTCATTCACAATTACAATTCAAAACTACCACCCAAACGAATGACATTGTTGCAGCTTCTGCTGTCACCTGCCCTGAAACCTGGCTTTTCACACCCATATCAGCTGTCAGCACAAGTGTCATGACCCGGATTCAAAGATGCTTTTTAAACCTCTGATCGCGTGCCCTACTTGCTGGCTATGGAAATGAGGCCAGGTGGATTCTATATTTAAAAGCCTGCTAAAGAGCACGGCTAAAATAGCCGACAACATTACCAGAGCATCGGGGCTTAAGGGGTTTCACGGTACCCCTGTGTCTGAGAGAAGTACTGGCTTTATCTCCTTCTTGTGTAATCTCTAACCTTTTCCACAGAGACCAGTTTGCCACTGACACTACGCCTGGCTTTCCTGCACCACCCAGCACCAAAGAAGCTGCAGGCTGCAAGCAATCTCCAAGTACCCCTAAAATCACAGCCGAAACAAGGAGAACAAGGACAGCACGACTCGCGTGACTGTCCCCTGCAGCAGCTCTATTTGAAGCCTAAGGTCTCAGCTCTAGTACCAGTACAGCTCCTTTCCTAAATTGTTTCCCAACCCTGCTGCTCTCTCTTTCAGGACGTACCCCTGCTTCCAAGTGCCTGTCCACACTGGAGCTGAAGCATTAGCTGGGTTTTCTCTTCTAAATAGAAGTAATGCTTCCTGTTAAAGGATTTGCTAGGCTAGTCCATGAGAACAACACCTAGCACTTGATTTGCTACAGAGCCAACCGTGCCAGCAACCTCTGAAAACTTCCAGCACAAAAGCATTTACCAAGTGCTGATGGTGTCGGGAAGGAGTAAAGGTGGTAAGTACAACACAGGTAAAAGCTATTGTCCCTCTCTTTATGTAAGTGGTTTTTACAAATGGATTTATCAAGCCTAGAATTAACAGAAATATTGAGGTGCTTTTTAAAAAGGTTTCTGGGGTGGAAAAATTAAGTTTTCTACTGCTCAGATTTATAATTTAGTCCTCACAGAATCACACCTTTCCCCGATTCTGCAATGGCTGAAATGCATCAAATCAAATCAGATTGAAAGATTTGTGCTTTTATGCTCTAGTAGTTTTTGGGGTAGCAGCTTGGTCTGGGTATATAGTGTGGACTTTTCTTCTGATGGTCCATCCTTTAAAAGTGTGCGAAAAGAAAGGCCGGCAATCCCAAACTCTATCAGTCAAATTGTGTAGGTGGCTTTCTGTCCCCAGGGGAAAAAAGGTGCAGTGCAGGCTGATACCAGAGAAAGAGCCATTATGGGTACGGCTGGCAGGTCACTGGTTTTACTATGAAGAGTCTTAGCAAATATACCTGGAGTCCGCTTTTCTTAGACCAGTCTGGGCTATGATACGGTGTTTATACTGGGGCTACAAAATACTAAATTTTTCAGGCTTGGCTTTCCGTGGGTAGCCTGTGGGGGCTGTCCACAAAGGAGCTAAAGAAAGTAGCTTACCTCCTTGCCAGCTCGGCTGCGTCTGCGGCAGCGCTTCCGTTGACTAGAAGGGACACGTTAGACACCGCACCAGCCAGGAAACAGTCCACGATGCCTTGGTTTCTCCGGGGACAATAGCCAAAGTCATCTCCAGTGACTATTAGCTTTACCTGGAGCATCCTTAGAGGTCATCCCTAGCAAAGAGGTAAAGGAGGGAAGATCGGGTCGCAGGCGAACAGGAAAGGACGGGCTCAGCGCGCGGGGGGCCCCGGCCGTGCCTCAGCCCGGCCGGCTCCTGCTCGCCCTCGGCCTGCGCGGCCCCGCACCGCAGCGTGGGGCTGCCCGGCTTCTGCGCCGGGGCCGCGGAGCCTGCCCTTGCCCGGGGGGCCCCGCAACCACCCCCGCTGCGGAGCGGAGCCTGACGGCGGGCCGTGTGGCGGCCGGGGCTCGGAGGGCTGGTTTAATGGACTGAGGGTGCGGCAGGGTTCAAATTCCTTCCCCCGCCCCGCGCCCTCGCCCGCGGTGCCGGGGAAAGGGCACCGGTGCCAGGCGCCCGAGGCAGCCCCGCCGCCGTGACGCCGCCGATCCCCGGCCCGCCCAGCGCCGCCGAGGGGAGGGAGGATGGGCCCGTGTCCCCGGGGAGAGCCGGAGCGGCGCGGCCTCCGGCGGCGCGGCCCTGCCCGCCGCCCCCCCGGGCGGTGCGTACCTCCGCTCCTGCCCGCGGCCGGGGCCGCCCCGGGGGGAAGCTGGCCCCGGCGGCGGAGCTCTGCCCGCGCCGCCGCGCATCCCCCTCCGCCGGTGCAGCCCCAGCCGGAGCGACCGGCGCCGCCGCAGCGCCGCGGGCACCGGGGCGGCCCCTGGCTGCGGCGGCGGGGCCCGGGCCCGGACCGGCCGGCGGGAGGGAGGGCGGGAGGGAGGGAGCGGGGCCGCGCCCGCTCGGTGCCGGGGGCTCCGCCGGGCGCCGGTGCCCCCCGGGGGAGACCTGCGCCCGCGGCTGCAGGCGGGGCAAGCGACACACGTCGTGTCCTTTGGTGGCCCCAGAGCAGAGCGAACCGTCGGGACGGTGCCGCCGGTACGGACCCGCGCCCCCTGAGCCCCACCGCGGCCACTCGCTTGCTTTTCCCCACCTTGGTGTGCTGGCAGCGCGGACCCGCTCAGAGCGAGAGCTGCGGCGCGGTAAAGCCTGGTCAGAAGCCCCCGCAGCTCCTGATGCTGGGCTGGGCAAGGGCAGGGAGAACAGGAGAGAGCTCCAGGACGGGCACCGTCTAGAGTGCTGTCGTTCCGTGCTGGATGTAAGCCAGTTCTCCATCAGGCTGCATGTAAAATCCTGTTTGTCCTGGCGCTGAAGTGCTTTTTCTTACTGCAGAAAAGCAATTCTTGATATACCAGGATGAAAGTGAAAGCACCGAGTAGGTTAGAAATGTTGAGTGCAAGATATTATCAGCCTGCGTTTTTCACCTGTGGAAGAAGAAGAAGGAGTTCTATCAAAGTAGAATTCACCCTCTTGGTCTGTAATGTTATCCCAAAATATTCACCCACTCCTGCTATTGCACAAGAAACAACAAACTGATGTTTGGGGCAGGAGGAGAGTGATAGTTCAGAAAGTGCTAGGGTAACATGTCCATGGATTCGGGGTAGCTGTCTTTGTGGTTGCTGTTAACCTGTCCCTGGACGCAGGGATCACACTGGGGCTGGGACTGTTGCATGGATGATGGTGATTTCCGTGTCTGGACCTGTGTCAGCGTGGAGGTAAGAGTGCCGGGGAAGAGAAGAAACAGCTGTCAGACCAAGCACAGGCTTCTTGGAAGAGCAGCTGGGGTGGAACAGGTCAGAAAAGGCTTCAATGGTTGTTTCTGTGGGAACAGACTGACCATCCTGCTGCATAATTCATGGCTAAGGCAAACTCGTTTGGGCTAACTTAGCTCTCTCTCATTGCAACCGCAACCCTGTTCTCAGCTCTGGGCAATCCTTGCATAAAGAAATCAAAGCCTCCAGGTGTTCCCTCTTTCTGCAGAATTCCATTCCTAAAAGACAGGCAGGGCACCCAAGCCCCAAAGTCAAGGAAAGGATGTGCAGGCACAACCTGCACTGACCGTCCTTCTTGGCAAAGGAAGAACCATCCGTTTGTGGAGACAAAGCAGCACAGTTCAGCGGAGGGAATTCCACCGCTTTCACACGCAGAGCTGAGGTATGAAAATTCTGAATGTGGGGGCCTGAACACCTGCGCAGCCAGTGGCTCTCCATGTCTCTTTCCTCACAAGGAACTGGGAATGGGTGAATGGAGGAGGGCTGTGGCCTCTTGATCTTTAGGCTCCCGTCGATTGCAGTCCAGGCAGCAAACTGCTGTGGGGCTTGGGGGGGGGATGCCTCTGCCTCCCACCTCGGATCGCTCTGCAGCAGCAAAAATGTTTCCACTGGCCTGAGAGCACTTTGCAGGGGCAGCTAAGATTTAGGCAATTGTTTCTAAGAGTATTTCGATACTTTGAAGGAGGAAAATGAAAGCAGAATGGGTGGTAGCAATGCTGTTCATGGAAGACTTTGGTTCCTTGGCTGTGCTCTCCTTATAGGCCCTGGAACAGGCAGCATGGAGACTTGTGCTGGATCCAGAGGACATCGGCTGTGCCTCACTGTCTAGAGCTTACTCCTCCCTGGCACGTAAATGAACACTGACTACAGGAAATCACGGGAGAGCTGGAGACAGCCTTCTGCCCCCTTAGTGACACCTTTCTCACTGAAAAATTATATGGAATGAAATTCCAAACAAATCATGCTAAAATAGTGTAGAGAACTTTCTAAATCTTCATTCTATCAATTCCTGTGAGCATTTCCATCATTTAATAGTTGTATGTCTCTGTTACAGAAAAAACTTTGACGCTCTGTAAGTGTTTCCACTGCCCCTGGCACTTCAGAGTGGATATTTGTGCAACTGCTACTCGCGTCCCCATCTGGGAGATGAACCTCAAGCCTGCCCACATTCCCCCAAGGCTTTGCTTACTGGTGGGGGCTATTAGTGTAAGAGATGAAGTCAGCACAACTCTGAAGTAATGTCATGAATCGAAACCAAGTGCCTCCTGCCTTTGCCAGTGCAAACTCTGGGGTTTTCTGCCTCTTTCTAGTACTGTCGATGCGGCTTGTCCCTGCACAGGTGAGAGGCAGGGAATCGTAAGAATCTTAGACAAAGCTTGGCTTCTCAGCCTTCTTAACCTTAGGATGCGTTTAATGCTATTAACGGTGACATCCCTCTTAAATATTGAATGCAGTTCCTGGAGGCTTTCTTTTTCCACTTCATTCCTGTTTAAAAACTCTCCTTCCCATGACTGGAAGCAAAAACTCCCCAACAAGCAAATCTTGCCGCTGTGCTACGTCCCCTTGGACCCCAGCACAATGTCTCCCCGCAGCCTGCGTGCTCCAGCTGGCTGCCAAAATAGCCCTCGCAGCCAACCCCCGCGTACTCCGGAGCAAAGTCTCTCACAAGTTCAGCCTGCAGCTGAAAGGCAAGGCAGGCTTCCTCTGGCTACTCTCGCCTCTTCAACGAAGACATGAATGAAAATATTGGCCAGCGTTTCTGGCGGAGCTGCATAAGCCGGGACATGTACTAAGCACAGGCTGCATCTTCCAGCTTAAGTGAAACAAAACACATCCCTACCATATCTGAGGCGCGGGAGCTCTCTCCAACCTCAAGCGCTTCACTGGTTTTGAGCTTGAATTTCTTTCCCTGAACTTTGAGTTATTCAGTAGCGGATTGAGAGATTTCCTGTATTTCACAAAAGCCTTTCCTAACAATTAATGCTTCAACAAGCCATCTGTTGACATGTTGACATTAAAAAAGTATTTTCTTTTTCTTGTTCTCTTGGCTGCAGTGAGTTAGTTCATTTGGGATTACAATGGTAGCACAGTAGGACTTGGTTTGTCTTTTCCTTGCATGAAATCTTGTTGAAAGTGTGAATTGTAAAAGACGTTTGAATAAGACAAAGTAAAATCCATTTTTGAAATGAAAGGATGTTAACGTTTTCTCCTCTTCCCCAGCCTCAAAGATTTACAAAATCTCGGAAGTTCAGTGGCTACTGCAGAAATGCTTAAATTAAAGCCTTTTCATCCCTGCACTGAGGCCGGTTTTCAGAGGAAACGAGACATTTGTGTTCACGCTGTCGGCGCCCAACTCGGTCTCTCAGGGGCGGTGGGATGCCTTGGCCAACGCCGACCTCCTTTGCCGCAGAGATGGAGCTCCTGCGACGAGCCAACGCCGCACGTGGCTGTGGCGCTGCCGCCCCCAAAGCCCAGGTACGGGGGCGTCCAGGCGGCCGGGGCAGGAGATGGAGGAGGGCACTGCGGCGAGGCGCCGCGCAGGAAGGGACAGAAAACGAGTGGGCTTTTGCGGAGGCTGGAGATAGGTGATGTGCAGGAGTGCTGTAGGGCTGTGTGTTCGTTAGCTGTAATTTTCAGCATCGGAGCTGAGTGAACCTGAACGGAAGCGAGGGAATGTGACCAGGAGGAGAGACGGATGGCGGCCGCCCGGTTCTCCTAAAATTCACGGACAGGGTCAGCCTTCGGTGAGACAGAAAAACCGGTTTGCTCGGTCTCTCGGGACACTTCTGTGCTGCGTGGGGCCAGGGCAGGGATGAGGGTGCGGGCCGGTGCGCTGAGGGCACCGGACCCCGGCTGCGGGACACAGCTCGCCGGGCGGTGTCCGCGCCGTGCCCGCTGCGGGCCGCCCGCCCGCACCACAACGCCCCCGTGCCGCGCCCGCCCGCACCACAACTCCCGGCGCGCCGCGGTGCCCTCTGGGTAGCGGCAGGCGGGCGCCATTTTGCGCGGCGGCAGGGGCGGCTCCTGGCGCGGCGGGCAGCGGCGGCAGGGGGAGGCCCCGGCCCCTCAGCGCTCCGCCGGCTGCGGGGCTGCCCTGCCGAGGGGGTGACAGCGAAGGAGGGGGGGCGTCAGAAGTGGGGGATAAAAAGATTTTGCCTAAACTAAAAATGAGTATCAGCAAAGTAGAATTAACCAATAAATCCATTAGCCAAAATAGCACTCCTCTGCCAGAGATGACAGAACTACTGCCTCCAAAATTCCAGGAAAGTCTACCATGAGAGGTAGAAGACTCTCTACAGCAGGCTACTGCTGAACTTTTAGGAGAAACAACAGACTCTAAAAAATCCAGTGGCACATATGATAGCCAGGGAGAACTACCTCTTTTATCAGACATGGAAGAGACTGCTGTAGAACCGTGAGTATTCCTTGTCATCTCAAAAGAGTTCCTTCTACAAAGGGGCTAGTGTTACCAAAGAGAACATTGGGAACTCCTCAACAACATTGCCGAACTTGTAAATTAATCTGGCACATCACTTACAGCAATTATTGTCATCTCCCAGCATCAGCGAAGGCACCTGGAAAATGCCAGCTGAATGAATGGCAGTGGCTGATAATTCCTTTCGGAGCTCTGAGGGCTGATCCCATCTTGAAGGACTAGCATCGTCAGGAGAGCAGCTGAGAGATGCTGGCAATGTCGCCGGGCGCAGATCGCCAGGTCTTTGCAGAACTTTCAAGGAAGTCCTTCCTTCCTCAAAGACTAGAAACAGGAGACAGCCATAAAAAAATAACATCAACTCTTCTCCCTCAGATGAAAAATTCTTCCATTTAAATATGTATATGTTAATACTTTTTTTTCTCAAATGTCTTCTGCTTATTTACTTACTCTTCTTATTCTTACATTATATCTACTGAATGCAAAAATCTGCGTAGCTGATTTTGGGTCTCTAGTCCTTAAACAGCATGGGCTGAGTGATAAGAAACCGTGTAATTCTATAAATTTTTGGCAAGCCATCTTTTTTGTCTTTTCAATTTCTCCCTGGGTGACAGCATTTTACTGTTATTACTACTGTTTACTATTTGTATTATGCTTTGGTGTCACAGATAGAAGAGCTCTGCTGTAAGGCATGCCAGTGGATACCAATGTTTGATCTCAAGTGAGGTTTATAACCTTCAGTTCATCAGCGTGGGGTGAAAGGAGATGGAAAGAACCACACAATGTTTACAGGCCTGATTCACTGCTGTTACTGCCTTGATCTCAGTACAGTTCATCCTCATTGGTACCAGAGAAAGGACCAGATGCAGAGAAAAGTCAATGGAAGAGCTTATGCGGACTTGTTTTTCTATCAGGTACTAGTATTTTCAGAACTGCGTCCTATATATTTTCCCTAAGGTTAGTGACAGTCTGGGAAGGAACGCAGGCGATGTTACTGCAGTGTTCTCCATAAATCAAGGGCTGTCCATACCAAAAAAATGCACCGATGCTTTTTTGGGTATAGATAAGCCCAGGAGTTGCCTGCTATGTTACCTTAGTTGTCAGTCCCTGCTTTTGTCATGTAAAGCAAACAGAAAGCTAAAGCAAGTTTAACAAAGGCCAATATAAAAAGAATAATATAATATGTTGCTTTGGGCCAGCATACACCCTCTGAAACTCTCTTGTGCCACAGATTCCTCATTCCTGTATGCTAAAAGCATTTGGCACTGCCAAATCTACTAAAACCTGTGTTTCAGGGAGGGCCAGGTTATACCTACAGGTGCACCTGAGTGGAGATGGTAGGCATTTCCAAAATCCTTGAAAATTAAGTGTGCAAAAGGACTGCTGGGTTAAGTGGCTGAAGGCAGAAGGCATTCTAGTTACATTTTACGTTCTTCCCTTTCACAGAACTGTTGAATTATTTTGTTTGTGTGCATAAATAATAATGATGAGATTCCTGTCAAAAAAGCTGATGTATCCATCCAGTGTGCACCATCACATAATTTCAGAGACAAGTTTACCTGTAGCTTACAGCAGTCTACTGGAAACAATAGCGGGCCCTGTAGCATGAGGTGGCTGTTAATTGCCACGAGTGTTTGGCATTGATGGGGTTCTTTGTTGGCAACCGTTCTAACCCAATTATGTTTCTAAAGTAGGACTGAAAGGCATTGTAGGGAGCACCATGTAAATGGCAGTAAATGCACTGAGACTGAGAGACCTCCCAGAAAGACAGACAGGTGCCAGCTAAAGCCCCATATGATTGATTTTCCACGGCTAAAATGGCAACCACAGACATCTGTTTTTGCCCCGTTTATAACAACAGCAAATGTGAGCTGTTGTCTTAGAACAGCAAGGCTTCTTAGAGTGACACAGAAATATGTCATTTGACTATCAATGGGTGATCTTTTGCTTTTCTGCAAGCAAATATTGATACTTCCAGCACTAGGAAGTGAGTTTTTAGCCCTCAGAAAAACACACTGAGTCTGCGTGTGTACATGTGTGCATGTGTGACTGAATTTAGTACTCAGGCTTATTTTAATGTGGGGATGACGTTTCAGTCGGAGATTCTTCTGAGATGTAGGTACAGCTATATAAAATGGGCCAAAGCCAGCATAAAGAAAAATAACCATTCAGTGGACTGGTATCACATGGGTAGGAAAAATCCTTGCGGATCCAGGACCGATAGAAGAGATAGAGTCAGCTGAGCACCTTATGATGTTTCCACTAGCCAGTCACACTGGTGTGCTTTCTAAAGCACCCTGTAACAGACAGCACGGTGCTGCCGCTCCTTGCTGTTGCACACTCGGAACACCGTTGTTGCAAAGACTCGGGTGCCAGGGGAGGTGCCCTTCTACCCCTTCCCTTGCTGCTAAGGACGTCAAAAGCTTTTGTTCTGTTAAATTACTCTGTGTTCCTGGGAGCGTTACACGAGACTCACACCAGGCTGTGATGTGATGTACGGGTCAGTCCAGTGGGCAGTTTCAGAGGCAAAAGCTAATGGACTGTGTAGGAGTTCCCATATCCTTTGTCCGTGGTTGCTTCCTATTGATAAAGGAGACTTTTTTTTTTTTGGGGGGGGGGAGGGGCAGGAGTCCTTCATTCTTAAAAACTATGCAATGAAAGATAGTATGTATGTTAATTTATGCAGCTGTCTTATACAGAATGGAGCTTAATAATCTCTTTTTGTTACAAGAACTTCAGTGAAGAAATTGAATCACAGGTGGTGAACTTCCAGATCCAAAAGCAAAGATGTCATCACTACAGCCTAATGACACAGCAGTCATTGTTAATTCTTTGTAGAGTAGTTTTGCCCTGTCGTCAGAAGCTCTAATATAATCCAGAAATGACTGGACCAGTGGTATGTTAAGCAAGACTACCATGAATCTTCTTTGGTTTTCAACATTATGTTACATGTCTGTAAATCCCCCAAACAGGGACGCGCTGTTGCAGCTTAAGGGCCAGCACCGCAGGCAGGAGCAGACCGACACGCGCTGCCGGCCGGCTCCGAGGCAGCACTGGCCCATGGGCCCGTCTCTGCCACTTCCAGGCCCCGGGGCTGTGCCTGGGCCGCTGCGCCCGTGCCTGGGTTGACCCGGCTACTGGTTTTGTTACAGCCCGGACTACCCGTGAGACGAGACAGACCTGCCCGCGCTCCTCCGGCAGGAACGGCCTCCGGGGGATCCCTGTCGGCGCTCCCGGCGGCGCGCGGGGACATCGCCTGCTGCAGCGCCCGGCCCTGACCGCGGGAAGGCCCTCGGGTGGGGTGGCTGTGGCCTGGGGTGGGGCGCAGGGTCCCGCTGGGCGCGGCCCGGCCCAGAGCAGGGCCCAGCCCGCGGCGTCCTGAGGTGAGAGCGCCGCGCTCCGCCTCCTTGCCCGGGGGGCGCCACGCCGCTCGCTCTGGTTGGTCGCCATTTCCCCTCGGCCCAATGAGCTCCTCCTGCTGGAGGGCTCCCGGCGGTGAGGTCACTAAGCCGTGGCCCAATGCGGAAGCGAGGCCGAGCAGAGGGCGGGCGGGGATTGGCCGGGCGCGGCGCTGGCGCGGGCCGATTGGCTGGGCCCGCGGAGGCGGTGCGGAAGCGCGCTGCGCTGCGGGAGGCGGCGGCGCCCGGGCTGCGGCGCCATGCGGGGCGGCTGCCGCCTCCTCACGGTCCTGCTCCTGGCGCTGCTGCGCGGGATCTGCCGCGGCCGGGAGCCGGCGCCGGGCGCTGTTACCTGCGGCTCGGTGCTGAAGCTGCTCAACACCCGCCACAGCGTGCGGCTCCACTCGCACGAGGTCAAGTACGGCTCCGGTGAGCAGGGCCGGGCCGCGGGCGCCGCGCTGAGGGGCCGAGGAGACCTGAGGGGGCTGGAAAATGGCGGGAGCCGGGAAGCGCTGGGGGACGGGCAGCGAGGGGGGCGGGAAAATGGCGGGGGGACTTGCTGTGAGGGGGGCAGGCGATGAGGGAAGCAGGGAAATGGGGGAGGGGGGCGGCGGCGGAGGGGGACGTTAGAGCTTGGTGGGGTTCGTGTCGCTGGTGCAGAGGGAGCAGCAGGCCGGGGTGGGCTGTGGGGCACCGGAGACCGGGGAGGGGGATGCGGGGCGCGGGAGGGCGTTGCAGCTGCGCTCGGCGGTCCCGGGGGGGAGGTGACAGGGAGGCCTTGCCCCCGGCCCTGAGGCGAGCCCGGCGCTGCCCCCACAGCGCTTCCCCAGCGCCTGCTCTGGCAGCGGGGCGCCGGTTCGCCCGCGGACACGGAGAGCTCGGCAGTACTTTTGAGAAAGGCGGGATGGTGCGATCAGATTTTCTTCTCATGCGTTCACCGTGAACTATTAACAGTTTGCATCTACTAACACACGCTGTGTTTAACTTCGTCAGTCTGGAAGATTGTTAGGTACCTGCATTCCTATTGCAGTCAGTAGACGGACCGTGAGAATTAAACATCTTTTAAACCTGAAGGCATGAGAACATTAAACAAATTACTTTAGTCCTTTCAGGACTTCTTGAATTGGGGAGGTGGGTTAAGTCTCCTGTCGTTTAATTCTATCTGAACAGGAAGCGGGCAGCAGTCAGTGACTGGAGTTGAAGCTTCAGATGACGCTAACAGTTACTGGCGGATTCGTGGGAAGAGTGACGGCAGTTGCCAACGCGGAACACCGGTGAAATGTGGGCAAGCTATACGACTTACCCACGTTAACACAGGGAAAAATCTACACACTCATCACTTCCCATCACCACTCTCCAATAACCAAGTGAGTTCTTTTGAATTTTAAGCTTTTGTATAAATAGTGCATGCTTTTGACAGTATTCTCTCCAGTTTTTCATCTTTTGAAGAATCAGGCTTGGGGCCCAGCTGCCAGAAACAGTACGTGTGTGCATTTCCAGAGTTCAAGTATATGCTTTTCTGCATCTTGGAATAATGTATTTAAATTCTTGGCAATGGTAAAATGTAATGTATACTAGTATTGGTATTTCACAGTAGTTTTAACATATCTGTGTTGGTTTTTTTTATCCTGCACCATTGCTGCTGGGAAGGTTGTTCTGAAATGTTTAGCACTTTAAAGGCGTTGGAGACCGGGCACCTCCCTCAATATTATGAAGATTGCTCTAGAGCAAGGCAGCTAGTCATTAGGCATTCCTATATCCAAGTTCTTGGTGATCCAGTCTATTAGTCTTCCTTATCTTGCTATCCTTATTTTAGTTCACTATCCTTATTTATCTGTCCTCCTTCCACAGGAAAAATGAATCTGCTTTCACAGTCATATATTTATTTATCATTTTGGACATATCTAGAAGAGTGTAATTTCTAACTGTCATGAGGTCCCAGTCTTGTCCTTGGACAAATGCTTCTCCAAGATTGAAGCACTCTCTTAAAATAAATAATGCAAACTTGTTGGAAGTTTGTCGCTAGTAGTCATTTTAGTCTTCCTTCAAGGTATGTAGATAGGTCATTACATTCAAAGTTGGAAGACCTGATTCTGTAAAAAAGCTCTGTCTCTTAGTGAAGTGGCTGAAACAATCAGGTCCAGTTCTGTGTAGGGTATCTATATGATCTGGTTATTAAAACAAAAGAAGTGATGGAAAAATAGCATTTCAGAAGAATTATTTAAAGAACAGTTTGATTCTAAAACTCCCACCAGTTCGCATTTGTCAGTTTAGACAATTTTTATAACATTGTCATTAATGTAAAAATGTTCAGCACCTGTCATTGTGTGTCTTTGGTTTTGCTATGTGCCTTCAGAGTATGTAAGTGAAAGGAGTTTGCATGACTTCCCAGAGATTGGCAGGACCGTGACTTAGGACATTATTGAAATATGATGTAGATATGAACACAAATTTTTATTTCATATTCTTAACAGAAGTTGGATGTTCATATGTATTTTCAAGTATGTTGTCTGACACACTTCTTGGACCATGTAAACTTGAATTAACATGAGCCTAAAATTTTAGGTTGCTAGGTACAAACTATTGCTGATATATTTCCAAGTTGTTCATCACTTCTGGTTATCAGATTTTTAAGAATTAAAGGCTGTCTTGAGTCCTAAACAGTTTGAGCTTAGCCTCTCCAGTTTCTGAAAATGCTTGGAATTTTTTTTTGGTGTATATTGAAATCTAATCTCTAACTTTTGTTTTATCAGGAATTAATTTGCTTTAATGATGATTTCCTTTTCCTTTTCTGCTATTCAGCTATCTATGTGAAGAAAGAGCATAAACCAGAATAGTTGTTGACCCAATTGTAAGCTTGGTATAATCAAGTAAAAAAGGAATATGATTAGCTTAATAAGCTGAATTGTTGGGACATTGTGATAAAAACATACTGACAAAAACTGTTGCAATGGTAACTATGAAGATGGTCATACTGCAAAACTAAATATTTACGGTTACAAACTTTTTTGAGTGAGGAACATTTTCATCAGCATTAGTATTGTTTGTTTTGAATTTTTTCTCAGAAGGACTGTTCTGATCTCTGTGCTCAAGTCCTCTTTCATTTCACTTGTAGTGTATGTTGGGGTTTGTTGGCACTTTTTGCTCAGATTACATGTTGGAGTTTGTTGACACTTTGTGTTCAGGTTGTAGTGGTAGAAAGTTACTGCTTCTGGACTCGATGACTGGTGACAAAGCAATGCAGGAATGCTTTTTCTTCCTTCTCCATCCTTGCCTTTAAACTCTGCTGACTTTGTGGCTGATATTTTTATGTGTGTGTTGGAGGTGTTTGCTTTTTCACTTCAGGAAGTTTGTGTCTCTAACAGGAAGTAAGTGCCTTTGGTGATGATGGCGAAGGAGATGACCTCGATATATGGATTGTGCAATGCAGTGGGACTTACTGGGAGCGGGAGGATGCAGTGCGCTTCAAGCATGTGGGAACGGAGGTGTTCCTTTCGATAACGGGGGAGCAGTATGGCCATCCCATTAGAGGCCAACGGGAAGTTCATGGCATGCCTACTGCTAATCATCACAACTATTGGAAAGCAATGGAAGGAGTCTTCATCAAACCCAGTATGGACCCTGCAAAACACGATGAGCTCTGAATTGACAGAGGATCCAAAATGCTTCAGCTTACTCCAATGTTCGGAGATGCTAATCCTTGGTCTCTCATAAGTCCCGCCTTGCCTAAGAGACTGACTTTCTGTATTACTGAAGGGCATTAGTTCATTCTAGGAACGCAGCACTTCTGTGGGGAATGGCATCTGCCAGGTCCAGCCATTGAAATTTATTTGGCAAAATCCTTTCTGAATTTTCAAGCTTAATTGATGAAACTAGTTCATACATCTGTTAGTTTTTGTTGTCATTGTTTTGTTACATTTTCTCAAATTTGAAGGAAATGGAAAAACTGAATTAATACATTTCTGCAGTCCCAAGTGAAATAAAAATGTGCATTTTGTAATATTTTTCCAATTATAATTAAATATTTGGAAACTGATTTCTGCTTCTTAGTGAGAGAATGTTATTTATGAGGAGATGGAGTAAGCCTAGAAAGGGAAAAGTTGTTCTCAAATATGGTGTCTTTTGAATGGCTTGAAGTCAGTTATTCAGCCTTCCAGAAAAAAAATTGTGGTCCATTTGAAAATTGCTTCCAATGTCTTTCTTGACTTCGTTATGTACTGTATTGGAAGAGTTGAAAATATTGTGTATGTTAGAGTAAGAAGACAAAGTTTTTATTTATTCTCTTTCTCCAAGAAGTTCAAGTTTTCTGGTAATGGTGATACTGCTAATTGTCAAATGATGAGACTGCTCTGCTCTATGAACTGGTGCAGAAGGCTACTGTTTGTTTAATTAATATTAGAATTTTATAAAATTCCATGTGGTGCGAAGGAACGGTTGAATTTGACTTATGTTGTACTTGCATGTCACTCTGCAAGATCAGTATAAGAATCTAGATGAATAAATAGTGGAGCATATGCCCATGTGGGTTTTTTGTGTGTGAATCCAGAAGAAGAGGAAAAAGACTCTTTGAGAGTGGTTTGGTCCTGGATTTTTGACAGAATGGTGTGCTCTGGAGTGCTAGCAAGGAATGTTCATTGAATAAGTTATAAATTTCTGTGTTCCTCTTTCTCTGTGAAAAGGAAAAAAACTAATTCTTGAATGTGTTTGTTACATGGTGTTACGGGAAATACTGATTAAAATTCAAACTACCATACATTTTCTATTTGCTTTAAACAGAAAAGCTCACAAAATGAGAGTGAAAAGTCAGCAAATGCAGGTGTTTGTGTCTTCATGTGTAAATAGTTTACTGATTATGGTCTTAATTAGTCAATCAGTTAAAGAAGCGGGGAAACTCATTTACTGCTTTCACAGCTCTGGTCGTGCGCAGCAGTGCTGGAGTGTTGTGTTGAGAAGGTACAAGAGGCAGTTGCAGTTAAGGTTTATAAATACACCTACTGATACGTGCTCCGGAGCCTCGTGCAGCTGGGCAGGCCAGCATCGGGTTTTATTCAGGGGGTTGCTACTAGCGAAGACCTTTCATGCCCTATGGAACACGGAACCTCTGTATCAGTTGTTTGGCATACCTGATTATTTTTCTTTGAAGAAAAAGGTAAGACTGTTTTTCTATGATTCTTAGTTGCATGTGGGTATTTAAGGATTATGAGCATTTTAGGGAGTAAGTAAATAGGCTTTTGCTGTTTCATATTAGAAGTAAACTCATGTGAATATTTCCGGTTCACTGATACTCCCAACTAATTGCTATTGAAATTATAGCTATAAAGGATAACTACTTAAAAACAAAACAAACCTTCTGCATAAACAAGCTGACTTTATTAAAGAGGTATTTTCTTTTGAAGTCAGTATATGAGTAAACACAAAAAGAGTGGTAGCATTTGGCAGGAGGAAGAAACAAATTTGGCAATGAGTTCTCTGTCACTAAGAGCTGAATGCTTTATATTTAAACTGTGTGGGGTTAGTGTTGGTGCACCTGTGGAATGCTGAGTTGGCTGAGAAGGGGTAGAACTATCCCTACCTGATGTTTATCTCTGCCTGGATGTTTCTGTCCCTAGCAAAGGTATTTATCAGTCTTATTTGTTATGCTTGAGTGGGATCTCGCTGGACCTTCTTTCTCTTCTGGATTTGAGACAAATTGGTTTGGTGAGGCTAGGAAAGAACTGGCTTTTGGTTCTTATTGCTTACTTTCTGATCTCTCAGTTTTGAAAATGCTTGTACCTTATGTTCCCAAAGACCAAGCTTCCCCACACAAACGTATCTGTGAATGCCTTATTTAAATATATATTCGACAATGTTCCTGTGAACTAAGTTTCCTTCACTTTTGATTCTGACCAAAGTGTAGAAGTCATTTGTCCTTAATTTTCTGCTTGTGTGTGTCACAACAGGTTAATTTTTTCCTCAATTCTCATTACTGTAAAAGTTGTGCTGAAGGACTCTTAAAATAAGGCCAGTTGGAAAGGTCTCATGTCGTATTAAAATAATGGTTGGTACCCATAGCGTGCTAAATGCAGACTACGAAAGTCATAAGTTAATGTAGGAAGTGCAAGGGCTTATAGCTGTGAAAAATGATTGCTTGTGCAAGTGCTAACGTGCTTTCCTTTCTGTGTAACTTCTAGACTTACAAGCCTTGTAATCTTCAGAATCTGATTCAGGTGTTTGTATTTACTTTGGCTGTTTATGATTCAACTTTTTGGTCCTCCCCCTATGGCTGAGGACTAGAGACTTGGAGAATCACAGTTTTTATATTGTTGGGGTTTGTTGTTGTTTGTTTTCCATATGACTCTTATAATCTGCCTAAAGATGTTGGGACTCCTGGGTAAAACATGAAGTAGTGAGAGATGTAGGTATGAGAGTTGGCGACACTGTCTTGTTCCTTCCTTTCTCTTTATTTTAAGGTGATAAGCTGAATTTTATAATACCTCTTGTCAAAATTCTCTATATACTTCAAGGTTAAGTGAAAATTTCAAATAACTGACAGGTGCTTTCCAATTTCTTGCTCATGACTATTACAAGAACTCTTTGAAAAGGTGTGCCAATGTTGTTCCTTTAGTAAACTAGAAAGGCTTTTGGGAAAAGGATTAAGAGGGGTCCTTATTTATAGTTGTTCTTAGTGGGGAATAATTGCTAAAGACAATTTACCTACTTTAAACTTTCTACTTTGAAAAAATCTGTGAAATACTGCATTTTACACATGTATATATCTAGTTCAATGTAAAATGACAAGGAGTTCCTTAGGCATGTTCATTTTGGAGTCAAGTGTGTATACAAACACTTTTAATCTTTATTTTCTGAAGCTTTTTAAAGCTCTGTATAACTGCTCAGCATATGAGCACTTGCCACGTGTTTTGTCTTCTCAGTCAGTATGAATGAGAACTGAGTTTAGTTCTTCAAAGTGCTAGAACGGATATACTACTCATTGATTCTTCATTCTGAATGTCAAGGGTAAAGATAATAAATGAAAACATTGATTTATATTTGGGAATACTAATTGGGTATATCTGTTCTTATTAAGGTAAATTAGCATATTTTTTTAAAAAGTCAAAACAAAAAAAAGAAAAAACATTACAATCCAAACAACCCTTAACGGTGATGCTTAGTCAGCAATGTTTTTAAGTTAGTTTTGCTGAATCTTCTCTCTCTCCGGCCTCTCCTACCCCTCACTGAAGCACTGACGGTCACTGTAGATGTGCCACGTTTCACAGCTGCCCTAGGCAGAGGCTGAGCCTTAGAAATACCTCCTTCCAGCAGCAGCATCTGCTGGGTGTCTGACCCCTGGGTGGCGTGTGTGCTGGTGTTTTGGTTGGGTGCCCGCCGGCAGCTGGGGAAGTGGCTAGGAGCCCAGGAGAGATGGGCACATGCAGGGTGCCTTGAGGCTGCCTCTGCCCCCCTTACCTGCTTTTGAGTTCTCATCTGTGCCCTTCTGGTTTTGCAGTTCTCTCTTCAAATACATCTTCCTGTAATCCAGCTCTGGAGTACCATTCAAATCTCTTTGATAATTAATTGCTTCGTAACATGGCTGTTTCATCAGCTCCTTTTTGGGAACCCCGTGTGTTTGAACTTACAAGCAGCACCCATGGTTGTGTCATTAAGCTTTTTTAAGGAAACTGGTTTTTAACAAAAAGTTACCCTTAAACAGGAACAGTCAGACCTAAGGAAGTGCTTTCTTCCGGTGGTCTCCTTGGTGCTGTTCTATGGGGTGGGAAGCACAGGGCATGGTTTGCTTCATCGAGAAGGAATAAAATGTTCAGCCTCACCAACCTGGAGTTGCATTGGAAACACAAGGCAATTCAAACTTACCTTAGGGTATGTAGCATCTATTATGTATGCAAGTCACAAACAGTAATAAATTTCAGGGTCCTATGGTTATTTTAAATACTTAGAGGAATAAATATTTTATACTCTCTCCCCTCCTCTCACTGACATTCTGAGCATCTCAGTGCTCCCATGTTTATAAATACTTCAACAGGACCTCGAGTATTTATACCTAATAAGTTATTCTTACTCTATGCAAAAGACAGAACACCAGGGTTAGCTCCTCCCAATCTGTTTCCTTAACCAAACTCACAATAATTTCAGCGGTGTGGTGGAATTGACTGAGAGGTGGTCGAGCAGTTCCTCTGAAGGTAGAACTAAATTACTTTGGGTGTGTATGAGACAAGGAGGGAATATAGTGAGCACCTTAAAAGTAGACTTCAGCAGTTGCATGGTTCAACACTTCTTTCTGTTTAAATTGCTGCAAATTAAATAGATTATAAAAACCTTTTACTATATTGGGTATTGTACCACTTCTAAATTAGCATGACGTTCACAATGGGATCCTCCTGTGGCAGCTCTGATGCTCATTCAAGCTGTCTTGTGAGGGATTCAGCTGTCTTCAGTCCTTTGGGAAAATGGTTCCCTGTGTCGTTTGGGTTAGAAGCTGTATGACATCTCAAGAACACCAAACCCCCATGAAACACATTACAAATTAATCAGAGTGTGTGCAAGTTATAAAGCTGCCTGATTAGTTCCTATATGCTTTTTTATTATAAAAATAATGTGCAGGTGCTGGCTTTGCATGTCTGGAGGACTGTCGAGCTTGGACTTGGATCTGAGGCTCTTTGCTTGATCTTCGTATTTATTCCCCTAAGCTTCATTTTCTGAGTACTGATTAGTAGTAGAGGTGTGCGTGTGCTGAAAATGGAAGTATCTGGTGTGACTCGAACCACAGCTAAACATAAAGCAAAATCGGTACCCGGTTTTGTTGTTCTGCTGATGCCTTCTCGGCCCCATCCCGACCCCAGCCACTGCAGGCGCCTTCCCGCGGCTCCCTGGGTTTGCAGGTGCCCCCAGAGAGCTCTTGTCCCCGGGCGGGGGGCGGGGGGCTGCTCGGTGCTGCCCAGGAAACGGCCCCGCAGGCGACCTGCGGAGAAACTCGGGTGGGGAGAGGCGAGCGGGCCCTTCGGAGGAAAAAGGGACGAGACTGTCTTTCTCCTTACCTCCGCCTTGGAGCCTGAAGCGGGGGCGGTCCGGGGTCGGCGGTCTGCGCGGCCGGCAGCGCGGCCCGCTTCCCCGCGGGGGCGGTGGGCTGCCGTAAGCCCTCCTGCGCGGCCGTGTCTCGCGTGAAGTGCGCTCCGCCAAGTCGTGTACTGCCGCGGTATTTGGAGGGGAAGATTAAAACATCAGCGTAGGCTATAAAGCGATGCTTTAGGCTTTTCTGTCTTGCTATAGGATTGATAATAGCCGCCCTGATAAAGTGCGGCTGAGGCTGAAGTCTGTTTGCTTACACTAGACGTTTAAGGCAATTATCTGTATCATAAAATTAAATACCGGTTTCCGCTCGGTGGGAGGAGGGAAGACACAAAAGGATCGTTAAAGGCAGCTCTTTTCTCCTCCCGTCCCCTACAACAGCCCCGTTGGATTTTGTGATATCTCGACATCAAAAGCTAGAATAAAGCGATCTGTTTCTAGCCCGTGTAAGATCCGTTGCACGTCAGCGGTGATACTTCCACGAGCGCATCTTGTCCCCGGTGTCACTAACCCGGCTCTCCTCGGCGCTTGCCCGCACCGCTTCCCCTGCAGCGGGTGATTCCTTCTGGCGTCCGGATGAAAGCCAAGCTGCCACCTCCTCCGAGACCCTGCCGGTTCGCCAGTCGGCTCCTCCCCGCCGTCCTGCGGGGGTCACCTCCGCTGGCCGCCCTCGGAGGGACCGGGGGCTGGCGGGGCCAGCGCCCCTCCCTGCCGGCGCGGCTACTGCCGAGGGTTTCGTTCATTTGCCAAATGGACGTAGATTTCTCTGCAAATTCGCCCGGCAGTGCAACTTCGGTTTCTCGGCATCAGGCGCCTGCCGGTATTCCTTCATCTCTAGCGGAAAGATGATCTCGAATAGGAGCCTTTTACCATCCCGGCTACCAGCATTTGCGAGCCAGCCTCTGCTAACGGCAATCCTCGGGTGATGACAGGAGGCTTCCTCCAAAACCCGCTTTCCCGTAGCCACATTCTGCCCCTTCCCCTCGCCCCTCTCCTCTTCCCCGGCTCCTGCCTCCTCCGCCGGGAGGGCTCGTCGTCTCTGTATTCAGTCTCGCCGGCTGCGGGGGGCGCGGGGCGGGGGGTCCCACCTCGTGTGCGCAGCCCTGAGCCACGTCTGCCGCCGCCAGCCCGGGACCGGGCACCCCCGGGAGGGCTCCTGGCCGGCGGGGCGCGGCGATGCTTCGCCGCGGGGTGAACCCCAGGAGCGGGGCTGGGCCCGGCGGAGAGCGCGGGGGTCCCTTCCCGGCTGCCTCCACCCGACTCCCTCTAACCAAGGAGCGAGTTTAAAGCCCAGTAGCTCGAGAGCCCGAAAGGCTACAAACAAGAGCGTTGGGCTGGGGAATTACGGGAGAGCGGTGCCTCCTGGTGCCGGGACAACACAGCAGCGCGTCAGTACCTGCCCGGGAGAGGGAGCCGGGCGGCACACTGGCGCTCCCGGGCGCCCTGAGCGCTTGTCCCGCATCTAGGATCTCCGGAGACGCTAACTGCGTGGCTGTAGGGCTTGTGAAAAAAATTCTAGCCCTGTCCGGCTGCTTCCACTGTGAGGGAACACGCCTTTGCATCTCCGACAGTTCCCGTCCTGCTACAAAGTGATCTAGCTCGGGAGCTGGCTTCGATGGGCACACGGAGCGTGGAGTGATAAAATAACTGTATAGACACTTGTTTAATCACCGGTCTGCTTCACTTTTACCCTCCCCGCTTGTTCAAAACGGGAGGCTCGCGATTCGTGCCTGGAACATCTTACACTCTGTCGTGTGTGTTTGTGACTCCATCGCCAAAAAAAGGCTGTTGTAGCATTAAACCCGTGCGGCTAAAACAGATATCGGTAAGTGCAGAATGCGAGGCTTCTCCTGAAATTGCACCCAGGGGAGCACCATCTGCTGTCTCTCTTGCAAATATTACACTTCTTGAATGCATTACCTCTGCCGTCGCTGGGTGCGGGTGTGGAGGCAATTACTGTCGAGCTGGAGGCAATTTTCTATAAGCTGCACAGCAAAACACACTTATGTTGTGCCACACTTCCTCAGCCCTACAGATGCACGGTGGTGAGGGTAGCTCTCCGTCGAGCTTTAGAGACCAGTCTCCGGGGCAAAATAGCTTAAAATGTTAAAAATCTTTGTTTATCTCCCTATATGGCCGCTGTTTTCCCTCATGAGATGGGAAGCTGTTTAGTGTAAGTGATTAACTGAATCCTTGCTTGGAAGTCTCAGCAGTGCCTCGACAGCGGCCTCGGAGCCCCCCGGTCTCGGCTCCGGGGGTGTAAGGGCTTCGCGTCGCCCCGTAGGACGGCTGCCTGTCCTGGGGCTAAAGCCGGGCGCCGGAGGGCAGGAGGGATGCTCGGCAAGGGGTGGGGCGGTGCGGGGTGTGACCAGACCGGACAGTAGAGATGCGTTTGCTCCTTAGGGTATAGATTCTCAGCCGGGGAAAAACAACTTCCTTCCTCCCTACCCAAAAAGGAAGAGGTAATCGTGGCAGCCGGAGTGGAAGGGACACCCTCCTCCGGGAGAGCTGTGGTGGATAGTGGAGAAAAGCCTTGAAAACCCTCCTGAGACTGGAAGTTTCACAGTGCAGCGTTTATAGCTTCCTCCCAGCGGCAGGGAGCGAGCCCCGCCGGGGCGGTGTTCCCCCGCAGGGCTGAGGGATGGCGGCCCGTGTTCTGCGGGGAGCGGGATCCCGAATGTGGAAAACATCAGGACAAAGTGTCAGCGGCGGAGAAGGAGGGTTTCTAGCGCTCCCTCGGGGAAGGAGGGTTTCCGAGGCCGGCGGTCCCCAGCGGGGCAGGAGGGCGGGCGGGGGCTGCGTGGGGCAGGGGACGTGCCGTGAGAGCTGGCCGGAGGAGGGTGCTCGGCATGCTCAGCCCCCCGCCCGCCGGGCAGCCCCTGGCCGGGACCCCGCGGCGGAGCTCCCCCGGCCGCCTGCCGCGGCGCTGGCTCGCCGGGCGAAGATGCTGCCCGGCGGCGCTGGGAGGGCTGGTGCCGCGTGGGACGCCACAGGGAAAGGTGCTTTTGAAGGGAAAACAATAACGCATAACGGCTCCCCTCTTTCCAGGCTGCTTGCTGCGCTCTTCTCCGTAGGAAAGTTGCCCAGTCTAGATCGTTCTTGTCAGAAAACCACCTTGACACTAGATCATGTTTTCTTATATCTGGTGCCTTAGGAAACCGAAGGAAAATGATTATCTGTTGTTTGCTCTGAGGCACTATGGTTCATACTGAAAGAATGGCTTAATACTTAACCTAAAAAAAGATCCATCTAATAATGTGTTAGCTAAAGTCGAGGGATCTTTTGGTAGGAAGCTATGTTTAAGGTATTGGGGCTGATGACCAGCACTGTGTTCGTAGCTGCAGAACCGAGTGATCCCAAACAACGTGTCGGTACCTCTTCGTCCCACCTGGAAGAGAAAATTACAGGTTTTCTTTGTCTTGCCTGTGAGCGGGGACCCGGGGCTGGTGTCCGGGAAGCCATCAGGGAGGCGGGGTGACATGCCCTGGGCTGTCCGGATGAGCCCCTGCCCTCCCCGCTGTCCTTCCGGACCACCACCCGGTGGTGGAGGGTGGACCACCACCCTCTGCCTCTCTGCTGCGGGCCTGCTCGGAGCGGGTTAAAATGGCGACGGCCACCCTGTCCCTCGAAGGCAGCAGCTTCTGCATGGCCCTGCCCGGCTGCCCAGGGGCTCCGGGGGAGCCGGGCGCGGGAGGGAGCCGGGGCACGGCCGGAGGGAGGCTGGGTGCGCTGCCGGGAGCTAGTGCCTCTCCGGGGGCTGCGCTGGCCCCTGCTCGGCACTGCGGGGTGACAGGGGTTCCCTGCTCCTCGCAGCCTTTCTCCGCCCGCTGCTTTCCGCTTTCCCGCTCCCAGGACCGACCGGCTGCGGGTGGGAGACCCGCGGCGCTCGCTTCTGTGCGGGAAGCGCAGGGAAACCCAGCGCGGCGGCGGGGTGGCCCCGAGCCCCCCGGGCGGGGCTCCACCGGCAGCACGGTCGGAGCAGCAGCGGGCTCCCTCCAGGCGGGTCTCTCGGGGCGTTTGTGTGAATCAGTGGGTTTACAGTTCGATAGGGAAGAGCCAGCGAAGGATGTGCTTGGATTTCAGGGCTATTTTAGGCAGAAATAATCGGAAATGTGCCAAGTGAATAGCCTGAGCAATACTTACTGAACAGTCTCTTCTGCTGCGTGTCCCCCACGACCCCCTAATCTCTTTTATTGTGTGCCCCCAAGTTAACAAAAATATTTCGAGACGTCTACGTCGAGAAGTGGCTTTAGTCGACATCCACATTGCACCGCCCTGAGCCCCCCCGCGCCGTCTCTGCCAGGGCCGGTGGACGTGATTTTTTTTGCACCAGCCTCCCACGGTGGGAAGGCGGTGGTTCGGAGCCCACGTTCCCCGACGGAGGGGGTGACTCTGCATCCTCTGGCCCGGCGAGGGACGCTCCTGGGCTCGGACGCCTTCCCTGTGGAGAGCCGTGCGGACACTGCGGCGGGGGAGCTGTCAACGGGGCCCTTTCAGAGCCACGGGCCGGTGACCCCCCGGAACCCCCGTGCGATCCGCCCGCGGGGGTCGGTCTCACTCGGCAGCAGCCGTCGGGCTCGGGCGGCTGCGGTGCGCCCGTCCTCGCCGAGCTCTGGGCATGAGCCCCGGCGGTGAAACCCTGTCCGTGCCGCCGGGAGCAGAGCGGTGCCCGGGCAGAGCATCCTCCGGGGAGGCACCGCACGATTTCTTGGGCCAGAGGCAGGGCAGGCCGTTGGCTTAAACCCGCCTGCGGGGGGGCCTCCTGCCTTAGCGCCAAGAGCCGTTCAGCTGGCGGAGGGTTTAAAGACCCCTTGCCCCGCTGCTCCCTTAGACAGGGTACAAATGGAAAACAGTTCGGCTTCACCTTTCACAATTTAAATACTACCCTGATTCCCCCCTCCCCTATATAAATTCTCTCCTGCCTTTTTTTTTTTTTTTTCCTTCTTCTGTGTGTGTGTGAGAGATGTTTTTTTTGGGGGGTTGTTGGTTGGTTTGTTGTGGTTTTGTTTTTGTTTGTTTGTTTGTGGTTTTTTTCCTTGTAAACATTTACCTTTCAGTAGGGATATCTGTGTGTGAAGAGGGAAAGGAGGAGAAGGGATCGATTGTGATCAGAGAATTTGGTCAGAGATTCAACAGGGGAACACCAGAACTACCCTTTGACTTGCTCCAGATGCTGTTACAAACACCCTAAGTTGGCGTTTGGGGGTGGGCAGTGAGAAATCCTTAGCTTTGCTGGTACCTCGTGTCTGTAACGGCTTACATGTGAAGGTGGCCTCTGTGCTTATCCAGGGCTGTTGAGAGATCTCCTTTTCCTTCAGATTGGGAAGTCTTTCATTTTCTGCTTCTCTTGGAGCACAGCCTCCCTTTTGTTTGAATTTTTCAAAATAATTTAGAGGTGTGTCAAAGGTGTAACTGCTGTAAAAGGAAAACCAAGCAACCGATTTTTCTGCTGGTGGGCTATGTAAAACTGGATTGCTGTCACCCTAAACTTGTTCTGAAATATGATGGGGTTTCACAGTGGAGGAACAAACCAGTTTGTCTTCTAGCTCTATGTGATGGTGGCTTTTGTACTCAGTGTAGCTCCTATTGATTTTAATCGGGCCGACAGCCCACGTAGCAGTTCCTGGCAAAGATGTTGCTTCTCAGCAGACCAGTGTTGGAGAGAGGCAGGGGGTCTGCCATTTGTTGTGGTAGTAGCAGGGTGACTCTTTAAAATATTTGACTTACTACACCCATGCGAAATGGTACATTTGAGTTCGCACTGTGAGCAGCAGCTTAATCATTGTTACCTGATTATTCTGTGTGTCTAAGGAGGTTTACAAGACCTAAGGAGGTTTACAAGACAAGGGCTTGCCCACCTCCCAGGTGAGTGAGTAAGCAGGGTTTTTACTGACTCGGTGTTTGATGCCGAGCCCAGGCAGCGTACCTAGTTCTGTGCGGTGCCACAAAGACTATTTTGGTTTGCCCCAAGGAACTTCCATTCTCAATTAGCCACCCACCCGCTGTTCCACTAACGCCTTATGGCAGAGATCTCTGCCCGCAGAGCTTCTGGTGACAACACACTAAGGAGAAGAGCGCAGTTTTAAAGCTCTGATGCTTTGAGACTCTTCTTCCCATCTGTTCACTTCTGAGCAGGGGGACGGGCCCTTTGCAAGGACGCGGGGCTGCTAGATCCAGGCCTTGCCTGGGGAAGCTTGCCGTTCCCAGGAAGGGTTTAGCTGGAGTCTCAGAAGTTGTGTACAGATTGAGCCAGGCTTCAGCTGAGAAGCTGGGTGGATAATGCCATTGTCAAGCCTCCAGTGGAGCAGTTTGGCCACCTGCTATCCCTTTGGATGGGAACAGGATGCTTACTGGGGCGCTTATGAGGAAGGGAATATACTTTCAGGTATCCCATGTGAATGGGGTTCTCCGGAGGAGTTTACAGTGAATACTTTTTTCCCTAATCAATCGCAGCTAGGACTAGAGGGTTTGGGGTTGGGTTGTGGTTTGTTGGGTTTTTGGGGGGTTTTTTTTTTTTTTTTTTTTTATATGCCTCATCATCTTTCTTAGCACTTAAGTTTGTCATAATTGCTAGAACATATCCTGTCTTCAGCCTGGGCTGGGATGAATCCCGAGGACTGGATGTGGAGCAGTGGCAGGATACGGCCCTAAAACCCAGCAGCTTGTGCTTCCTGCAGGGAAGTGCCTGTCTGTGAGAGCCCTGCTCAAGGCAGCGCACCCCCTCTGCTGCAGCCGAGCGAGCGCAGTGCTGGCCAGCGGGTCTAGGAAAAAATTCCATTGTGCCTTGGGTTTCAGTAAATAGGCTACGAGCGTCCTAGTGGTATTAGGTCTAATCATTGGAGTTTTCCCCTCGAAGCTGTGGCTGAACTTATGTTGATCACTTTAAAACAAATCTCCTAGATATATTTAGTAGAAGAATGTGTAAAACCCCAGCCCCCGAATGGTATTATGTAACCAATGCAGTATTTAAGTGCCCCCTGTGTAAACTAGCTGAAAAGCCTGCTGTTTGCCTTCTTTGCCTCTGTTGTGTATTGGTCAAGCGAAGCCAGGCGCTCTGTTTGCCGTTCTGATTACTATTTTAAAAGGAAAGATCCATAGGATCATGTTATCTAGAAAGTGAAAAAGACTTAAACCCCAGTCACTGGGCTTAGAGATGGCTGTGGGGCCAAGCGAGAGCCCTCTCGTGCGCTGCCCGGGGGTGTGGATTGCTAGGGGAGCTTGTGCCATTTGAAAGCACATGCACATGAAGGATACAGCCCTGCACAATGCACTTTGTCCCTTTATTTTGGCACGTATGGTGCAGCCGCTCTCGGTGGCCCCTGCAGCCTCAGCCATAGTGTTCAGCTGAGCTCAGCGAGGATGAAGATGTGTTAGTGCAGGGTCAAGGAGATGGTGGGAGTTAGTGGGCCCACTGGGAATATGTTCCTGCTGCTATATCTAGAGCTGGTATTAGGTGGAAGTGAGAGGTGGACTTCCTCTTGCTTTTGAACCGAGAGGAGTTTGTGGGCTTTCCCCCTAATTTACTGTTATTGATCTGCCATCAGCTCCTTGCCCAGTTAAATCCTTTATTCAAGGTGCTGGATCTTAGGAGCACAGTGTTTTCCCATTATTGTTATAATCTTTTGCCAAAGAGAGATTCCCCCTTCTCAGTAATGCACCAAAGTGGAAGTAATCGCTCTTTTTTCTTCTTGCATTTGTCCTTTCCTGTTTCATTCACCGATTGAAAAATGGCTAAAGAGCAGCCCCCATTTCACCTCCCCTTTTCCCTGATTGACTCAGCAGCTCCTGGGACAGAGAGAGGAAAGGGGCCTCCAGGTCACAACCTTCACAATCTTCAAAGCCCCTGCCGCTTCCAGCAGCTGTCACAGCTCTCACTGACCATATCCCCAGAAGGTCAGCAAAAAAATAAACACTGGGGCCCGACAGGTCCCCTTCTCATGCAAACTGGCCATTTCCCTCCCCAGCTCCCATTCCATGCATAGCTTACACATAGGAGACCCCCTTGGATTTGCACAGAGCTATGCAAGAGCAAAATGCCACAGAAAATAAAAGCTGAAGGGCTTCCTGGGCAGGCAGGGTGGGAAAAAGAAAAGCAGCTTCCTGAGCTCTCCATGCCCACCCACAGGCTGCTGCAGCCATTTTGTGTGCGCAAAGCCCGAAGGTGAAGCTGGGGAGGGGGCTGACTGTTCCCTGGGAGAGAGACTGCAGGGAAGGATGCAGCTTTTATATCTGCTTGTGCACGTGAGAGACAGGAGAGAGTGAGAGAATCCAAAAGAAATAGGAAATGAAGCATGGACTGTAAAAGCCTTTTCATCAGGATTAGATTGCATCCCTCTCCTACAGCCAGCCTGCTTTCTGCACTCACCTTCCTCTGCAAAAAGTCATGATGAAGCAGAAACAGTGCCAGGGAGAAGCGCAGGTTCAAAAGGCCAGAGTGGAAAGGTCCTTTGCTAAAGGAAATACCCCTCCCCAGCCCTCTTTTATAGAAGTATCCATTTCACCATGGCCACTAATAATCAAAGGGCTGTTTCCTGGCCTTCCCAGCACAGCTCCCAGATGCAGAGCGCTGTTCTCATCTCCATTATTGCAAACCCTTCCCTTCCCCTCCCACTCCACGCACCGGCTCCCCCGCTGCTGAACCCAGCACTCGGGCACGGCTCCGGCCCGTTTTTTGGGTCCCACAGTGGAGGAGGACGCTCGTTTTCCACTTCTCCCTCCAAAGACCAAAGGGGTGATTATCCCACGGCCAAAACCCACCGAGGGGCTTTTTCCCTGCAGACAGACAGCTGCTGGGGTGGCGGGAGGCGCTGGGGACCTGCAAGAAACCCCACCAGGAAGAAAAGGCAGCGACAGGGCCCGTAGGAGTCACTTTATTTCTTCGGTGTGGGCCGGGTACAGCGTGGGGGGGGCGCGGCGGGCCCGGGGCCGCTCACCTTGCGCTGCCCTGCGCCCACCCTCCGCCGCCGCGTGTCGAACAAAGGGAGTTGCACACCCAAAGCCCCCCAGCCGCCCCCGCCCCGGCAAGGTGTCCCGGGGGGCGGCGGGACGCCCCGTCCCCGCACGCTGTCCCCGCTCTCGCCGCTCCCCGGCGCACTGACGCCCTTTCATTATTGCACTGCTCGCTGCGACCGTGACAGTAGTGCAACAGGGAAAGAGGGGCAGCCCGCCCGGTGGTCCCAGCGCTGCCCGGCCGCCGGGCTGGGGCACGGAGGGAGAGCACGGGGGGGACGTTCCTGGCTTTGTCCCCGAGCTGGCCGCCTCCCCCCGGAAGGATGCGGGGGGGGCTCGAAGCGAGGGCAGCGGCAGGGTCAGCCGCACAACGGGGAGGCAGCGGGCACGGCCCCGCCGCGGGGAGACGCGGCCCCGCTCCGCGCCGCCCCGGGCCGCTCGGAAAACCCCGCGGCGGCGGCCGTTCCGCCGCGCCCCGATCCGGCCCCTAGTCCCCTCCCACCGTCCCTCTCCCTGGGCCCCTGAGGTCCCGAAAGGGACCGCGGGGACCACCTGAAACGGAAGGCAGGGCCACCCACCCGGCCGCCGTCAGCCCCCGGCTGATCCCGCACAAGGCGGGGGGAGACCGAGCGCCCCATCCCATCCCCGCTCCGTTCCCACGTACCTCCGTGAGTGCTCTCGGAAGGGCCGGAGGCAGGGCCCGGCACAGACCCCGCGCTCGCCAGAGGCGTGAGCTTTGTTTGGAGGCGACTGGGATTAGAGCCTCGGCCTCTTTGTGCTACGCTCTGCTTCGCACCGCACTGGTTTTCGGGCCGGGATCAGGCACTGAAACGGCAAGCGTGGCTATGTATCTCCTCCCATCCCTTGGTGGGTGTTTACATCATTATGTAAAATAGGCACCCTTCAAACGTCTCGGGACTCATACTATTTTAAAATTGAGCCATGATGGGTTTCTCCGGTTTCAATCACTGCTTGTGCAGTTTAAACACCAGGCTGTTTTGAATCCTGTGTGATAGCATCAAAAATATGCCCATTACTCACAACCTGAGTCACCACAATAGCACAATTATTTGTCACAAATAACATCCCTGCACAATTACTTGCCTATCTAACAACGCTCGTCATTTCACAACTTTTTCCCTTAACTCGATGGGCACATAGGATTATTTTTTCCTGCTGTGGCTTTCTTCTCTCCGTGAAGAATAACCCTCAAAAGAAAAGACCCTATAAGCAATATTGCACTACTACCCTGATCACAAAAGCAGAGGCAATATTGATAGGGTCTCATCCTTAAGGTTAGGAAGCTGGATAATGTGTCTTGCAGCAGGTGACTGGAGGGAGCTTCATTCCATGCCTGCAAATGGGGAAGGGGTACAAGGTTAGAAAGCAGTGCACTGCCCTATGGATCGCAGCACCGTGTGCTCCTGGGAGGGTGGGGATGCAGGGACGGAGCAAACCTCTGACCCCACAGAATCTGTGCATGGACACTACCCCTTCCTCCCAGGACATACTGAAGTCCAGTGTGGATTTTATCCAGGTTTCTATAGCTCTGTCCCCAGTTCTCACCTTCTTCTGCGTAAGTTTCTCTCCTTTATTAATAACCTCAGTCAATTAGCTGCCTAGCTGTTAGAGGCTGGGAAGTGCTATTTATTTGATTAACTGGTAGTTGTATTTTAAACCTCTTAGTAACAGGCATCAAGCCCTCGGAGAACTTCCTTTCTAGGGCCGTCCTACTTGGAGAGCCCAGTGTTTTAAAATATCCCTCCCTTCATTGGAAATCATGGGATTAAGTACACACCAAAAATTAGAAAGCGAAACAGGATCTCCAGGGCTAGCTCTCCTGCGCTGACTTCACATTAATGCACAGAGATTAAACCATGTTTGGAGACACACACGTGTTTTGCCCTAGCTCATTTTTGTTTGGCTCTTTCTTCTCCTCTTCCCCCTCCCCAGCATCTTTTCTGTCTGAGGCTGGAAAGCACAATCTTTGGCTGGGGCTGGCTTGATGTTGAAGGCACCAACAGCCACAGAAATGATTCCTGGGGAGGGGCAAGACACCTCCAGTTTCAGGGCTGCTTTGCCAACTAGACTCTTCCTCTGCAGTCTGGCTCCCGGGGAACCTGCCCCGGTGCATCTGTCACATAGGAACACTTCGAGTCCAGAGGAAGAGGAAGGAAACTTCATTCCCAGGCCATCCCAAACCAGGTCATGATTTTGACACTTTCAGCTTCTCTTTCCTCAGCCTGCTTTCCAGTGGATTAAATAGGAGTGTGATGGAGAGACAAGCCCCTAATTCATGGATTCCTGGCTAATTTATGCATGCCACATTGATCTAGTCTTTGCCATTAGAGATCCCTGGCCTTTGGCACGCTGGTGTGAGGCAGCCCTGCATCCCCTTTGATGTTGCCTGACTTGCCCAGAGCAGCCAAAACCCAAGGACATGCCAAAGGGAACAGGGGAAGCCGCATTAATTGTTTGTTTTTCTAATGGACTGATAAACAAAATCTCCAATGCGCCCCAACCCTTCCCTCTCCCCATCCTTTGTGATGCCTGTTGGAAGCAAATAGGGATCTTTCTTCCACATTATTTATTTGCAATAACCCTTGCTCACGTTAATTAAAAGGCTATGTTCACAGAGACTGCTGTAAGCGGCTCAGAATGAGTTTTATCAAACTTCTGTATTCTCGTTACCTTGGCAAAACCTCAGGTTTAATCCTGCCACTCTGCTTCTCACCAGTCCCTGCAAGCTAGACATGCAGTTGGACTGAGAACATAAAAAAAGACGCAACTAGGCTGGGCCTTACCTTTCCATCTATTCCCGTCCAGTCTCTATTTTGTTTATTGTTTACCATGTCTTTTCCACTCTTCAGCCTCGATGTTATCTCAAACAAGACTTACACTTAATACACACAATTTAACTTCTCCAATGGCTGTGACATTACTAATGCATCAATAGTAGGGGGGGAAGGACGATTTGACAATTTCCACACAACTTAAGAATTTCAGTAGTTGCAGAAGCTACAACTGGCAGGAGAAGGTAAGGGATGTAATTAGAAACGTCAGCCACAATTTACGTTCCAAGCAAAGGCAATTAAGTTACTTTGTCTTTACGTTTCTGGATCTGTGCTGAGAGCCTCGATGTGCCTCAAAAACTTCCTTATCTCCAAGTGGTGTATTGGTACAGGACTCCCCACACCTTCCTCTCCTCTTTCTTTGTCTTTTTTTTTTTTTTTTTTTTTTTTACTAGAGAAGAAAAATAAAGACTGAATCAATCTCCAGTAATATTCCCCCAGTTTGCAAACAAATGCAAAGCCTGGGTCACGCTATGTCCTATAGCAGGGAGACTCTCTGGAATGTATATGGGGGTTATTTTAAAATAAACGTTTAAACACGAGATTACGAAATGCATGCTATTTATACACCAGGAGGCTCAGCATCTCTAGATATGTTTAGAAACCTCTCTCGCCTTTAATCACAGTTATAGAAACTCAATGGAAATGTCACCCAGACTAGTATGGAAATAACACTATATGTTGCTCAATAATGGCAGCTTTTTTTTTTTTTTTTGGCAGTGTGGGGGGGAATCTCTCACTGTAGTGGAGTCATTGCTGTACGTTTAAGCCCCCCTTTTCTGATGTTCGCAGACAAACAGACTGAAGTGCCCTTACGGTGAAGCTCTGGGATAAATAAAGTAGTGAGCTGACTCTGTGGAGCTCAGAGGCCTCTCTCTGCTCCTCCCGAGATCAGACCTTGTCTTCCCTGCTTTAGCTTGGGGAGCCATTTCCCCACTTCCCCTGCCCCTTTGTTGCCCGCTGTTTGTTTGTTTCTCTTGTGGTTAAAGATGCTACTTTGGGCAAGCGGGTTTTTAAAATTTTCATCTCAGTTGCAACCCCACAAAACCTAGCAAGGCAACAAAGCTTCAGTTCAGCCTTGTTTCCCTGGTCACAGCCATTTTGCTAGCCTGAGGAAAGGAGACCATTTAAAAGCCATCTTGCAATTAAATACATTATATAGGCTACAATATATTTTCTGCAGCAGAATTGACACTATTACCAAAGGTCAGAGCAAACACTTTGGAAACAGCTGTAGGCTGAGACGTGATTTTGAGTTTTCCATCCTATGTAATAATTTTATCATTGTTTTAAAACTGGGAAGTGTTGCCTTCTTAAGTCTCTCTCTTTTTTTCTGGTTTTTTTTTTTTTTTTTTTTTAGAAGAGAGAGAGAGAGAAAATTCTTAGCATTCCAGTCTTGGCTCCTTAAGTCTATCTAGCAAGTTTGTACAAATCCGTCCAGAGAAAAAGGGGATTCTTACTTCCATGCAAGAGTCAACCTGTCCAGGTGTGAGAGACTCCAGAGTGAGGGTTGATAATCCTCTCTGAAAACACCACCTTCCCAAGCGCCTTTCACCCACCCAGCTTGGGGCTCTGTCACCCGCTGCCACTTATCAATACGCTCCCCTTCTCCTGAAATCAGGAGGGATTACACTTCAGAACGTCCTGCCATTTGATTCTTGCTTATAATGTTTAGTTTGTGGGTTTCAATAACCCTTTTCTCAGTAGCAACATTTCCTCGGCTGGCAGAAGCCAGATCTGCGTCAGTGAGCTCCATTAAAAGGAATGACAGAGCTCCTTAAACAGCCTAGACTTTGTAACCCCACAATACGGCTTTTCTGCATGGTGTTTACCAGTGCTCTGCTGTCTGATGGGGGGGGGAGAAAGACATGTGGTACTAACTTCAGGAGCAAAATAGGGCTAAATCCTATCACCTTGGCAGTGCTGATCCCGCTCCCGGCCCCGCGTGTGCAGCGGGCCAAGCGAACGCCCTGGCAGCTGGGAAGGAGCCACGCGTGGGGCGGCTCTCGGGGTCCCCCAAACGCCTCATCCCCGCGCCAGGGGACGGGCTGCCCTCGTTGGGGACCCCGGCCGCCCGCGCACCGCCCCTCCCCGGGCCTGCAGGGCTGGGGGCGACTTCTCCCCAGGGCCACAAGCCCCAGTCTGCGGGGCCGGGGGCACCTCCCTCCTCCGAACCACCCAGGAGCCACCTTAACGCAGATGGAGCACTCCATGCAATGACTCAAAAAGTCCCCCTGAAAAAAAAAAAAAAAAAAAAAAAATCCCTCTGAAAACTTAAACCATCTGATTTCACTTTCCGCTCCAACTGGTTGTGTAGCCAGGGCGCAGGTCTGGCCTCCTCCGCCACACTAATACCCTATGTGTGCTGCCTCCACAGAGGAGGGGTTCTTTTAACAAGTTTATGCAACAACAGGATGGAGGCTCGGCCGAGCCCTTCCCCCCGCAGCCCGACCTGATTCCCCGCATTCCTCCCGCGCCCTCCCCCTCCCACCCAACTGGAGACAAACTCTGGCATCTCCACACACATGCAAATGGTTTCCCTTGCACAAATACAGACTCCTGAAGGGGCCTTTGCTTCCGAATCCCCCCTCTCCCTTTTTTTTTTTTTGCTTTCCTCCAGTGCCTTTTTTTTTTTTTTTCGCTGTTACATTCCTCAGCCAGGCAGGGTTAAAAAAAAAAAGAGAAAGAGAGTGGGGAAGGGAGGGTTTGGAATGTGTAACCTCCATCTCAGGCCCAAATCTGCAGGCAGCCCCGTCCTCACCCCCGGCCCCTGCCTTCAGGAGCGCTGGTGACCAGGAAGGGCCCTCGGTGGCCCCCATGGCCTGGGACGGCGTCCCCTCGCCCTCTGCCCATGGGACACCCTCCTTGTCACCGCACAGGCCTTTCCCTCTACCACACGCCTCGAACCCCCCCACACGCCCAGGGGACGTTTTCAAGTGTGGCGACTATATTATTTTTAAAGACATAACTTTATACAGGGAAACAAGCATGCATCTATTCCCCCCGTGATTTCTCCACGTCCACGCAAGGCAGGCTCACGCACCCGAGAGGCCATCTTACAGCCCGGCATCGGCCCCACCGGGGCCTTCAGTGGCACTTCTGTCCCCTCGCGGAGGGGTTCGGGGGCACAGGCCTGCTCGGAGCAATGGGCTGCCCCCCTCCAGGTGGCTTCCACCATCTTCCCCATCCTCTTTGGCCAGGGGCAGCAAGGGCCCCTCGCGCTGCCGCTCTTGTGGTCCTATTGACAGCGGGGGGAGAAGACAGCCCCCCCCAGCAGAGCCCTTACAGATTTCACTCTCTCCTACTTCTTAATTAATCAAAAATTAGGATGAGGAGGAAGTGCCAAAGCTAAGCAGGCCTCCCCATTCCTTAACGCTTATGAAAATGGCAGCCGTGCTACAATGCCGGGAGATGGATGAAAAGAGAAGCTCAGGAGCTGTGTGGGCTCAGGCTACCCCCACCCAGGCCTGGGGCCGCACCGCCTCCGACACCGTGCTCCGGCCTCCGCCGGGCTTCAGCCCCTCACCAGAGGAGAGGGACTGAAAAGGTGTCTTTTGTTTGCCCGCTTGTTCACTGAAGAGCTGGAGTGCGTTATTGAGGCTTCAGCTTCCCCTCATCCCTCTCAAATGACACACACACCCCCCTCAGGATGTGGTCCTCCATTTTCTGCCTCCCCACGGCTGGCTGGCACCCCCCGGCCTGGCTCGGGGTGCGCGGTGCCATCTGAACATGCTCCTTTACCTAGATTTGATTTCCAATATGACGGCTCTCCCCACCCCCACCCTGTGCTCCCAAGGTAACAGCTCAAGGCTTCAGAAAAAAGGTCCCATCCCCCAGCCCTCCAAACCCCTTTCTTAGCAGCTGCGAGCGAAAATACCACATCTGCCTCCAACTGCACCGCCAGTGACAGTCACCAACATATTGTTGTTTAAGGATCAATCCTGAATGCAATATTCCTGCTCCTAGGCCTACATCACCCCTGTGTCTCCCAGCCTCGCTCCACGTTGCTATTGGGAAGCGCAGGGAGAGATCGTCTTTCAAAACCTATTGATTATTATTTAGGTGCCTTCTACTGTGGGGATTTTTGTGGGTTGTTTTTGTTTTTTTTATGAAAATGAAGGTATCAATATTGCTTTAATCTTAACAGTAATTCCTCTAAAAGTGAAATATGATGGAACTTGAACAATACATCAATAGGAAGCAAAAATTAAATAGCCTGTGAATACATGGTATATATTAAAGTCACTGAATTCTATACACAACAATAACATCCTTAGGTTCATAAAACTCCAATTTTTAAAGCAGTAGCAAGAAAATATCCAGATCTGGTAAGGATATTTTTTAAAGGTGGTGATTGCTCTAAAGGAGGACAAGAGGGCTTTAAAATGTGAATAGGCCAGCTTTTTATTTTACAACTTGGACACACAAACCCACGCTAGTGGCAAAAGGGCAATCCATTTTGTACACTGAAGCAGTCAAAACCAGGAACAAAACCCAAGGAATTTCCATACAGACCACTCAACCTAAACACAAAACAAACAAACAAACACAAGGGTAGGGATTTTTTTTTTTTTTTTTTTTAGGCAATTTCTACGTGATCTTGACGTTTTAACACTCGCTCAAGCCTTTGGGGTGGGGGGAAGAAATCAGAGTAGGGGGCTGTTTCCCTGCTAAAATGCATTAAATAACTACGGAATCCCATAATGTCAGTGGCTGGGTGTGCAACAGTAACTGGTCATAAAGGCTGTATCAGGACTGGAACCAAATGCTTTGACAATATTATTGCACTGCTTTATTTGTGCAGACAGTAGTGCAACATTGTCAGAGCCAGCGATACCAGCAGCCACTGCTGTCCCCGCGTCCTTTTGTGAGGGACCGCTACGCTGCAGCCCTAACCACAATAACGCTTGGGTGTTGAGCCCCAATAAAACTCTGCATGACAAAGTTTATTTGCAATCGCAATTAGACAAGGTAAAACAGTGGCAACAACAACAAAAAGTTAGTTTAAAAAAAATGACAGAAAGAGAGGGGGGAAAAAAAAAAAAGAGAGAGAGAGAGACAGACAGACCACTGTTAGTATGGCTTGTTAAACAAACCGTTTTAAGTCTTTTGCTACATGCCCAGTGTATCTAGGCACGGTACGTTATAAAGGTTTTATACAATAAAATATTTTGCTACAGTAATGGAGAATAAAAGAACATGGGACATAATTCAGCATCCCCAAATGTATGTGTTTCCATAAAAACCAAATTGGTCAGTCAATGAATCTGAACTGCACAATTTAAATAAATCACAGAAGGTGCCAGCCCTTTCCTGTGCCTTCAGAAGTTTCCTTAATTGTGCTGTGTATTTAACGGTGGTTGACCAGTACAGATGAAAAAGGCTGGGGGTGTGTGTGTATATATAGAATGGTATAAATACACAGTGCTTTGATTTGCTATGGAAAATGTTGCAGAAATGATGAGCCTTGTCTACAAAAATACCTAGTGTCTGTGCTTCAGTCTCACATGGATCTGTTTGGGTGACCACTCAAAAATTACAGTATAAACACCCCAGATTCTTAGAAACAAATCAGCAGCATTAAATCCCTACAGACATTGATAGGGACCACCCTAAACATGTAGGGGAAAGTTTCTCTAAGGGGAAAAACTATAAAGAAATCATTATGAGACTTCAAGGCAGATACTGTGTGGAAGTGTGTAGAAATTAATAATGAATTACTCACAAGTTATTGGTAAACAAAGCAGGTAATGTGATACCTTGAAAGCTCCCAGACATGTTTGGAGCTTATGTTTTAAATAGGATGGCTTTAAATTATTCCAGTCCATTTCTATAGAAAGACACAGAAAAACGTATCACCCAGAATCTCTCTTCTTATTCAAAACCACTCCCACATGTATAAAACCTTATTTCACACACGTGCATAAATACACTGGAGGAGGCATCTATTTTAGGGTTGTTTGCCCACTCTGAAGAGGGTGGGCTGCTAAAGGGGGTCATGTTTCTGCCAGCCAATGCCCTTTTAATATTGCACTGCTCATCATAATTGCCAGTAGTACAACAGAAAAAGGGCTCTGGACAACAGCATACTTCAGAGACTTTCCAAAATAAATGATAAACCAGTTAGAAACTTCTCCAAGTGATGGCCTTCTGTGCATGATTTACACTAAAACAGATTTGTTACATTCAAAAAAAAGGAGTTTCTTCAACAACCACATTGATTCAATGTCATTCTTTAAAATTACATTTTAATATTTCACAACTGCATCTCAAATTAATTTCAGCAAGAATTTAGATAAGCTTGTTTTAGGGACTTTTTTTTTTCTTCTTCTTCTCAATGGTAAGTGTATTGCATTAGAGCACGTGAAAGCAAAGACCAGAATTGGGACTGTCCTCCTTGCATTTCAGCACCCCAGTATTTCACAAAAGTAGGTGTAATGAATTAGATTAAACATTAAGTTAGAGACACAATGGAGGAGAAGTTCATATGGTCTCTATTGCTTTCATCTGAATTGTCTGCTAAAATATTTGGTATTTATTATATACATGCTTTGCTAATAGCTTAAATTATTTTCATTTATTTTTAATTGCTAAGGAAGTCTTGCTATTTTACACAAGCATCTAAATAAGCTTTCAAAACAACTGCCATCCAGGAGTGAGAGACCTTTAAAAATCATCTACTTGCATGATGAAAACATTACTATTGTAATTTTTTCCTTTTTCAAAAAGAATGTATGGGTAGTAAGGAGAAAACATCAGTTAATCATTACAAATCAGACATTCCAAATAATTTTAGCAATAAGTAACATTTAAAAAGTCAACTTGTTAGTCTTTAGGTTTCAAACTGTTTACCATTTGTTTCTTTAAACAATTTCAAACTTAAACCTGGAAAATGTAACTATTTGTTAAATAAGGATCACTTGGGAAATTATAAAATACTTTGATTTCAAACTTCAAACAATGCAGAGAAATTCTATGCAAAGAAATTGAAACTTGAAAACAACCTCCCATAGGCTGTATACATAAGTAAGAATCGTAGCAAACGCTAAAATGAATTAAACTGATTCAAGTCTGAGGGAGTTTGGGCTGAGTGAGAAAATGCACTAAATGAATTCTAGTTGTCAATTTTTCATAGTATTAACAAAAAGCCAATTGATTTAGAAATGTCCCAGCCCAATTAGAATCTTAAACTGTATCAGTCTTATTTTTCTGATTTAATTTTTCCTCCTTTTTTTTGTACAATAATTTGTCCCTAATCCAGAAACCTAGGCTAGTTTGGAAATTATTAAAAAAAAAAAAAGAGAGAGAGAGAAAAAAGGAAGGAAAAGAAAAAGAAAGCTAGAGGAAAGAATGTGCTTTAAACTTTAGGAAGCTTTTTTTAATTCTAGAGCCCCAGGTTTGTGTTCGAGGGTACGAGCTTTCCTTACACAACTCGAAGACCACACACTGGAGGGAAACGGAGCGGAATTGGGGCAAAGTGCAAGAATGCCAAAGAAACACTTTGGGCTGCGCACCCTGGTTTATTGCAAAAACTCTGGACTATTTAAGCAAAGCATTAGTTTTACGAGATTTAAATATTAAGCCAATATAAATACCGGCTGGAGATAGCATGTGACTTATTGCCTCGCTCTTAGGGGGTTTTAAGCAAAAAGAGAGGGGGCTCCAACCCGATCTTTGGCGGGTCGGTGCTGGGCGGTGTCCGGGCGCAGGGGGTTCGCTCCGCCGGGCGCGGTGTCCCCGGCGGGGGCAGCCCCGCGAGCCGGGCTCGGCCTGGGGCCGGCCCGGGCATCGCTCCCGGTTTCTCAGAGGCGTTTGGGGAGGGGGGAGACCAGCTCACCGCCACCCCGCGACCGCCGCCCGCGGCCGGCTCTCTCCGCTCCGCGCCCGGGCCACGCACCCCCGCGCCCTCCCCTCGCCTCGCCGCCGCTTTCGGCCGCCACACACGGCTACGTGCCGCTCCTGCCGCTCGCCAGCTCCGTTCCCAGCCCCGCCGCCGCCCCAGGCGGCTCCAGCCGCCGGCTCCTTCCCACCCCTGCACGAGTCGCTCGCCAACAGCGAACCGGCCGGCGGGCGCTCCGCGGGGAGACCGCTCCCGCTCGGAGAGCGGCAGGGGAAAGCTCCCGCGCCGGGAAGCGCCCGGCCGGCGGGGAGGCGCGGCCCCGCGGGAGCCCCCGCACGGGGGGCGGGCGAGGGGCGCCGCCGGCGAGCGGCCCCCCGCCCCGGCTCGCCCCGCGCCCTCCGCCGCGCTCCCCCTCGCTGCCCCGGGCGGAGGGCGCCGCTCGGCCGCCCGTCCCGCCGCCGCTCGCCGGCGGGCCATTGTCCGAGCGGCGGCGCGCCCCGCCGCCCGCCCGCGCCCCCGGCCCGCAGCTCCCGCCATTTCCGCCCGGGCGGGCGGATGCGGCGGCGGGGCCCGCGGTACCTGCGCGGGAGGGACGGGTCCCCGCGCCGCGGGGGGAAAGTCGCCCAAAGGGGCGCGGAAGAGGCGGCGAGAGCGGCGCGGCCGCGACCCCCGGCGCCCGCCGCCCCCGCCCGGCGCCGCTCCCCGCCCGCCCGGGCGCGGGCGAACCCCGGTACCAACCTCATGGCCGCCCCGCTCCTGCCTCCATCTTTGACTAGTTGACATTCAGCTCCTGCCTGACCAGCTCCTCATTAGCATACCGCCCCGCCATTGGCTCGCCCCTGCGCTAGTCTTTGCCACCGCCTCCCCCATTGGCTCCCGGCGAGGATATTTAAAAATATTATCCCCTCGCCCATTGGCGCTGGGGGGCGCACGTCACGGCACGCTCTTTATTTTAACAATGAATGCACAAACACATTCTTCCATTCACAAAATTTTTTTTTTTCAGTAGTTTGCCCGCCTTTTCTCCAACTACATTTTCATTGATTTTTTGTTTCAACTGAGGGGGTCCCGGTTGTAAACAGATAAATCAAAGGCGAGCAGAGCGGGGACCTGAGCAAATATTATTTTCTCTCTCGCCTTTGTCGCGCAGTGTCGGTGTCGGGGAACAGCCCCGGTCCCCGCGGCCCGGAGCGGGAGGTGTGGCCGGGGGGGCTGCTCTGCCCAGCGGATGCAGCTACTTTCTCGCTATTTCAGTTTGAAAGCTCGATCCCCTTTCCCGCGCGTAGAAGAGTAAGCCCCGTCCGGGCAAAACAAATGGCTAAATTTGTCCGATTTAGAGTAGCCATTACCGCTGCAGTTGGGGAGCGTTTGCGGGGGGCTCGCCGGGTGCGTGCCCGCGGAGAGGCCGCTCCGCTCCCTCCCGCACCGGCGCGGACGGCCGCGCTCCCCGCGGGCTGAGCCGGGCGGGGGATTTAATTGTGACCGACTAAAACACGCCAGGTCACTTCAGTGCACTTTTGTGACAAGAGCTCTGCCTTTTGCACACGCGCTTGGGCTGAAATCAGGCTCTATCAAAGTTTAAGGGCTGGGGAGGGAAGCTCTCTGGTATTTCTCTTGCCTTGCAAATTGTAAAACACAGGAATCGTTGAAAAATGAATAGACAAAGACTGAGAGGGTCAATGATAGTCTCTCTCGCAGGGAAATGTCTTGGTGAGTTTCTTTTTTGAAAAGATTTCTGCCGTACTGTTAACTAACAAACTCACAACCGTGCAGTTGTTTCCACCTTTAAAAGACATAGTTCGTTCTGTGGAATCAGCTCTTCAACAATTGATTTCAACAGATGTTTGTAAAATGAAAATGTTTTCATACTCCAATGAGACAAACTTAACAGCAGAGGAACCGGGTAAGCTGTGAGACAGCAACACACTTTTGTGGGTAAAATGGCTTTTTTTTTTTAAATTGTGTTTACTGGCATTTTATTAAGTAATATTTCTTTGGGAAAAGTGTATTTCTCTCTAAACTGTTGAACGATTTAAATTTTAAAATATCTTTTACTTTCATTTGTTAACTACTTTCATACCAAATCCAATCCCAAAATATAACTTGTGTGCGTGTGAACCAGAATTTTACATTATACAAGAAAAAGGATATTAGCTATTTTTAAAAATAAACTAAACTTCCTTTGTATCTATTCTTGGGCTTGGGAGTTGGTTCTGATTTGGATATTTTCTCCATATATGTATGCAGATGTGTGCATAGCCCCCCACGCACAAATCTTGAACCCAAGTTGTAAGTGCTGGGTCCGGGTGTAATGGGTGGGGACTCGGAGCAGTAGATCTCTGGCAGTGTTTTTGGAGATGGGAGAGAAGGGCAGTGGGCTGTGAAATCACACATTCCTGTCCAATGGAGCTGAAATAATGGTATTGTTCTCTGGAAAAGAGGTTGCTTTTCTCTTCTCCATTCTTCCCCTGATCTGCGGGGACCTGATTGTGCAGTTAATCAGCAAAAAAGCGTTTGATGTAAGGCAGGGCGTGAATTCAAAAGGGCCAGGGGGGATTCAAGAGGGATTCTTCTGTCTGTTAGAAAATTTTTTTCTGATTTCAAAATGGTAGACGTTTGAAAAGCTGCACTGGTCTCACTTCAGAGATCCGAGTTTGTAGTAGGTACCAGCACTAATTATATCGCTTCCTTTGTTGTTTTGACACTTTACTGCTGGGGGGGTGGGGGGGAGTAGATATCTTGCAGCAAAAAGAAAGATGTCCTTCCTGGAGCAAAGGTGAGCCCCTGTACCCCTGTAGTTAATTCCTTCAGCTTGCTATCAGTAGCCAGAGAGTCTCCTTAGGACTGCCTTGCTAACTGTTTAGCTTGCACGATTCACAGTAAAATAAAGCCCGTGGGGAGCAGGTAAGAACTAAGTCGGTTTTGTAGCTCTTTTTGGTGGCCTGTGTCCTGAGCATGACATCCACCTCCCCGAATCTTTTAACATAGAAGCTTTCCTGTCCCACACGGACTCGTCCGTAAATCTTTCCTTGCCAGCCTAGCCTAAAATGCCAAGAATATTTGAAGCATGTTTCTTATTTCAGTGTGGTCATTTCCCAAACTTTTAAACAAAATGCTTTCTGCCGATTTCTGCTGTTGTATATACACAACATCCTTCCTATGCACAGCACCTATAATATGTAAATATGTAAATTCATTGCTATCCCTTTACTTAATATATTATTATAGCTACACAGGAAATGACACATCCTAGAGAAAGGCAACTGCCTTGGATGTTTACATGAAAAATGTGTAACTTTACAGCAAGCTCCAAACGGGTTTGTCAGTTTAAGCTTAGCCAAACTGCAAATAAAGTCAATGAAAGTTCCCCATGGCCAGCCCTGGGTCCCCAGCCCCAGATCTGTCACTCTGGGCCACCACAGCCCTTTCCCTGGGGCTCCCTCTCGCTCTGCCGAAGGAGGATTGCTCTGCTGAAATGCCAGATTGATTGATTTAATTTTTGTGTTTCAGGGCTGGGGGACATTGGGGAATTCTTTGGATTTTTTTTTTTTTTTGTGTTGTTTTGCTGCAAATTGTGCAGTTGTGCTCTCCCCGCCCTTTGGAAAGGGAGACTGAGAAAAGATGTTTGTTCTGCTATTAGTTTGCCTTAAAGAAGGGCTCCTTGCAAACGCCCAATGCTGGAGAAGAATGGCGTTTTCATCATTTTTAAACATCAAGGAGAGGAGGGAGAAAAGCTGATTTTTCTTTTTTTTTTCTTTTTTTTTTCCCTTCCAGATCTTGGGGTGTTTTTGCAGTGTAACTCAATCTGATGTCACGGGGGGTGGAGTCTCCGCTGCGTTTGCTTAAACTGGAGCTGCCTCAGTTCAAGGCCTTGTGGCTGAAAGTTCTTAAATCTGTGGCAGACAGGCATGACTATTCCTTAATGAGACCCCTGCTGCAATAACGCGTTTTTTATTTTAATCAGCTTCTTAATGCTATTAATTACGATTTCTTTAATAACGCTCTTCCCATCTGCAAGGTTAACTTGGTCCCACACAAACGGCACAGTAACACGCTTCACCGCTATCGTCTGTGTGAAAACACATGTACAAACTCATATAAAACCTTCTTAATTAGGTCTCGAACATACATATGCTTTGTGAATGTGAATGACAGAAACAAAGAGAAGAGGGCAAGAAAAATTTCCCAGAAGTTTCCAAAGATATTTACAGAGGCTGTTATAAATTAACTTCAAAATCCATCCTCGTGCAAGATTGCTACATTTTGGAAGGATAGATTTGATTTTTGTGTTTTGTTTTTTATTCCCAGCTCCCTAGCTGCAAACATTTGCTCCTGTGGACAAAACTGTAAGGCTGGATTCAAAATGAATTGATAAAACTCCGTGGGAGACAGGAACAAATAGATTCATAAAATGTCCACAGGACAGCACTGAGCAGTAATGTTTAAACTTAAACAGATTGGACTTTTGGTTTGCCTCAACTTCAAAAAAATCACTACCACTCCTTCAGAGAGGCTGGTAATCGAAGTCACCTCTGGGCTCATCTAAAACCATAACTCTCATTTAGCACAGCTACCTTGGCTTTTCCTTTTTAACACACAAACTCGAAAAATTAAGTGGACCCTTTATTTAAACACTGATTTGAATGATCCTAAAAGTTGCCCCTAAAATATGTGAGATTTCAGCACCCTCATATTTTTACCCAAGTAATTTACAAAAAAGTTTTATTTGAAAGGGCTTTGTTTCAGACACATGAGAATAAAACAGTTTAAAATTACTCTACGCACATGTATCTCTAGCCACATACATATGTCTGCACATCATGGAAATTCAAATTGCTCTTTATTTTTTCCCAGACTCCTATAGTTTTTCAACAAAAGCAGCTAGTTAAAAGATTTTTTTAAAATTAAAAATATAAACAAAAGCACTATTCACAACAAAAAGGCATCCTCTGAAACATTTTAGTAATTTAAAAGCTGTCAGAAACGATTTCTAAAAGTCTAAAAAGCACCCAAACTCATCCCCCCAGCCATGTGTCTTTATTTAGATGGAACAATCGTTTTAATGTGATAAAAGTGCAATATTTTCTTAAGGCCATTTTCCTATCTGCAGGATTGAAATTAAGAAAGGTAGAGAAATCTCCTCGTTCCTTTTGCTAAAAATAAATAATCTTGACAATTTCCTAGCTAGCAGATGGCCAGAAATACCTTACGTGTTTCCATAAACATATCCAATCGATAGCTTCAGAAGTGATTGCATGTAACCAAAATGCAGTCAGCCCAAAGAGCCCAAACCTCTGCTGATCAAACCTCTACAAAGCAGGCTCTTGTGCTCGGTTTGACAGTGTCCGAAAGGAGGGGAACATGAATGAGAAAAACAGTCGCTAAATGCAAGTTATGAATGAGGGATTGGATGGGAGGGGAAAAAAAAAAAAGGAAAAGAAAAAAAAAAAGAGGAGAGACGCAGCTAATGCAAAAATCAGTTTAATTCCATAGGTTTTACATTGATGTGATTTTTCTTTCGGATCCCACCGCGTCTGTGCACTAGTAGTTCAAACCGTGTCTAGCCCGAACCCCCCTAAACAGCCTGGCTACAGGCGAGGAGGGCATTGTGCTTCTTGGCTCACATTTTCTTCTCCCCCCTCCCCTTTACTCGCCCCCCACCTCTCCCCCCTCCCTCTTTTGTAAATCAGAATGAGGAGGTTTTATAGTGAGTCTAATTCTCACTCCCTCCATTTCCTTCCTTTCTGCATTTTTTATCCCCCTTCCACCCCGCCCCTCCCTCGCCTGCAGCCCTGCTATTGATTAACCACTTCGCTGCTGCCCCTCCGCCGCCTCCCCCCGCACCGCATCCCCCCGCACCGCCCGGCCCCGCACCGCGCCGGGGCTGCCCGGGGCCGGGGGGGGCGGCCGGGGCTGCCCCGGGGAGGCTTCCCAGGTCCCGGGGCGGGGGCCGGCGCTGCCGGGCAGCCCTTTGAAGTCAGTTGCACTTAATGGTAGTTAATGAGGCCGGTGGCAGCGCCGGGAGCGCCCGCCCGGCCCCGGCCCCGGCGAGCAGCGGCACAAGCGACCGGCCCCGGCCGGGACGCGGGGGTGTCCCCTCGGGGGGGTGGGGAGGGAGGAGTGCGGGGGAGCGGGGGATAAAAACCCCGGGCACCGAAATAGTTAATGGCCCCTGGTTGCATTGATTAGTATTGATGGCTTTGGTAGTTTTAATGGATTTGTTGTTTGTGGGAGGTGGGGAGCTCTTGCCTTGCTTTGAATTCTAACCCCCTGGCTGGAGCTTGCTCCTAATTGCATGCACAGCATTCCTTCGGAGTGGGTGGTATCACCTTTTACTGCTGCTCCCTTCCACAGGGAAGGCCTGTAAAAAATCCCTTTCATGTGCCCGAAAATCAATACCCAGGGCTCTGGATGGCTGCTGTAAAAACAAAACAAAATTCCGTCCCTCCCCCGCCAAATTTCTTTTTTTTTTTAAAAAAAGATATATATGTATAGGGAGAGAGAGGGGAAAGAAGAGCCCCCACGAGCAGCCCCCTCCCCGCGGGGGAAGGCGAGGGGCAGTTGGCTCCTCTTGGCCAGCCCAGGGCCAAGGCAGGTTCGGGGGGGTGGGAACGAGCCCCTGTTTTTACAGCTGCTGGGGGCACTTTCGGCGGCTGCTGCCGTTGGGAGCGGGGGGTTCAGTCTGGTTCTGGTCAATAAAAATGGATGTAGCTTGGAAACGCCTGCTGCAGCGGCGGGAGGGCGGAGGGTCAGGAGCAGTGCTTAAGAGGTTAAAAAGGACCGGGTGAGTGGGAAGGTGCAGGGTTATGGGTGGAGTTACCCACACTTTTTAAAAAAGCACAACAAAGTAAACAAATTCATCTTTCGGTTAGCGTCGGGAGGAAGGTGGGAGTGCAAGGGTGCTGTGCCTCGCTGCGTCCGGCACCGGGCTTTTGGAAACCAAGAAGTGAGACATTTTACTAGGAAACTATTAAACCGAGTTTATTTTTCATTCTGTCCCCAAACCGTGCAAAAACGATGCCAGTCTAACTTTCAAGTGAACTTCGTGTTCACTTCTCTCTCTGCTGGACCTTAATTTCTCCAGCACGGAGGGGAGAGGGAGCGGGAGCGATTGTTAAGTGTTTAAAAATCCATGCAAAATAAATCAATGTGTTTCTGCCATCTACATTTCAATTCAATAACATCGTTTTCATAGAGCTATTTCATTAGTATGGAATAACTCACCTGTAAGTAATTACAGCTGACTTGCTTTCTCGCAGAGACCAATGCGAGTCCAGAAAGGGGATAAAGGTTAGCTCAAAGAAATACTGCAGAGGTTTGGCATGGGCATAAAAGCCAATAGCTGTGTTCTCTCTTTAGAAAGCAAGTAATTCTTAGCCATCGCTGAAAAGAAAATTCATAGCTGTGCCTTGAAGCTCCATTGCCATCTAAAATTTAAAAACAAAACCCAACTTTAAAGTGTTCTGTCAGGAAAATGTAACGGCGCTGCATCGAGCTGAAAAAACCCCCAAACCGACAAACAACCCGAAGTTCCCAGAATAATTGTTTGAGAAATCCACCTTTCTCGGATTTCACACAGGCTGAAACAGTCAAACAGTTTGTTGATATTTGTTATTGTAATTCTGCTTCTTGTTGAAATTTTGTGTTGGCACCGAGTTACATTTGTTTGAAATTAGTTTATCAGCGTAATGCTAACTTAAGAATAAGTTTACTGGTTCAAAAGTACACTACTTTGGATGAGATAATTTAAGTGGAGCTGTACATGGAAAAAACCCACAAAGGGGATTTTAAATGATTTTTTTCTATCTAATGCTAACTTTTAAAATTAAATAGCATGTCTTTTTAGATAATTTAGTGCAAAATTTTATTTAAATCATAGTTCAAATGCTTTCTAATTTTATTTAATGATTTTTATTTAACGATTTATATTTAGAGCCAACTGCCCGAAGATTTTGTATTAATTCATACTAATACGCAACACTTATTTCTAGCTTGTCCAGAATATGCATTAGGAAGGTTTCCAGGACATTTTCTTTTTAGAGAACCCCGAGTTTCTTAGTAAAAACAAAAATTTTAAATAGAAAGAATCTTTTTCAGGATTAGCTAATTCCAGGAAATTCATCCTTTCACCGTTGTACAAGCTTTTGTTTGTACATTTTAAAACAAAATATTTACAAAATAAAATGCCTTCCTAAAATACCTAGGATGTGCTTATCTCCAAAATTCTGTGGATTTGTACTTCAAATTTTTTGGAACAAAAGGGTCATTTCGCTGTACCAAACAATTAAAACGTGGTTTCAGATGGGCAGGGAAAGGAGAGTTGTGCTGTGAAAGATTTGAAGCAGTTTTTTTAGGAGCGCACTACAGCAACAAAACCTACACTTGGAAGTATTTCAGGATCTCACTCTTTGTTTTAGTGTCAAGAAGAAAATTCAGGTTATTTTTTTTAAATAAAGACAATCCACAAAACTTAATCAGAAGCAAAACTTGGGATTCAGTTCTTTCCTTCTTTCCAGATCTGTTTCTTAGGTTTTTTTCCCCAAATGGTTAAAAAAACCCCCACAACCTAAAACAAAGTCTGTGACCTGCAGTTCAGAGAGCATGAAAAAAGGATCGTTATTTCCTTCATTCGCTGAATTCACCTTAGCGAACAATTTGGGAATTTCATTTGTTTGAAATGTGCAGCATATTTATCTCCAGACATTTTAGTGCACTAATCTGTTTGACATTCAAGAAAAGTAACTGAAGAACAAACCCACCTCTTTACCCCCCCAGCAGAGCTGCCAATTAATAAGATTGCGTTCGCCCTGACCAAACGGGAGGAATCAGCAGGGTATTATGGGAGATTTATCCTAAGGGTCACATCTCACTTCTGAGTTAAGAATTTAATACGAAAATAAATCATCGCAGAGGTTTTCTCTTTCTTATGGTATCTGTAAAACCTGCGCCAAAGCCGAGGGCGGCCGTGTGTGCTGGGGCGAGCGCAGCCCCTGGGCAGGGCGGCAGAGCTGTTCGTTCCTCTGCTGCACGCTGGAAACAGCCTTTCCTTCCTCAAATCTAACGTCCCACCAGGAAACACTTGTGCAGATGCAGTGGGCACGTTTTAGAGAAGCTGATCTATACAAGTGGAATTACGGAGTTATGGTTTGATTATCAAACAAGCGGTTTGGTTCAAAAGGCTTGTGAAGCGTCAGCTTAAATTTGGGGGGTTTCGGGGGTGAACGCGGGGCTGTACCCTCACTTTGACTGTCTCCTAAACTCTCTTTTCAAAACGAAATAGGAAGCTGCAGAAGGAAGCGTTGGCAGTTTTGCCTGGCATGGCTACTGAATTGCGTACTAGAAATGAATTGAAAACTAATTTCCATTGCTTTTAGTTGTCAACCAATATAACTTTGTTTTAAGGTTACAGCCTTAGTGAATGCTTCCAAAGTAAAATTCAATCTTTCTATTGCTCGCTAGCACCAACGAGGCTTAATTTTAAACAACTTTTATTAAAAACTTTGTTTCAAGATTAATTTCCCCTTCCCTTAAAACTTGTGTGGTTATTTCTTCTCACAAATACAAAACAATTAATACTGGCATTTTCTTAAATTATTTTCTCTCAAGCTGTATGCCAATTATCCAAGTCCATCGAGGATTAGTCGTTCAATTACGTTTAACGTATCACTTGGTAGTTCACATCCAGCTTCCGGGCACCTCTGGTTAACTGAGCAGAGCACCTACCTGTAGTTATAATCTAGCATTCCTCATCGCTCTTAAGGAAGACACCGAACTAGTTAAGCAAGACTTTGTTGGCACAAGAGGAAAATGAAAAGAAATTAATTAACAAGCCCTGAAAAATAATCTTTGCAATTACAGAATTTCTTTGGTTATCTCACACAGGTCGTGCATTTAACCGCAGGAAAGTGGTGGGTGCTTAAGGTGTAAAAGACCCTTTAGAAATATTTCAGTCCACACTGCTAGCTCTTGAGCATGTTTATGTACACCTTTCACGTCAAGGGGGGGAAAATAGCAATGACATTTTGGTGTTTATACGCCTAGAAGCTGGGAAGTCCTGGTTAAATGTGCCAGTCTGGAGCTGGGAACATTTATGTGAGAACGAGAGCATCTTCGTGCTAATTGAAATCCGTACCTGGAAAATACCAGCCCACAAGAAAAACTAATTTTTCAATGAGAGCTCAAACCTGTTTGGAGCCCGTGACCAAACCCAGGAGAAATTCAGGTGCGGATCACTATAAATGCTCTCTTACAGCATAGGAGAATTTCTTCTATCGGTGAAGATGGAATTTAGATTGGAGAAGTCATCTGTTAAGATCAAAGAGATAACGGTGTCTTTTCAAAACATTTAAAAATATTCCTTATCCACAATGTTATCTTTGTGACTAAATGATTTTAGAAAATGCTATGGGGAATAGGACATTAGCCAACGGAGCGCAAAGGGTCCCTGTTGTCTCGCTCCTCTGAGTATTCCTTGCAGTGGGTTGAGTCCACATTGGAAACATTCAAATGTGTTTCCCCAAGTAACGTCAGAGACTGTTTAGATCAATATTTGGAGGATCAGGGAGCAAATGTTTGAATTTGGAACGGAAGGGGCAGGCGTAGCCCGCGTGTGGCTGCTGTAGCGCACCACCTGCCTTTTGAGGTGGGCAAATGTTGTCCCACGGCGAAGCTGCGGTGGGAACGCGGGAAAAGGACCACCCTTGAAATGGTCGGGGGATGTCTGAAGGTTTTCATGACTGGGCAGTTCCACCGGGCAGAGAAAAATCGGGAGGATTTAACAGTGCCATCAAGGAGGGGTTGGTTTTGGCGTGGACAATATTAACAGGGAACTACAGAAAAGGGCAAGTGACTGCAGGGTAGAATCAGGTCCCCAGTTCTTCCAAATACTCCATTTCCTATTGCCTACCAGGAGGAAGACTTGCACTTTGTAGCAGAAACCAGAGATAGCGCGTTTTTTTGACCTAAGCTTAAAAGGAAGCTACTTTGGTGCTCTGAATATCACCAAAATCCTTTAAAAAGTCAAGAAATTAAGAGAAAACTGCTCTGTTCAGAACTGGCAATGGAAACTTCAGGCATCATTGTGTTTCAGCTCAGGCAGCTTTTCTCCTTCCCGTGTAAAAATTTAAGAGAAGAAAGGTGTAGATCAACTGTGGTTTAAAAACAGAAACAAAACCAAACCCACACCGTAAAACCGCCTTGATAATATTTAAAACAAACCATTAGGGTTCTTCGGAAGTACGCATATAAGCTTTGTCTAGCCGGGGTAGGCTCAAATACAGTGTAAAATTTGCCTCCTGCTCTTACCTGGCCCTTGGCAGACCCACCTCGTTTCAGTACAACTTTCGGAAGTCACTGGCATCCTAAAAACTGCTATTTGTTAGCTTGCTGGAAAAAAGTAGCCAGCTTTTCTCTGCTGCCCGTGTAGAGGATGTGTGCTCTCTACTCACTATTTCTCATTTGAATTAAGCATTTCATTAAAAGATAGCATCGAAAGAAATCCCTAAAAACTTCAGGCTCATTATGGGATGGGGTATTTGTTTTTATTAAGGGTATGTTAAACTATCCTGATCCAAATAACGATCAAGATAACATCTCTTTAAGCTACATTAATTCAGACTCGCAAAGGCCAACGTGTATAAGGCAAAGTGTGCAAATTAATATTGTAAAGGACGTTTCACACTTAAACCACACTTTGCAACAACAGACCATTCCAAAGAGATCATACGTTCTCATCTCATCTTACAGAAACTAATCAAAATTAAACAAATTCTCAAAATGTCAAACGCGATTGTAAAAAAACAATGTGGATTGCAAACCCCACCACCTAAACAGCCATTACGTTTAAAGGAAATCTGTGATCTGCAACCAATTAGGAGCAAAATGGTTGTAAAATATTTAATTTGTGAGTAGCATTTTAAATTCAGTAACAGCTATAACAAAATGGGTAAGTAAATGACATTAATCACTCCTGATACTAAATTATCCCTACTTTGCTTCTAAGACAGGAATCAGACTGGGCGATGTTTTCTATTAGTTAAATACATCCACAACCCAATGAAAGCCTAGGAGGCCATTTAACTAATGGGGATTCCAACATCCTTGTTGTTCCTTTATTTTGTGTACTTTTTAAAGGTCATATAACTGTTTTAAAGAGTCACCCCTTGATTTTTCAGCAGAGGTAGCGAGCATTATTTTCCTGATAAGAGCTATTTCAGACAGGTAGAGCAATGTTTCCTGCAGTGAAGACTAAACACCAAGCTCATTTGAAATGATTTTAACAACTTCGTGGCCTAAAGGAAAATACTGCTCTCCAGCCTCCAAGACCAGGTTTTTTCCTTTTTGCTTTTGTTTCAAAGAATAATAGTTTTTGGAGGGTTATACTAAATAAAGCAATAAAACGCAAGGGGTTATTTTCCACAGTTGAGCTATTGTTTCATTCAAAATCTGGTGTCTTGTTTGGTTTTAATAAATTAATGGCAAGCGCAGCAAGTGGGTGCAAGTGCTCGGCTCCTCCGCCCCAGAGCGCTCCTGCGTGGTGGCTCCGGCGTGGCCCCCCAGCCAGAGACCTCTGCTCTCACTGTCACCCCTGCGCCTGTTCTTTACACCCTCTGCTTGTGCATTGCCATTTCTCATTTCATGAAATGTGAAATTTTATTTTTATATGTATTTTTAAAAGGAAATAGACCCATTTTTAAAGCCCGTTTTAATTCACGAACATCTCAGATTAAATTCAGCTTCTCAAGATGAATTATTTCCTGCTTTCCTTTCTTGTAAATATCTTCCACCACCAACCACCTTCTGCAGATAAAACTTTACCAATTAGTCATTTACAGACATAAACTCACAAGGCAAAAAACAGCCTTAGCAGCTCTGGGCCTCTTTGATGATGACGATGATGTTTACAAATGCTTTCACTGCTGGGCTAGTAATGTGCACTTTGCCATTAGCTCTCCGAAACCGTTCGACACACAAAATGTGCCTTTCAGTGAGGCAGATGGGAAGAAAGATTGTTCCTTTCATTATATGCAGGACACTTATAAAATAAATAGTGGCTGGGGCGAACGTACCGTTTTCTTCAGGCTGAAAAAAGCTGTCTTGTTGTTCAGAACGGTTTCACTGGCTGAACAGGTCACTCGCATAAATATCTGTCCCGGTGAGATTTCCCCTGGTCCCACCGTGCCCCCCAGCAGCGGATGAGGCAGGGGACGCTGGTGCCAGGTGCCGTATGTGCTCATTGCAAGGCAACCCTTCTACGTGCAATACGACTGAGATCCCTCCTTGCTCTACCGGCTCCTTCAGTTCCTGTGAAAAGTTGCAGTTCTCTCCTTCTTTAGTTATCGAGTGCATCAGGACACACTGGCTCCTGACAGCACTGTCGTACGCAACAGGACAAAAGTTCTACATTTGATGGGGATACAGAAGCTAAAAAGAGTTAAGTCAGGCAACAGAGACATGACTAATCTGCGCTGCCTGAGCAGAAGCAGAAGCGGGTTCCTGGGCTGTGGGGCTTGCCGGGAGAGTAAGCGAGAGGAACGTCAGAGCCCAGAGAGCGTGCACCGATCGCGGAAAAGGGCAGCAGCTTCGGCGGAGGGGAGAGCGGGCAAAGCTCGCACTGTACAAGCACCCGTGGGGTTAGAGCCCTTTTATTGCTGCAGGAGCCTCGGCTGAACAGCCTGGTGTCCGTCGGGAGCCAGAGAGAGCACGGGGTCTGTCGGCCCTGCTCCGCCGTGCCAGCGGGCGAGCCCTGCACCCTGGTTTTCCTCCCGCTGTGGGCTGGCACCGACCATTCCCACTCCTGGGACTGCTTTAAGGCTCAGGCAAGTAGTTTATCCCACCACAAGCAGTTTTTGCCTTATGGGTGACCAGGACAGCACAGTGACAGCAGGCAGCATGTTTCGCTTCTCATCCGAGTCCCAGACACTTACAGAAACGTGGAGGCTGGAAAGATGGATCAGCTGCCCTCTCCATTCGCTTCCCCACAAGGCTCTCCTGTGGTCCGCGGGATTACCTAAGCACCAGCTGAGTTTGGGGTTTGCTTGAGCATCTACCAAAATATTTTAATAGCTAACTTCACTATTGAAAAGTAGCTAGAATAAGAGAAAGCAGCTAATTGAGAAAGTAGCTAGAATAAATTGGATTAAGTCTTTAACCCTGTGGTGCGAAAACCTCTCTGTTATGCTTATAATCACTAAATTAAAAGGAAAGTCTGAGATAGAGTAATCAATTGTAAAAAAAGAATCAAATCTAGGGTGGTTAAGAGAAGACAACGGATGCTCAGGAAACATTTCTTCCAGACCAGGCTAAGAAGTTCCACACAATTACATGGAGAACAGAGACGTCAAATGTCTCTACAGAAGGAAGGAGCAGGTTTCTAAAACTGTTCTCCTAAGGAAGGGCAAGAACTTGGGTACTCCTGGGAGAGAAGCTGGGTTTGCCTTTTCCCATGCTGGATGGCCATCGGTGGCACCTTGGGCCAGCTGAGCAGTGAGGTTCTGCAGCGCATGTCTCCTCATCTCTTCTCCTGCTCTCCATCCATCTCCCCACGGTAGGACATCCCTCTTGCGAGATGACTACAACGTGGTCATGCGTGAGCATCCGTGTTTGAACGCAAGATGAGAAAATGCTCTGAGTTACACTGGATTCCTGCGAGTTTGTCACTAGGATTTTTGCTTGCTTCTCGGAGGATAAAATCACAGACAAGTCTTTCCCTGCTCTGTCCTGCTGGGCAAAAACGTATTGCTGGGCAAAACAACTGTCTCGATCTTTACTCCTCGTAACCATGCCATCTGGTGAGCTGTGTCTGGGGCATACAGCTCTCCACTCTGGAGAGAAAATGGGAAAGGGGGATGAAATTTTGAGCATGAATCTTGTAAACTGTCTCTTGGTCAACAGGAAAATAAATGAGAGGATCCTCAGAACGTGGATCTGCTTAAAAACATATCCTTAGCACGTGGCACTGAGCTTGGTGATGGTCGCAGTACCTTGATACTTTCATAATCTGGCGTGTCCTTAGTGCAGGCTTCTTGGATTTCAGTTATGTCCTTTTGTCTCATGTTTGTGGCTAATGCAGGACAGGAGTCCCATGGCTCAGCTCCCAGAGAAACCTGTCTCTAGAACTTGACTGAGATACTGGCTCCTCTGGGGAAAGTAACCGAGGGATCCTGGGTTCAGCCGAGGGCTGGAGAAAAATGCGGTTCAGCCTATTTAATGGCAGGTTTTCACTTGCCTTCCCTTGCTTGACATCGTTTCCTCATAGAAGTTAAAAGATAAAACGTTTCATTGCGATGTAGCGTCCGACAGCGTCTCCGCTGCTGTACATCTGCGCAGTGGGACTCGGCATCCGCACTGCTGCCGGGGCTCTGAGTACTGCCGATAGGAACGACAGATATTTGCTGCTCCTTGGGAGGATCCATGGAGACTCCTGCATGATTTCTGTGATATCCTGTCATCAGAGGAACAGAGGCATGGCCACAGTACATCAAAAGAGTAATCTACCTAGGTTTGTCCTGAAACAAGATACTCATCTAATTCGATGTACTCATAGAAACTAGAGATGGGGAAACCTCTCTTCATCCCTCTAGTTAAACTCCAGCGACTGCTGGGAGGTCCTCTGCACCGAGACGGAGACTGCTTTTAAGAAATCTCTCAGCCACAGCTGGGCATTGTGAATACAAAGCCGGCAGCGCAGAAGCCAAGTTTCATTTCCCAAACTCCGCGCGGACAGTCAGTAAGGGCAGCTCTGGGAACTGACTGGATTTAGCAGTCACATCCGATGCAGGGGAGTTTCTGTTTTACTATCTGTGTACCAGCTCAGTGCTTTTCTGCACAGGCTTGTTTTATACACTGTGTTTGGAAATGGTTCATTTGTCATGCCTTAGGAAGACATAGAGCATCACTGTTTTCAACTCTTTGAACATGGAAGGCTGATTCATTTCTAATTTGGACACTTAATTAAGATTAAGGGCTTGGAACGGTTTCCATCTGAAAGCAGCGAGACTTTTGCTGCTGACTTGGAATGCAGGTAGAATTACACTGTTAGGCTGGGTTGGTGCAGTACGACAAGTGCGCCAGCGTGCTAAAGAAATAGACTTTCCACTAAAGCCCAGAACTGAGGTCTGGAGAGCTTCCAGCTCCCAGCCAGCCAACAGCATCTTCTGTTGAAATCATCGATGTGGATCCGCGTGAGGATTGAAGCTCCGCTTCTGGACAGCAGCGTACAGCTTCCGTCGGCTCAGCTGGGGGCTGCGTGTGTGTCTCAGGGGAGTATCCATTCAAAGGCACGGGACACCATCCTCAGTGCTTGCTACAAGAGGATTCTTTTTTGTGCCAAGACAGGAGACCAAGATATGGGTACCCTACTCCAGCTGGCCGGAGAAGGGCTCCCCAGGAAGGAAAAAAGGGATAAAGAGGCTTAGATCATGCCCTGCCAACAGGAAGACAGCACTTGCCAGCTACAGACTCTTGCCACATTTCAGAGCCGTGTCTTGCTGTTCCCTGTGCTGTCAAGCAGAGAAGAGACACCTTCCTCCCACTCCTGCTGCGGAGGAAGATGTCCACTCTTACCCCTGCCGCTGTTACCCCTTCAGATCCGACCAGGACTGTTTCAGTTGAGGACAGCAAGGCGGCTGCCTGGGCATCCATCAGATGCGTAATGTGCAGGGTTAAGCATGCGTGGGGTCAGCAGTGGGGAGCCAGAACTGTCGTGCTGCCGCGGATGGGCCCTGCTCTGGGAAGGGACAAGCTGGAGCCGCCCTTGGGTCCGCCCTGCAGAGATCGGCACCCGCAGCCAGGCGGGAGCTGGGACACGCATCCTTCGCGTGAGCCAGCCCAGGAGCAAGTACATAAAGATTCCAAAATCAGTGATTCCTTGTATTGCCTGTTCTCCTTCCAGCAAGCAGCGTTGTGCCTTACCTTGCGCGTGCTTTAGGTGCTGATGAGCTGCTCGTTACAGCAGGCAAACCCCATTATCACTTGTCCAGCTGCACCGAGTCCCTCGTTTAGGAGCTCCCTCCCCAGAAAGCCCGGCTGCACTGGGGCAAGGTTTTACGTTTGTCAGGTCTCGGGCCCTTCACTTGCTCTGGGAGTGACTGTTCCGTGCTGCAGGTTCCTCTCTGCTCGTGAGTGAGTGCCTTTCGCCTGTGCTATTTCTCTGTGCTTCCTTTTTTCTTTTTTGAAGGAATGTTTCTCTCTTCGTAAGCTGCTGTTACCCAAGGCTATCAAAACGCGTGGCGCTCTGTAACAACATCTAACGCAGATGCAATATTGCGAAGAGTAGCAGCTTGCAATTGTAAAACTCATGGCGTTTGATGGAGGTGATAGTTGTATCTGCTTTGCAAGCGTCATTGCTAAAGCCGAGAGAAGTTCAGTTGCGTGCCACAGGGCACGCGTCTCGCCTGTGACAGAACAAAGATTAGAGCACACGCACCTCCATCGCACTTGCTCTGTTTGCTCCTGTGGCCTTATTGCGTTGTGCCGACGCCACGCAGCACGCCGGGGTCCTTGGTGGGGTTGCAGAGCCCCTGACGCCCGCAGATGGGGACTCGCTGTCTGTCAGAGCGGAGACGGGCACAAAGCTCAGGTGTCCTTGCAAGGAAAGCCCCGTGCTTTAGTTCTGAGAATTCGTGCTTTGTGCCAAGTATTTTTGTTGTTTTTTCTGCTTTCTTCACGTGTTCATTGTTGCAACTCTTAACGTGACCCTAGACCTCGCTGCGGTAATCGCTCCGCTTCGTCCATGTGCTGCTCCAAATTCAGTTTTCGGATGATGGTGTGTGCGGGTACATGAGGAATGGTTGTACGTGTGCAGGGCCTTGTTTTGAAATATCAGATGGCGTAATGGTACCCAGATGAGAACTAGGAGGACTTTACTGTGATTGTTTGAGCGTTTTCCTTTGAATGAAAGATTTTCCAAGCCCATCAGCACTCGTGAGCAGCAAGAGAAAATGATCAGATGACAATATGTGCTCAGTAAAACAGCTGCTCTTTCTATAGCCATGAGTCAGTCTGTTTTACTGCAAAATTTCATTGGAGTCAACTGGAATTTTGCCTGAGTAAGGTGCTCGAGATTTTTCTTCAAGTAACTTTACAGTTACTCACGACGGAGAATTGGGAATCACGTGGCATTCCTAACACAATATTGTGTTTCCATTCTTGCTGCACGGACGTACTTACCTGGAGATTAAGTAGGTCTTGCACTTAGAAAAGTGCATGCTCATGCTGAATGCAGACAAAGACGTTGGAGCTGTTGCATTTTTGGAGCTCCAGTTATTTATTCAACTGTCCACCATGGCAGGAGTTTTTCTCTTAAATATATAATTCCCCGCTTTTTTTTTTTTTCTCTTAAACAAGAGAACCAGAGGGTGAAAGGGTTGAAGATTAAAATGTAAACAGCAAAATTTATTATAATTACAAGAGTGTTTCAAATTATTTCCTTAAACTGCAACATAATTTACCTCTAGTCAAGGTCTCTATTGGTGGTGAAAGAGGAAACTGCTTGACCTTGGGGTGACCTCTGGCCCCCGGGGGTCAGCGCCCGAGGAATGCGCAGATGTCACGGTTCATAAGCAAGGACAGAAACTCTCAGGTTTCCCAGGCAGAGAGGCGCCAGTTCGGGGATGGGGCCAACATGTGCACCTCCCTTTGAACCAGCCCCTCGTACCTGAGATCCCACGGAGCGCCGGGATGGAGCCGGGAAAAGGCCGGGGCAGCCCAGGACAGAGGCGCGTTCCAGCAACGGGCAGAAGCAGCAGAATATAATGAAGGGAAACATAAAATGTCACCAAAGCGGGCTGGTGCCAGCGCTACCTCGTTAGCTGCGTCAAGGCACGCTGCAACTGTGATCCGACACACGGATCCGCGCATCGCTCAGAGGAGCCTTGGCCGCAGCTGCCCGATGCAGCTCGTCCCTGCCGCAGGAGCAAACGTCCTGCGCGCTCAACAATGCGAAGAAAGGGGAGAGAAACGGAAGGATTTATTGCCCATGCTATGTTAACAAAAACCGGGCATGGGCTGCATTAATGCAGTGCAAATTGCTGGTAGGACTTTTGTAATACCAGCAGAGACCCTCGCAGTAACCCAGGGCCGGAGTCGCTGGAGCTGCTGCTCGGATGCCTTCTCTCTGCCCCGCAAGAAAGCGACGTGCATTGCCAACCCGTGTGCTTCAAACAAAAAAACCAACAAAAAACTAACAAAAACTTTAATGACTGAGACCAAAACGGAAAAAAAATACTTTAGAAAATTCTTCTTAATAAAAGCAAATGAATAAGGAAAGTTAGGCTTAAGCCAAAACAAATTGTGTGGTAAATAGTAAGCTTAGGGAGAGGAAATTATACCAGCAATAATATTCAAAGAAGAAATGGGATGAGGGGGAAAACAAATGCAAGGTTAATTTTAATATTAAAATCATACCTTATGTATCAAAATAAAATTTATATTCAAGGAAATTGTCAACCCAAGGGTTCCTTTCAACTGTTTGCAGCCTACAAACCACAAGTTGTGGTAAGCATGATCAAAGTACTTTGCAATTAGTTTGGTTCTAAATCACCGTAATTGTCAGCCTAGGTTGTAATCAGGGAAACATTGTTTTGAAGCAGCGGCAAACTTGCCCTGGTTGTGATCTGGGGAAAATTCGAGAAAAACCCCCGGACCTGGTCAGGGAATGGCGGCACGGAGCTTGGGGACAGGGCCGTGTGACGCGACAAAGGTTGGAGAGACGGTCCCGAGCCGGTGCGGCAGCCGGCTGCCCTCGCCCGCGGGCACCCAGACCCCTCAGGCTGCGGCTCTCGCGCCTCGGCTTCTCCCCTGGGCAACGCGGGCGGGACACGGGGGAGCCTTTATGAAGTGCCATTCGTGGAGCGCTGTAAAATGCAGGCGCTTCGCGTGATCCTGGAAGGTGCGCGCGCTGGCTGCGGGGATGGCAGGGAGAGGCAGCCGGGAGCCAGCTTGGCCGGAGGAGGCGGCGGGAGCGCCAAGAATGACTGCAATGCGAGTAGGAGCCTGCTCCTGCATCGCTCCTTTCCTAGCGCTGGCAGCCTGTTATCTGGAAGCTGCAATGGGTTTCCTAATAGATTCCTTGGAAGTTTCGGGTTGGAGAGCTCTTCCAGGGGCTTTGCCAACAACTCACCAGAGAAGAGGATGAGTTCAAATGCCTTTGTAATTAGGAACTGAGTATTTCTCGCAATTAAAAAGGTCTTCCAGGAATACAGGAAATAAAGCCAGTCTTTGAAGGAATCGTGCTTTCTAGACATTAAAAGGGTAAAGGTAGCTTTAATCTGGATTCTGCTATGGAGAAACCGAAGGAAATTTCCCCACTGGAAGCCTTGAAAAGAGAATTTGCTCAGCAGTACAAATGAATAAAACAACAAGGCTTTGTGCTTGAGGATCTCAAAGCGTTTTCTGCTCTGCACCAGGAAATGTAATACCTCCTGGGAGCTGCGCTAAATTGGAAACAGGGACCTTCTAAAAGCTAGCTCAGCTCTGCTCCGGCTGAGCGCAGCCATGCTTCCACCAGCGCTGGTGGAAAAGACAAGTGATGTTTTGAGAACTTGAGTCTTCAGTCGTGACTTTTCTACAGGGATGCAGGAGATTAGCGGGCAGCGTAGATTTAGTGAAGAAGCAGTTAAGAGAAGAGAATTACACTTGCCACCTTGCACCCAGCCACGGCAGAGGCTTTCCTCGGCCTCAGAACAACAGAAAAATCATCACCTCAGGTGTTTCTTAACCGAATCTGCTTGCTTCCAAAGGAATGGGGTAACGCTGGGGTGGCAGTGAGGGAGCGCGCTGGTTGAGGAGGCTCTGCTTCGGACCGGCCACTTCCCCAGCTCTGTTTCAGGAGAAATGCAGAACTGAAGGAAGTTCAAACCCTGTTTAGTTTGTATGAATCATCTCCTCTGCTTCTGTTTCCCTCTAGTCACTAAAGAGGCGTTAGGGAAGAGATGAGGGAGCAGCAGCAAAGGCAGGCAACGGGACTGTGAAAGCGGGGGGCAACAATTAGTGGAGGGGACGAGGGCTGCAAGGAGCAGCCCATATCTCAGCTTTTCACCTGGGGAAGGCGGACCCTTTCCCAAGAAGCCTTTTGGGCTCACAGGCGCTGAACGGCGAGAGCCCTGGCGGTGGCTGCTGGGGAGCGACTGTGGCCAAGCGGAGGTGCTCGTGGAGGAAGGTCCGCTTGTACAGTGCTCTCCTACTCCAGTGTACCTGGGTTACAGACGGCTTTTCGGCCCACTCGTGCAAAATGACTTGGTGCAACTCTTTATTTAGCGAAATCACAATTAGAGCAGGTAACGGAACGCTCAGGTGGCGTTGTGCGCTGCCAGACCTCCTGGCAGCCCCGGTTTCACCCAGGCCTGGTCACGGTCCTGCTGAGTTTTTGCTGGCTTTTCTGCACGGCATCTGGCACAGCACCAGGACAATGGCACAGACAGATGAGACCTGAGCTGCCCTATCAAACTGTTACAAATTAAGAATTTGTAGATTGAGTTTATATCAAAGCAATGAATTTTATCTGGTCGTGGCTTTTCTGAACCAATGCTAAATACCTCCCGACTTGTTTCCACTGTATTACTGACTTATCTGAGGGCCGAGTAGACCTGGCTCTGCTACCAGTTTCTGTGTTTGGAGGTACATCACATCCTCTCGGCTCTCTGTCCCGGAGACAGTATGAGGGTGTACCAGTTAATGTGTGATACTGAGACTCATTACCACAGTGTTTTTATTTGTTTATTTTAATGTGGAGGAAAAGCCTGTTCTGCTCTTGCACAATTTTGAGTATCCACACTTCTGTGCGTACACCTTTTGGGACACACGCTGCCTAACGCACCCCTGTAAATTTGTCCTCACGTGACTCAGCCCACACCAGTCAATAAAAGATAGTCCATAAATCTGATGGTGAGAGTAACAGAGCAATAAAGAAAGGGAGAAGAGGTGAACCAAGGCTGATGCTGGGTTTATTTTTTTTCTTTCCCTTTTTCATGAGCAGGTGAGCATCAGAGGGAGAGAGGGACAGTCTTTGGGATGTGGTGATAGAAAGGTTCTCCCAGGGACAGGCTTGACTCAGCAAACAAAATCCTTCCCCCCTTGGAGCCATGGAAAGCAGAGGGCATGGAGGGAGAGAAGTGATGGTAACGCTGCACCCAGCCCTCCAGCAGCAGCCAACGCCAGACATGGAAGATGTTACCTGAGCAGGCAGGACCCAGAGTTGTTTCTTTAGCTTTCCTTTGGCTCTTCTGAGTTTTAATTGCTGCCAGGAAGAGCTGGGTGAAAAGGGTGGGGAGAGGGGGGGATTTGTGCAATTCTTCCCCTTGAGTGTGGAGAACAGAGAGCAGAAGGTGCGGAGAGAAGCCCTTTCAAGTGGTTGTAGGTGTGTGAGGTCTGATTCTTTTTTCAAAACCGTATCTGTTAGATGTAAGCGCACGGGAGGTCAGTCGAGCCCTGCCGCCCGGGGCTGCAGCAGGGATGGGCGGCAGCAGCACCCTGCAGCCGGGGCGAGAGCCACAGCGTGACCCGCCGGGCACGGGGCCGAGAGTGGGGAGAGGCTGGTCTTCACCCTCCTCAGCTGATGGCCCTGCTGGCCACAGCCAGCCACTCTGGTTTAAAATCGCGGCAGTTGTTTGTGAGTCTGCCAAGGGTTACTCTGGAGATGAGTGCGGCGGGCTGGCAGGGCTTTAAACACAGCAGTCCCTGGCTTTGGTGATCACCTAACATCCTGTTAGTTACCAGATCTAAAAATAAAGGGTGTTTTCCCACAGCAGAGAATCCAGCCCGTACAAAAAGGCAGGTATTTCCAAATCGCTTTCCTGGTGGTAGTATCCATGGTCCATCCAGCGACCCTCGCTTCCTCCTTAACCCTCCTCAAATCACTACTTACCTCGATGGATGGGGACTGGGGGCTTGTCATGTGGTTTTTTTTTTCAATAGGGAAAAAAACCCCAACATTAGTAGCTGTGTGTGGATTTATTTCTGAGGGAGAGACAGACGTAACAGTCTGTGTGATGATTTTCTGAGGTTATAGGAACAGATGCCCTCTCGGACAAGAAGAAATGGTTTGATATTCACCCTGCACAGACACAATGTCTTGCCAATAATCATTCTACTCACTAATGTTAAGATTCTTGTTGCATCTGAACTAATCCGTGATATGTCTGCGCTGGGCCACAAGTGAAGACAAAAAGGGACAGATATGAAAGGAGAGATGTGATCGGTCTCGACTTAAGGCTGGCCATGGACTGTATATGACATTCTTGTAAGTAAACTGACAGTGTCCAGGTTTATAATAGCTAAACTCCTCAGTTTCCTTTACATAAACATTTCACTCTAATGGAACATTATACCCAGGACCGTGCTTCAGCAGACGTGCATGTATATGAATTGCATAAAGATAGACCAATAGATAAATAGATATCTGGATTTAATAAACACTCACATTCTAACACTAATAGGCTGGTGAAATCTTACAGAGAGGGAGAGAGAGACTGAAGGAAAATACAAAATACTGTCAAGAGTTTACAGACTGGCACAACTGGAAGCACTCAGCATCAAAAGAATGAGGGGCAGAAAAGGCCGAGATGGAACAGGCAAATTCGACATTAATAATGTTCTCCCATCTCGTGGAGAGGGATGGTGAACACGCCAGTGAGGTGGGTGCCTGCGGTTTCTTCAGAGGTGAAATCGTCATCATAACCAAATCAAAGAGTTTCACCCATGACTATGGAAGTAGAAGGATTCAGATATATTTTTCCAAAGTCAGAGGATCTCTAGGAGTTTTATTTTCCTTGAGAGTCAGGTACGTGCTTTTGAAAATTTTATCTTTGGCTTCTCTTGGAGGCAAGAATGCTTTTCCGGTAGGGAGAGATTTTCTTCTGGATGATCATTTTCCTGTACGCGCTTCTTGACATTTTCCCCACTATCATTCACCAAAAAAGAGGGCGGGGGGTGAGGGGAGCCAAACGAAATCCCGCATTCCCTATCCCCTTCCAGACAAATATCTCTTCCAGCTCTTGCTCTGGGAACCAAGATCCTACAACCATGGCAGCGCTCTACTGAACTTGCTGAAATTGTACCACTTGACAGAATATGGTCCTAATGGCTGGCATGGCAAGGAGGAGGATTCTGTGTCTGAGAGCCTACATGGGAGGGCTCAAGTAATTCCCTTCGGTTATTTCCCATGACTTCAGAATTCAAGGTAACTAGGTGAGAAGAAGGAAGAGCTTCCTTACAGTAAATGAGCAACGAAACTAACAAAAAAAAAAGGACTTAAACTGATGAAATTAATTTCTAAGTTCCAGCTTGCCCACTCTGGTCTGTCTTTTAAACTAGCATTGTCTATTACCCAAGTAAGGCCAACGCAGCTATTACCTCAGCCCAGACACCCTTTTTTGCTCTGTTTTTGCAGCGCCTGGGTTTATTTTTCTTCCCAGTACTTGGCTCCGCGCCATTGCTTTGGCTAACATTCACCTTGGCGGGATGTTCATTGCTCCGTCTGTGGCGCGCGCAGCAAAGGCCGCTCTTCCCAAACGCCCCGTGTCCTGGCTGCCACCACCTCAGCCCGCGGCGTTTTGGGGAGCCACCGGCTTCAGAAGCGAGTCCCTATTTTATCTGTCTTCAGTGGTTGTTCTGAGCTGGACTAATGAAGAGATTTCCCTCCTTGGCAAAGAAAAAGCGATAAAGCAGAGGGGGCAGCGCAGCGCAGCCGGGAGAGGGGCACAGTGGCGCGGGCACGGCCTCTCCGTCCTGCACGCACGGATTGCCCTGCAACGGACGGCCGCCCGCCTGTCACTCTGTCAGGCCCCTTTACAAACCGCATAACAGGTTTAATTTTGAAATTTCTCCCCCCCCCTCCCTTCCCGCCCCCCCCTTATTTTTGCTGAAATGGATTTACAATGAAAGTATCTGAAAAGGAATAATTATCTATATGAGCAGCAGCAACACAATACCCGCAGCCTGCGGCGTGGGGGTGGGGCGCCACCAGGAGAAATGAGCCTGAAGTCGGAAATCTGCTTTTATACTTGTCTATGCATTTACGAAGAGCTAGGTATTTGTAAATACCTTTAAAATATTTGACGGACGTGGAGACGACACGATTTTAAATTGTGTGTGCATACATCATACGCGTGAAGCCTGACTTCGGCTTCTGTTTTTCTTGTGCTAAACGCCACGTTTTAAAATAAGTAGCCGACCGTATAATTGTGTGCATTTTATAGCTGAAGTGAAATTCGTCAAGAAATCGGTTAGCAAAACCTTAGAAATGCTTTCCAGAGCTTTCCAGCCCAATTTATATTTTCGAAAGGGCGAGCAGCTCGCTCTGAAAGTGCGGGAGAGCCCGTTTTATGCAGTAGTGGACGTGAAGCTGAAGCTTTTTCTATAGTCTCTGTCCATTTCTCTCAGTGAATTGAATCCAGTCAAAGGTCAAACTGGCCAGAGGCACTTTTATTGTCATGGTAACCATGACTTAATCAAACAATCCTGAGATTCCAGGTTTGTGGGAACAGGCAAAGATCTGAAGAGACTGGAATTAATCAATCAAAGGGGGCAGGGAAGAAAATCCTAAGATATATGACTTATCCTTCCAAATCTATTACTCTGTCCTTAAACACACAAGAATTATGCCTTGGACAAAGCCTCTTTTCAGACCAAATACCTCTGATTTTTGTTTTCTTGTCCTTTGCATCAAATTTCCTAACATACCTCTGTCCTACAGCAATCAAACCTCAGCCCAGATTTAACCAACAAGAGAGAACGAGGCGAAACAACAATTTAGCAAAGATGAAGGTTATTTTGTAAAAAGCTACTTAAAGGGGGGAAAAAAAAAAGAGGAAAAGGAAAACCAAGGAAAAATGCAACCAACCACTTTTGATTTGAAAACCGATTTCGGTTTGTCAGTAGTGATCCAATGCGGATCTACAGGCAGTAAATGCATTTTTCAGACTGCTCTGCCTTCTGGCCAACGGCTGCACCGTGCGATGGCAGGGCTGAGGGGTCTGCCGCTGCCCGAGCGCTGGGGGCACTCGCCCGGTGAGCTCCTACAGGCTCTGCTCGACTCTGAGAGCCCGGCTGCAAAAAGGCTCCTTTGAGGCACCTGGTGGGCACTGGGGGCCAGTTAACCTGGAACTCAGCTGGGCCTAAGGCTCCTCTTTTATAAGGATATTTTGTGCATCTTTGTTTTTATTTCAGAAGCAATTTGCTTGTGTCTTACCTCCTGTATTTCGCTTGTGAGTCTAACGGCTGCGTTTCTCGGTTGGAGGAAGAGGTAGTCCTGTCGGCTCCTCTCCACCACACTCATGGGGGGAATGTCGTGTGGTTTTGGGGGACCTGACTGTGCCATTAAACCCCCAAAATAATTCTTGCTTTGGCTTCTAATATAGCTAATATTTTGCTTTGGCTTCCTCTGCCCAGAGAAGTGATAAATACAATAGTAAAATCAAGGGGGGGTATGACAGGAGCAGGAGGGCTTTGCTGAAGTGTTGGTGGCAGTAGGTTTGACTTGTTATACCTGGTTAAGTGGAGGTATCACATGTTATTTTCCAATTGTAGAGAAGAATTAGCTAGAATCCTGAAATATTTGCTCTTGGAGGCTTTGCTGGAGCGGGGTGCCTGGCGGGTGGGTTGGTCGCGTGGTCTGCGTGCTCACTTACGCGATTTGTGATGGTCAGTCACGGAAACACGGAGAAGCCGTTGGCTGCTGTGCTGCCCTGGAAGCCTGGTGGCGTGATGGCACACAGAGACGTTCCCCTTTCTGCCCTGCTCCCAGGTCCAAGGCAGGCTGAGAAACCGCTGCCTATTGTCGGGTGACTAATTTGTCCCGGGAGATTGCTGCTGAAATTTTGCTATATTCATGTTATAGAAGGAATGCAGGTAATTACTTGCAAACCCCAAACCTAACTATTTCGATGGCAATCAGAGCATGAAAAGAACTGATTGCTTCTTGTTCTTAATGCAGAGGTATCCTTACAATGAAATGTGTCCTCTCAACGCTACTGTGGGTGATCTTGGCAAACAGACTCTAACGGGCGAATTGTCCCAGAAAACAAGCTCTTTTCTCCTCGCCAGATAAGCGGGGGGTCACCTACAGAGATAGTTGTTGGTAGTTAAAATATGCAGAAAGAATGTGTGTAATAGAGCATAGGAGACGGAGAGAACTCCATGGAGTGCCAGGACACTGGCAGGACAGAAGAGGAACCACTGAAGCCTGAGCGTCAGACAGGGAAAGGGGAAATGAGTGTTGAGGAGGCCTGGGAAGAGGGACCACTGACCTGTGTCTGGGGAGGATCTTCAGGTGCGTGAGGAGACAGGTCCCCTCTTGGCTTGGCTGTAAGGAGAGCACTGGTTCCCCTGAGGGTGCTTGCGGAAAGGAGACATCTGGAGCCACGTGGGAGGAAGGGAAAAGGGACTCAGTGTGGACGAATAGCAAAGTTCAGACAACAGGAGGAAGGAGGAGGCAGGAGGCTGATCACATCAAGAGAGCCTTTTCCAAGTCCTGTACGTATTGCAGCAAACAAAGGAAATAGAAAATAACAGTGGAGATGAAATGAGAAAAAAGGACAGGGAGATCAAAAAGAGGAAGAAAGGCTGTAGAGGGGCTGTAGTCAGAGATATTGGTATCAACGAAATTGAGGAGAGTTTTGATGGTTTTGATAGGGAGAGGCTTTTCTTAATTTCTTGTCCAGTGTTTAAAATGATCTTTAAAGACCAGGGCAAAGAGCAGCACTGGTGGGGATGAATTGCCACCCCTGCAGAAGCGGTGAGCACCCTTCCTATCACAGCTACGGGGAGCCGCTGGCGCTCAGCCCCACTCTGGAAGAAGCCTTAAATCCTCTTTGCTCCTAATCTGTTGATCTTCTCGGGACAAGACTGAGGAAATTGGTGAGACCAGGGACCACGGGCAGGTTGTGCGCAGAGCCAGCACCGCACACGACCCATGCTGAAATGAAATGCAACGCTGGGAGGTAAAAGCCCCTGTAAAACTCCTTCCCCTTTGCAAAAATACACTCCAAGTTAGCTTCAAGACTTAAGTACCATGGTTCCTGAACGCTACCTTTAAAGGTTAAAGCATTTAAACTATAGGAACAGCCAGGGGCAAAAAGAGGCCCGTTTCAATTTGATTTGTCGAGGTCCTGCAGAAAGCCAGGCTGGGGGGTCTCCGAGGTCTTTGTGCTTTCCCTCCCTCCTGAACCCGAGGTGGCTCTGAGGCCCTGCCTGGGCTGTGTCTCACTGCCCTTCTTTCTTTCCCTCCCTGTTGCAGTAAATTAGCCGTTTCCAAAGGGCTCGAGCAGGGGGGATGTTCTCCCTCCCCGCCTGGCGTGCTGCACGGGGCTGCTTTGCGGGGAGGAACTGAGAGTAGATCGGGAAGGACGGGCGCGTGAAGAGAAGAGCTGCACTTTGCCCAGGGCTTCAGAGCTTTGTGGAGACAAGCGACATCCCCCTGCCACCATGAGCACTGCCAGGGACTGGCGGGACTGACCCCACGCAGCGTCATTGTCCTCCCCGGGGCTCGTCTGCCTTTCATGATAGATCACAGGACACCCCCTTCCCTGGAGGGACTGGGATCTGTCCCAGCACACTGTGACGGACAGCAGTTTTTTCCCATGTCCCAACTTTTACCAAGTGCCTGTTCTTCGAGGCAGGCGCAGACCTGACTCTTACTGTCTCGTAGAGCACCCGGCCCCGCTCCCGCTCCGGTGGGTGTTACTGCAGCACAGACAGCAGCACCGTCCTGCTGCACGACGAATGTTTAGCCTGCAGAGATAGGAGAACACCCTGCGGACTTTGCCCCACACCGTAATCGAAGAGTACTGCGTTTACTCTAACCTAAGCCTTTCTGCAAGCTGCTGCCTTTTACTGTATTATCTGGTACGATAGGAACGATATTAATAGCAGGAACCTTCCTTGCAAAGAAGCAACTGCCGCTATAGCGCGGCTCCCACTGCGCTCCTTGTCAGCACTGCTATCTCTCTGCGCAAGAAAACACTTCCAGGTTCACTCCAGTGGTTACAACTAATGGAGATCTCCAGCCATTTATCCTGCATCAGCACAAACAGCCCTATCTGTGGGTGGTGCCTGCTGTCAGCTCCCACCCTTTAAAATGATGCTGGAACTTCCTTGTAGTCAGAGGCGTGAGCGGAGGTCTCCAACACTTTCTAGGCAAGAGCAAGGCTGGAGGTGATTACTGGGGAAGAGAAGTGTAAAATCTCCTTTCTGGGAGCCCTGCTGCAGAGAGATCTTCTACCATTGTGCTTCCCTCTTTTAAAAAGATCTCTTTAAAAACCTTTACAAAGATATGGAGGGATTTGCAAGCGATCATTTAAGGGATCAGGGAAGCCCAACTACTCGATAAAGTTCTTTCACCTTTAGTAAAAGAATGTTAATACTGGAAAGCTGCCATATGCTCTCACAGGGTTGTCCTTACAAAGAGATGTCTTAGAATAGCTGCTTTTCAGGAACGAAGAATAGCTGTGTCTGACCAGGAAAGCTTTCTGAGGGTCTCTTCCAAGGCTCGCTTTTTTTCATGGCAGCGGATAAAGCTCTGAGAGCCACTTCTCTGTTACCACGATAGACCTCCTCCTGCTATAGCTGTGCACAGCTGCCCGGGCGTGCTTCAGTCCTCTGTGGGGTGGGTGAGTATCTCTGGTGGTGAGAACTCTGAATCATGCTGACTATCGAGTGCTTAATAACATACTTTCCAGAATTAATTTTTTCCGGGGAAATGTTACCTGCACCAAGAAAAACCTGTAAACTGCATGTATACCTTAAGAAACTTACTGTCCAAGTGCTCGCAAGGGACTGCTCAGAGTCCTGCCAGATGAGTTTCATCATATTCTCTACCAGGTGTTCGGTATCTCCCTTCTGCCCGCCCTGTGGCCTGGGACTGTGGCTTTGCCGGGGCACTCTGAGTGCCGATATTTTCTGCTTTCACATTATTAAGCTCCAATGTGACACTTCTCAATAGCGTCGTCTGGAACAAGCTCGTACAGAGATATGCTCATTTCTTTGCCAGTCTTTACCTGATTTATAAAATAGTTCCAGGTCATGACAAATTCTGATACATAGCATTGAACTCTCTCTCAGAAGATCCTACAAAGTCTATTATAGACTTTTCATCAGATGTATTAAGGCATAGAAGCAACATGCAAAGATGACTGGAAGACTTTGGCATGGAGGTGTTTTTTCCAAATGATGGATGTGCCGAATCTTTTGTTGTGAATCTTGAACTCCCTGAGGAAGGACTAAGTGGATATGTCCAAGATGTCTTGCTAGCTGCTGTAACGAGAAAGCTCTAAAAGTTAGTTCCAAAACATTAGTGTGTGAAGGTTGGGGTGAAAAGCACCTGACTCAGTTCAATCAGAGAAAACATCTGACACCTAAACGTAAATCAAGTTCTCCTCTAAAAAAAAGAAAAAGAAACATCCATTAAAACCCTTTTTAGAGAATAAAACTAATTCTATCTACCTGCATTTTTATTAAAAAACAAACCAAAACCGAACAAAACCGAAAAAGCCCTTCCAAGCTCATGAAAAGAGAATTATACTGCTAGGCGAAGTCTGGAGTGTTATTCCAACCTCCCTTTACAACAGCGCGTGAATATGGATTCATTAGAAGCTGACGAATTTACACCCCTTGGTGTCGCTCGCAGAGTATGCCAGCATTGACGCCGAGCCCCGGCGGTGCGAGGCACGCGGGCAGGAAGCTGCATCAGGCTGCTGTTGAGGAAATCACACTTTTCAGATAAATATCAGTCAGCTGCAAACATTTTTCTCTCCAGGATGTGTGAGCTCTTCCAAAGTTTAGAATAAAAATGTGGTGCTAGGAATTGGGAATATAGTTTTTACATATTTGATTACTTCGGCATCGAAGCAGCATGATATTAGTGGTAGCCTTTAACATGAACTTTGTTCTGTAACTTCCAGGCTTCAAAAACTAATGAGGAGTAAAACTGGGGGAAAAAAAGCCTTCCGACAAGCTGGTCTTCAGCACCTTTTTAATGGATAACAGATTTGCCGTCATCACGTACCACTTGGAATATATTATGACAAGACGCACAGGCTAATATAACGCATTGTCTTCAAAAGGCTGGTAATGAGAACATAGTCGTGAATTTCTCTTATATTGATAGAGGATGAATCAGTTCCAGTCACAGAAGCTTTCCAATGGTGTTCTCTGAAGAACCTAAAACCAAAGCCTCCCAGCGCTGATGCCCAAAGTAATCACACAGCAGCAGAGACTTTGTTATAGGAGTTGTAAAATGGTCTCTTTGCTTCTGTGAAATCTGGAAAGCAAAGCATGAAGAGAGTTTTTGACTTTCAGCACTTGAGAACAAGTTTTCAGGAAAGCACGGGACGCAGGCGGCAGTGAGAAATGCCAGGTTGTCGCTGTATGGAGTTCTCCTCCCGGGGGTGCAGGGAGTTTGATGCACCCGGAGCCTGGCTCGCTTTCATTTCCAGTATCCAGATGTGAATCCTGGATGGGCGTTTCTCAAATCTCTTAATTGACCGTCTGCTTTCATGGGTTCAGGTAGCAGGGAGCGCGTTAGAGAGTGTAAAAGCATCAAATGTTCCCTCCCATACAGTGAAAGCGGGGTGATGAGAGACGTAAACCTAAAGCTTAAAACCAAGTACCTTGTGTTATTAAAAGCCTAGTACATGCAAAACACTCTTTTTTTTATTTAAAAAAAAAAAGTTTGATGAAGAGAGCAGCGTTAGCCGATGTGAATGCATGCCTCCCTGCAGCCGGCACGGCCGCTTCTCTAACCAGCTGCGGGCAAGGCTCCCTCTCCTGCCCTGTTTCTTCCCTCGCTGTAAATGGCAGATCTAGAAATATATCCCACTTCCTTGTCCTGGTTTTGCCTTTTCAGTCAAGAAAGTACAGTGCGCACTTAAAACATTTTTAAAAGTGCTCTTCAAACTCCTTCAGGCAGGTCGATGGATGGTCGCAACTGGAATGACCCAGGAGCTCTGAGTCATCTGCTGACTCTTTCTCCCCCCTCTCCACTTCTACAAGCAACGATTTGTTTTCCTCCTTCCTCTTGATTAGCTCTATAATACACTCAAATTGTAAAGCGAACTCCATTTTGTGTCTCTCATATTTTCTGTAGTGTCTCATTAGCCTTGGTACCATTATAACCCCTCTCTGAATCATCATTTGTATACGAATGTTTGACATATCAGCTGATTGTCCCTTTTTCTCTTTCCTTTCCCATCTCTTCTGGAAAGCAACGAGGCTATTTCTGTTGATACTCAAATATCACAATTTCTCCCGCTACCGCTAATAGCATAATGGCATTATGAAGAACCTTCCTGCAGCGCATTTTTGTGTGACGTAATGCGAACAAGGTGGAACTGAACGAAAACATCATTAGACGTTACCCTCTTAAAATGCATTCGAATCAGAATGAGCAAGAAGTTTTGACGAAGCAAATGTTGTTTTTCAGGAACTAAACACTGAACAAAATATTCCCAGACCGGTTTCAGTCAGGGCAGATTTGACGTGGGAGAAGGTACCATGATGCTTATGTGCATATGACCATAAAATAGGCTCTGCTGCACAGAAAATGGGTGTCTACGTGCTGCTGGGGACCACTGTGTCACAAAACTCGTCCTGTTTTCACCATTCTCATGGAGTGTGGTGAGAATAATTTCCCTAGGGCTTATAAACTTCTCCAGATATATGCTAAAATGGGATTTAGCGTCTCCTGTTTCTATACATAGGACAGTCAAAGTAATGTTAAGGTCCCTGGGCTTTCTCTGCTCTGTGTGATACAGCATGAGATTCGTGTGTGCATATTGCTTTGTTTTTGTTTTCTTGACACCCACAGTCACAACCTGGTTGGTTTTTTTCTTATTCTGGAGACCTTTGTATTGTTTTTTTAGGATAAAATAATAAGAAACATTGCTACTACTCTTTTCATAGAATCAATCATAGAATCATTTAGGTTGGAAAAGGCCCTTGGGATCATCGAGTCCAACCATCAACTCCACTCTACAAAGTTCTCCCTTACACCATATCCCTTAACACCTCATCTGAACGAGTCTTAAACACATCCAGGGATGGTGACTCCACCACCTCCCTGGGCAGCCTATTCCAGTGTCTGACCACTCTTTCCGTGAAGAATTTTTTCCTAATGTCCAGCCTAAACCTACCCTGCTGCAGCTTGAACCCATTCCCTCTTGTTCTATCGCTAATTACCTGGGAGAAGAGACCAGCACCAACCTCTCTACAATAGCCTTTCAAGTAGTTGTAGAGAGTGATGAGGTCTCCCCTCAGCCTCCTCTTCCTCAAACTAAACAGTCACAGCTCCTTCCATCGCTCCTCATAAGATTGATTCTCCAGGCCCTTCACCGGCTTCGTTGCCCTCCTCTGCACTCGCTCCAGCACCTCGATGTCTCTCTCATATTGAGGTGCCCAGAACTTGACACGATACTCCAGGTGTGGCCTCACCAGTGCTGAGTACAGGGGGACAATCACCTCCCTCCTTCTGCTGGTCACACTATTTCTAATACAAGCCAGGATGCCATTGGCCCTCTTGGCCACCTGGGCACACTGCTGGCTCGTGTTCAGCCACTTGTCAATTAGAACCCCCAGGTCCTTTTCTGCCAGGCAGCTCTCCAGCCACACTTCCCCAAGCCTGGAGCGATGCGTGGGGTTGTTGTGGCCCAAGTGCAGGACCCGGCACTTGGCCTTGTTGAAGCTCATACTGTTAGCAGTGGCCCATCGTCCAATCTACCCAAGTCTCTCCGTAGAGCCTCCCTATCCTCATGTAGATCAACACTCCCGCTTAGCTTCGTGTCATCTGCAAACTTGCTGATGATACACTCTATGTCCTTACCAAGGTCATCAATAAAGATGTTAAACAGAAATGGTCCCAACACCGAGCCCTGAGGGACACCACTTGTGACCGGCCGCCAGCTGGATTTAACTCCATTGACCACCACTCTTTGGGACCGCCCATCCAGCCAGTGCTTGAGCCAGCAGATCGTATGCTCATCCAGGCCATGAGCCGCCAGTTTTTCCATGAGAATTCTATGGGGGACAGTGTCAAATGCTTTTCGACAGTCTAGGTAGACAATGTCCACAGCCTTTCCCTCGTCCAATAATCGGGTCATCTTGTCATAGAAGGAGATCAGGTTCGTCAGGCAGTTTTGTTTTGTTTTGTTTTGTTTTTAACCCAGGAAAACAAATTCTGGCAGGTTTTTAGTACTTGGTATCCCACAGGAGCTAGCACTGTTTTGCAAACACCCTAGATTTTTCAAGATCTTGTTCCACCAAATATGACCTGTGTTTTTATCTTTTTTTTTTTTTCTCAGCTTTCCTGTTGTGTCATTCCATGTGGTCTCCCTTGAGTCTTGCTTTAACTACAAGAAGTTCTTTTGCTTTCCTGTTCATCTTACCTTCACAGCCATATTTATTTTTCCTTTTTAAAGACAGGCAAAAATTTCTTAGTGCTGATGTCGTGGAACCCAGAAAGCCAGAAAACACTTCTCCAGAATCATGGCTTACAGCGGGCACTTCGCTGGATTGGGGATTTGCAATGTGAGCATTTATTTTGCGGCAGCAATGGGATGCGGAGCCGTCAGGCTTTCCTTGTTCTGTGGTCCTCTGAAAAGGTGACTGGGAACCATCTCAGAAAACTACACAGTTCTTTGCTCTACAAGGCTAGGAAACGTTGTGTTCAGTTGGTATCCTCAGTGGATTTTAGTTTTGCAGACTCTTGCTCTTGCTGGTAAAAAAAAAAATAATAAAAAAAATCTTAAATATTTAGGGCTCAGTTAGGGGCTTTGTTGAGAGCAGTAGTGCTTGGTGAGGTCAGCCTGCCTGGGGGTACCGTGAAAGACCTGCTGCTGCTGGAGACCTGCTGCAAAGGCCCTTTGGTGGCCTTTGGTGGCCCTTGCCCAGGCTCTGCCTGCTGCCGGCCGGCAGCGCTGGGGCGCACTGGCTGCTCTTGTGCTTGGGGAGGCAACGGCCGCTTCTGCAGAAAAATTTACTGCCCAGGAACCTGACAGGCTTCACACGTGCGGGGGAAAGGAAAAGCACAGACAAACAGGGCAGGGAGAGGTGGCAACGAGCTCGTCCTCCTTTGCGTGGGTGTGAGACCAGGCGGTGGGATTGAGTCTCTGCTCTGCCAAACCCAACGCGTTTGTCTACGCATCCCCCGGCAGGCGGCTCCCTGGGGAAAGCCCTGTTCTCCCTTGGTTAATTACGCATTAACATGTAAGTGTTACCTTGCACAGGTTGGTCAGGATGGAAAGGAAAGGCTCCCCTTCCCTCACTTGCTTTGTTTTAGATTTTGGGACAGGTGAGGGTTTGTTTTCCTCTCCTGAGTAGTGACGCTGTGATGATGGAGAAGCTGAATGGCCCAATTACCCACCCCGGGATGTTGTTTGTGAAGCAATTAGAACTGACAGAGCGTGATTAAAACCAAGAAGTTATCACTTTTTTCTTGAGGCAAGAGGGGTGACTGTTTACAGATGAATACGCACCAAATCTACAATGGGAATAATTTCCTCACCCACCATGTGATCTCCTGTACTTCATTACTGGCTGAATGTATAGAGCTGTATAGTTTTTTGCACATGAATTAACACTTGTAGCTAATAGCAGTAAACTCACAAATGGACTATTACTTTTTATAGCCTTTTAGCAGAGTCAGCCTAATGGAGCAAAACTGTTAACAAATTGAGATACATTTGACAGGGCTTCAAGCAGGAATCATAACCCAGGAGTCACCGTTTGGGATGCAAACGCAGAGGTGTCTGTAGAACTGGCCCGTGCCTCAGCTGGCGTGTGGTGGCAAGCGCTAAACCACAGAAGAGTTAAGGCAATACTTTTCTGTCCTTGGCGAGATTTTTCAGAGCAAGGAACTGACTTCCTTTAACGTTTGTAAAGAGCCTGTCACATCTGTAGTGCTACAGGATATAAAATAATAACAACGATAGTCACAGTAAAAATACCTCATGTTTGTCTACCGATGGTACTGTATATATTTTAGACGTTGTATGACTATCAGGCTACAGGAACGTCTGGTCTTCTCGGGAGAGTGTCTTTAAGCCATGGAGAGAATATGTTGACAGTGCAGACACAGGGCTCGTGGTCTTGGTTGCCTGAACATGAAAGAGCCTGGAGTAAGAATGGCTCTAAGAGCTATCAGATATGTTCAAAACAAGATGCCTTTTGTAGCAGACACCCTGCTATAGCCTAACGGGGCACGGGGTTTCTGGGGGAAGTATGTGGCTTCAGATCCTTTCCTTTTCTTTCCCCTCTAAGAGAAGCCATGGAGGTGGCTGGGCAGAGGCTGCAGTTGCAGCGTGGCTGGTGTCCACCGACTCCTCTGGTAGCTGGAGCTAACACAGAGGAGCTGCCCACCTCGGAGCTTTCCCCCTCTCCTGGTCTGTTGCTCTCAGCCCTGTCATTCTGCTTTTTATTAGGGATTTCACAGAGAATCTGTCTCTTCTATCTCATCGAACCCCATCCCAAAGACGATCTTTCAGTCAACTTTGGCTCTTCCCTTGTCTTGGAGCTGGCCGATGGGGCACTTGGCATCGATGTCAGTTCATTTTCTGCCTTACCTTTCCACGACTCAACCCTGCATTTGATAAGACAGAGATGTGACACACATCCTGAAGCCCCAGCACAAGCCCCCACTACCGGGGGGCTTTTCTCCAGCGCATTCTTATTGTTGGAGCTTGTTGACTATGTGCAGCATCACATCGTGCACCTGCCTGTGCTCCTATTGAGGAGTTCAGTCTATGCCACCAGCTCCCCAGTTGCTATGCGAATTAGAAACTCAAAGCCCACACGGAGACATTCAGGTTGGTTTTACTCCTCTTTCTCTATCTTGAACCTTTGCTCCTCCCTTGGCTTGCTAAAACTTCATTCAACATAATGTGAAGGCTTGTTCTCCTCCTAATGCCTTGTGATATTCTGCTAAGAACATCCAAGGTTACAGTTCCAGTATAATTATATTTCCCCATAGGTGTAAAGTGTGTCTGCATCAATAGCTTATTAAGAGTGTAATAAAAATTATGACCTCACAATTCTGCTATTAATATAACAGTTCAGAGCCAAGAAAACTCCCTGATCCTTCTTATGCATCTGCTGTAACATGGTACAAGAGCAGAACACCTTAAGCCAGTTTAATCCCTTCTTCTCACCCCCTAGCAATATACATTGGCCCAAGAGAGTAACATGAATTGAAAGTTTAATTTATTAATATGCAATAGTGATAATGTCAAAAGAACAATATATAAAACCCACACAGAACAGGATTACACAGTACATAAGGGAAAGCCTAGAGCTAATATTTAATATAGCAAAACACAGCCAAAAATAACTTCTCATCTAAGGAGCAAAAGTGGGAGAACTTTGCCAGCACCGGAGCAGAGGAGCCGTGGCAGCCTCTGCCCCCGCCAGCGTCCCCCGGCCGAGCTGGGCACCTGCGGGGGCCGTGGTGGTTCCACGAGCACCCACTGAAGTTCCCAGCTGTCACCTCGTCTGCCGTGGGGCCTCTCGCTGCTCCAGTGGGATGGGAATCAGAGCAGCAGAGGCAAGAGGCACACGTGGAGAGCAAGCAACAGCCAGTGCACAGTGAGCGGCAGCAAACGGGGAGCCTCGCGGCTCGGAGCACTTCGGTAAGTGAAGCATGAAACCAACTGTTCACTTCAGCTGAATTGTTCACTTCAGCTTGGATGATTAAACTTTCACCAGCAACCAAAGCATCCTGCAGCCTTAGCAGGGGTACGGACACATTAACGTTTCACTAGCTTTGCCACAAATGAGCAATTTGCCCTATAGTCTTAAACGCGTAACACTCGTGTGAGTGGAAAATGTTTCAGCCTCCAAGCAACTGGCAGGTTTCAAACACTTTCTAAAGTTTGCTTTCTTGCCCTTTACCTAAAAAGAACAACAGGGGAGGAAAAAGCAAATGTGAAGGAATAAACCCCATACTTCCCTGGCATTGCTGAGCACGAAATGTACGGCCTCTACTGGGAAGGCAGAACTCGCTCTTAGAGGGCACGGCGGGGGGCAGATGCCAGGACCCCGCTGCCCTGCGTTTCTGGAGCAATGGGCTGATGTCCGCGCTGGCCATCCAGCCTGCCTGCTGCTCGGCACGTCCCTGCACACACACACCCAAACCGCGACAGCAAAGGAGGAGGTGGTCAAAGCATGGGACCTACTTGTCTCTGTTGATTGAAGGGTCTGAGTGTGGCAGACAGGGCGCTGTCAGCTGTCGTGGCTGGTTCCTCTTCCAGCCTGCCCCAGCTCTCATCCACTTGCCGTCCTTCCCTCTGCTGGAGTTGCTTGCACCCTGCATGGCACAGTCTGAATTAGAAGAGGCAGGTCAGCTTGGCAAAGCTCTGCTGCTTTAAACTAACTCATCTCCTCTTGAATGGCACACAAGATGCTCAGCTCTCAAATAGCAATAATCGCTAAACGGCAGGAGGAGGCCGTGGAGACGAGAAACGGGGGCAAACCAGGAGAGCTACCTCTCAGCTGAAACACGGGCAGCTGGCGGAGGATGTGTGCCCACAGCCTGGCCCTGCTGCGCGTGGTGGATCAGAGTCCACAAGCACGATGGAAGCAGAAAAGCCCTGGGACTGCCCTTCCAGCCCCTTCTGCCCTGCGAGGGGTAGCGAGACGAGGATGCTCTCAGCAGCAGTCCTTGTACAAGACAGCAATCGTCTCTACAACTTTTCTGACTGGCGTTTCTCCGGTGCCAGACCCTGGGTGGGCTGAGGCAGGTCCCAGCTGGCCTGTGCTGGGCTTTCACCTCACGCTGCCTGCTCTTGTACATGGGGCTTCCAGGATTTATTGGATACTTCTTCCAAAAGCTTTACTTCTAGATAGTTGGCTAAATTAATGTATTTGTAGTCATCCAAAATTGGTGACTAACTGCAGGCTGGGCGCTGGCGGAGCGGAGGAGGAGGAGGCACATCTTCCTCCCTCTGCAAGGAGCGAGGGGTCCGGAGGAGCCGATTCCCCGCCCAGGCGGTGCAGCCTTTCGAGGCCTTTGTGGTATTCCCCTTCTTTCCTCCTGCGGTTGCCATTGCTCTGCAAATTCCTGTATTGTGGGAGTTCTTTTGAGTTTTATTTTGATACTTGTCAAATCGGTGATTTTATTCTGCTCTACTCAAAGGTTTGTGTGGTGTGTGCCAGGGTTTTATTAGCAATAGCCTGTGTCTGACTGCCACTACCCAAGGGAAAACCAAGGCCACAAGGAGGAGGTTTGCCCAGGGCTTTGCACACACGGTGCGGGGCAAGTCCCGGTGCGGCTGTTGGCCAACAGAGGACGAAGTCACCTTGAAAGGGCAACTGTGAGCGTTGTGTTCATGGTAATACAGTTCAGAGCAGGGCGAGGGGTCGGGCAGCAGAGAGATGCCCAACACCAGAGCTGTCTGGAGTGAAAGTCAACAGGTCCCTTGGCCTCTGAGCCCAGGGCACCGCTCGGTGACATGCTCGGTCCCCCTCCATGGCCCTGTGCGCTGGGTGAGGCGTTGCTGCACTGAAGATAGGGTGTTTGCACCCGCTCCATGGCCTCATTGACCAGAGGAACAAGAGGCTGGAGGCGGATAAGTGAGTCCCATTGGTAGAGTGAGTTTTACATCAGTGGCTCCCCAGTCGGTTTCTGCTCTGCCATTGGGTAAGGAAAAAAAAAATCTCGTTTGCACAGTTTCTGTGGTTTTAAATATCTCATTGTATTCCGTCAGTCAGATGTGGGGATATGATGGAGTGAAAAAGAAAGCGCAAGACAGAAAATGAAGAGAAGCGCCATCCTGTTCAGTACAAATGATGCTGCCCTGGGCTGAAGAGGGCAGAAGGAGAGAATGACAGGCTCAACCAGCAGCTGAAGGGCAAACCTGAAAAAGAGCTGAGAGGAAACAGGAGGGAGTGATTTTCTAGTAAAGGGAAAAAAAAGATTAAGATCTGACCTAGATACAAAGATCACTCCCATCCTGCCCCCCATTTGCTAGGTCAGGAGAGGTGATGAGGAGAGCAAGGCGTCCCAAGGACTGCGATGAACCTCCTCCCAGGGTGTGAGCCCACAGGAGGCTCAGCAGGAGACACCGGGTAGCTGTGCCGCACCACACGCGAGCTGGCGTCTGCCCGGGTGCTGGTGAGGCCGAGTGCGGGGGAAATAGCCTTGTTCACTGTGTGTCCCCATTCCTCAACTCCTCACAGCGGGAGGAAAAGCCAAGAGGTGGAGGATGGTGCGTGTGGAGCAAAGCGGGCGAGCATTATGTTAGCCTGCAAGCGAGACGCTTTTACTCAATGCTCGGCTTAACAGCAGCAACTCGGCTCCCACCGCGTGCAGAATCTACCTCCTCAGGTCTTTTTATGTGCTTTTCCTCTGCCCTGTGAAGGGTCAGGCTCTTGCCGTTGTCCATCCCAAAATAAGGGTGTGTGGCTGGGCTGAACAATGTAATCTAATGACAATCTGCCAGTAGGTGATGAATCTAAAAATATCAAGAGATACCATGAGAAACAGCAGAAGACTAGAACTAAGAGTAATAAAATGAGGTTGATAAAGGAAGAGTCACCTGAACAGTCTCTTCTGGGAGGTCTGCTATGCCGAGGCATGGCCTCTCGGGATAAATGTGAGCCTTCCTATGAAACCATTCATAAATTATGTGAACTGTTTGCTTTTAAAAGCCTTGTAGCAGAGACAGCCATCCATACCAAGTCACCTGTTAACTCTTGATATTTCCAGCCTCTTTTCTTTGCTTGTTGCCAGTACCCTGATTACACGGCTGTCTCACACTGGTGAGTTACCCAGCCTTATCTGTGCCATCAAGGCCTGCTCTGTGTGGAGCTTATTCACAACAAATTCAACAAAAATATTTCTTGCTCAAAATTCAAGCTGTTTTACTTGGACATTGATGTCCTATGTTCGTATCCTGGACTTGAAGTAAATTTTTAAAAGTGTTCAAAGTGGCTGTTAAATTCCAGTTTAATTTTTAAAAGTGACTTGGGCACCTCGCTCACGGGGAATTTCAATTGACCTCAGTTGGTTTCAATGGACCTCAATTTGGGTCCATTTAAATTCTGGACCAAGTTTGAATCACGTATTCCTCTGTCTGGGCTTGGATCTCTGATTGTAACTGAATCCAGACCTTTGTGCTTAAACTCTCCGGTGGGAACTGTGAAGGAAGAACACCCATGTGGACTCTGTTGATAAAACCTTTGGGTACTTGTGCGAGATGTATTTAAGTAATGTTAGGGTGGGTTTTTTGTGGAAAAACATATTTGACATTTGTTTTTTACTGGCCTTTAGAGGCTGACAGTGAACACAAAAACCTCATGTGTAACATGAAAATAAACCTTTTATCTGCTGGCTTTCATAAACATGGCACACAATGCTTTCTTCCACTCCACAATTTGAGAAAAAAATTGATTTGATCCATTTAAGTGATGAATGCCCACAAAATAAAACCTTTTTTTCTGGAATGATGACCTTGGGCAGATTAGAGCAGCTAGGAAAGAAATCCAGCAAGTATTTATCAAAGGCTTCTAAGACAGTGCAAACTCTAGTGAGTTCAAAAGCAAGAGACTTTTAGTCTTCATACAACTGACAGGGTCATAACGTTTCAAGAATGCCAGGAATCCGTGTGGCTGTTCCATTAAACACCCCTGATTAGTGAACGTGCTGATAAACTTCGAGAGTCAGAGGTCAACACTGTGGAGACAAAGGTACCCCAGGTATCTGAAAATGTCTCCAGAATTCATGCTCCTCTCGCCCAGTTAACCCCTTCCATCGTTCCACCCACGGAGGCTCAAAAATGGAAAGAGAGGAAGCGTCTTGGACACAATATTTTCCAGATAATTCTGCAGAGATGTTGAGTTATTCTGAAAACTACGGAGAAAGGACCTCAGGCACCTCCCATGGAAATGTTCTCGACAGCCGGTTGTTCTTTGATTTCAGCTTGAGCTCATAGTTAATATATGTGTGCAAAACGCTGCGTTGCCACTGGCTCATCCAGCCTCTCTCCCCTCAGCTTCAGGTGATACAATGATGGCAGCAGGCCGTGCGTTAAAATGCCTCCAGAGCTATCAAATTGCAGACACGACTGTGATTTCAAAACACTCGGGCAGGACCAGTCACACCACCCTGTCACCACACAAAGCTCTCCACTTTGTGAAGGTTTTGTTGCAAGAGCTACAGCTCTACTCCCGCCAAGTGTCTGTAGCAAGCAATTGGGAAATCGGGGAGAGCACGGGCTGTGCGCCCGACCCTCGCTTTTGCAGGGCGTTGGTTTAACTGCAGCGCGCTCAGGAGGGTCCCAGGAAGGCTGACTTATCCCAGCAGCTCCCTGGCATGGTAGCCGATTTTTCAGGCAATTGCCCTAACTGGCAAGTCCACCCCGCTGCAGTACGGACATTGCTTCTGCCTCAGTCTCCCAGGCAGCAGCGCAGGGCTCCGACTTTAACTGGTCCTGCAATATACGGCTTTTCATTCCGCACTCTGATTATGACCTGCTAAAGGTACTGAGGATTCGTGTCTGCAGAGGGCCACAGCATGACCCCATCAGTTTCTTTGAAAATCAATAGGAAAAACGTTGGAGAATGCAAAGGAAGCAGGAACAGTCAAAGTAAAGACAAGTGATGTCCTGTAATGGCTGTAATGATTCTGAAACACGCAAGGTCACAGATAATTAGGAACCTAATTCTCCTTTGAAAGAATCTGTCAAGTTACTTCCTTACCTCAAAAACAATTGCTGATTGATGTTATTTCTGGGCTAACAAACTCATTGAAGGTAGTCTGACGGAGGTTGTACGGCCTTTACTACCCAGGTTGAGTTTGGTAGCCACAGCTGTAGAAGAAAACCCAGGTAAAGAGGTTTTCATTGTTGTAGTGAAATAGTCTTGGTAAGACGTGTTTCACAAAGGGGCCAGCACTGCTGCAAGCGAGAGACACAGAGCAGCAGTTCTGTCAACCAAACCCTCAACAGCTTACGCTAGAAAGATCTCCCCATTTGGGTGCTTTACCAAGTTGCAGTTGTTCAGAAGTGTGGTGAAGTGGGGAGAAAGGACACGGGAACGAAGGAGCTACCCTGGGCAAAAGCGAGCAGAGAGCCCAGGGCATGAGGGGAGGCTCAGCGGGTGCTAATATGGGCTTTACAGAGGAACAAAAATTCGAGGTCTCTTTCTCAGCATGTATCATGGCCAACACTTCAGGAGGAGGATGCAGAGCTCTCTAGGCTGCATCTAGTAGGACTCTGAAGCCAGTTTTTACCAACGCGGACTACAATGCGCTGCTTAGAGCTGCAAAGCAGGCAAGTTGGTAGCTAACACTAAATGTCAGGCTCTTTCCTCTCTACCACATTTCTGCCCAATTGTTTTGGTTTTAATTCTAACTGTAAAGAGTGAAGAAAGTGCCGGTCTCCTGTAGATGAGAGGTAAAAGGTTTTATAACAAGCAAGCGAGTCGTCTGAGGAGAGAGGCTCCTTCCCTGCGCTCTGCCCGTGCCTGGCGGTCAGGGAGCTGTGGCATGGATCCAGACCCAAAGCAACATCCAAACAGTAGAGATGGAAGGCAAATTTGGACTTCAGCACAAGCGTGGGTGTTAGCTCGAAATGTACAACGCAAAATTGACTCACAGCTCAAAGGCCAGGGCCACAACCAGTGAAACAGCAACCCCGCAACTCACAGACAAAGTTCTGGGGCTCGGCAGGGGCAGCCAGGAGAAGGACAAGGCTATATGAGCCTCTCATGTAGGTAATTTTAAAAACACTGTAATCGTGAACGGCGTTCTGAGAGGTTTCTGGTAATGAGGGGTCTTAGGTTCTTTTTCAAAGTTGGTTCTTCATTTTTTTCACAGCTGCTTCAACCTTAGCGAGGTCCTAGACATGCGGGGAGACAAACAGTCCTTCCCAAAGAAAAAGCAGTGTAGATACAATTGTTTGGATCGTCTTGACTTCAGAGATTTGGGACAGAGAAAGGCCATAAGAAAACATGGCCTCAACAAGAAGGATAGAATATAAATAATTATTATTAAATTTTCGAAGTCCTGAATCCTGCCCCATTCTGGGTAGAGTGAGATGTGAAATTTAGGCAAAGATGAGCTTTTGGCTGGCTCCACGTGGGTTCAGCTGGCGGAGTGCCCTCAGCACCGAGGATTCAACCCAATTTGAAGCAGAAATTCCAAGTTCCAAACCCAATAAAAACTCTGGTTCAAAAACCAGCTGAGATTTCTACAAAGTGGCAGCCAAGAATTTACCTCACCCCTAATTTATGCAATTCGGACATTTAGAAAGCAAAGACATGAATAATTAAGTACGCAGTAAACATTACAAGGCTGTCTAAACCTTCCTGTATGGTTATGAATTATAAAGTACAGATTTCCTCACATCCAGGTATTATTTTTGGCAATGGGGACGTTTACGGCATGCTGTTCCGTTATCTAGATTTGCACCATTTGAAGGAGAACTGCAAAACTGCCAATGCAGTCAATGCCCAGCACGGGCCCGGCCCGGCCGGCGCACACGTCAGTCTGTCCTGCCAGACCAGTGCCGGGTTGCTCGGCCCCGGTGTCTCCGCGTTGCAGTGTCACAGCTGGGAGTGTCGTGTGTGTAGGTGGGGGGACGCACAGCAGCCATGAGCAGCTCTGCGCATGACCTGGTCCAGCCGGGCAGCTGTTAGCCGGCTCTCCGCGCCAGCCCTGCCCCAGCCGGTGTAAGGGGGGGTGGGCAGCAGTAGCCAGTGCTTGGGGTGGGACAGGAGAGGCTGGACATGGCGCAGGGTGGAACAAGGCCGGTTTCCTCAGGTGAAGCTCAACCACAGACGGGAAACCCTGCGCAGGAGTCAGGGAACCAGCTCAGCTCTTGGGAAACCTGCACATCAATGTCGCTGTGCCAGCGGCTTCCCCGACGTGCGGCGAGGACAGCGTTACCTCCCCTGGGCGGGTGAGCTCTCCCGGCATGGGGAAGCGTGCTGAGTCTGCTGGTGATCTCAGGGCATGCCTGCTCCAACCTGGGGAGACTGCAACCCGTGCAGATCTTTCTGCTCAGATAGGCTCCCACGCAGGCTGCGCCACCCGGGTCTCGGCTACTTGTGTGGAGGTTGGGACCTTGCGTGGCTGCGGCTAAATTGCTGTTAATTTGCAAGTAACCCCTTGAAAGTAGCTGAGGTCTGTGCCCCCTCCGGCCATGCCCATAGGTCTGCACTACAATTACAGACGCGTGGGGACGTGGGTTTCCAGCGGTCTCCATCATGTTGCCTTTGGGTTTCTTTCTGCTTTTTTTGTTTGGTTTTTTTGTTTGTTTGTTATTGCAGACTGCATTTGGAGAGGGGCTGTGTTATCCTACCTGGATTACGGATTATTGTCAATGCCAAAACGGGGCTGGATTACACAGCAGCTGGTGAAAGACCAAACCTGAAAAAAATGCACGTTTGGTTTCTCTTGTTCCATCCCTGTGGATCCACTCCCATTCACACAGGTTCCTTACACATCTCTCCTTCAATTTAAGGTGGCCTCAAAGTGAGAAGAAATGCTGCATATGATAAACGGGTGCTTTAACTTCACAGTCTCTTTATTCTGATATTTCCCCCCCTCATTTTTGTAGGTGAGCCTTTGTTCCTAAGCGGTACACGTACTAATTGGCAGGTGTACGGATGTGTACGGGACTGAAGCCTGGATGCTTTCTAATACAGAGCTTTGGTTATCTCTGGACTTTTGCATTTTCCTTTAAACAAAAAGGTATTACTGAAGGGGAAAACAGTCAAGATCCAGTGATATCTCATGTGTCGTGTCTGTGCGTATGTCCCAGCAACAAATAATATCCTGTTTCATCAGCATTCACCCTCTCTCCTTCTACTATTCAAAGATTAATTTTTTAAATTTCTTATAAGGGGCAGAAACATGCCTTTCACTGCAGCACAAGACACTTTAAGTGCTGTTGTTGCTCTGTACGTGGTAGGCTCTGTCTCCTGCTTCCCAGCACTGAAGTATCTGGAGCCCAGATTCGTAGTTGAGATTTCAGGCACATTTTTGTGGCCTCATAGTTCTTATTTAGTTTTTTTTTAAAAAAAAAAAAAAAGAAAAAAAGAAAAACTATTTTAATAATTTGACCTGCATTTTCATAATTTCTAATGTCTGTGGCATCCTTCCAGATGTGTTTCTGCCTGCCTGACCCTCCTGTCAATACTTATTAATTTCATGGCAATCTTTCCAAGTGTGTTTGGAAACAAACAGGAAAAAGTTACTCTAAGGTCAAGAATGAGCCCAGGGAAATGAAGGAGGAATGATCATGCTCCCTACAATACTTTGTATTTCTGTAGCTTTTTCTATCTTGCTCTTAAAATGGCCTCTACACATACAGATCTGTGAAACGTCCCTGAGGAGGGAAGTTGCTCCCCGAGTGCTGGAGGTGAGAGCAGGCACCAGGGCGTTAGTTACCAAAGCCAGTCAGTGAGTCACTGCTGGAACGAGGAGGTCCAAGGCTCTAACCACTGCGCGCGCTCTTCTGCTAGAGAAGCAGACGTGGACATCTCAGTCCGGGTGAGAATTTTGGCTGTTTGAATAACCATCCACTGGAATGACCTGGCGGATAAATGGTGTTGAAAAACTTGTGACTCTACAGGCAGGACCAGCGAGGTCGAAGTGTCAGTGTGCCAAGTGTATTACCCAGAGCTGTAGCTTTCTTAATTTCATAGGCTTCCCAAGTCAGTGTAAAACGAAATCTAGCTAATGATTTAAACTGAGAAACAAAACTTGGTTTTCTCTTGAGAAAACCACAGGAGAGGCTATTTGCTTTGCTTTTTTTATTATTCTGCCCCACTCATACAGCTAGAGCGCTGTGTTTGTTGCCTTCAGCTCTTCAGAAGAAAAATGAAGAAACGCCAGCCAGAGCTGAGAAAAGTAAAGGAGGGGGGTGTCAGTAGTCCTGGATGAAGCCTGCCCCAGCGCCGTGGTTAACTGGAGTCTTGGCAAACATGGCCTCTTTTCCCTGGAGTTTCTCCCAGTGGGAAGGAAGAGCCTCCCAGAGCCCGGTGATCGCCGCAAGGGTGCTGGGGTCAGGCAAGATAATTTTTTGGAGCCCCCTCAGTGTGGTGAGAAGTGCTTCTAAAGAAAAGGTGGCCAAACCTGAAACAGCAGTAACACATGGAGGAGAAGAGCCCTATGAGAGGAGGTCATGGCGGGCTCTCCAGGGCTGTCGCAGCGGGCAGGAGCCAGTTCCTGGGGAGAATACAATGCAACATGGAGCAAAGTGAATTTACAATGTCCTGAGCCACAGCCTAGTGCTGTGCTAGAGAAAGTCAGGGAAATGGGGTAAAACCTGTGTGTCTGCCAAGTGCTATTGTGAGCTCCTGCCTCCTGGCCCAGAGACCCCTGTAGCGGCCGTGCTCTCCGGTGGCTGGCACCCGCCCCAGCCCAGGAGCCGTGCCCAACCTGCCCTGTAGGGCTGCAGAGCCCCTGTCACCAGCCCGGCTGAGTGACCTGCTCCCTTCGGCAGTGGTGGGACCGACACAGCTCCATGCTGGAGGGTTAGAAATGGGGTGAGGCTTTCCAAAGTGCAAAGGGCTTCCCTAAACTGCCCTCTCCTGGTTGTGAGCGCTTGGAAGAGACTGTTGTGACCTGATGTCCCAACGTGCTCCGTGGATTAGGCTAAGGAGGGCTGGCGTATGTGGGCTGTCTCGTATACAGGGGTTTCTTCAGGCTGGGAAAATGCGTGTGGCCCAATGAACCAGCCACGGACGCGTCTGTACCGGCACATGGGCACTCAGAGTGCCCGCAGTCCCTCCCCCGTGCATCCGAGAGACCTGACTGCACTTTCACAGGTAAGCACAAGTCAGAATTTGCACGTTACGTTGCACACTTGAAAAGAAACGTTGGATTTTGTAGAGGGCTTTTACTAGAGGAAATTGAAAAATATGTATCTGACATATCTGAAGACTTGGTTTTAACTTGCATCCTGATTGTTCCAGATGTTTCCCAGATGTCAAAGGGAACGAGGCATTGAAACAGCAGAACACATTTGTTTTAACAAGTTCTAACTTCAGTATTGCCAAAGAATTAAAAGCCCTGGGTTTGTTTTGATTTTGGTACCTCTAATATCTATTAATTGCCTACTAATCTAATTGAAGGTGAATTAGTTCCTTTTTATTCCAGACAGCGTGAGGCTGATGTACATCCTGATCCTGGCAGCTTCCCAAGCTCTTCTCTGCGGGTTTGTACGGTACGGAGCAACTCTTGGAACAGCAGTGCTATAAACCTTGGCAATGATGGATGCACACCACAGGGGTAAAAACAGAGAGCTGAGCTCCTCCGCAAAGGCCTTGTAAAAACGCATCGACTTGGGGCTTCCCTCTTCAGCACTTCCCTTGACAGAAACACGCCGGGACGCGTGGAAGAGCAGACGGCTGCCGGAGAGGTGGGAAACTGCCCCGATCCGCTGACACCCCCCGCCCCGGCAGGGCCCGGCGTCCCTGGGGTGGCAGCCGTGGGCATCGCGGGGCCGGGGCTGCCCTCGCTCCCCCGGGGACAGCCCGGCCCGCGCCCGCCCGCTGCCCTGCCCCTCGGGTGCTCCTAACGCTGCTGGGACAGGCCTGTCTGCATTGGAAGAGATGCTGTTGGCGGCAGAGACTATTCGTAGGGTTTTAAGTCCATGGAAACGAGGAACTAAGCCGCAGGTGCACTGGTTTAACCGAAGTGGCCTGGGTAACGCAGATACAGCTTGTGTGAATGGATTTTCTTAGAGAAGTTTGGAGATGTGTGATTTGCGTGCACCTTAGACAGCGATGGGCCTTCAGGCGCGAGGGGCGGCGCCGGGGCAGCGCTGAGCACACGGGCTGTGGGGCGCGAACGGCGGCGGCACGTCCTGCTGGCGCTCTCCTGGCGCTCTCCCGGCGCTCTCCCGTCCGGCGGTGCCGCTCTCTCGTCCGGTGGTGCCGCTCTCCCGCCCGGCTTCGTCTCTAACGCCGACTGCCCCCCTCAGCCCCGGCCGCTTCACAGCGCCGCCGCTCCTCCGCTCCGCCAGGGGGCGCCCCGTGCTCCCGGCGGAGGGGCGGGGCCGGCGCGGAGGCGGGCGGCGCGGCTTCCGGCGCCGTGACCGGGAAGCGCAAGCGGAGGCCATGGCCGCCTGCTGAGGTGCGGCGCGGTGGGGCGCGGAGCGCGGCCGGCGGGGACGGGGCCGCTCCGCGCCGCTCCTCCCTTCCCCTCTCCTCCCCTCAGCGCGGCGGGCGGGTCCCTCGCCCCTCCGGGAGCGCCGGGGTGGGGGGCGGCGCGGCTCCCCTCGGTTTCTCCCGGCCGCCAGGCCCCGGCTGTCACCGAAGGCTCGGGTGGAAGCGGTGCCCCGGCCGCTCCCCGCGCTCCTCAGCCAAGGGGGGCGCTCCGCCCCGGCGCGGGGAGCGGCAGGGTCTGCCCTTGCCTGTCTGGGTCCCGCTGCTGTTGGGCTTGGCAGCAAACCTGTTTTGTCCTCCCTCCCTTCAGGCTGAGGACTGGCTCTCGCTCGCGGGCTGCCTGCCGACCTCTGCGGGGGTCACAGACCCGGTTAAGACCCGTGGCACCTTGTGTCTCGTCAGCTGAAAATGAAGACTGTTTTAATGGTCGCGGAGAAGCCTTCTCTGGCTCAGTCCATCGCCAAGATCCTCTCAAGGGGTAGGAAAAAAAGCGTTTTGGTTCAGTCCTTCCGCGTGTTGCTCTGCCCGTGGCAGAGTGGAAGGGCTCTGGAATGCACAGCCCGACTGAGGAGATACACGTTAGTTGCATAGAGGCAAATTGCGTGTCACGAAGGTTACCAGGTTTTGCCGTAGTTGAGGCTGAAAAACACCCTGGTCCGTTCCGTGGTTGTCTTGGGGCAGCTGCCACCTGGGGATGGTGGCTTAGGACAGGTTGCGGTTTATAAACAGCAGGGTGGCCCTTTACATTGTTTGTTTTTATGTGTTTTATATGCCTATTCAAGAAGAAAGGAATCTGGGTTTGGTATTTTATGTAGCTGGAGTGAGCGTTGGTGCATATGGTTTCTTGAAAGTGCTAATTGAGTAGCGAGTTGCTGTTCTGAAATTTTTGAAGCGGTAGTAAATATCTTATAAATCACGTGGAAAATTGAGTTGGTTGTAACTGGACTGATCTAGAAAACTAGCTGTATTTTTGAAAGGATTTCTTGGTGGGAGGGAGAGGATGGAGGAGATAGTGAATAGTCTCAATTGAAAATGAAATACACTTTAAAAAAGGTCTAAAGTGATAATTAACCAAAACAAAAACTTGATCAATGAGTAGAATTTTGTGATCAGGAAGACCCCAGCTGTAAGATCTAAAAAAAGGGAGATGTCATTTCACACGAAATAACTTATTCCAATACTTTTTTTTATCCTGTTGATATTGATGATCTTATTTTCACAGGAAACATGTCCTCTCGCAAGGGACTGAATGGTGCGTGCTCTGTGCATGAGTACACTGGATCGTTCATAGGACAGAGTGCCCATTTCAAGATGACGTCTGTGTGTGGTCATGTTATGACTTTGGATTTCATAGGTATTTGTTCATAAAATGTTTTAACTGGCATTGGTTGTGAAACTGTGAAGGACTTCTAATAGGAAAGTATTCCTTGTGTAAATAATTCAGGAAGAATGTTAGAACTAGGTAGGAAAGGAGGATGAAAAGATCACTTGTGGTCAGCAGTTCTTGATTTTTGTTTCTAGTTCTTTGTCTGGCCTCTTGCATGACCATATGCCACGTCTGTTTTCTGTGCATGAATTATGTCCCTGGAAAATGAGGGGAGATGAGGCTCCATTTGCTAGCCTGTAAAAGTGTTTTGGTGCTTTGGATGAAGGGCGATTAAGGAAACCAGAGTCCAAAGGGATGTTCTCAAAAGCATTGTAGCGTATTACTGCAAAATAGAGACACGGTAAGGATCACGCGCGGGGAGTCCTGTCACTGACTTGCTTTGAAGTGTGGGACTAGTCACGTGACTACTGTATTTCCTCTCATGGTAACAACCTCACAAGTTTTATGAAGACTAGATTTTGAATTACTTACGCAGTGCTTTGAAGAGGGACGGTCTAAGGTAGCTGCTGAGCAGTATTGCTAACAGGTACTTCAGAAAAATGGAAATGAACAAATGGGTTGATATGAGAAGGTGACAGAGGGTGTTCCGTGGCGTTCCAGGGCTGAGACATCACTGGCCATAGCTAATGAACAGTAAAACAGAGTGCAATGTGCACATTATGTGTGCGCTGTGAAAACATGGAAAAGTAGCTCCCTCCCCTTCACGTGATCAACTAATTGTACAAACACAAGGTGTTTCAATAGCTCATGTTAAAATTTCTGAGAGGTGCGTAGTATTTTTTTTTTCCTTTATTAGTTTTAAACTGATAGCTGCAAATCACATAATGCTAAGGGGTCCTTTGAGGCATAGTAAAGCAAGATGTGTTAGAGTAGAAAGGTTTCAGGCACAAATCTTGAAAGCCAAGTCTTTTCCAAAGTAATGTTTGCTGTTGGTTGGTTATTGGGTTTTTTTCATGGATATTTAGAGCTCTACTTAATATACTCCTGCTTTTCAGGAAAATATAACAGCTGGGATAAAGTGGATCCAGCAGAACTTTTTAGCAAAGCTCCCACAGAAAAGAAAGAAGCTAATCCCAAACTGACCATGGTGAAGTTTTTACAGGTATTCTTTCTTACGAGATTTATTTGAGAGATACGTTTTTTTCCCTTGGCATTCTATTTCTTCTTCTCTCTTCAGCCACTCTTTAATTACCTGCAGACTTCTGGTCACTTCTGCTGTAGTCTTCCAATTGTTTTTGTACCAAATAAATTATCTCTATTACTTTAAAACAGAAACAAAGTATACAGTTAGGGAGGAGATAGGTCTTCTTTTGAGTTGCTAAAGAACTGTGCTTATTTCTCTCTCAGGTGGAGGGAAGAGGCTGTGATTGTATTGTCTTGTGGTTGGATTGTGATAAGGAAGGAGAAAACATCTGTTTTGAAGTAAGATTTCCATTTTTAAGACTTATGGTACAGTAATATTTATCTGTGACATACAACGCTGTCGGCATATTGTTTTATGGATATACAGTAAAATTCAAACTAAGTTGAATCACCTTTTAAAGGCATGGAGGGCCTTGGTGGAAAAACTGATGTGCTTTTGAATTCTCTTGTTAACATGTCAGTTAAAGAGTGTAAATCAATTTCATAGCTGTTGCTCATCTGAGATGAACAATAAGGTCTCTTAAATGTTTGAACATTACAGTGCTTTAAGAATTGGTCCGTATTTCACAGCTGGAGTAGTTATTTTGTTGTCCTTACAAAACTCGATCATCTCTATTAGCTTTTGTTCACTAAGCAGTTAGACTCTTCTGGGCGTAGAGGCCCCTTTTAAGCGTAGGCTTACTGCAGGAATGTGGACTTTGCACGTGAAAGGTATAGATCTAAAACTTTGGTGTGCAAAGAGTACGTTTTTGTTTAAGATGACATCAAGTAATTGTTTTAAGTTCTTTAAATACACTGTATCATAACTAGTCCCTGTCAATACATAAACCTAGACAGAAGCTGGTACATACTCACCAAAAGGTTCTGCAGCTGCGTTGGTGAATTTCTTTGCACTTAGCTAAGAATAGTGTTTCACTTCCAGCAGTTGCTGTTTAATAAATAAATCCTTCAGTTTTGCTAATTCTTAATACACTTCTGAGTGGACAGACAAATACTGCTCTTGCTTATCAGTTAGTGTATTGTCATGGCATCTTACTGAATGAAGAAAGTAGTTACATATCAGCAAATACTATGTGGGGAGTAGTGTGGTTTTTTTCTTTAGAGAGAAAAACTGACTTAAGCCCTTACCTTTCGGTTACTCTTAAAATATGCTTCTGATCTTCATTAGGTTCTTGATGCTGTTCTTCCTGTTATGAACAAACCTCGTAGCACCGAAAGGACGATTTATAGAGCTAAATTCAGTTCTATTACTGACACAGACATCTGCAATGCCATGAATCACTTGGGAGAACCCAATCGCAATGAAGCCCTTTCAGTGGATGCCCGCCAGGAGCTGGATCTTAGAATTGGCTGTGCGTTTACAAGGTGACAGCATAGATTAGAGACGGATTTATGAAAGGTTCAGGAATACTGCTCTGTCCACAAAATATGCCTCAGAACTCTAGTGGCTAATTCTGATCGGCAGCAAACTAAACAATTTTATGCACAGACAAATAAAAAGAAATAAAAAATTGTGCTATGGCTTTAACCGAGCTAGGTGAAGTACTACTGACAGCTAGTGTACGTTCTTATTTTATCTCACACATTTCTTTGTGAATAAACAGGATTCTGAGGCAAAGTAATTACGACTTAATTTGCTTTAAGAGACAGTATTTCTCAGAATGCTCCTTCCCTAATGGCCAAATGGTTTAATAGATTACTCGTATTCATGTGTTTGAGTTAAAGAAAAGTTTTGCTTTTCATGGGAATGAGGATATTAATGTACTTGTTCCTTGCTCTTTTTTTCCCTCTCGTAGGTTTCAGACTAAATACTTTCAGGGGAAATATGGGAATTTAGACAGCTCCCTCATCTCCTTTGGGCCATGTCAGACCCCAACACTTGGATTCTGTGTTGAAAGGCATGACAAAATCCAGTCATTTAAGCCTGAGACTTACTGGGTGCTGCAAGCTAAAGTAAGTTTTACAATGCTTGTTTGTATATGAGGAACATATATTCTTACCAAAGAAATGCACTTATATTTTCATTTTGTTCATTCATAAATTTGTAGCTGTTGACAAGAATTCACAATGCCTACAGTTTTCTCATGTGTTCTCGTTCAGTTCGCATGTATGTCAGCACACTCTGTAGAACAGATTCCAGGATGTCAGTTTTGTATTAAAGTGGTTATTGTTTGCCGCTTATAAGAATTCTGCAGTGCTAACCATCTAAGCTTAGACTCAGCCAAAAAGACTACTTAAAATGGTTTGCTTTTGTTCCCTGGTGTCCTTGGACTTATTGTGTTGTTAATTTGAATCCAGGAGTTAATTAGGCTGCCAACAAACATTGGCATTGCTCAGTATTGGAATTTTAAAGCAAATAAAATGCTCATTGTGTTAATTGGCAGTTGAGTCCTCTGAATACTTTGGCAGCTTATAGCAGTTTTATAGCCTTGCTGCTGTCTGAGCTCTGAGAGCAAACCAACATGGTTTTACTGCTTGTGATCACAAGGATTTTTTAAACAAATATGGGGTAGATGGTAAAAAGTTGCCATTTTTAGATTTAAAAAAAAAAATAATCTGGTGCCTATTGTCATCTGTTTTCTGATGCATCTCATGTGTGTTGTGCTAGAAATACTTGGTGTTTTCAGAGAGTTTTGTGCTCTCGTATTGGTTGCTTCATATTTATTTTTGTATATGGGACTTTACAGTTTAATATAAATGATTAATTTTGCTAAATCAAAATGGTAAACTTTGAATTTCTGCCCATATCAGCCTTTACTGTTCCCAGCATGAAAAATAAGAATAGTATTTCAGTTAGCTGCAGGAATAATTCCAGTCATTCCCCTGACCTCAGAACTCAAAAGTACTCCATCTTTCTCAAAAGCTCCTGTGAAAACAAGTACAGCTGCAGGGTTGAAGCACTTGTGTCCCAGCACAGGTAGTAGTAGGGTTTGTGTGCTGGGTTATTGTTGAAAATGTGCATCCTCACACTTCTAGTAACAGAGTCGGTGGGATTGTTTTTTTGGTGTGTGTCCACTAGGTGAACCCTGAAAAAGAAAGTTCTCTCACTTTGGATTGGGATAGAGTGAGGGTGTTTGATCGTGAGATTGCTCAAATGTTCCTGAATATAACAAAGATGGCAAAAGAAGCAAAGGTAGGAATATTTACTAAATGTCAGTAGAGCCACATTTCATATAAAGGAAATAGCATTTAATATCTCATTTGCTGCATATTGTTTTTTTATTAAAGAAGGATTTAGAGTATCTGTGACTTGGTTTTTCCTCCATTCAACTTTATGTAAATGAGAATAAAAAGCAAGAGATTTTTTCATTGTAGTTCATATTATGCTACTGTGGTCATCTCAGCAGAAGCCCCTTCTTAATATTGACTTTGGAAATGATTGTCACTCACGATAGAAGTCTTCATTACTAAACCTGCTAAGAAATCCTGTTTAGATCTCCAAGCAGACCTCTTATTTCCCATGAGACATTGTATAAATCAGAATTTAATTACTTATATGGCAATATTCCTGCAGTTAAATTTTTAATCGTGTGTATGGTACAGTCTTTATAGACAATTAACTTCTAATTCTGCTCTGTTCAATACTTGTTTGACAGTATGTTCGGATTTAAGTGCTTACAGCCATCAAGGTCCAAAGACTGCATGAAGCTTTTAAAAATCTAGATCCTTATAGTTAGGACCATTGCTTGGAATAAGCACTAAATCCTTGTATCACTGAAACTACGTGCTGCTGAGGTAAATGGGAAGTAAAGAGAGCAATAAGCTACCTTGCTGCATTCCCAGTTACAGGCCTGATCTGGTCCATAGCACAAAGGAACCTTAGGACTATAACTTTAGAATTTGGTAAAATTATCTCCAGTCAGATTTCCTAATGTAAAAATATATCGGTGGTTACTGTTTTAAGAAAACGAAACAGGTATGACAAGAATAGGTAATGTTAGGTATGCCACATGTTCATAGGCATGGTGGAAATTATATGTTTACCAGTTACCAAACTTCAAAACTTTTACTGGGAAAATGCTATTTTCTAGGTAGAATCTGTGAGTAAAAAAGAGAAGGTGAAGCAGAGACCACTGGCTCTGAACACGGTAGAAATGCTACGAGTGGCCAGTGCTGCTTTAGGTATGTGTAAAAGTTCAGATTTTCACACTGTTTTAAAGCAAAATATTTTGGCTTCTCCGATGAAATAATCAAGGACGTATCAAATATAGTTTGATACCCTCATCTCTATATAATACATCATTTTGGGGGAAGGATCAAATTTAGAAAGCCTGTAAAAAGAGAAATGTTGGGTAAGATCAAGGTGACAAAAGTCTTATGGAAAGGACGAGCCATGATTTATTTGAGTGCTTTGACAAGGTATACTTCCAGATACAGCAAACAAATCATCATCACAGTGATGTGTAGGTGATTTTTGTTTTCTCTTATCCCATTTTAGGAATGGGTCCACAACATGCCATGCAAATAGCAGAGCGTCTTTATACTCAGGGTTATATTAGCTACCCTCGAACAGAAACTACTCATTATCCAGAAAATTTTGACTTGAAAGGATGTTTGAGACAACAAGCCAATAATCCTTATTGGGCAGAAACTGTGAGTACATGAAGTAATACCTCTACTGCTTAACAGATCATTCTTTAGTCTGTGTTTTAGAATGTATCTCACTTGGTATATTGTGACCTATAGGTCTTTAGAATCAGTAAATATCTGTAATTGCTTTTATTTATGGATGTTGTATTGTTATGGATTTGATCTGAGAAGCTTCTGAACCTGCTAAGAGAGACCTGTTACGCGCTTCAGCCAGCCTGTTTTCTCTCTCTTCCTTCACCAGGTAAAAGCATTGCTGTCAGAAGGCATTAATCGTCCAAGGAAAGGCCACGATGCAGGAGACCATCCTCCCATCACACCAATGAGAGCGGCAACAGAAGCAGAATTAGGTATAGGCAAATTCAGTAGTGGTGGAACACTATGTGAGGAAAGTAGTTCCTTGAGGTACAGGAGCCAGTCTGAAGATCCCCAAGTTTCAACTGAAAATACAATTTTTTGAATGGCAGGAAGTAGAGAGAGAACAGACTTTATCCTAACTTAAACTTCTGGTGACGGCGAAGTTCAGAGCTGGTCTGCTATTCAGTAATTGTTCCTAGGGACCATAGTACTGCTAAGAAAAAGGAATAGCCAACTTAATGCCTACTTTCTAGGAGGAATTTGCAACAGAATAAGAACTTCCAAGTATTGAAATGACTCTGTTTTTGTGCTTGAAAGTCAAACTTCAGTTGTATTTTAATTTAGTCTCTATGGTTTGGGGTTTTTATGTTAAAATTAATGTTTAAGTTTCGTATGCTGTTATCCCTCAAAAAGGGATTTTAAGGTTATAAGAAACTGTAGTGAATGTATTGTATTGTTTCTTAAGAATAGCTAAGGTGGTTGTAGAAAATTGATAACTTGATTTTTGTGAATCAGTGAAATAATCTCTGATAGAAAAACAAGTGCTTTAAAATTTTACGTAATTGTATAGGATACTGAATGGCCATATAAAATTTTTTTCTTTATATACACAGTAAGATGAAATATGCAAAGCACAGGACTAAGACTTAGAAGTTGTTCGTAGCAGTGTAACCTTTTGACTAGTCCATTTCCTACCTGTAGATTGTGAATAAGGAAACTTTGCTTGGAAATTTAACCTACGTTAGCGTTAATAAGTAGTATTTTAGAGCGATCTCTTGCAGTACTTCAAGCTGCCCAGTGTGGCAGTTGCTACTAGAATCCCATTTTAGGATTTAGATTAGGATGCGGTCTCCAGTGGTACGAAGAAGAAGAACGTTTTATTTCTGTTCATATGTCTTCTTTTTTTATTTTATTTTTTAAGGAAAAAAGAAAAGGTTTTCTGCTTTATCCTCTCATTCAGACATGTTGCAACATTGGGAAATGGGATGGCTAAATTGGCAGTCCTTCTCCTAGAGCGTCTGCACGCAGCTCGTGTTTGCATGATGTGGTGATTCTATAGGCAGGGAAATTTTAAGGGGGAGACTGGATGGACTTCTGAATCTTGCTTTTTTCCACGCACCAGTTTTTCCCGTGATACCTGTGGAAATCTGGTACCTTTTAGTGCAGATCTACTGTAGAGCTGCAGGACTTGGGTTTTGTGGGTAAGATGTTGTTTATCCTCAGGTGGAGATGGATGGCGACTGTATGAGTATATAACTAGGCATTTCATCGCCACCGTCAGCGCTGATTGCAAGTACCTACAAACCACCATTTCTTTCAGTATTGGCCCTGAACGTTTTACTTGTATTGGAAAAGTGGTAACTTCACCAGGTAAGACTAACCACAGAGTAACTAGTTATCTACAGGTATTTTTTTTCCCCATTAATACATTGAATGGATATAAAAGGGAAGTGTTGGGGACAAATACCATTTTGAAGACTTTTGAGCTATCAAGACCAATAACCAAATCTTTGTCTTCATTTCCATACTTCAGTTACAGTAAAAAAGTCTTTTTTTTCATGTAGTAGTCTCAAAGATTTAATGCCGCATTTGCTAGTGTGATGACCAGTCTTTTTAAAGAGAGCAAATGCCTTTTGAAGGTTAAATTACACAAAGGCAGGTTTTTTTTCTTGGGCCTCTGTATAAAGAATGTAGCGCCACCATTGAGATTTCTATGGTAAGCTGGCCCAATAGTCCTTGTTACATTAATATGACTTACTATTTGTATTTCCTTTTTAAGAAACTTTTCCCACGCGTTCTGGCACTGTGTTTTCCTTCAAGGAAAGCTTTCTAAACTTTTTCATGTATCAACCTGACTCAAGTCGTGCACAAAATGTAGTGGGAGATAGCATCTTGTGCCACTGTACTGCCTCAGACGTTTTCTGCACGGTATAGCAGGCAGCCTCTTAACTTTGGTCTGTATGATGTGGCCCATGTTAAAATTAGAAATGTATACCTTGGCCTTTTGACAGCTGTGAAGATGAGCTCTCATTATTTTTGTTTGTTTCTTTACTTCCAGGGTTCACAGACATTATGCCGTGGCACAGCATCCCATTAGAAGAGAGCCTTCCCCACTGTGAGAAAGGAGATCTTTTTCCAGTTGGTGAAATAAAATTGCTGGAAAAGCAAACCAGTCCTCCTGATTACCTGACAGAAGCAGAACTTATCACTCTGATGGAAAAGCATGGCATTGGTAGGAACTTGCTTAACTTACATTATCCCGTAATACAGCCACCAAGAGTGCAAAGAGTCTGAATCGCTCCTCTGAACAATCTCTGTCGGTAATGACCTTTCAATATTCATTTGAATAGGTGCAGTAATGATCTCTTTTTCCCTTTCAAACCACAGTGTCTGTAGCACCTCTTAGCAGGTGGTAGATTGTCTCTTCCCTGACATTCCTTTCCCTTTCTTATCCTTATGCCTGGTTTCTGGCCAAAGCAGTATCCTCTCGTAACGCGTCCTTGTCACTTCTGTGTCAGAAAGAGAGGATGTTGTACGGAAGAATGCACCTCCTCGTTCTTAGGAATGATTTCCTGTCTTTGCAGCTTGCATCAGCTTTGCTGGCTCCAGTAGTCCTTATATATCTTATTATACAATTACCACAATAACACTTTTTAAAAAAAAAAAAAGTAACTTGTTTCCTTTGATGCATTGTCATAAATTTGTCCATTTAAAACAAACATAGTCTCTTACTTCGGTGTGTTTTTCCAGAATAAGTGATTGTAAGAATAAGTGACTTCCTAATAGTAATTCCTTGGAAGAGATGAAAGAATTAAGGTTAAAACATATGTTTCAGTCTTCTCAGACCTGCAAAGGACACGAGAGTTATGAGAGAGAGGTTATCCACTGGAAGCTGGGTAACAGTAAAAAGGTATCTGCATTTTAAGCGGTCTCAGGAGCACTATAATTTAATATAGAACCAGAGAAGTCAGAAATGAATAATTTGATGGAAACTTTGTTTTGCTCAGGATGGATATATTGTTTTCCTTTGTGTGGCAGGAACTGACGCAAGTATTCCAGTCCACATTAACAATATTTGCCAGCGAAACTATGTCACAGTGGAGAGTGGTCGGAGACTAAAGCCTACAAACCTTGGCATCGTCCTGGTTCATGGTTATTACAAAATAGGTCAGTTAAATGTTTTTTCCCTTTCCATCCGCTTACCCTTTTTTGCCTTCAGTATGGGGCTGTTGTCACCACTGTCTGAAATAATGCATCTAGGAAAGTATCCCTAATTCCAAAGACTACAGTAATTAAAACTTGTTTGTTCATTTTGATATCAGTTTAGGAATGGACGGTTTCCTACCCCGATTTCTTGATCCTTCATTGTTGCTTCTCTGTTGCTGTTGTCTCTCTTGTTCTGTTAGATGCAGAATTGGTTCTTCCTACAATCCGCAGTGCTGTAGAGAAGCAACTCAACTTAATAGCTCTGGGTAAAGCGAATTATCACCAGGTCCTGGAGCACACCCTTGACATTTTCAAAAGAAAATTTCACTATTTTGTGGATTCTATTGCAGGTAAAACTTCTTACATGTTGAGTTCCCCACAATTACTTAATTGTTGCAAAGATTCTAGTAGAAAATACTTGCATATTAGGTTCCTTTCAGAGGTTTAGGCTTACTGGAAAGTTGTGTTCCACGACTGGGAGTTTCCAGTCAAATTAAGTTGCTCTCCAAAAGGAAATGGGCTGAATCATGGCTCCAAAACTCGACCTCAGATTGATTTTGTGGCTGTGTAGTGGTGAGTTTTCAAAAACTTCAGACTAGCTGAAGGACTTACTCTTGGGTGTTTGTGCATGCTCACTGCAAAACGCTGTGTATTTAAAAAGTCTTCCTAAACAAGGAAGAGCATTGGGAATAAAATATTTTTGTTTTCACCTACTTCTTCACAGGTCCTGTAGATGATTTTCTGCAAGATTTCCTTTTAAGAACTAGAATTCTAACACAGATGTGATTCTCTCTTTCACAGGTATGGATGAGCTGATGGAAGTGTCTTTTTCACCCTTAGCTGCCACGGGTAAACCTCTTTCCCGCTGTGGCAAATGCCATCGCTTCATGAAGTATATTCAGGTAAGTTCGCCTTATACTTGGAACTTAAATTTCACTTTCAGGGGGGACATTGAATAGAAACCCCTTTTCCATTGCTGAATTTGGTTCATTCAAATGTGGTTGTCCAGAGTCCATTTTTAAAACAAAGACCCTGATGGAGTTTTTCCATGGGGAGCAAACCAGAGAGCAGCCACAGTCGGATTTCCTGTAGGTTTTGAAACCCTGTTGACACTACAGTTTTTCTGGAGATTTGTGTTTTATTTCCAGGCCAAACCAAGTCGTCTGCACTGCTCTCACTGTGATGACACCTACAGTCTCCCACAGAATGGTACCATTAAACTCTACAAAGAGTTGCGTTGCCCCCTGGATGACTTTGAGCTGGTGCTGTGGTCGTCTGGATCCAGAGGCAAGAGCTACCCGCTCTGTCCCTACTGTTACAACCATCCTCCCTTCAGGGACATGAAAAAAGGTAGGAATTCTGCAAATGTGCAGGGATCAACCTCACTTGAAATAAATTAGGTGCAGTCTATACAGTGTGCTTTTTAGTAGTTTTTAATTAGCGTTGCTTAGTATAAAGTGCTGTTCAAATTAGATTACAGATACCTGAAATTCACATTAAACTCTCTGACTAAAATTTGTTAGTTAACTCATTTCTGAATCCTTTTTTTTTTTCTTTATAAATGAAGAATTTAATTTACATGCATGTACAGTAGGTGACCTTCCTAACACTCAGTATGCAGTGAAAGACCCTGAGATTCTGGCACGTTGCACATTGACGTATGCTTGGTATGGATAGTGCTGTAAATGAAGACCAGGTCTTGAGAGTGTTTTGATACTGAGATAGATGGTGTGAAAAGCTGTCGAAGGATATAAGAAGGGGTAAAAGTTGCATTTAGTTTGGTAACTGTGAGACCAAAACTTACTCAGAGCTTCAAAGCACTACTTTATCAGGAGCTTTTTGGCATCTTTTTATTTATACACTGTCTTGTACTAACAGTGTATAGTGCAAGCATAAAATAGCAGTAAGTTAGGAACCATACATTTAATTGAAAACACAATTGGGTTTCATCTCTAATGTGTCCAAACTGCCTGTACTGTACAGTGGCAGTATCTGGCAATTCTGAAAGCCATTACAGAAAAATTTTTGAGCAAGGGATTATTCTGACTCTGTGAAAAGGCAAGTTAGCACTTGGGGAACGGTTCCATTCTCTAGTGATTTAGAAAACCTATAATATACTCATCTGTCTGCGAATTCTGTGTCTCACTTCCTCCAAACTGGGTAGTGACATAAAGGGTTCCTCGTGGTATGGTTTTGCTCTTCTTCCACCAGGAATGGGCTGTAATGAATGCACGCACCCCACGTGTCAGCATTCTCTTAGCATGCTTGGAATCGGGCAGTGCGTCGAATGTGAGAATGGGGTTCTGGTGCTGGACTCCACGTCGGGTCCCAAGTGGAAGATGGCATGCAACAAATGCAACGTGATTGTGCACTTCTTTGAGAATGCCCACAAAGTCCGAGTGTCGCCGGAGACCTGCGACTTGTGTGATGCAGCCCTTGTGGACGTCGATTTTAACAAAGCCAAATCTCCTCTGCCTGGTGACGAGACCCAGCATTCAGGCTGCGTGTTTTGTGACCCTGTGTTTCAAGATCTGGTGGAGCTGAAGCACGCAGCCATGAGGCACCCCATGCACCGCGGGGGGCAAGGGAAAAGGCAAGGCCGAGGAAGAGGTAAAGGCCGGAGGCCTGGAGGAAGACTCAATCCAAAGAAACCCAAGGACAAAATGGCAGCTCTGGCTGCTTACTTTGTATAATGGCCACACAACAGAAAAATAAACTTCTTATAAAAACTTGTTTCCCTTTAAGTTCATTTTTAAGTATTTTTGATCTTCACTGCTTTCCTGTTCTTAGACATGTTAAAGACAGTAGATTGTTGTATGCCTTGACTTAATCAGAAAACAAATTCTTCTGGATGATCAGTTGATAACTGAGTAAGCCGTTAAGCTTTTAATTGGCTGATAGAAATTAAATTCCCCTCTTCTGGCATTTCTGGGGCCTTTCTTAGCAATGCAAGTGCCAGGACTATAAGAGATAATTAAGATCAGTGTTACACTGCTGTAGTCCTTAGGTGTGGAGTGAGACTTGTTTCATCTGGCTTTGAATCTTGAAAAATAATGGTTCGTAGCTGTCAAATTTTTAAATTACACCTGCAATCGCAAGAGCACTACTCCTAATCCATCACTCTGCTGCATAAGAGAATAATGCCAAGAGAGGTACAAAATGGAAATGATAAATGTGAAGGGGAATATCTGCCTTCAGCAGCGATTTCCAAATGACGGTCTGTGCAGCCAAGTCGGTATCTTTTGGTCGATGGGCCCAGTTAAGTAGGACCTGCTCCTGCTGCTGGAGGACAGAAAACCCGTGCTCTTCCTCGGTGCTGACACAGCTGATCACACCCCATCCCATAGTTTGTGCTGTCACTTCCCCACGTTGTCGTTTCGGTGTTGGTTAGTTGTATTGTTAAAAGGAGGGCGTCCTCGTGTTTTTGTGTGGAGCTGTGTCTAATCACTGGGTGCCACGTTACCAAGTCTAATTGTACAAATATGTTAATACTCTCTCCCTTCCTTCCATGTGCACGTAGCTGATTGTGTCTGGTCAGGTGTGTCTGTGTCGTCTGTACCCCAAGCAGTTCCAGCGCCGGCCGGGCTCCGAGGGGGGGATGCTGCTGCAGGTTTGGTTGGTGGAACGGCTCCGGCGTTCGGATGCAGCATAGGCAGAGGGCAGCTTGGCACATCGCTTGCTGGCAGCGGGAGGGCGAGGCGAGTCCTTGCAGGAGGTAATGTACAACTCTGCTGTTTTAATTGGCAGCGTGTGCGTTTCTGAGCAAGAGAAGGCGGGCAAAGCTCCACAGCCCTGAGCCTGTTCCTCTGATCAGATGTTTATATAGTCACAGCTCAAACATGAACCGTGTTTTAACAGTATTGCTTAAAAGGCCCAGCCATAGGTAGGACATTTTTTTGCTAGTTCTTGTTTGGTTTTTTCCTACCTATCAAATGTTCTTTCTGGTAAAACAATCCGTCTTTGCGTCGCCCCCGGCCTGCCGTGAGGGGCTGCTCCCCGGCTGTTGGAGACCCTCCTGCTGCGGCGGCCGAGACACCGCCCGCAGCGCAAGCTGCCACGGCTGTCGGGGTGCTGGTGCGGGGGGGTTGTGCGAGCCCCCTCCCACCCCGCGGCCTGCTCTGGGGCCGCGGGACGGCTCGGACAGGCCCGAGGGCCGGGCCGCGCTCCGCCGCCGCGTCACGGGGCAGGGGCTCCCCGGGGGAGCGCCGCCCGCCCTCCGAGCACGGCTCGTCCCCCGCCGGCCGCGGACGGGGAACCGGCGGCGCCCCCGGGCCGCGGGGGCCGATGGGGAGGTCCCGCCCCGCCCCTCCGACCACGTGACCGCCCCGCCCCGGGCATCGCTGCTGGCCACGCCCCTCCCGTCCCGCTCCCGGCGCGGCGCCGGGCAGCGCGCGAGCGCGGCGCCACCATGGCGCTGGAGGCGGAGGCGGCCGCTGCCGCCCTGAGCTCGTTCCTGCGGGACTTCCCCGCTCCGCTGGGCCCGGCGGAGCCGCTGCCCTGGGGCGCGGCGGGGAGCGGCGCCCTGAGCAAGGCCGAGGTGCCGGGCGCGCTGGCCGAGCGGGCCAGGAGCCTCCTGGGCGGCAGGTGAGGGCCCGGGGCGGGCGGCTGAGGGGCCCGGGGCGGGCGGCGCCTCCTGAGGAGACAGCGAGGCCTGCGGCGGGGTCCGCCAGACCTCGCTTAGGGAACGCTTGATTACGTTTTTAATTATGGTTTCCCCCTTCTTAATTGTCGTGAATATTCTCGTGAAAGCTGGGCTGTTAATTGCGTGGTTCTGTCACAGGCCTCCTGCCGAGACCTGCGCCTTTATCGTGATGTTTGTGTGCTCTCAGAAATACCTCTGTCCCGCTCTCGGTGCACGAGAGATTAAATTACAGCCCCGCAATTAGCGTGACAGGCCGATTCGTGAGGTGAAGTGCCGGTAGCTGCATCCCGGGCCCCGCGGAGTCCGCCCGGGGCTGGGGCCGGTGGGTGCCGCGGTGGCCGGTGGCCGCCCGCCGCGCCGCAGTCGCCCTGGCGAGCAGGACGGGCTCCCGCGGGTTGCTCGGGCTGGCGTTGGCTCAGACGGTAGGAGCGGAGTCGCAGCGCGGCTGGAGAGCCCAGCTTTCCTCTCGGCCGTGCTTCTGTCACCCCGTCCCGGGAGAGGCATCTTACAGCCTCCGTCCGCGTCAGCTTAGACTTCTAACACCGCTAAGAATTTGCGTTCATTTTACCACTTTTGGCAACGTAGCGCTTCACCAGTAATAACTTCTCTTGCTTTACCCTCTTCTGGTGCTCTTTGTTCTGCTCCCCGAAGCGTGTCAGGTAGGGACGGCTTGTTCTGGGCTTTACAAAGTTCCTACCACGGTCTGCTTCCTTAAAATGTGTGTTGAGAGTCAAGAACAGGGATTGTGGATGGTCTAAAACCACACAAAAATAAAAGTTTAAGTGGAGAGTTGACTTTGTGCTGTGGTACTGGGGATAAGTAGTGAAGACGGGGAGTTAAGGAGACTGGCTCCGTTGAGGTATGCTGAATGTTACCGGGTTACTAGAGGGATTTGATAAAGAGATAGAAAACAGGGTTTGAATTACTTGTCTCTAGCTACTATCTGGTGAGTTTATGAACACTGAATAGATTTTTGTTGTTGTTGAAAGTCTATAGGTGATTTTCAGGTACTTAGATTGCCTTAAAAAAATCAATTTATTTCTGTGCATTATATTACTTAGATGTTCCTGGACATAATACCATTCAGTTAAATGGTGTGCCTAAACTTAAAGACGAGAAACGCAGACAAAAAAAAAATTAGTTTTTTAGGCTGTAGTTGAAAAAGACACAGTTGATCATTGCATTACTTAGTTGGGCTTTGACTAAATCGCTCAGGAACAAAACACAGCTGTTGCACTGCTAAAAGAGATTGCAAATTCATTGCGCGCAATCAGTCTTTGAACTCGTCAGAGCAAGAGTGGTTCTGGGTGAGCGCTGCAAAGAACAGAGTAATGTCAGTCTTGATCAAATGCTTATCAGATGGGAACCCATCTGCCACGTGGGCCAGGCTGCTGTTCTCTAAAATTGTTTTAGGGAGCAAGGTATGACGCCATAGAGATACCAGGTAGATTCTTCAAACTGGAGTGATGTTTGAAACCACGTTTCTGAGTAGCATATCTGCTAACATTCTGTTGTTCTCTAATGGGCATATTAACAAGTGGAAGCACAAAGAGTGCTGCTTTTGCAATGCTTTCATCTCACCTGTCACTTCTGGTGTTTACACAGAAAGGAGCCTGCCCTGTCAGAAGCTGCATTTTTCACATACCTGCCCTGCAGCCAGTTCTGATTAGACAGCCGGCTTCGTGGAGCAGCTTAATCCTGAGCTGGCAAAAAAAAAAAAAAAAAAAAAGGGGAAAGATAGCTAAAGAAAGCAAAGCAGAATAAAAGTGCAGCAATCTACCTACTTATGCTTTTCACAAAATGTGCTTGCAAAACAGAAATACATAAGGAAAGTGTTTTTACGAGTTCTTGTGGCTGCCTGCGGGCAAAACAGCGAAGCAACACTGTGTGTGAAGTTCTGTGCTTGGGCGTAGTGCAGCATACCCCAAGTGTCAGATGGAGGGATCCCAGCAGACTTACCACTCGGTTTTGGGCTCCTATGACGAAGAGAAACCTCATTTTCAATTGCAAAAAGGCTGCGGTTTCCTGTAGGGTAGGCTAAGTTCGTGCATGCGGAGCAAAAGACTGGTAGAGCCAAAGGCCACGACAGGGATCTATTTTGAAAGCGCAGGCCTCTTCTCATAATCAATTAAGGACCAAAACTAAAGCCTGTGATTGTGTGACTAATTGCCAAACATTGTGCGTTCTTTCCCACTTCCCAGGTTTGCTACTGAAGATCAACTCAAAATGCACTTTCAAAGGTTAAATAAACTTTTCAATTGATCTGAATCCCCCAAATCCTCTACAGAATAGACCAGGGAATGTAAGGTAATAGGAGAAAGAAGGATGCTAAAGGCTTTAAGAAAAGGAACAATAATGGGAGGGATGACACTTACAAGACATGCCAATGTTTGTGTGAAAGTTGTTAAAGATGCAGAAGAGATACCAGATGAGGAAGCGAGTTCGCAAGAGGTCACTGTGATCCAGTGATCTGCTGCTGCAGGCTGTCCCGGGGGCATCTCTAACACACAGGTGGCAGCTCAGTGGACAATGCGCACTATATTCAAATGTTACATGTCAATATAACCGGGTTTAACACCATGAAGATGTTATTGGATGTACCTTGCTGACTTCTGGCATTGATGCTAGTTCTGTATTTCCTCTGTTCGAGACTTCTTTAACACTCCACCATCACAGAATGTATTTTATGTGACGATTAGTGATGATGAAGAGTTTCTCTATAGATCAAAGTGTTATTGGGAATTGAGTTTGGCACACAGTTCTGCAGTTCTGCTTCCTATTTCTGCCTTGTCAGATACTTCATTCACGCCCACACAGATGTCTGGGTTGTGCTTTGGAGGGCCCAAGCCAGAAAAGGTCCGGCAATATCCTTGGCTCGTGAGACAACATATGGTGATGTTTAGCTTGTCCTTCCAGTTGCTTGGAGGCGTAAACCCTTTGTGTCTTTGCAAGGAGAAACATGCTTCCTCCACCACCAGCCAGCATTGCTCTTGCGAGGAGAATGTGGTAAGGAATAACATTAGACCAACAAGGAGCTTCTGAATGCTGTTGCTTCTCTAAGGCTACACACATCTCTTACATGGAAGCAGTTGGGTGTCTCAGCCTAACCCCCTTGAACGCCTTTACTAATCTAAAATGAATTATTTTAACAATTGACTGCAAATGCAGCTATAGCCAAACATTAGCTAAAACAGCCAATCACATTCGCTTCCCAGCAGGATTTGGACTTAAATCGCTAATCCAGTGGAGCTTTGCAGATGCTTCTGCTTTGAATAATTAATTTAAATCAATGGAACTGCCTCCCTTGTATGGAGCTAAATACATAGCTAAAATTCTGAAGAATTGGGGCAAGCTTAAGTGATCTTGTTTCGCAGAATTTTAAGTAACATACACTTTTGGGTAAGAGCTATGCATTCCGACAACGTGTGGAAATGGGTCAATGTGAATGAAGAGTCCATTAGTTACTTCCAAAGCTTAAAAAATTAAGCTGAAATTTGACTAACCTGTACTGAAACAGAACACGAGATGAAGTCAGACCCCCAAGTACAGAAATTTCTCCTTTCCCTTGATAGGAGCCGAAGCTTGTGTGAGCATGCCGTGACATAGCCAAAGAGCAATGTGACATTCCGGCAGCCTTCCTGTTTGAGGGGACTTTACAATGGCAGTTGTGAGACTTTGCTTCCTTTCTGCCCCCTCCCAGACAACTCGCTGTGTTGCATCTCTCCATCGCCGCAGCATCCTGTTTTGTGTCTTTGTGTTTCACTCTGTAGTGCTTACTTACACCCAAGGTGTGGCTCTGGCATCTTTATTTTCAGTATTTCCCTGCTTTTAGAATAGTTAATTCAGCAATTCTGATATTTTGATGTTTTTATGTGATGTAAGCGTGAAGAGGGTGGAAAAAATATCTTGCTTCTGGTTTACCCAGTCTCCTTAAAACTCCCTTTAGTTACTTCCTCTGAGAAAGCGACTAATACCCTGTCTGCCCTGACCTCTGCTTTTAATGAGTCCCCTGAAGCTTACTTCTTTATTCCTAATTTGTACCATTTAGTGTATATTATTGTAATGCAGGAATGCTTCTCATTGCTAAGAACATGTTCACGGTACCAGTGATCCATTCACTTCAGACAAGAAAGTGAATTTCATGTGTGGTTGCCTGCAAACAAACTTCCTAGTGTTCGTGGGACCAGTTGTGGCAGCGACAGCAAGGGTGGGATCAGCAGAGACAGGCTGCTCCTTCAGCAGCACCGCTCTTCTGGCTGGTTTATGATTAATAGTGTTAGAATTGGAAGCCTTGATAAAAACGCACGAGAGGAATGTGGTACTTCTGCTGTTTACTGGTTAATTTAGCAAATGGTTAACAAACCGGCTCTGATAGTTTTTGGTGGTGGTCAGAACGAACCTGTTTTCTGTTGTGAGGGGTTTGTCCCCTGCTGCTTCTGAAGCTGATGGCAGGACAATACACAGCTTGAGAGAAATTATGTGCAGCTTGCACTGCACGCGTGTCTGGATAATAAAGGCTTTGGCAGTTCTGACCTGCCTCCAACAGTACATAGAGGTGTGGCAAACAGTTAATTTTGTGATCAGTAAATTGCTTTTCAGAATACGTTGCTTAATTTAAAACTCCCAGGGAGTTTTCCCCCATTACAAGATACTCTCAATAGTAACTTGGGGAAATAATCACTTTGCCTTTAAAAAGGAAGTGTATGTATAGGGATGCCTGCAATACAAGAGAGAAAAAGCTTGATGAAATGCTGAAAAAAGAGAAGATCTATAACGATGAGGACACTTTTAGGGCTGGCTTGCTGGTGTTTAAATCAGGTTTCTTTGCTTCTGCTCGGAAAACTGAAATTGCCTTTCTCTAGAACTTGCATATTTTGCTCTTGTAACCTGTGTCAAACACCCTTTCTGTTGCTGAGTTGGGCACCAAGATAAGAAATACTTGATTTTGAAACAGGTTGAGGGCTTAATTGAAAAGTGGCATCCGTGGAATTAAGCCTTTCCTGTTCTGCTGTGTGGTTTTTCTTCCTGCTGAGAATGAAATGGAAGTAGCAGGTGACTCTCCATTGCACGTTTTCTGTAAAAGCTGTTTGATGATGGCTGAAGGGCCTGAACCGACGGATTCCAGATTCTAAAGCTGCTGCTTCTGATTGTTTCAGAAGAAAATCTGAAAAAAATTGCTTGATGTAAAGATGGAAACATAAAAGATTGAAATGATGTGTATGGCCTTGTTTATATATTTGTTTTGATTCCATCTTGTTAATCTACTGTAAAGACCTGACATCATTAACACAAGGAACAACTTCCTGTGCATTGCAGGATGTCAGATGTTCTCTCCTCGACAGATATTTGTACTTTTTCGGTCGCCATCACCCTGGGAACTCTGGTTGCTGCTGTAATAAATACCAATGCTTAGAGCCACTTGAGTGGAAACATTCTGTAGTTGATTATAAGAATAAAAAGGGGGGAGGGAAATAAAAGTGGCAGATTGGCGAGAAAATACTGAATACAAGCAGCTTTTGTTCACGAGGAAACTTGTGACCTGCTATTATTTTGGCAGTGTGAGAGGATCTTTCACTTACTAGAGAACTGCTAGCATTTGCAGATCCGCACTAAACCCACTTTGCTGATACAGCGGTAACGTGCTGGAAACGCACACTGAGTCCACGGCGCAAACTTTGCTTTACTGGCAGAGCTGTACTGTATGCGATCTTCTGGTGTGACAGAGCCTGGGTAGCAAACAGTGCAAAAATACATCTTCCCTCCGAAAAAAGCCAGCTGCACTGACTGATGCTAGCAGCTTGTGCTGGCAGATACAGCACCTCTTTGTTCCCCAACATAGGCAGAGATAGATAGATAGATAGATAGATAGATAGATAGATAGATAGATAGATAGATAGATGCCTCCTCTGGAAGGAAAAGAGGGTCGTACCATGGTGCTCTGGCCTACAGCACCACTGCTGCCTTGTTGCCATGACTTTGGTAATAATACCTAGAAAGAACATCATGTAACCTTTTATTTATTTATTTATTTTAATTTGAAAAGTGACAAGTGATCGACAACTTGGCCGATACAGTTAGTAATCTCTTATGCTTCTCTTTATACAGAGATTTCCTGGCAGTACTGTGGGAGACTGGGGGGGCGGCGGTAGGATGTGTATTATTTTCCTTCCAAAAAAAGTAAATAAAAATTCAGAAGCATTTGCATAAGCACTGGGTGTTTGGTGTGTCCTACTGAGGCTTTGTCCCGCTCTCCAGCAGGTTGTGCAGAGCTTGCTTCTCCCTGCTCCCAGCTCAGAGCAGCCGCCGTCCGCACTGCTTCGCTCTCCCGAGGCACAGCCCAACGGCCATCCTCCCTTGTCAAGCCTTGGAAATCAGGGTAGTCATGGTGGAGGCTCTGGACATGATGCGGTGGCCTGACCTTTGGTGCTCTGGATGTCCCCGCCGGTGCCCAGCAAGCCATTTACTAGAGACTTCTGAATACGCCCTCCTAGTTGGGGGGGCGTCTCTGAACTGGTCACTGCAAGTGTGCTGGGGATTTGATCACCCAAATAAAACCAAGAAAGAAGTGACATTACTAGGGTTTCCGCTCCCTGAGGGAATTTGTGCATATTCTGTCTTTTCTTTCTGAAGGCTGGTGTGTAAGGGGTCAGTAGCAGTCCTATGATTGATCAGGCACACGCAAATACACTGTGGCTGTGACAGCGTGACAGCTGGTCTTTTAAAGTGAAATAAAATAGAGAACTAGATTGTATTGCAGAAGAGAAGCAAGGTGAACAAGGAGAGAAGTAAGTTCTGTTCTGCAACTCATGCCAAATTTAAACTATGCAAAATATCATAATTACTTTCTACTTCCGTGTGTAACTTTATTTTGGCCCACGGGTATGTGTATCAACAGAGGCTTTGCATAGCTCCTTCTAACAATAGTGTATGTGTCCAGTGGTCTGGAACCTTTCAAGGAGGAGGATGGCATGCAAATGTAAGTGTGTTCTTTATTAGCAGGAGTATTGCTTTACTCTCTAACTTACCACTTGTATCTATACTCAAGCTTTTAAAATGAGGCTTGTATTTTGCTATAAAGTGGCTGGAGGATATGAACTCCATACCACTGGCTATCTGACTTTAGCTGGTGGTGAACCTACAGTGCCTCATCTGCCCTGTTGCAACATGCATTAATTCTTTTAAAATATTTTTTATTGTGGTCAAAACACACCCTTTTTGTTAGCGAAGAAACAGCCTGTAGCAAAGAAACTCTAAGTCTGTTTACTACTAGCCTGTGTAGGCCGAGGGTAGGTAATTAGTGCTGCGTGTGTCATAGACACGGGGCTGACACGCTTCTCCTAAGACTCTCTGAAGAGAAGGTAACGTCCTTTCCACGTCACACACCCCACCAGCTTCCCTCTTCTTCCCAGCACAGTTGTTTTCCCACTTAGGAAACAGCTACAGTATTTCTTCTGCTTCATAAAGATTAAAGCATGCTGGGTTCCGCCTGTCAGCAGGGTGTCTTGGGCTTCTTTGAAAGGAAGATTTTAACAATAAGTGACATTTTTCTTTGCTTACAGAAAGGGTTTGAAGTCTGTTATGGTAACTGCAGTGGGCTTCTGCTTTTACACTGGTTGCCATAGGTACTGTGCCTGCTTCCAGAGACTCTCTAGCCAAGTGAGACCTTGTAGCTCTCAGCTAAAGGGGCAGTTCTTGCTGCTCTTTAATTATGTATTTTGTTAAGTCCTGAAGTCTGTGATTTAGAGGATGAAATTAGAACCAGGAAACATTTAAACTGAATGGAAGATGCCATTGCCCTGGAGCTCCATTTACCGGAGCTTGAGTGACAAACAGACTTACCAATATGGTAGTACTAGTATTAAGAGTTTATAAAGCAATCAACAAATATGTTCTGTGGGGAAATGAAGTTGAGCTAAATAGGTAGGGTCATTTTTTAGGCTTTTATTTTATCTTTTATCAACATGTCAGATTCAAACTGCTCGGGGGTGTTGTTGCTGGCTGCATAAGAAATAAAATCACAATAAGCAACCATTTTCTTTGTATAGATTTGCAAAACTGTGGAGGGGGAGGAAATGCATAGGAAGCAAAGCTGAATGAAGCATATCCCTACTGAGGAGTCTCTGAATTTCCTTTTTAGGAACTGGGTGGCAACTGGAAAAAGTTGAAGGATGTGACATAATAACGCGTAAGCCTTTTCTTTGTTCCAGGCATCCTGTAAGCAGAGGTTTATGCAGGACTTGTGAATTATAGAACTTAGTGTGTTGCCTTTTGTTTAAGCTTCTTTTTATGGACCGAGTTCAGCAAGTCAGGGTTCTGGAAAGCAGAAGTCTACGAAGTTTAAAATCAAAGCATTAAGCCCTTTTCTGATGCTGAACTGGAAACCCAGCCTAGATTTGAATTTTTTTGCCAGCATAGCAGAGAAATTCTGAAGGTGACTGAAGCTGTGACTCTTGCTATGCATTTAAATGCATAGCTGTTTCACTTAATATTTTTTATCTGTATTCTTGGAGCTGAAACCTCCTTTAGTTAAAGCTTCTGACTTTCAGCCACATCAGCTACACATCTGACATTGTGTGGCTTGTATTTTCATGTTCCTTTTTTTTTCCACCTATGCAAACAAAAACAGGAAGCAGGATTTTTTAGGGGGGTTGCCATATCCGTTTTGGATGTGTTTCTTGCCCGACCTTTTAAAAGGTTGTCTGTTAGCATCAGAGTGATTATAAGCAGGCATTGTTACTTTTAACTTGGGTAGGAAAGGAACTGACTCCCCTAAACATGTTACCCTGGGGGGAAAAAAACCGCCAATTTCTGCCTTTCCTTAACGGGATGTGACTGCAGCTAGCACTGAAAGGACTGCAAACACGCTGCCATCTATTTGAAGTACTGAAATGACTCATTAGAGTAGGCCATCAGCGCTACAGAACGCGTAGCATAAAACAGGCTTCTGTTCGCCGCCTGCTGCCAAGCACAATGCTCTCTGTCTGCTGCCACGGGAGGTACGCGTACACGGCTGCGGGGATGTGACAGGGCCTCTCTTTCAGAAACACAATGGCAAAATGCATTTCAGCTGCTTGTCACTGGGGTCTAAAACCTCACGGTCTTCCCCTCCCAGCACAAAACCAGCCATCTCTTGAACCTCTGCAGAGACCAGTTGCTTCCACCATTTTCTGCTCTGCAGCCAGTCAGTTTTGTGCCGGACTTTCTAAATGTTCCCTGGCAAAGCAAAGTCCTGACCCTGACTTGCTGCACTTGCCTTAACGTGTTATTTGGTTGTATAACTGGATACTTTGTGGGTATCAAACACTCCGTGAACAATGGATAAAATGTGTTTTATGGATGTCCACGCTTATTCTTCATTGTGCTCATAGAAAATGTCTGGAATGTGTGCTATGTACTGTAATTGTTACTGCCTGCCACAGGAATATAGTGAATATAAAGGAGTTATTTTCTAGTAGCCCTATTTTAAAGTTGGATAGGGCTTATTTGTTTACAGATTCAAAAGTACTAAAGCAAGCATGTACTTCCCATAAAGCGTGGAGCTTGCAAAAGCTTGTAGTAAAAAGGAAAGGGTGTGTGTTATTGGCGTTACTGTCTTCTAGATGCTTACCTAAAAGCTTCAGCTGAATCACAAGTTTTGGAGTCTTTTCTTAGCCTGGTCCCCAGTGCCAACCCTGCACCTTCTTCCTGTGTGATTCCTTTGGGGAACTTGCTGTCAGGAGTATCTGGGTGTTAAAGGGCCGTAGGTTAGTACTGCGCATGACTCTTCTTGTGGAGGGAAGGGAAATGGAGTTTTAGCCTTTTTGGAGATTTGTGTGTACTGCAGTGCAGAGATCCTGATACTGTCTGTGGTGAGACAGTTGACTGCAAGCAAGAAATGTTGGGTAGTGAGTAGAAACAAAATGTTTGTGTTCAGAGGCTGGAACTGAAGGTAGCAGTTCCCATCCGAGAGCTCAGGAGAAGGAGGTACCATCTGCGACTGGAGTGTGAGGCAACAGTTTGAAAACATGATTCATATGCTTCTTCCTCTTTGCGTTCTTGAGAAAGCAGTTGTCTAACTGAAGATCTTGCTGAAGATTTGTATGAGTAAATATTGAATATATGGTTTCCTCTGCTAGTTTACTAATGAAGTTGGAATTACTGATTGTGCGTAAGGCTTTCTAATTCTGAGGTCACTAACCATAAAACAGTGAGGTTGCAGCTCAATTTAAACTAACGCAGTCTATTTTGCTTTCCCTTCCTTTTCTTACCAGCAGAGGTGTTTCACCACTTCTTGCAGCATCATTGATCCATGCTGCAGTTGATGAAGTCCTCCAAACAGATTTGACTGAATTTAAGCAGCAAAGTGTGGAAGCAGAGGGAGGAGGAGATGAGGAAAGGTTCACCTGTAAGTATAATTTTTTCCTTCTGTGGTTTTCCCAGAGGCTGTCTGTTGGAAGACTTCAGTGTTTTGAAATGTTTACCAGAATATTTGGTCAGGCTGTTTGGCAAGCAGCAGAGAGCAGAACTTTATTTGCTCCTGCTGGGTATCTGTGGGATGGAAGGTAGCTATGCTAGTTTTGTGGGCAAGATGCAAACGTGGTGTCTGGAGCCCCAGACTGATTGTGTGGGTTGGCTTTCTGGAAAGGGAAGAGAGTTTCTCTTCCCAAAAAGAATTAATGGCTTTGTCCACTGTGATTACTTAACTGAATTAGGTAAGAACGTTTCTTTTCCTCATTGGATAATTTCACTTAAATTGAACTGGTTCAGTTCCTATCTTAAGTTGATAACCTCTTATATGTTTGAAGTGCCCTTTTCTCCTTGGTAGACTGACCTTAGCTAATTGCTTCTGTGTTTTGACATTGGAATCATCACAGTTGCTATTGTGCAGCCATGCTGACACCTTAAATTCATCCAGGTAATCCATCTTGCTCTTGCCTGTTCTTGGGAACTAGATTTTGGGACCTGTGAGCCCTCCACAACCTGAACATCTTGAAACTCCAGGTCTTTCTCTTGGCAAGTTTCTCAGTAGTCTCTGTCTTTATCAATTATTTCTTCTCTTCCCACCCTCCCCTATAAAGATGGGATGCTGAGGGATGAAGAACCTGATGCATGTGTCTTCCGCCTGACGCCTGCATTTTCCCCTGTCTGAGTGAATTGGAGAGAGAACAGACCTTGGTGACTGACTACTGTGTTTGTGCCTTGTGTAACAGATGGTCCTGTTGCATTTACATGCTGAAGTGTTTAACATTAGACTTCACCAAACCTTCCATCTCAATGCCAAGTATTTAAATGGAGCAGGGTGCAGGCACAGTCAAAGACAAAAACGGAGGAGAGATGTCTTAGGCAAACTCGTCTATCCTGTAAGGCGGAATACTCACCCTTCCAATTCCCTGGGAGGCTGGATGGCTCGAAAGGCAGTTCAGTGTGCCCCAGAGGATGTGTCTCCAAGCAGAGCTCTGGTAATGGCCAGGATACGCTTTCCAGAAGCCTATTTCAGTATCCACCTACAAGTCTGAAACAGCAGGAGGGGGAACACATTTAATTAAGTCTTGCTGCACCCTGAATATTTCATCCCTTGCCTTAATGTTTGTAGCCTTCCTATGTCTGGAGAGATTTAGCAAGTTTCCAGCACTTTGGATGGGAAGAATTGACTTTGTATCAGCTCGGCTGGGGTCTAAACAGCATGCCCTGGCCCCCTTTCTCTGGCGCAGGAGAAATGATTCTGAGGTTGGTGTTCACAGGGCATGTGAGGAGCAGCGTGCAGGACATCAGCAAGATGAGCTGGACTGGGCTGGGGCTGGAGCCTTCCCAGCACCTCCGTATAGAACCAGCTTGCGAGGACATTCCACAGGCCTTCAGAGATTTTCCCATGTGCCTCTTCCAGTTGCTTTGAGTTCACTCCCCCGGAGCACCTGGTTTCCGCACTCCATGTTCTGTTGTGTCTCTTGGTCTGTGAGTGATCACGCGGACTTCAGTGCAGCTAACCCGGCCTGGGACAGGATGCTGCCCGGGATGAGAGCTGGCAAATAAGAGTTTTGTGTGACTAGATCACCGCAGTGGTAAGATAATAAAGAAGTACAGGCAGCAGTGCTAGAGTATGGCTTTGTGCAGGGGGAACTGAAGGAGATCAAGGCACTGATCTTCCGTAACTGGCAGCTCTATATTATGTTTGCAACAATGATCGCAGGGCATGTGGTAAGATACAACATTTTCAAAAGTGTTATAGAAGCATCTTTCTTATTGTCTCCCTTACATCAGAGAGAATTGTGTCTTAACTGCATTGTGACTTTGTGCTCCAGTAGTGTATCTTTATTTGCTGTTGCTCAACCTTTGCAGGAAAATAAGGAACAGCAGAATGTAGCCCACATATGATAATTATATAGGTTTTCAGCACAAATACACAAAGCAGCTGGAAACTGGTCATCAGAGCATCTTGCAGTCCCGCTGCTGGGGATTCTTCATTGATTCCCGTGTAATTATCTTTGAGGTGAACTGCAGCAGTAATGTAAGATGTGAACTGCGATGTATTTGTGAGCCTAGGATTATAATTTCTAGTTCTGGGTTTTATGAAAATCTTGCACCTGCGGACCTTCAGTTAGTGAAGGCTAAGAAATGACGATGTTTAGAAACAGTGAGTAATGAAGAACTTAGGGACAGGGACATTTTCTTGGTCACAAGCATCTAATGTGTCTGGAATCCTGTATGGTTACATTGTACTGGTGAAACTTGTACAATAATTCATGCTGCTGTCTTACTCTAAAGACCGTAAAGACACACGATGAGAGTCTACTTTTAAGATCGCCCAGGCAAAGTCAGAGGATCCTTACATGAGTTCCATCTTGAAGTAGTTCAGGTTCCCTTCTCTCTCCCTACTCCTTGTTGACAAATGCCCCAGAACATTCCCTGTTCTGATGGTTGAAACCTTCTTTAATTTCCATTGTATATATACCTGTCCATTTTATGTGTTTGTTCTTGTGTCACTATTGTCATTGAGGTCCAACAACTATTCACCATTCCCCTATTGAACATTATGGAAGTCTGCTTGCTATTTAGGTACTTGCGTTGCCTAATCTCAGCATGGAATATCTACTTTAAAGGCATGAATTTCTCGGCACGTTTGGACTGTATTTGTTTTCCTTATCTTGTAATTGCCATTACATCACTTTAACTGTACATCTAGGAAGAAAGGTATTCCTTGTGCTACAGCACAGTATGGACTCTCTCTTCCTGCATTGCAATAATAACTGTCTGGCAGAAAGCATTCTTGGAATGAAAGAGGAGTGATTGTATAAAAGCAAGGCACGTACGGGTGCCTGTATGAGTCCCACTCTTTGACGTGGTATACTGCAGAAGAATTTCTGGTGCTAAGGTACTAAACTCTGTGGGGTTTCACAAGCTTAATATTTAAACAGTGATGCATGTCCAAGTCTTCTGGTCAGTATCAGTCACGACAGTTATGTAAATGTAAACTAATAGCTGCAGACAGGGCTGTCTAAGATGCTGTCCTATTTAATTATATATGGGATGACTTAATATTTAAAAGTTTTAATATCTTGCCCATTCACACCTGCGTATTGAGCAAACCAAAAGTACTTTTGGCTAGTATGTAGTGACTGCTAATCAAAGATCTGTGTTTAAATTTAAGCTTTCAATTCTCCAGGCCCAGAGATGCATCTGAAGCTGGCCATCCAGTGTTGCTGAGAAAAAGAAATGCTCGAGAACCAGGAGTTACAAAAAGGAATTCTGAGGAAGCTTTAATGCTAACAGTGTTAGCAGGAGTCAGGATAAAATTGAAACAGGAAGGGCAGTTCATGCACTGCAGTTCTTTAGGAAACACACGAGGGGCCAGCAAATTATTTTTGCTCTATAGATGATCTTTTTCAATGCTTTTGCTTTTTGAAATTAGTTGACTTAGCATTGAGGCAGGGTTCTTACTCAAATAACAAAAGTTAAGCTAGACACAATGGCAAACACCAAACCGTTCAGTCTGATGAACAATAAGTTTGGATTAATTGATCTTTGGGACCTATCCAGAAAAGGATTTGAGTGTCTGGCCAGAGCTTTTCACACTCTGGTCAGTGGGTGTTTACAGTTCTGTTCTGTAAGGACAAAGCAGAAAAGTGGCGGAAGCGTTCCTCTGTCCCTCGAGCTCCTACAGCCATGTGATTTAAAAAGATAAAGACGACAGCTTAAAATTCTAATCTGTTCAGCTCAATTACGAGTTGAGCTATTGACCTTGGCAAAACATTCTCAGACTTCCTTGTTGTTTCAGTGGAAGTGGTTCAGTAGGACATAACCTGACTCAAAGCCAGGCTAATGCTTTTTCAACCCATGTGTCCAAGACAACAGCAATCTCTTATCTTGAAGGCTTTTCTGCCTGCTTGATTATTTTCTTTTTTTTTTTTTTTCACAGGGGGAAGGGGGCAGGTAGGGATGCACTCCTACCACTGTATCTTTTGCATTTTGCTTGCATAGTACTATTTATGTCTAATATGCCAGACTGATTTTTGTGTCTTTGTTATGATTTTTGGTAGTGTAATCACGTACTTGATAAGCCTCTGTTTTGAGAGAGAACTATTAAGTAAAGAAGCTGCTCTTGTCCTTAATGTTATACTGTTTTCCATTGCAACTTTCTCTCCACGTTATTTTCGGGAGCCTATTTTAATTCTTGCAGAGCCTGTAAGGCCGAGTGCTGAATGTGTCTATGTAGCTTGAAGGAAAGATAGGCCAAAAGATGGGCTAAGACAAAATGTGTTGTTTTGTCTTTGTGCTGTCAGTGCTGGATGGAGAGTCGTTGCAGCGCTGCTTCTTCAACAAGCTTCGGGATGTCTGCCTTGAATGGCAGAAGCAGTTGCCACCACTGAAACCACTGAGGCGGTTCCTGCTCGTTTCCATCCACGCCATCCGTAACACTCGTCGGAAAATGGAGGACCGCCACGTTCTGCTCCCAGAGTTCAACCAGCTGTTTGGTTTAGCAGTAAGTCTGGACAAAATTAGGGAAGTCATTTTGTTAGCTCTTCAGCATTCCTATAAACACAGTGGCCTAGTGATGGATGATCTGTGCAATGGTAGGAATTTGTTGCCACAGGTTATTTATCACGTCTGTGCTGGAGCGAGGACTTACCGACTCAGACTGTTAGGGCTAGCTACTGCCCTAGTAAGGAGGGCTCTTGTGACCTTGGGTTTCGTGTCATAAGTGATACCGGGAGACGGGAGGTTCACCTAGTGTTACGTTGCTGGAGTTATAATGTTCTTGTGATAGAGGTTAAGAACTGTTAAGAAAAGAAGTCAGGAGAACAGCAGTTGAACAAGGACAAGTTCCAATTAATGAGGCTGCAGTGGGACTACATAACCAACTGCCTGCTGTTTCAATTACAGATTATTTTTAAGGATATTAAATGAGTAACATCAAACAAAAAAGTAATTCCCCTACAAGTACCCATTTTATGCATTTTGCACATGGGTAAACTGACTTGAACTGTCCTTACCTATGCAACATCATATGGAAGAAAGCTCAGAATAAAGAATCTTTGCTTGCTGGTACCAGTCTATGAGCTGTTTTGGTTTCGAACACTTAACATGTTTTCCTCTCTCTCCCTCCCCGCAAAAGGATGACGTTGATCGTGCTTACTTTGCGGTATTTGATGGCCATGGTGGAGTGGATGCTGCCAATTATTCAGCAACCCATTTACATGTAAATGTTGGGCTACATGAAGAAATTGTTAAGAATCCAGCTGAGGCCTTGAAATGCTCTTTCCAGAAGACAGATGAAATGTTTCTTTTCAAAGCCAAAAGAGAGGTGAGTGGGTAGAGATTAATTCCATTGCATTTAAGTAACTGTTGGACAACACGGTATTACCTAGAAAATTCTGGCAGTACAGTTTCTTTGAATCACCGGCCCTCTGAAATTATGCTACATGTAGAGGCTTTCTTTGATCAAATTATTTCTTTTTTTGAGGGAAAACAAAATGACAGTGCTTGCAAGTTCAAGATGAGTGACTGAAGAGAAGTGTTATGTGGTTTAAATGATCCTGACATCCCAATTATTTGCGAGAACACTTTGCTGCCTCTTTGCCTAAATTAGGCAGCCTCTAGAAGTTCTGTTGTCCTACCTCTTACCTGTAAAAGAAGTTTCTCTCTTGCTGATAATGTGGTCGCTGTCTTCCTCTTTCTCATCCCACCATTAATGTCACAAGTGGTTGTAACATGAAAAATGTATTCTGTGATTTAAATCAGACTCTTCAGTTCATTAAGGTTATTGATCAGCTTTGAATCAAGTTGGTACGATGAACATTCTTTCTTCAAATCTACATAATGGGGGGATGGTTTTTTATAAGACAGTTCAATGAGAACTCTTGTTACAGCAATAACTAAATATGGAAGTATTCACTGTCAGTGGCTTCATTTCTGTCAACGAGGTACAAAAGAGGGACCGGCACCTTCATGAGGTCTGACTCTCAATAGTCTTTCCAGGGAGTCTGGGACAGTTAGGTTCCCTCCTTTGTTGACGTCCTCACTTAAATACCCAAGGATGAGGGGATGTATGCAGAGCAAGGTGTCTGTAGTTGCTAGTGGTAGCATGGAGAATGTGAAGGGGATTGGGGAGACCTGTCTTTGTTTGTGAAATGTTCATACCACTGAAATTCAGATTCTCTTTCTTTTCTGTGTGTCTCTGTGTGGGTCTTAGTCTCCTAGATAACTTTTGGGATTAATAGCGGAGAAGAAAACATAACAGAGGCTGCGTTAGCCATCTGCATGTTAGAATGTGTAAATAGTTTATTTCAAATCTGTCTAATACCTTGTACCTTTTTTCAGGTACCCAAATTATGATTGGCAGGTCTACTGTGCCGCACTGAAGTGTGATTAAACCTAGATTTCCAATATTGCCATGTAACCTAGTAGGGCTTGTGGAATATTCACCTGACATTCCTACTTTCTTCTGTAGAAGCTGCGGAGTGGTACAACAGGTGTGTCGGCGCTGATCGTAGGGAACAAGCTACACATAGCATGGCTGGGGGACTCGCAGGTAATGCTCGTGCAGCAAGGAAAAGCTGTGACGTTAATGGAACCTCACAAACCAGAAAGAGAAGTAAGTTTGACTTGTTTTTTTCTCTCGTGTGTGTGTTGTCAGAATCTCTCTTGAAATCTTTTGGAATCGAGCCTTGTTAAGTGTTTGGTGCTTTACACAATTACATATATTGTATGGTAGGATTCAGAGAATTGGCAGTGTGTCTTTTCCATCCACTCCCGTGGCTTGAAAAGGTGATCCCTACGGCTGTGTCGCCTTGAAAGTACTGGTGGTACCGGTAGTCCTGACTTCAGTCCTGCTCAGACCGTCTTTTCAAAATTTGTAGTAATTAAAGACTTTCACAGGATTTTTTGTGTGTGTGAATTTCAAACTGCCTGTTATAAATGAACTTTTTAATTTGAGATTAATAGGGATTTAAAATGTTAACATAAAGCAAATCTTTCATAATATGCTATACTATCATTCAAAAGCTAGTGATAGTCTACTAGCCTAACTGTAGACTAGTAGTCTAACTGTAGGCTTAAAGTATATTGCATTTTCTATACATTTTAAATAGCTAGGTATTTTATTGCGTGAAATTTGGTGGGGATCTTGCGAGTTTAGATAGCATTGCATGACCCTTTGCCTTCATAGAATGAATGTTTGTAGTAACTGAAGTAGCTAAAGGAGTATCAATGCAAATGCTATTGTTACATACTCTGATTATCTTGTATTTTATTCCAAATGTTTATGTATTTACCCAATTGCTGCATGAGATGGGAAGAAGTGGCAGAAGGTGTACTCATTCATATGGGAAAAAACATGAGGATACAAAGGCTTAAAAGTTCTGCTTTTTTTGTGCACAGGCCATGGTACGGTTGGGAAGTAGGTGGCTTGTTTCCAGTAATCTTAAGTGCATGTTTCCCAGCTAGATTCTGATATGCGTGCTTGCTGTATTCATAGTGTAAATACAGAAGCTGAAGCAGCTCTTGGTTTGGGGTTTTGTCCTTTTTCCCCTCTTCGATGAGAACAATGAGGTCAGGAAGCCACGGGTAGGCTTTCAGTATAAATACTGTATTCTACTCTTTTTCAGGATGAGAGAGCACGTATTGAGACGCTGGGTGGTTGTGTAACCTACATGGACTGCTGGCGGGTTAATGGTACCTTGGCTGTTTCCAGAGCAATTGGTACGATGAACCATCAGAATTAGTATAGTTCAGATTAAATTTGATGTAAAACACACCACCCGAGATGGTATGTTTACTGTAAATGGCGTTTTCTTGAGCATCGACCAAATAGTGAACCACTCTTACTATCTTTGCCACAAGGCTAGATTGCAGCTATATAATCTTACTGCTTTTACCATAAGCAAAGAATATTGTTTTATTTTATGCACTAGCCATGACAGTCCTAACTCTTTTATACCTCTAAGTCTTTTGCTGCTTCTAAGTGTCTTTGATACTGTGGTGTTCTACACTAGCTTAACAGACGTATTTAATTTGTAAAAGTGGAGGTAGTAATAAATGTTCATTTAGCCATCTTTATGTATCTGAATGTATGCTTTCTGGGGTTTTTTGTCCACTTTAATATTAGTATATCTTTCTCCTGACTACACTTCTTAAGTCAGATCACTGCATACTCCTTCAAATCACACATATCCAGCAATTTAGGGCATTTTAATTGTAGTATTCCAGAATCTTATTAAAGGAGCTTGCTTTGCTACTCGTCAATTAGGGCAAAAAGAGAAAAGACCCAGGGCAAGTATAGTAGATAACTGTCATGTATGAGTGGAACCAAGTTAGTGTAATTTTGTATAATACTACTTGGATCAATAGCAATCCATGGTTAATAAGTATGTCCATATGAAACTGATGAGCTAAGCGCAATGAGCAGATTCTTACGGCATTGCGCTTAATATCTGGATAAAAAAAATCTTACTTTCATAGCATTCCGAAGGCTGTACAAGAAGTATGCCTATAAAATGAAGGCCTGACTATCTCCTCGCACAAATATATTTCAGAGAGAAAAAGCTTCAAAAGAATTTCCTTAGTTTCCCTGCAAAATTAGGAAAGTGTGTATTAGAGTAACTGCTTAGAAACCCCCTGGATTTAGGCAGGGTCCAAGTCTTCCTAAAGAAGCAAAGGCCTTCCATGCTTATTTCATAGCTTTTCACTGCTCTTGTCCTGCATCAGGTACCTCTGACTGTGATCTGGCTGTCCTTGAGGACAGTAAAAGCACTTGATGGGTGAAGAAGTAACTGTTTACATCTGAAGTAATAAAGCCTTTGTTTTGATTGTTGTCCTAGGTGACATATGTCAGAAACCCTACATCTCTGGTGATGCCGATGGGGATTCATTTGAGCTGACTGGTTCTGAAGATTACTTGCTCCTAGCCTGCGATGGATTCTTTGATGCTGTCAAGCCATATGAGGTTGTAGACTTGGTCCTAGATCATTTAATGCAAACCAAAGGAGCAGGTGTCCACGCAGCAGAACGACTGGTGGCTGCTGCAAAGGAAAATGGATCCAGTGATAACATCACCGTTCTAGTGGTGTTCTTGAGGGATCCTCAGGACATCTTGGCAGACTGTCTCAGAGACCCCAAGAGCCTTGGTGCTGGTGACGATGCTCGGAGCTCACCCTTTAATTTCCTCAGCTGTGAGGCAGCAGCCACACAGTGACAAAATGTGCTTAATCCAGAACGTTCAATTAAGTTCACGTAAGGAACTGCTTTCCACTGAAGAAGCCTCTAATACAGTAGGCAAAATGCATCAGGAAAAAAATGACAAATGGACAAACGTTTAACAGAAAGGCAAGACTCCTTTTACTGAGTTCACATTTGTCTTCTCCTTTCTTTCCCCTCCCTTCAAAAAACACTGAGCAGACGTGGAGGTTTGTACAGCTGTTTGTTTCTGGGAGCAGACTTCTAAAGTGTGTCCCAGGGCCGCTGGTTGTATCCCTCTGCCCTGGAAGTGGTAAGAAACCATAATATGTATAAGCTAATGGGTGAGAATTCCCGTTTGTGAATTCCGAGTGAAAATTTAAATTAGCGCTTAAAAAGAATGCTGTATGTTGTATTTAATTGTGATGTTACTTTGGAGACTGGGAGAAGAGAAGCTGTCGCCATCACAGCAAAGCTTGTGCCTGTGTGTGGGAACAGGCTGGGTGTGCCAGAGGCTGGGGGACACCACTCCGCTGTGTGAGTTGCTCTTGTTTTGTACCAAAGATGATATTTCAAGAATGATGTGGTCTCTTTATTCAGAGACATTCAATCGTGTGTGTATGGAGAGGAGAAAATGAAACGGAATGCTCCTGAAAAAGAGGAAGAAAGCTAAGTAGAAATATCCCAGGCAAAATGATACAACATCAGCTGCTTTCTGGGATGCTCTGGTTTATAAACTGGAATCCGATATTTAACTGCACTGGATCGTTTCTCCCTAACAAACACGCTTTATTGGCTATTTGGCAATCTGGAAAGAAAGGACCCTTGTTGTTGTATTTGAGAGATCTTTACAGTATGTGTGCTCTAGCAGTTAAATATGCTCTGTTTCTACCGCTTTTTGTGTACTATACAAATGAGAATTTTATTTTTATTCTAAGTGTTTATTTGTTTATTTACTGAACTTTACATTTGGAGGAATTTTTTGCAGTGTTACTTTATTTTGTTGTGGTTTTTATTTAAATTAGAATTTTAAAGTGGCTGTGTCTTTATTACCTGGTTTTAAAAACTGACTACCCTGAAGTGCCTTAAATACTTCACCCAAGGATTCCTGGCTTCCTGTCACATTCTGGTGAGCCAGTTTATAGTGGGTTTAGAATGTGACTTTTTTATTTCATTAATACTAACGTTTAATGCACTTAAATATTTAATTTTTGTGAATGATTTTAGTGGGAACTAGGTTTCAAGAAAACATCTTGTTCATTCTTGCCAAATCTTGTGGCTCGTAGTAAAAGCTTCACAATACGTACTGTGACTTACCCCCTGCCTGTGCAAAAAGCTCTACTTAGTTAATCATAAAGTAACAATACGAGTCATCATGGCTTTTCGTTTAAAAACAAGTACACTTCGGACCTTCACAAGAAATTTAATAACACGATCTAGAAACAGTTTAGTAACAGGTTTTGATAAATAGATGGTTAATTTGGCCTTACTTCATGAACTTTTTGAGTCTAAATAACTTTCTAAAGAGATGTGAAGCTGAGGTGGGGACGGAAGAATCTTAGCGAATGCATATGTTGTTGTGTGCCTGTTAGGTCCAGGCTGGAGCCTCCAGTTGTGTTTTCTCTTGTCTTCTAGCCCGGCTAGCAGGACCCAACAAGAGCTGAAGGCTCGGTGGTAAACGTGTTAGAAATTTCTGTCTAAACAAGAAGTGCTTTACGTCTGGCAGCAAGATTGTGTGCCTAATTTAGAAGCACGTGGCATTGCAGTGTGTCAGTCCTGTTGGATAAAAGGTGATGAACAGGAATGTTGCTTCGGGAGGAGATGTCGGCAGAGGGTTGAGGTGGCTGACAGGAGGGACAGGGCAGCACTGCTGGTGTCTGCGGGGACTCTGAATCGTCAGCTGGAGTGGGGCGACGCAGGTACCTGGGCACCTGAGTTTTGTGCTGGGTTGCTGTGGATGATCGTACGGTTCAACATAGTGACTCCTCGGTGAGCTGCGTCTCATCACAAAGCAACTCGGACAGCAGCTGCCTTGTTTTGCTGTGTGGCAACAGGAGCTTTTCCTCTGCGAAGGCTGCAAGCACTTTTCCATTCTACGTTTTGCTGCCCGTGAAATGCATGGGGAAGGCTTGCTGTGCTGGCAGCCTGGTAGGGTACCTGCACCTGTCCATTTTTGTGGTGAACCCGCGTCAGTTAAGGAGGCCTTCAGACTTGTCTAGTGATCCCTCTGGATTCACCATCTCCCATCTCCTTGATTTCTAACCCAGATACTCAGTGTCATGCTGAATTCTCATGACCACTAGTGCCTCTTTGTGTCTTGGAAACAGTTCTCATTAATACAGTAAGAATCATACAGAATTGTTTGATTTCACTGCTATCTGAGGTTTATCAGGAGAGGGGGAAGCTATTGTATTTAAGAAGGGAGGTGTGAAATGTTGCTAAATTCACAGTGTGGTTTGGTTTCTGAAATTTGCCAAATTTCCTGAAACATGGAGGGAACTGAGCAAGCCAAATTCTTTGTAAAGTTCCTTTACAAAGTCTAAGTCTTTCAATGGATACTTACAGTTATGTGAGAATATCCTTATTTATTTCAAATTTGATAGTTCTTTTTTTTAATGGGAGCTCAGTGGAATGGGCCTTTAGAAAGCTGTCTGTGGTAATAAAAAAAAATAATTCTGAAGCTATGCTGTAGGGACGAAATCCTGCATTCTGAGAAGCTGTTCCCTTACATAGATATTTTCATTCTCAGTGACCTAGTGCCTCATTTCTTTGAGATGTAAGCGGATAGGAACAGTCTTTGGATTCCCATAAGTCCCATACAGATTTCAGAGGGGATACAGAATATTCCTCTTTTCAGAGACTTCTTACTAGCTTTAAAAAGTCTATTCAGGTCTATAGGAGTTGTAACTGGGTCAAAAATGGCAGTTTGTATCCTATCAGTGGAATAAATAAGTCTTAATGTGTCACCTACAGTAAAATTTCACGTACTGTTTGGGGGAAGATTGGTTTTGGAGATGTCTTATCTATTCTTGAAGCATCCTTTTTCTTAAAACCCAACATTTCAACTTCAGTGTTAAATCAGTAATGAAAGTATGACACAGGATGCAAGTATGGATTTTGGAAGTGCAGTTTTAAAGTTCAGTTGGAAATGGTCACCAGGATGGTCTTATCCTTGGGATGGCAAGGCAGCCTCCCGTTTTTGTTTCACTTGTGACTTTGATGTCACGAGCCATAATGCGTAATACCGTTAGAAGAAGTGTCACGGGTATGGGTGGTGAGGAGAGAGGGGAAGGAGCTCCAGCAGAAGGTTATCAAGTTGAACTAAAGAGTCCAAATTGTGGAGTGGTGCTGTGTTGTGAATTTACAGTACTAATGTGCTACATTAGCGTTTCTTATCTTTCCTTTTAAAACTTCTTGGATTTCTGGTGCTGGTTGTTCTGTTCTGTTTTCCTTCCTTTGGTTAAAAATAAATTGTAGTTTTGGTGAGAAATGATCTCGCCTCTGTGGGCTTTTCCCATGTCATCTACAATATGTTAACACTTGTCCACCAATGTCAAATTGAGCAATGACAAATTGACTAATTTGCTTGTTGCTTGTTTCCTTGTTGTCTTTCTGATGGGCCTGCAACAAAAACAATTCTCCAGTGTAGCCAGTCTTTGAAGCTGTAGAAGTTAGCTGAAGGATTCAAGACAAATGTTTAATGAAAAATGAAAGTATTTTCATATTTTACTAGACTCCAAATGAATGAATGCTGCTGCATTTTAGCACCCAGCATCAGAAAAATTGCTCCTTAAAGAAGCCTGCATTTTCAAAACAGAGCATGCTTAAATTCTTGTATTGTGCTTGATTGGAAACTAGCTTTAGTCATTCTGCTTAGTGGGTATCCAACATCTCTTTTGCTTACTGGTAATTCATACTTCTACCTTTCTTTCCTTTCCCTACCCTGCCCTCTTCTGCACAGAAACATACCTAAGACAGTGAAATCTTCTGGGTCTGACATAGACAAGATTACAGTTTTACAAATCACATTTGTTGAGGGGTTGGTTTTGGGGTCTTTTTTTGAGAATACAGAGGATAGAAATTCAGGAAAATTTTCACAACAGAGGGAGATTAAGTAAAATCCGCCCTCTGAGTGATGGAGGAGTGAGAGAGAGAGACAGGAATGCATTTAAGTATTATTAATGCCTATTTTAAAAAGGAAGTGGGCTGGAAAATAGAGCTACAAATGTCAGTTCTTTAGAGTGAAATACCAGTGCTTGAAAGAATTGGAAACACACCCATTAAAAAGGCAAAACTCAGATGTGGTAACTCTGTCTTCAAACAGCCAAGGAAGAAATCGCAGTAAAAGCATCTGAGGTGACTGACTGTGACCCCTCAGCACTGTCTTGGAAGCTAATGCTGCTAAATGGAATTTTCTGGAGACCCGTCTGTGTAAGGCGGTGCTCGGGGAGCCTCAGTGTGTGCCGTAACTGGTCACTGTGCAACTGCTGCCGGGAGTAACTGCCGTAAGTGCGTTAATGAATCAATACGGCTGGTGAGTAATTGGGCACAGAGTGGTTGCTGCAGAGCTGGCAGTTGAATAGTGTTAATCACAGTGATGACTTTAATAGCATTTAATAGACACTTATCTGAATTCAAAGTCAGATGAGATGCTGCTCTTTTTAAAAGCATTTCCAGTGCTATTAGCTTTTTGTCATGAAAAGCCACTAAAATTTCCATTTTTTTGTTGGGTGTTGGGAAAAGTGCTTCTCTTGCTTTCTGAGTTCTGGAGACAAGTTGGCTGTCTGCACTGGAAAACCCATTTTCGGTTGAGAGCTTAAAGCAGCTGTTTGGGGTTGGAACTTCCCTCCCAGGCAATCCTTTAAAAACCTTCCAAATCCTTTAAAACTTCCAAAACAAGTGGCTGAGGAACGCAGGTATTTCTAAATGGCCTTGCACAGAAGGTGACCATCACCAGCAGATGCCCTCAGTCTGTAACGGGCATAAACGGTTGGTTGAGCTCCAGTCTGTGAGTGAGACTGTTGGTTAAATTACTGATGTTCTTGTGGCTGCAGGTCCTTCACGTGCAGCCCCAGGCACAGGCTGTTTCCAGTCCTGATGTAGCTGCAGGGAGAAGGTGGGGGGGTGTGAGCCACAACAGAGCAGGTTGCAGGTGATTCATATCGAATTTAGCTCTAGTTAAGCCTGAATTAAATTTCCCTGCTTAGTTTTATCACTGTCCCTTTTATAATCAGGCCTGAGCCGTCAGACCAGGCAAGATCCGACCCGGAAGCGATGGTCCGTTCCCCTTTTTGAGGGGCAAAAACTCCTGATGGACAAAATGTCATTCAGGAAGGGCTGGAGAGGGCGAAAAATGAGCTTTCAAATGAGTGCAAAACTTCTAAGAGCTAATACAGCCACTTTCTGCTTATGTTTGGGTCGTTCTTAATATATTTATTGGATTGTACTTTTATCTAAAGTTATTTATATTGATCTCAGTCATGTCAGCTGGAAAGTAATCAAATGGAGACGAGGGAGTGACTGGACTCGAACACCCATCTGTCATAGACGCAGCTTTAACTACCTTAAAATGAACTGGTAGGCTCTAGTGATAGCCTTATCTCTGAACAGAACAGGAAACCAAAAGCTCACAGAGAATGACCGAAACCTTTATTTTGGTGTGACCCGTCAGAGCCTTCCCCACAACTGCGCAGTGTTGGGGCTGAATGTGTTCTCCAAGCTGTGCGCGCTGCTGCTGGAGCACACAAAAATAAACAACAGACAGCTGTGTTGGCAGCATAGAAAACTCAGCAAGATGCAGCTTTTGTCAAACAGAAGAGGACAAATCAATAGGAAAAGAAATGTTTTCAATCTTCTTGGAATGCAAACAATGGAATTAGAAAAACAACCAAGGAGAGTTGGCAGTGCACTGTCAGCTTAAAACCACTGTCTTAAGCAAAAGAATTTGGCTGCTTTGTAATGTCTGCTTTATTTTGTTAACAAACTCCTCTCAGTCAGGGTTTCGTGTCTTGTTGTTGATATGTGCTTTTTATTCTGCAGAGAGAAGATATATTTAACTTTCTAAGGAGCTGGATGTATCTGGGCTTAGTGACTAGTTAGATTATGATTATTGAATTTTCTCTTGACTATTAAGCCTGATACTAATTTCCAGGAGATATTAATATAGCAAATACTGAACTTATTAATGATTAAATGGTTCTGGATTTCCATGCACAAGAACTTGACCATTCTTTCCTGATCTAGCGGATCACTTCTTGAAGTTTATTATCCTTTGTGTTGCAGTACAGTAGGCATGTGGAAGGGTTGTCGCTTTGGCAAGGGGAGGTGGGAGGTGCGACCATTGCTCCCTGCAGGACGCATTTGTCCTTTGCCTAAGGAATGATGGTTCCTTTTGGATGTCTAAGGATAAAGAGGTAATAGCTGGGAAACCAGAGAGATCCTATGGGGACCTTCTCAGGGCAATTAAATACTATTACTTCCTCTTTTTCATGTTTCCCTTTCTAACTTTGTTAAAAGGCATTCTGCTTAGTACTGGATGATTAATGCTACTTTCTTTTTTTTTTTTCCTTTTTCCTTCCAGTATGTTTGATAATAGCAAGATGTTTGTTTTGTTTGGGGTTAAAACTTCATACTGGCAAAAAAAAAGGACAGTATAAAGCTTTAACTTTAAGTACTTTTAACTTTATTACTTTAACTGCTTTTAACTTCCTTTCCTGAAAGTCAGTTGTGCTCTGTCTCCTCCTTATTCTCTTCCCAGTTTTCTTTTTCTTCTATCTCTTATGTCCTTTTACGTTGTCAGCCCCCCCCCCAAATGCTGCCCCTTAGACTGTAAACTCCATTGGCTGTTAAGCCAGTTTAGTTGCCACTTTTTAATCTTAATTTAATCTGTGTTGCTAGTGAATGGGGTCCCTGTCTTTGGAGGCTGCAACACCAAGAGTCTAGAAAGTACCCTGTCAGCTAGGAAGATAAGAGACTGCAACAACTGTTGTATCTTTGGCATTGACCAGTACTGGACATGTAAGAAGAAAATCCTGTTATTTGCATGTTATTCCATAGGAATACTTAAGTTTATTTCAGGTAACAGTAGCTCTCATCCTGAATATAAGACTTCACAAATATTCTTGTCTCTGTATTTCCTTGTTCCTGCAGATTGTTTGTGTTCTCAAACATTTGCACTGTTTAGAGTGGGGGGGAAGTTTTCTGACTGTCTTCACCTCTTCAGCTCGCTCTCGCCCAGTTGACCGAACAGGCAGGTTGGTGGCTGCAGCAAGCCACGGGGCTGCTCAGCCTCCCGCTCAGTCTCGTTCCTCAGCATCTGCTCTGTACGATAACGTCAGTCCTGTGCTTATTTAGTGGTAAGTTAGACCTCTCTAACTACTCCTGCTGACTTAAAAATATGTGTTCTTATCAGTATTAAAACAGTACAAGAGTGGAACTGTTGCTTTAGGCACGTTTCTTGCCACTGTGTTGGCTAACGAACCTTGAATGAAAGTAAGAGGGCCAGTGATTTTGAAATAGAAGCTGTTAGCCAAGTGTTGTAGAATCGTAGTCCTTATTTATTTTGTATGCTAATCTGCACTTGTGACCCTGAGCAGAAAAGCTGCAGTACAGCAGGTTTTATAAGCTGTGGCTTATCTAGTATCTTAAAAATCTTATTTAAGCTGACTGGTTTTGTGCACAGGTCAGAAACCGGTTGTCATTGATCATTAAATGCTATGCATATTGTACATTCATTTACATGGATTGTTCTAATAGTGCTTGTGTGTATTATGCTACGTTATCTTATTTTTTATATGTACGTATGGCATGAGGTTTGATTGTTGGGGTTTTGTATTGTCACTTTTGTACTCACACAGTGCCTCATGTATCTATTTGCATATTGCAAGAAGTTGTTTCAAAGCAGTGATTGGAAACGGGGGGGGATAAGACTCTCCACTGTAGGACCTGATGTTTCTGAAGTATTAATAAAGCATAGTGATTTGAAGCATTGTTTGTTTCGTTTCTTAAATGTATTTTTCATTCTAATACTTCAAGTAGCTGGATTCGCAGTGGTCACGTTGCACATCTTTGCTTGGTCACCCAGTCACCAAATCTACCTTCTTCCATGGGAAAAGAGACCGGTGGGAGCACGAGAAGTAAACAATCCTTCGGGTCACAGAGCATGCTTACTTGAAAAGATGAGGTCTCTAAAACCACCTTAGAAATGGACTGCGTACCTCTAATTCATTGATTTGAGCTAAGTGGGGTTTTTCATTCTTTTTACCAGCTAACAACAGTAATGGTGCAGGCGAAGTCTGGCGTACTACCTGACATCTTACGGTAATGGGATAATGACCTGAAAGACCCTGTTGCAGCAGAGGTCGTGACAATTTGTTGTTCACGTGGATACTTGTTAAAGAAGTGGTCTTCAGCTGCTGAAGTGGAAGGATGGACAGTGAATTCTTGGAGTATGTTAGAGTTAATTTACTACAAAACATGGAGGAAGTTTTGAGAAGGATGGTAACATTCAAAATACAAGTATGACTTGGAAGCTGCTCTGTGTGATTGTTTCTGAAGTGCTGGTGTTCATATCCTCCAGAAAGGGAGATGTAAGGAGGGCAGGACAGAGATCAGAGACTCGATAAAAACACTATTTAACAGTCTTGGGGGTCTGAGAGATGCAGTCTGTCAGGCAGTTTGTCTAAATGCTATTGTATTTATCCTAGTGAAGAAGAAAAATTAAAATCTACTAAGAGCCCAGAATGCTGTATCTGAGGGAAGCAGATAAGATATTTCTAGAAATACAAAAATAAGTGTAACCATAATCAGTCATCAGGTAGATTCTGCTCAAGGTGCTGTGGGCATACCTGGACCTACTTCATTCAGATCAAACCTCAAATGTCTTGAGAATATCTTCCATTTCATGGTTCTAAATGTTTTGTTGGTTTGGTTGTTTGTGTTTTTTTCTAACAGTAAGAATTCCAGAGGTGAAAATTCACTTGTAATAATCTCTAGAAAAGTAGCAAATTCTCAGAAAAGTGTGGGTTGGTGATCCGCTTGCCTAGGTTTTGCAGCCGTTTCCCAGCTGTGACTCATTTAGCTCACCAGGGAGCACAGGCAACAGCTAACTGCTGCTCTTCTGTTGTGATGATGGGAAGCAGCGCTGGGCATCCGTCATCCTCCATCATCCAGGTAGCTCCACAGTCCAAAGGCAACTACAGCCACTCTTTGCTGGTAACAACACAGAGCAGAACCAAGTCACTCCAGTGTCCTGCAGGCATCGTTGGTACTTCCTAACAAAGGGTGCTGTAGACCTGAGGCTGTTCCAGCTGCAGCTGAGAACAGGACTGGACATCGCTGTTGTTTCTCCTTGATGGTGCCCAACATTGGCTTTACTGTCTCCTTTTGATTAGTAGGAGGCAAAATCCAGACGTTGCTGATTCTTGTTGGCTGTGCTATCTTACTCCTGAATGTTTTCTTTTTCATCTAGCAGATCTCCAGCAGACCGTGTGTTCGGCACGGGGCTCATAGCCAACCTTCTGCTCTGTGATACCAGTCGTCTGCAGTCTCTGCTGCTGATGGATTTGAGCAAGAAGAAATCAGTAAGCCCATGGAAATTAATGTAAAACTTTGATTTAAAGCTACATGAAGCTAAATGTGGGTGCCATTGATGGGGTTCATGACACAGAAGCATTGACCACCTCAATTGTTCAAGCAAGCAATAACAAATCTTCATGTCCTGTTTAACCACCCCTGTTGTATGTTTCTTTGTGGACAATGTGCAGTAAAATCTGTAGCCACTCATTTCCTAGGCTGTGGAGAGTAATGGAATAACGGTGATGAGGCAGATGTTTCTGTTTCAGCCTGAATTAGTGACTGTTAAGCACGTGTGAGGGCTATTTCATTCTCGTAGAGCTGCTCAGTTTACCTTGACTAGTAGTTGCTGGTTTCATCCAGGTTCTCTAGGAAACTTTACTGGGTGTTGCTATGCGGAAATTAATTCTTGAGCTCTACCAGATCAGCCTGGAAATACCTGTCCTCTACACCTGGGAAGTGGAGTAAGCAGAGGTGCCTCTTCCGAGACGAGGAGAACTGTAAGAAATACGGGCTCTCCTCTAGTAATGCAGACTTCGCCTGTCTCTGCTCTTTGGCGATGGCCAGACAAAACATTTTCTGCATCTAGATCAAGTTTGCTATTCTGGTAGCAGTGATATAGATTACGGGCTTTCATGCTACTGTCTCTATCTATTTATTTAGAAATCAAGCATAACCTTGAATATGTCATACAGACAGTTGCTTGCAAATGTTGTGTGGAGACTGTAATGGGTATTTACCTGTTTCACCAAACTGATAATGCAGCTCTGCATGTGTAACTGTGCAGATGTCTTACAGTCAACATCCCTTATGTAAAACAAAACTTGTATTTTCAAAGCATTAAGCTGTATTTGAACTTTTCCGTTTTGCATATCTAACAAAATCTGTTACCCGTTGCACTACAACTAATACTTAATATCTGGTTAGATGCTTTTTGATACTTGCGTTTTGGTGTTGGTTTGTTTTTTTTTTTTACTGAGTTAAAATGTTTTGAAGTTTGGGTTTGCCACATTCTTATGTTGTTATGTTGAGCTGTTTGGAAGGAGTCTTAAGTTCTCATTAGAATGAGAAAATATTTAAATGTTTAAATGGTGCAGCTGTTATCTAGCCTTGAAATAGAAGCAGCTCTTGGAAAGAAATATTCTGAACATGCCTTGACAAACATAAACCTGCTCATTTTATACAGGAGTTCATCGTATGCTTGAGGCACATAGTGAGGCAAAACCAACTCTTTTGCACAGCCTAGAAGAAGAAAATGCAGCTCCGTTGTGGTGGGCCAGACGAGCTGCGGTCCTTCAGCCTGCAGTTTGGGGATGTTCTCTTTTCCCCGAAAAAGATTGCAGAAGCGATAGAAAAGTGCAGAAACGCTGCGCTCCGGGCCGTGGAGTCAGCACGTCGGGAAGGAGTCGGCGTCCCCCCCTGCCCAGCCCGACTCCTCTGCGTGACCTGCGGCTGCCGAGCCCCCGCAGCCCAGGGACCCGCCGCCCCCCAGGCGAGGCGAGGGGCTGGCGCGGAGGAGGCCGGTCGTCCCGAGGAGCCGAGCGCTGCTGCGGGGCTCCGCGTTCTGCCCGCAGAGGGCTCCCGCCTTCCTTTGGCCGAAGCCAGCCCAAAAGCAGCAGGGAAAGAGAGGAGATGTCGCCCGTTGCCGCAAGCTGGTGAAGAGCCCTGCGCGCTGTGTCGTTCCCGCAGTGCTCTCTGGCTGTGGGTAGGCGCTGGGAAGATGAGTGGGAAAAGTTTCTTTACATGATAATACCTCCCTTCCTTCCCTGTATCTTTTAAGAAGCTGGAGTGTTTCTGGCACTAATTCTGTGTTTTGCTTTTTACTGGTTAAAATTCTAGCAGCTGGTTCAGGCTGGGGCGCAGCTGTCCGGTGCCAGATCTCGGGGGAATGGGCAGCGGCAGTCATTTGGGAGTGCAAAAAGCCTTTAAAATTGGAGACAGGAAAGAAGTCACGCGTGTACAGGGTGGGACTAAGCAAGTATAGGTTAGAATAATAATCTTTTTGCATCTCTTAGTCAAGATTAAAAAAATCTGAAGCCTTGTTTCTCTTTATAGAAGACGTCAAAGCTGTTTGTGTGTGTGTTTATCACGCTGTAAGAGATGCCTCTCCTTTAGTCTACAGCCCAGTCCCTTTACAAAACCAGGTTCTGGTGTCAGTGTGGGGAAAGGAGAAAAAAATTTTAACAATAGACCAGAAGGCACTTCAGGCTTGCTGCATAATTAATTATAGTCATTTAAAGTCTTGTGCAAAGTTTATGCTTGAAGAAGTTCTAAGTTATAATTAAGCCAAGCTGCTAAGGATGGATCTAATTGCTGGGTTACAGACAGGCGCAGGTAACGCGCGTTGGGCCACTGACATCAGGGATTTCTCCCAGTTGCTTTCTGTTGGTGCAGCCGATGCCACGCCGCTGTGCCAGCCGCTGGAATGACCAGCATGGGGTGGACCATGGATGCACGTCGGGAGTTTTCCCTGACAGTCGGAGCTGGAGAAATGCCGTTGGGCCCTAAAGGTACCGTGTCCTCGGTGGTGGCTCCCGAAGGAGCCCCTGGAGCAGAGCTGCTGCAGCAGCGCTGCCGTGGGACCCCTGCTGGGAGGGACGCGGGGTGGTGAATTCCATGCGGAAGTGGCTCTACCAGCTCCCCCCTTCTGTCCTGTCAGACACCTCAAGCCTCCCTGTTTCTGAAGGAACGAGTGTTGCAGTTGGGGCAAAGGTCAAATTCAGCAGCGCAGGCTTTGCTGTTGTGGCAGTGAGTCTGCTTTTGAAAACAGCATGTACTCCTCTCCCTCTCTCTGTCCCACCATCAGTGGATTTTCATGTCTTCAAAACGTTAGAAACATCAAATCATGCACGGACAGACCTTCCTCTTACCAGTGCATGCAATCAGCTTTAGATCTGTAGCGAGGGATGAGGACACAGAGGTAAACACCGAACCCTAGACGGCCGTTATTGAGGTTACATTTAAGTCTAATACAGTGTGTTTGGAAGCCACGGGTTGAACCACCGAAACAATGTTCCAGCTACACGCTGCATTGTATTCTAACCAGAAGATTATGGGGAGAGCATTTCAAGTGCTTGGTTTTGGACTGACGTTAAAACCTTTGAAAAATGGTTTAATCTAGTCCATCCGTCCGTCTTCCCCGCCCCCATTATGTTCTTCCCCCTGGAAATGTTTATAAGGCTGGGTTTTGCTTTAACTTTAGTATCTCAACTTGTGTCTTGGTTTTGTCTGCTTTCTAAGGTAAAGAAATTATGGATCTGTATTCTCAGCCTTAAGCCCCTTTGTGACTGGTGGCTTTGGCTTTGTTATTTATTTGGCGATGCTAGTGAGAGATTGGAAAGTGGCTGTTTTCTGTAGGGTGAAAGAGACAGAGAGGGGATCCAAGCAATTTAGTATTTTTTACTTTGAAGTAGTTTAAGGAGAGGTTAATAAATAAATCCTAATACAAATACTAATGAAAACTGTTCATTTCTTCCCCCTTCTAGTAATCACCTTTTGTAATGGGAAGATACGTTGCAGAGGCCTGCCCCTACCATTAGAAAACTGTCTTCTAATTTTTTCTTGTTAATGAAATGTTAAGTGAAGGAGCTATTCCCAAATAGCCCTTGGCCAAGCCAGGATGTGCATTAGCGGGCTAATGGCGCTGCTGCGGGCGTGTGTCTGACGGCACCCCTGGGAGCTGCCCCCCTCGCTGGGGCTCTTAGCGCCGGCCCCGCCAAAGCGCTGCTGCTCCCGCGACCGCTCCCCCGGCCGGGCTCTGGCTGCTCTCGCTTCCAGCGCGTAGAACTGCAACTTCCGTCCCTGCTCTTCCGTGAAGAATTAAAACAGAAAGGCAAAAAGCCATCACACTTGTATAAAAAATTTAAACTAATCGGTCTTTCAGTCTTCACTGTAACACTTAGAGAACGTGGGGTTTTAGTGCTGCCTGCCTACACCTTGGGCTGATGGCAGCGGAGTCTTGGAGCCGGCTGACATAAATCCGCTCATAAATGGAACTACTGGGATGTGGAGTCTGTGGTGACGGGTGTGCGTGTGCCCGTGGCGCGGGCAGGAGCCGGCGGCCAGCGGGAGCGGGGCTGAGCCGCTCGGGGCTCCGGGCAAGTCTGGGGAGCTGCAGTGTCGGGGGAAGCCGGGGCTGGGCGGGTGGAGGGCAGAGCACCGGGGCTGTGCTTGGCCAGAGGAACGGCGTCAGAAGAACCGCAGGCTGCGAAACGCTGGCGAGGGGCCGGGTGCGGGAAGCAGCACCGAGAGGTTCTCACAAGGAGCTGTTGTTTGGTTGCTCAGATTGTATCAGCGCTCTGGCTATTGAGAGGGATTTGGCCTTTGGGTTTTGCTTTCAGCTTTATTTATTTTTGCCTGTTCTCAATTCTCTTTGTGAATACCAATATTCTGAGTCACTCAGAACGATTTCTGCCTTCATCAGAGACTCCTTCCAGCTGCCTTCAGCCCGCAGGCTGCTGCCTCCCCCCGCAGTGTGCTGCACGCGTTTGGCGCTCGGTGTTCCGGCACTCCTCACCTCCCGGGGCTCCGGCACTTGAGTATCTTCTATGATTCTATGATCTTCAACCATATTAATCTATATTGTACCTTTGGTTCTTTGCACGGCTTGGTTTCTTCACCTGGCCTGTCCCTGCTACTTCTGCAACACGTTTTCAAGCATTTGAGGTACGGTGTGAGGCCACAGTTTATCTGTCCCCCGCCTCAGCAGCTCTGCTGAGAGCTGGTGGACGAAGGGCTTACACCAGAACACCGGGCATCCGGACCCTGTAGTCTGTTTCTCTTACACGGCGTCCTTCCCTGTCACCCTGGGTAAACCCACTTACATCTTTGCCTCTTTGTTTCCTTGATATATATTGGTTTTTAAATAGTCTATGGTATTTACACCAGACAAGCAGGACTATGTTTCTAAAAACCAAAATTAAAAGATGCGATATAAAAAAAAGAAGGAATTGCGTAGTTCTTTAATGGGTATTCCTACATGAATTGCTGAGCTCTGTGGCGCTCTAAAGTTTGTGCATAAGAAAATCTACAAATCAATAAAAGGAAAATAACCTGGAAAGCAGGATGGGTCTCTTATTACAGCACTAACTGTCGATACTGTAGATGTCTTAATGCTAGTTAATGACTGTCCCTAATGGTATTCAAACAATGTACATTTGCTTTAGCTGTTTTCAAAGTCCAGATGAGCTGCTCAGAGCTCTCTTAATGATGGGAATTATTTAACGCTCATTTGTATGCAGTATGCTCCTGCTTTGAAAGTGCTTCACAGAATTCAAGCCAAATTCAGCCCTGCAGCTCCACTGAAGTCAGTGCTTGTCTGTGCATCTGTTGGTCGCTTTTCTTTTGGTTTTTGCTTGAAGAGTTAACTTCTTGTAGTGTTGATTTTATTTTTTTTAAAGGTAATATATCTGCAAGGGGTTTTTAGCTGCCATTCTCTCCTCCCAGTAAAGGAGCTGTAAGTACAAATGTAGTTCTGTTGGTTGTCACGTCTCCCTCTTAACCCCTGCAAAAGGAGGACAGGCTGAGCAGAATATAATTTATTTGTGTTCTTTTCTTTCCTCTACTTTGCACCTCCTAAGCACGGTTTTGGTGATATCTGGCACTTCTCCTAAAAATCATCCTGCAAAGAATCTCTGCCATCTGATGTATGCAAGTGACTGAGTTCCTCCGCGTGGCCCATTTCTGGAGTAACACAGCGTGAACTGATGGAGGCCCAAGTCGTGCGCGATCCTGCAGGTTAGTTACGCTCGGTACAGTGATGCCAGGATGCGCTGTCTTAACGGCCGAGAGCAGCACGGCACGGCAGCCTGATCTGCTATTTTGAGTTCAAGTGGCTGCTGAAAGGTGCAACAGACATTCTTGGTTCAGGCATATAGTAATTGTTTAGTGTTGGGCTTCATAACCATAATATTCTTGTAATCTTTAACTCATCCCAACTATGTTTTTTACACACACATTGAAAGAAAATAAAAAATCCTCTGCTATCATATCATTCACTCCCCTGTGCAATGGGTAGGGGCGTGATTTTCAGCTTACAGCACAGACCCACAACCATCTACTGCCTGCACGGAGTAAGTGGGAGTAACGGGAACGCATCCTTTCTAGATGTGTGTGTCGCTAGAATGGGCAGAGACGTTTCTTGTCAGCTGTGAGATATTCGCTGGCAGCACAGGGAGGAGTGCTGAGACGTGGGAATGATGGGTTCGTTTCCAAGCTCCGCAGCGGGTGAATCTGGATGCCCTGTTGTATATAATATCACTATCGTACACGGCTGCCTCCCCTCTCCCTTCCCGCAGCACTGTCCTCCGCTCCTGCCTGTGCTCATCTGGGTGCTCTCTGCCGCGCAGCTCCCTCCGCTCCCTCTGGCCGATCTCTCCCTCTCCTGCTGGGATGGACGCGGCCCACAGCCCCCGCGGGACTCAGGGGTGGCCCTGGGGAGCCTCTAAGGGCGAATGCAGAGCAGGGAAAAGCAACCTCCCCTCTCCTGGGGGCTTGTGGCTGGTCAGCGTGTGCCTGGCTGCCCGGCAGACAGCTCAGAGAGGCCTGACTTCTCCACGGCCTGTGCTGTTTCCCTCTTCGCTGTGTCTGGGTGATGTATTCTCTGCCTGTGGTTTTAATAAATATCTTTCATAGCTACTTTCTGCTTCAGTCCCCCTTGGGATAGCTCTTTCCAGCTCGCCTGCCCCAGCGTGCTGAAGATGCCGAGCCCGAGTGCCTGGAACAGAGGAGAGAGAACTTTCTGCAGAGCATCTGAGACAGCTTTAACGTCAGCCGTATCTCCGTGAAGCTGCTGTGTGTTACACAGGCCTCACCTGCAGCGTAAGCTCTCTCACTTAATCGCGTTAACTCCTCTTCCCTTTCCTCTTTGCGTTTATGTGCCTACAGAGCATTCAGAAGTGTTTGCAAGGAGGATCCCGAGCTCCTGCTAGGCCCCAAACTTGTGCTGGTTTTTAGTGAGGCTTTGCGCGTAGGGTGTTGCTGTGTTCGAGAGTAGCCTGGAAATATCAACAGGGATATGGGGAAAAAAACCCACAAAGATCACAATCCTGTGTTGGGAAACTGAGTTCTGTCCCGTGTAGTAAGCGCCCACCTTAACCCTGCTAGAGCAGAACAAACGCCCTTTTCTAGCAGAAACCAGAATTGTTGTTAATTAATGTCTTGCTGAAAACGAAGTCTTTGCCATCTGTTCCGCCCCCTCACTACGAATGCCACTCTCATTATGTTGATTATGTAATTAAAAATGAAAATATATTTTGGTGGAGTGCTGCATAGGCATCTGCTGATTCTTCTCCTGTTCCTATTTACCGTCCCCTGCCCCCACCCTGTCGGAAAAGGAGAAGGTGGCCGTTGTTGGGCTGCTGGAGCCTTATCCTGGGGCCGCGGAGCTGCGGCGGGAGCAGCCGCTCTGACCCCGCACTGTCGGGAGCCCGGGTTGCCCCGGCCACCGAGCTGCCCCTGACGCTGAAACTGCTTTGGGCTCTTGCGGGGGGCTAACGTGACTCCAGAAGAAGACAAGTGAAAAGAAAGAGGCCTGGTTACTCCCCGAGCGATAGCGACAGCGTGACCCCCGCGATTAGCCGGGCTGCTGCCCTCCGAGCCAGGGCCTCTGTCTGTCTCGGGGCGGAGGGAGAGGAGGGACAGCTTTCCTGTAAGTGGGTTAGAGCAATTACTGAGGTCTCTTACAGCAAATGAAGTTGTCAGCGTGAGTCACATTCCCTTTTTTTTCCTCACTGCCAAGTTTTAGGCAGAAACCAGACAGAGGGGGGAGAAAAAAAAGGGAAAAGCAACAATGGGGAAAAGTTGAACTGAAACAACCCTTCGTTCGGGGTATTGTTTGACGTTTTAGTTCTGATTGTACAGAGAGATAAAGGGTCTATAAATATCCTGTCTGCTGAAATTCCTTATCACAGCATCGCCTGTCAGCTGAACAAATAGGTTAGGTTCTCTGTAATTACGTATGTAAATACAGAATCAGTGATTATATCCCGGCGTGGCGTGGCGTGGCGTGGCGGCCGGGTGGCTGGGAGGGACGTTAACCTCTGCCGGGGGGTGCCGGGGGTGCCCCGGCCCCAGGGCAGCGAGTGGCGCCTCCAGCTGCTGCCGCGGCCTCGGGCGAGCGCCAGCCGGGCTGAAATGGGCCCGCAGCCGTTTCTCTGGCTGACTGGGCGAGATAAAAGCAGCTTCTGACACTTTCTGAAACTATCTGAGCATTGAGCTCTGTTTAACAAACGGCTGGAAGCTTTTCTGCTCCGCTTTGGAGCTTTTAATGAAGCATTGTGATTGCCATTGTGGTCAATTGTTTGACACTTTTATTATTGCTGGTATGCAGAGCGTTTTTTAATGTTTGACAGCTGGAGAAAGAAGTATTTTGTGCATTCAAACTTTTAGCACAAAGCTGCTGTTTTCCGTTCTGCCTTTGTCTTTTATTCTTGCTGATGCAAATCAACGAAAGACAGAACTGATTAAATTACGTTTGTTTACTTTTTCCTTGATGATAATAAGACACAGCCTGCCTTTCATAAAAGACAGAAATAGAGGATGTGAATGTTCCTACAGTATTTCTAGAAGGTTGGTTTTTTTTTTTCCCCCCCTTACAATATAAAGGCCTTTATTTGTTTCTTATGTCTTGATTTATCAGATGATGCGCTACCCCTGATGTATGTGGAACAAGAATAGGGCAACAAACGACAGTTTGCAATGGGTTCCATTTGCAGAGCTGCTATCTTGCTATTTCTGGTAATTCAACAGTGTAAGTGATGAGACCACATCACAAACCAAACACAGCGAGATGCTTCCATCCTTGGCGGTGGGGCTGCCTCTGCTCATTGCTGCAGCTGCACAGAAATTCCCTCATCGCAGGCTTTAGGTTGATTCACGCGCGGCTGTTACGGGGCGCTGGCTTCGGCATGCTGGTACGACACTGGGGAGAAACAAGCAGGGAGAGGCAGGGCTGCAGAAATAGGATACCCGTGATTGTTTTGGTGAGTAACGCGCATGTCTTGTGGATTGTGTAATACCTTTTTTGAGCGCTTGTCCAGGGAAAGGCGGCCTGCGTGGGTCTGTCTTGCTTGTGCAGTCTGTTCGCAAGGAGAAAGGTCCTGGATCAGGAGCGCCTTTCTGGAGGTGAGATGGCAGGAGGAGGTCAGCAGGAGCACGGAGAATTACAGCGGGAAGATTTGGGGAGGGGTAAATGGCAGAAACAGGAGAGGAAGAGGACGAGCAGGAAGGAGGTGGTAAGGAAGTCCCTATAAAATTGCCCTCGTGACTATTTTTTCCTGCATTTTTCCAGAACAGAGAAGAGCGCAGCAAAGGATGGCAAAGGCGAAAGAAGAGTCTGAAGGCTTCTCAGCAGTGTAGTCAAAGCTCCCTCTTTGGCAGATGCGACCGGACTTAGGGAGTGATCCCGCATGGCAGCGGAGCCAGATCTAACGGACTGCCAGTGTTAAAAAGGACACGTCTGCTCCTGGCTCCCCTTGTGCAGGTCTGGGGCTCGTCAGCCCTTTGAGCTCCTGCAGCTCGACAAACTGTAAGAAAATGAATTCAGCAAAAAATATATCAGGCCAGGAAAGGAGAGTCGGGCACTGTGAGAACGGAGACTGGAACCGCAATGAGTGGGAGAAATACGAACAGCAGACTTTTGGTGGATGTGGGGTGTGCTGGGGGACGCTTTGCTGCTGTTCGGCCCCGAAGGTGCCACTTCTCCTGCTGGGCGGTGCGGGGCGAAGGCAGCCCCCCGGGGAGTTTGGCTGGGCAGGAGCCGGAGGGGCATCCACGGGCAGCGAAGGGGAGCGCAGGAGGGCGGGGGGATGCTGCCATGGGCAAGAGGGGGGGAAGGGGAACCAGGGAGGAAAGAGGCCACCTTCAGAGCGACCACAGAAGGTTGCTGCGACAAGCACCAGAAAAATGCCTGAATGCAGGGCAATGGCCCCATCTTCCTAATCTCGTTCTTAAAGGGTCTATTCTCGTGTATCCACGTCACTGTCCCTGAAGGAGTCATCCCCTTTATGTCCCTTAGGTACACATTTCTCCAGATTGGGATTTGATAAGAGGACAGCTGCTGCATTTTTATTATCTGTGACAAGCAGCAGTAAAAGCTGCTCGGAGTTCATGGTGGAAATGTGTCCCTATATTGGCATTTATCCATCTGCACTTCCCAAAGGTAAATGGGACACGAGAGTGGGACACTCCCCCTTTTAATCCATTTTCCATAGATGGGGGGACTTTGCCCCTCTGCGGGAAAGGCCGGCACAGCTACTATGCTAATAAACACTCATTTCTCACTGCAATGCAAGCGCTTCCCAGGCTCATACATCCAGGCAGCTTGTAGCTGAATAACAATTAAATATCCACACACATTTCCATACCACAGTCTGGTGCGCGAGGCATAGGGCTAAGTGGCCGGACATCTGCTGTCTGCTGTCCCACGCTTACTGTTCGGCAGAGCGTAATCACTTAATCTTACCCTGCCGCTGTTAATGGTACCTGTAAAATTGGATGCAGAGCATCATCCTACAGATATTTCAGATGTTTTGCCGTATCCTTCAAAAAGAGTGGTGTTCTCACTCTGCTATTTGTTATTAATTTTTTATTTTAAAAGCGGCCTTTATTGTAATAGTCAAAAATACTTCGCATTGCTGTTGGTCTTTCCCCCAGGATTTCCAGGCCAGGGGTTCGGTTTGGCTCTGTCAACATCAGTGGGAAATGAGACATCATTGAAACGCCAGTGGAGATGCAGGACGCTGATAGACGCTCACAGCAATTTTGTGTCACTTGTACAAAACCCAGAGACCCGGTAATGCAGTGAGATAAACGTAGCGCTTGATTACAATGGATGTCTTGCAGTTACAAAAGGCATCTCTTACCATTAGGCTCTGCATATCTGGAGTAATAACCACCATATGGAAGGTAAGACAACAACAATGTGCGCCAGATAATTTTCCCATTGTTAAAACTTTCCCAATCCAGAAAGCTACAAATGTCGTAATTATTAATTCAATTTAGCTAGATCTATTGCTGGTGGCCGGAGGGGACATCTTTCAGTCTTTCCCCTGGTCTAGCCGATGACAGTCTTGTGGCAGAGTTTAGAATGCTGTAGCCGTTTAAAGAAGTAGAATCGTATACAGTCGTCGCCCGCCTTGAATGCGGCGCAGCAGTGACCCCGGGGAGCTGCAGCTCAGATCCGCCCGTCCGTCCCAGCAAGCGGAGCAGAGATAAGTTGTACAGTGTGCGCTGAGCGCAACCAGCCGCCTTCCGCGGTGGGGCTCTGAGAGACGCGAGCCTGTCTCTGCGTTGTAGTTACCTACCAAAATGCTCATTCCCTGCAGGGTTGGTAGAAACCTTGGATTCCCTCCCCGCCCCCGCCGTGTGCCTGTCGTCTCCCAAGTCCTGCCCATGATCACAAGAACATCCCGAATAGGTCTCAATAATCTGCATTTCCGTGCCAGAGATCTTATCAGCTGGGGTGCAGATTGCGCCATCGAGGTCGCTGGTGTTGAAGAATCTGCAGCGTTCTGCTCCCCAGCACTGCGTTCTCAGGCTGGGTTAATTTATCCAGAAGAATTAATTGAGACAACAGAGCTGTCAAGTGAGAAAGGCCACACAGCGAGCCAGCGCCGCTCCGAACATCTGCACAATTTGTGTATTTGATTAGGTACCTCGGCACTCGCAGATTATTGTTGTTGGAAGCAAATCTTTCTTTCGCCATTTTCGTATAAGGCTCTGTGCTGTAATTCTGCAGATGTTCGTTCTCTGTATACCCGCATTGTTTACAAAAATGACAAATGCTGGTAGTAAAAATGACATTTGCTCATTCAAACATCTTGATAGTTACATATAAGAGAAATCCTATGCCAGGGGTCCGATGACCTAATGAGGGCTGCAGCACGGGCTTCAGCGGGAGGTGGATGGGGCCCTCAAAATCCGCTTCTCTCGCACAGATAGTCCCCCGGTATATATAATGAAAACTTGCTATTGTTTACAATGACAGATGCCACAGGGGGTTGTATACTTGGATATTATTTTTTCTCTAGGAGTGTTTATTAATAAATGCGTGGAAGTTTTGTGATGTGGTGAAAGCGGTCTCTCTGGTGGTAAACAGGAAGGGCTTGGAGGTGTTGCACAGCCCGCACAGCGCAGGGTCCGACGCTCGGCTCCGCGCTCACAACGCCGCCACTCCACTTCTTGCAGGAAACCTCTCCTCTGCCCAGCTCCTATCTGCTATAGATATGCAAAATTGCCAAAGAAATGGTTGTTTTAAAAAGGAATGATGACTCGTCAGTTTTGGACTGTAGAAACAGATGTCTGTAACTTGTATAATATCCACTAAAAAGATGCCATGCAGACTCTGGGCACTCGGAAGGGACTGACGCCTTCCTTCCCTCAGCCTGGAGAGCAAAGGCGCCGGTCCCCTCTTTTATTCTTTCCTTCATCATCCCTTCTCTGCCCTCGCATCAGCCAACCTCTTCATCGCAAACGCTCCCTACGTTTTTAACTACGAGCAGTATTAAAAACGCGGTTGCTGCAATATGTGGGCAACACAAACCCCTAATAATCCTGTTTCTGCATCCTGTGACTTCTGCCTCTGTTGGAGGCATCTCTCGTCCCGTCTCAGCTGAGCTGAGAACCGGTGGGGGAAACAGACTGCATATTTTAGGATTTGTAAATCATTAGTCTTGTGGGTTTTGTAATGATCTTATCTTTTGTAATAATCTTATCTCCTTTTTTGTATTTTCTTGTATTTTCCTAGCAATCAATGGTATCAGAAATACAGCGATCAAGAGACTGATATTTTGTAAAAACTTAACAGCCTTCCAGTGTATAAAGCTTCGGCACAAGAAAACAGCGGTCACTGGAGCAAGGTCACGTCCTCGCACGTTCTCTATGAATGTTGACCATCCTTATGGGTATTTTTTTATCAGCCCTGCAAAAAAAAACCCCTTTTTATCTGGTGGTTCAGTTCTCTTATCGTCCAGAGCTTGTTTACTGAATTTTAAGTCTTGGGCGAGATGGAGCAAGCTCATGAAGAGTAGCTGGTTTTCAGAAGATACCAGCTCCCGATAACCGAGGACAAGTAAAGCACACAACAATATCGAAATCACTCAGTTTTATTGCAGCTGACTGAGACAGAGTGTGCTTTGAGGCTGGGAAATTTCCATTACTGGAGTGCAGGACAGTGCCTGGGTACTGCTGCTACTGCAGCTGAAAAATAAAAGCAAGTTAATTTTATAGGGAGAGCAACAAGATGTCAGTATATTAATTAAATTGTTAGAATTATATAATAAGCTTTTAAGGTTGCTGTAAAATGGACCCCTTTTAAAATATTTAGAATATGATTATAAACTAGTTGTACAAAACTAAGGAACATAAGCATGACTCGAAATTGCAACTGTGTTTTCAAACTGTGTTTGTGACCAGCAAATCTAAGAACGTGGTAGATAATACGAGACATCTCCTAGGACAGTGACAGGTTCTGGCACAGACACTAGTGCAAGATCAAGGTCGTTACTGGCAGTATAGTTCTGCAATTAGTAATCTTTTGTGCTCCCCTTGGCATGCCCAGCACAAACAGCAATCTGTTTACGGGGTTTAACCCCGCGGTGTATAAGCCACCGTAAGCTTCCTGCAAAGCCAGTCGGAATGCTGAATGGGGAAAAAAGGAAATACTGGGGGGGGGGAAATAAATTTGTTTTGGTGTCAGTTGCCTGGCAATTTGGGTGAGAGACTGTTTTTTCCCTTCCCCATGGCGCAAGACTACGCCGAGATCCTCGCTTTCGCTGAGGTCACCTTACGCTGTCAAAGCGGTGGCCGACACTGAAATGACAATCGGTCTCAAGGGACTTCAGCTGCGTGTCACCAGCTAAACCGAGCCCGGGCAGGTGCTGCTGCGAGTTATTAGCATCCGATGCTCTTTACAAATCCTGGGATGGTTCCCTGTGGATCAGAGCTCATATCTAAGCAATTTAAGTTTGTGTCACATTCATCACCATGGTTCCTGAGTGCCTTAGAAGTTAAAATATATCTTTATAAAACATCTTACATGTCTTGTTTCGCTCTCTCGTCACCCCCGCACAGAGGCTTGAGGTCTTTTTAAATAATACTGGGAAAATTGTTTCATGCACTCAATGCCTGCGCTTTGCTGGGTGCCGGGGAGGTTGGGGGTCGTGCTGAGGCGCTCTGGAAGCAAACGCCAACTCCTACAGCCGTTACCGCAACCTGCGTCTGCACCGTCCCCAGGCACATGACAGGACTAATGCAATAATGGTGATGTGGGGAGACGTAGACTTGGTTTCAAACAAGCGCGAACCGCCCCCCAGCCCCAGGGAAGGGTGTCCCTGCCGGGCAGCGGCTCGGCTGCGCCCAAACCTGGTAATGCCGTTTGAGGGGGCTCGTGGGGCTCCCGCGGGACGGCGTGTGCTGTCCCGGAGACCTTTGCAGAACACGAGGCTCACAGTTAAAGCAGACGGGTGACACAGCGGAGAATTCCTAGCCCCTGGCCGTGGGATGAGCTCACCCAGGTGATCCCGGAGGCGATGGGAAGATGGAGACAGTCTGGTCCACGGCACGTTCAACTGCCCAATGGCCGGGCTCAGCCGCGTCCTGATACAGCTCTCAACCAAAGGAACTGTGTTCCTGGTTGGACAAACTCTTCTTGGCAGTGCTTTTATTTCTGTTTGAAATAAATGGGGGTTTCTTCCTCCTCCTTTTCATTATCTGCTATCACTTTTTAGTATCACCTCTCCTCCCCCGACACACCCCTTTATTTTGATCATGGAACTAATAATTTTCTTAAAACACATTTATGCTGTTTCCAGAATTGAGGTTTTAATGTCACCTTGTTCAGGTAAAAGACCCAACATTAAGTGCAGGTAATGGCAGTGTATTTAAGGAGGCTGAAAAGCGTCTGGTCTGCCCGTCTGGGTAACTGCAGCGCTTCACGGAAGTACACGCACTAAGCTCTGCCACAGGAGAAGCTGTTGGGAAAGCATGCCGTAGCCTTTTGACCACTTACTTGGGTTTAATTGGATTAGACGTCTATTCGAACACAGCACTCAAAGCAGCTGACAGTCTTTCCACAATTTCCTGGTCTGCCTGGTTGGTTTCCTTTTTGATCAGACACATCCTGGTGAAGGTAGAAAATAATCTAGATACATGCCAATTTTTAATTAAATTTGCTATGACAGGTTGTGTTTAAGCTAGATTCTCTATAATCATTTGTTTTGCATTTGTGGATGACAGATTTATTTATGTAGGTAATCAGAACTGTAAGCATAATTTCATTTTTAGAGTTAAGAAAACCTTTTAAATAATATTTTACTTGGTTTCAGAAAATTTAAACATTTATTCACATTTACTGCTGTCTAAAATTTCTAAGAAAAATAATGCTGTGTTTCTAACATGCAGAAGAACACATCACGGAAAGGAAAACATTATATACAAGTAAAAATAAATACATCAGAAGCATTATCCCACTCAAATACATAAGAAACCTCCAGCTCTATAGTGAAATGTCTGTTAAATACAGAGAGGAGTTAATTAGATTACGCTGGCCACCCATGGCAGCGTTCACCCCATCAATCGGGGCCGGGTCGGTCTGTGCCACGTGGGGTCCCGGGGCTGCAGCCCAGACCGGGACGTTTCCCTCCAACGCCCGCTCAAACAGCCCCACGCTCGGGGGGTCAGTGGGCTGGGATTGGGATTGTACCGCCTTCGGAAGCGGATATGGAAAACCGCAACTGCTCGGCCAAGGAACCCGGTTTGCAGCAAGTGGTGAGGGAAGGTGGGATCCAGAAAGGACCCTCGGGCAGGTGGGAGAAGGAAGGGGGAGAACATCAGCAGGGACGCCCTCAAGGTGAAGCAGCAGGACTGTCGGCAGAGATATCGACAGTCAACGTGCCAACAGAAAGAGAGCGCGGTGCAAGAGAGAAGTGTTGAAAGAAGGAAGAGGGCAAAGTACCTCGGGTGAGAACCTGAGAGCAACAGGATTGTCATGTAACAGCTTCCAGCTGAGCAGTTAGACAGGAACACAAAATTAGGAACTACTTGTAAGAAAAAAACTCGATGGTCAAGGGGTAATTGGATGATTCCACACCGGGGTCGTCTGGCAGATTGGGATGGGTACAAATGTGGAGACACGGGCATGCCAAGCTATATAAAGATACGTATTTGAACAAATTTTCAAAGCAACAGAAGATAAAGCACGTCTCAAGCAGCTGTGGCAATAATGGTTAACGCAAGCAGCAACAGGATTTCAGATCAGGGTTAGTACTTTTTGTCAAGATCATTAGAGAATTGCAGAAAAAAAAAATAATCAGAAGCAGCATTAAGATCCTCGTGCGTAACTTTTGCAAACTTCCAGACGAAGCAGCAGCTGTTTTGGGAGAGGGGAGCCTTGCAAGAACGGGCGCCGCTGCCAGCGACCGCGGCAGGGACCGGCCACCGCCGACCACCGCCCGCCAAACCCGCCTCCAGCTCCTTTACACTCTCGCGGGAAACAACTCACAGGAAAACACAGCTCTACGCACAAACAACATGCTAACTAGAGGTTGCAACACTGGAGTTAGGCAACGTCAGAAATAAACTCGCCCTTGTTACAGTAATTGGCGCTCGTGTGCAGTGACACCAGCGGGCCCAGCCACCCCCTCAGGCCGCCGCGGCACCGCCCGGGCCCTCTCCCCTCCGCCCGCGGCCCGGGCCTCGCTGGGCACCACGCAGGCAGGGCGCGTCCTGCGGCGTCCCGGCGGGCGAGCGGAAGTCCGGTTCGCCGGGACCCCCCGGGACCCGCCGCCCGCCCGGGCCCGGCCATTTCCTGCCGCCACCTGACGCCTCTAATGGCGCCGGGCGGCCGCGCGCCCGCAGAGCAGCCCCGCCCACCACGTGACCCGCCCGCCGCGCCCCCTCCCCAGCGGCTGCGGTTACCGCAGTGCCCGGCCCCGCCCCCTGCCCCGCCCCCTCCCGCGCGCCCGGCCCCGCCCCCTCCCGCGCCGCTCCCTCCGCGCGAGCCCCCGCCCTCCTCCCCTCCCCCAGCCCGGGCGATGCGCGCGCGCGCGGCCAGCGGCGTCTCCTCAGAGCGGCCGCGGCGGGGACGGCGCTGAGGGGCCTGGGCCGGCGGCGGCTCCGGAGCGCGGCCGAGCGGGCGCCGCCTCGTTTCCTCCCTCCCGCATCCTCCTCCGCGCCCCCCCGCCCGCCTCTTCCCCCGCCTCCGCCCGCCCCCCCCCACTCTCCGCGGTTCCCGGCACGGACAACATGGCGGCGGTGTCGGGGGCCGGGGCCGCGGGCGGCTCTGCCAGCGCTGGGGGCCCGGAGATGGTGCGGGGCCAAGTGTTCGACGTGGGGCCGCGCTACACCAACCTCTCCTACATCGGCGAGGGGGCCTACGGCATGGTGTGGTGAGTGCCGGCCGCCGGGCCCGCCGGGGCAGCGCCCTCGCCCTCGACAGCTCCCTCCTTCCCTCCCTCCCCGCCGCCCTGCCCGGCCGCAGCCGCCCCGCGGCCCGGCCCCGGGCTCCGTCCCGCCCTTGCAGGGGGGGGAGGCCCGGGCCTTGCCCTCGGGGGAGGGGAGGCCGGGGCTCCAGCATCTCTGCCTCGCTCCCGTCGGCTCTGCTCTTCCCTCCGTGATCCCGAGCTGTCCCTCGGCGTCGCCCTTCCCCTCCCTCCCTGCCGCATCCCCACCCCCCCCGCCCCAAATTTCCTCCCTCGGTGGGTGCAACTGAACCTCTCGTTTCCTTTCAGTCCTGCGTTTATTTTCTTGAGTATTTTTTTTTCCTGGCCTCTGGAGTTGGTTGCTCTCTTTATTTTCCCCGTCCGTAGCGTGATTGCAGGCGTTCAGAGAGGGGAAAAGGTCGTAAAATCCTGCTGGCAGCTCCGCGTTTCTCTTTGTGCCCCTGCGAAGGCTCCCTTGGCTGCACGTCCCCGAGGTCACAGTTGATGAGAAAAGTGTATCTGTGCATACGAATTGCTGCCCCTACCTGGCTTTTCTTCGGACGTGCTGTCTGTGCTGCACAGCCTACCAGATTAGTGTCTAAATTAACGTGTATACAGGGGAAAGTTCTCCTCAGCCATTCTAGCGCTTGGTTATTTTGTATCACGAAGACTTGTACTAAGTCTCAATAGAAAGCGATTCTGTGTGCTTGCTTTGGTTAGTACCAGCCTTAAAGAGCAAGGTGAATGAACTGCAAAATAGCGAAAATGTAAACTAACCGGATCGAGAGTGTGAGGTGGGGTTTTTTAGCAATCTAAATGATTTGGGATGATGCTCAGTGATGGTATATCTAGTGACTGGGTTATAAATCTGACATATGCTCAGTGACTTTACTTAAGATTTCTTATTCTGCCTTCTATTAGTAAAACAGATTTAAAAAATACCCCTTGTGAAACAGTTTAAGGGCTGCCGATGAAAAACTTCTTTTGTTATTGTTTTGTAACTTTATTCCAACACTGCTTCTGTTTCTTCAGCATGTTTTTTGACTGGAGATATTAAATGAGATTTACGGGCTATGACTTCGTGAAAGCTTTATCAGCATTAATTTTTCTCAATTTTTTGTAAGCTCATGCATTTCTGAGTGAAGCCTCTTCACGGCTTTCAGCTGTCTGTTACAGATTTCTATAGCTATAGGTTTTTGCGTATAGTCATTGAATTGTGCTGGCCTGTTAAGATGAAGTCATCCTGTATTTCAGGGTGGAAGCTTTCATCTAGGCCTGAACTTAGCTGGGAGATGAGCCTCTCTTATGAAGTTTTGAGCTGTGGCCTTTGCTTTTTTGCTGTGGGAAGAACCTTCAAAATGTGAATCAAAAATCCTGTTTACGGTGTAAAAATATCTTTGTTATTGTTTTAGCATTAGAAATCACAGCAGTATATCCAGTCCAAAACTTGTTAATGTAGTTTATGGTACAAGCTGTATTTTATTATGGTGTGCTTTATCATCTGAGCTAGGGCAAGTAAACCGTGGCAGATAACATCAGTACGAACCGCGCTGGTTTACGCTTGCAGTCTGATTTAGGAAGGTTCTTGGGAATAGTGCTTCCAACATGTATGCTGTGTATAGTCCAGTTCATATCAACAGGGTGTTTAACAGACAACGTGTTAAAGCTAAAGTATTTCGCCACAGATCAGAGATTACAAGAAGCAGTATGATGGTAGTCGATGCCCTTTTTTGGCATCACTGTGCTAAGGGAGCAGATACAGGGAAATGGGGCCACTTTCTGCCACTCCAAATGGTATGTTATTAAGTTCTGTACTGAAACTGTTTCCTCTCCAAAGCTGTATAAGGTTGTCTTTTATTTTGAAACTTATTCTAGTACGTTATGTCTGCTATGAACGCTATACAAAATTGCTAACAAAAAATCCAAGTCTCTGGTTCAGTTGGCTCCCGTGTTTTCTACTCTAAAATTATTAATGTGAAGTACTAGATTCAATAGGTTGTGCCCTTAATTATTGCTCTTCTGCCTTGGATGTGAAATGACAGGGAACAAAGTCTTGGTTTATATTGTATACTTGATAAGGAAAGTGTTGGATGCACTTGTAGTTAAATGCCATAGCAACTGTAATGTATTGTAGTGCCTAACATATGAGCTACTACGATTAAATAAGATTACTTATCAATCAAAGGAAGGA